>NC_092333.1:669800000-671000000 GCF_046630445.1 Rutidosis leptorrhynchoides | reverse complement strand
CTTTGTCCTCTTCAGTACACTTACTTATGGCAAACACCGATTCGACCTTCTCGGTCCACCGTTTCAATCCGATCGGTCCTTCGGTTCCATCAAATTCCAAAGGTTTGCAGGCAGTGAATTCTTTGTAGGTGCATCCTACACGATTTCCTGTACTGCTAGATCCAAGGTTATTGTTGGTATGTAGCGCAGCCTGTACTGCGGCTATGTTTGAAGCTAGAAAAGAACGGAATTCCTCTTCATTCATATTCACGGTGTGTCGAGTAGTCGGTGCCATTTCCTTCAAAATAGTCAAATGGAACAAGTTAATCATACAGAATATTAAGAGTAGTTAATAGTATTTCGTAGCATAATATGAACTCATTTATAAAAGCTTTTTCTTCATATTAGCGTTTTATAAGTTTAAATTCGGGTAGTATCTACCCGTTAAGTTCATATTTAGTAGCTTATAACCAATTCAACTACTATAATTCTATATGAAAAACTGATTATAATAATATTTCGCGTTCAAACTTTTACACAATATTTTACAAACTTACAATAACGCTTATTTTACATATAGCATGAAATATAGCACACAATAAATTTGATACTAGATGGTTGTGAAGATAATTCTAGCTAGTACACAAGTCGTTCAGCAAAGGCAATAAAGACACGTAATTCATACGTCCAGAAACAAGTCTTGCATTCTGGTTTTACTAGGATTACTTCCCATCCTTGGTCTTGTGGAACATAACCGTTATGGCCGTTGATAAGACAGCGTGTTGTAACGTCGTCAAAGGGACGAGGGTTACGTAATGTCCAACAGTCCCGTAACAATCTAAAAACCTCATTTCTTACCCCAATTACCGACTCCGTCACTTGTGGGAACGTTTTGTTTAATAGTTGTAGCCCGATGTTCTTGTTCTCACTTTGGTGAGAAGCGAACATTACTAATCCGTAAGCATAACATGCTTCTTTATGTTGCATGTTAGCCGCTTTTTCTAAATCACGAAGTCCAATATTCGGATATATTGAGTCAAAATAATTTCTTAACCCATTGCGTAAAATAGCATTTGGGTTCCCCGCAATATATGCGTCAAAGTAAACACATCGTAACTTATGGATTTCCCAATGTGATATCCCCCATCTTTCGAACGAAAGCCTTTTATAAACCAAGGCATTCTTGGAACGTTCTTCGAATGTCTTACAAACTGATCTCGCCTTAAATAGTTGTGCCGAAGAATTCTGATCGACTCTAGACAAGATTTCATCAATCATGTCTCCGGGTAGGTCTCTTAAAATATTGGGTTGTCTATCCATTTTGTGTTTTTATACTGTAAAATAGACAAGAGTTAGATTCATAAAAAAAATACTTATTAATACAAGCAATTTTTACATATATCATAAAGCATAAGCACACTATATTACATATATTACACCACACGAATACAACTATCTTATTCCGACTCGCTTGTTTCTTCTTCAGTTTTGGTTTGTTTTGCCAAGTTTCTAAGGATATATGATGTTCCCCTAATACGAGCCGTCATTTTCCACATTGGTTTAGAAAAACCTGGTGGTTTAGAGATTCCCGGGTTATTGTCACAACTTAAGAAATACGGGTGTTGACGATACATATAAAGTTCATCGGGTTTGGAATCAAATTTCTCTATTTTTATGCCCTTTCTCTTATTGTTCTCTTTTTCCTTATTAAATTGTGTTGGGGTAATTTCTATAACATCATCAGAATCCTTGTCGGGATCCGATTCATCGGAGAATTGGTAATCCTCCCAATACTTTGCTTCCTTGGCGGAAACACCATTGACCATAATTAACCTTGGTCGGTTGGTTGAGGATTTTCTTTTACTTAACCGTTTTATTATTTCCCCCACCGGTTCTATTTCTTCATCCGGTTCCGATTCTTCTTCCGGTTCTAATTCTTCTTCCGGTTCCGACTCTTCTTCCGGTTCCTCTTCGGGAACTTGTGAATCAGTCCACGAATCATTCCAATTTACATTTGACTCTTCATTATTATTAGGTGAGTCAATGGTACTTGTTCTAGAGGTAGACATCTATCACATAATATCAAACGCGTTAAGAGATTAATATATCACATAATATTCACATGTTAAAAATATATAGTTTCCAACAAAATTTGTTAAGCAATCATTTTTCAAGCAAACACGGTCGAAGTCCAGACTCACTAATGCATCCTAACAAACTCGATAAGACACACTAATGCAAAATTCTGGTTCTCTAAGACCAACGCTCGGATACCAACTGAAATGTCCCGTTCTTATTGATTAAAAACGTTCCATATTAATTGATTTCGTTGCGAGGTTTTGACCTCTATATGAGACATTTTTCAAAGACTGCATTCATTTTAAAACAAACCATAGCCTTTATTTCATCAATAAAGGTTTAAAAAACTTTACGTAGATTATCAAATAATGATAATATAAAATATCCTGTTTATACGCGACCATTACATAATAGTTTACAATACAAATATGTTACAACGAAATAAGTTTCTTGAATTCAGTTTTTACACAATATCATACAAGCATGGACTCCAAATCTCGTCCTTATTTAAGTATGCAACAGCGGAAGCTCTTAATAATCACCTGAGAATAAACATGCTTAAAACGTCAACAAAAATGTTGGTGAGTTATAGGTTTAACCTATATATTATCAAATCATAATAATAGACCACAAGATTTCATATTTCAATACACATCTCATACATAGAGATAAAAATCATTCATATGGTGAACACCTGGTAACCGACATTAACAAGATGCATATTTAAGAATATCCCCATCATTCCGGGACACCCTTCGGATATGATATAAATTTCGAAGTACTAAAGCATCTGGTACTTTGGATGGGGTTTGTTAGGCCCAATAGATCTATCTTTAGGATTCGCGTCAGTTAGGGTGTCTGTTCCCTAATTCTTAGATTACCAGACTTAATAAAAAGGGGCATATTCGATTTCGATAATTCAACCATAGAATATAGTTTCACGTACTTGTGTCTATTTTGTAAATCATTTATAAAACCTGCATGTATTCTCATCCCAAAAATATTAGATTTTAAAAGTGGAACTATAACTCACTTTCACAGATTTTTACTTCGTCGGGAAGTAAGACTTGGCCACTGGTTGATTTACGAACCTATAACAATATATACATATATATCAAAGTATGTTCAAAATATATTTACAACACTTTTAATATATTTTGATGTTTTAAGTTTATTAAGTCAGCTGTCCTCGTTAGTAACCTACAACTAGTTGTCCACAGTTAGATGTACAGAAATAAATCGATAAATATTATCTTTAATCAATCCATGACCCAGTGTATACGTATCTCAGTATTGATCACAACTCAAACTATATATATTTTGGAATCAACCTCAACCCTGTATAGCTAACTCCAACATTCACATATAGAGTGTCTATGGTTGTTCCGAAATATATATAGATGTGTCGACATGATAGGTCGAAACATTGTATACGTTTCTCTGGTATCTCAAGATTACATAATATACAAGACAAGTTGATTAAGTTAAGTTTGGAATAGATTTGTTACCAATTTTCACGTAGCTAAAATGAGAAAAATTATCCAATCTTGTTTTACCCATAACTTCTTCATTTTAAATCCGTTTTGAGTGAATCAAATTGCTATGGTTTCATATTGAACTCTATTTTATGAATCTAAACAGAAAAAGTATAGGTTTATAGTCAGAAAAATAAGTTACAAGTCGTTTTTGTAAAGGTAGTCATTTAAGTCGAAAGAACGACGTCTAGATGACCATTTTAGAAAACATACTTCCACTTTGAGTTTAACCATAATTTTTGGATATAGTTTCATGTTCATAATAAAAATCATTTTCTCAGAATAACAACTTTTAAATCAAAGTTTATCATAGTTTTTAATTAACTAACCCAAAACAGCCCGCGGTGTTACTACGACGGCGTAAATCCGGTTTTACGGTGTTTTTCGTGTTTCCAGGTTTTAAATCATTAAGTTAGCATATCATATAGATATAGAACATGTGTTTAGTTGATTTTAAAAGTCAAGTTAGAAGGATTAACTTTTGTTTGCGAACAAGTTTAGAATTAACTAAACTATGTTCTAGTGATTACAAGTTTAAACCTTCGAATAAGATAGCTTTATATGTATGAATCGAATGATGTTATGAACATCATTACAACCTTAAGTTCCTTGGATAAACCTACTGGAAAAGAGAAAAATGGATCTAGCTTCAACGGATCCTTGGATGGCTCGAAGTTCTTGAAGCAGAATCATGACACGAAAATAAGTTCAAGTAAGATCATCACTTGAAATAAGATTGTTATAGTTATAGAAATTGAACCAAAGTTTGAATATGATTATTACATTGTATTAGAATGATAACCTACTGTAAGAAACAAAGATTTCTTGAGGTTGGATGATCACCTTACAAGATTGGAAGTGAGCTAGCAAACTTGAAAGTATTCTTGATTTTATGTTACTAGAACTTGTAGAATTTATGAAGAACACTTAGAACTTGAAGATAGAACTTGAGAGAGATTAATTAGATGAAGAAAATTGAAGAATGAAAGTGTTTGTAGGTGTTTTTGGTCGTTGGTGTATGGATTAGATATAAAGGATATGTAATTTTGTTTTCATGTAAATAAGTCATGAATGATTACTCATATTTTTGTAATTTTATGAGATATTTCATGCTAGTTGCCAAATGATGGTTCCCACATGTGTTAGGTGACTCACATGGGCTGCTAAGAGCTGATCATTGGAGTGTATATACCAATAGTACATACATCTAAAAGCTGTGTACTGTACGAGTACGAATACGGGTGCATACGAGTAGAATTGTTGATGAAACTGAACGAGGATGTAATTGTAAGCATTTTTGTTAAGTAGAAGTATTTTGATAAGTCTCTTGAAGTCTTTCAAAAGTGTATGAATACATATTAAAACACTACATGTATATACATTTTAACTGAGTCGTTAAGTCATCGTTAGTCGTTACATGTAAGTGTTGTTTTGAAACCTTTAGGTTAACGATCTTGTTAAATGTTGTTAACCCAATGTTTATAATATCAAATGAGATTTTAAATTATTATATTATCATGATATTATCATGTATGAATATCTCTTAATATGATATATATACATTAAATGTCTTTACAACGATAATCGTTACATATATGTCTCGTTTAAAAATCATTAAGTTAGTAGTCTTGTTTTTACATATGTAGTTCATTGTTAATATACTTAATGATATGTTTACTTATCATAGTATCATGTTAACTATATATATATCCATATATATGTCATCATATAGTTTTTTTACAAGTTTTAACGTTCGTGAATCACCGGTCAACTTGGGTGGTCAATTGTCCATATGAAACATATTTCAATTAATCAAGTCTTAACAAGTTTGATTGCTTAACATGTTGGAAACATTTAATCATATAAATATCAATCTCAATTAATATATATAAACATGGAAAAGTTCGGGTCACTACATATACAATGTTTCGACCTATCATGTCGACACATCTATATATATTTCGGAACAACCATAGACACTCTGTATGTGAATGTTGGAGTTAGCTATACAGAGTTGAGGTTGATTCCAAAATATATATAGTTTGAGTTGTGATCAATACTGAGATACGTATACACTGGGTCGTGGATTGATTCAAGATAATATTTATCGATTTATTTCTGTACATCTAACGGTGGACAACTAGTTGTAGGTTACTAACGAGGATAGCTGACTTAATAAACTTAAAACATCAAAATATATTAAAAGTGTTGTAAATATATTTTGAACATACTTTGATATATATGTATATATTGTTATAGGTTCGTGAATCAACCAGTGGCCAAGTCTTACTTCCCGACGAAGTAAAAATCTGTGAAAGTGAGTTATAGTCCCACTTTTAAAATCTAATATTTTTGGGATGAGAATACATGCAGGTTTTATAAATGATTTACAAAATAGACACAAGTACGTGAAACTACATTCTATGGTTGAATTATCGAAATCGAATATGCCCCTTTTTATTAAGTCTGGTAATCTAAGAATTAGGGAACAGACACCCTAATTGACGCAAATCCTAAAGATAGATCTATTGGGCCTAACAAACCCCATCCAAAGTACCGGATGCTTTAGTACTTCGAAATTTATATCATATCCGAAGGGTGTCCCGGAATGATGGGGATATTCTTATATATGCATCTTGTTAATGTCGGTTACCAGGTGTTCACCATATGAATGATTTTTATCTCTATGTATGGGATGTGTATTGAAATATGAAATCTTGTGGTCTATTATTATGATTTGATATATATAGGTTAAACCTATAACTCACCAACATTTTTGTTGACGTTTTAAGCATGTTTATTCTCAGGTGATTATTAAGAGCTTCCGCTGTCGCATACTTAAATAAGGACGAGATTTGGAGTCCATGCTTGTATGATATTGTGTAAAAACTGCATTCAAGAAACTTATTTTGTTGTAACATATTTGTATTGTAAACCATTATGTAATGGTCGTGTGTAAACAGGATATTTTAGATTATCATTATTTGATAATCTACGTAAAGCTTTTTAAACCTTTATTGATGAAATAAAGGTTATGGTTTGTTTTAAAATGAATGCAGTCTTTGAAAAATGTCTCATATAGAGGTCAAAACCTCGCAACGAAATCAATTAATATGAAACGTTTTTAATCAATAAGAACGGGACATTTCACATATCTAATCAAAACAGGGGTGGATTACATACAGTGATAACTGGTGTAATTGTTGACAGAAGTGATAACTGTGTCACAGTTTAAATCCTTAATTAGTTGGAATATTTGACTTCGGGTATAAGGGTAATTTGACGAGGACACTCGCACTTTATATTTATGAACGATGGACTATTATGGACAAAAACCAGATAGACGTATCAAATAAATCCAGGATAAAGGACAATTAATCCAGAGTAATATATTAAAATCAAAACGTCAAACATCATGATTACGGAAGTTTAAATAAGCATAATTATTTTATTTCATTTCTTATTGCAATTTTAATTATCGCAACTTTAAATATTGTTATTTATTTTACGCGTTTTAATTATCGTGATTTATCTTTACGCTTTATTTAAAATCGACAAACCGGTCATTAAACGGTAAACTCCCTTTTATAATAATAATATTACTATATATAATTATATATTTTATATAAATATAGTTGTTAAAAATATAGTGTAAAATAAGCCAGCTCCCTGTGGAACGAACCGGACTTACTAAAAACTACACTACTCTACGATTAGGTACACTACCTATAAGTGTTGTAGCAAGGTTTAGGTATATCCCATTCGTAAATTAAATAAAACTTGTATCATATTTCCTCATATTTTGTAATAAAAATAATAATATTTCGTACCCCTTCGCTTCATCATCAGGTTGCAATTTTAGAAAAATCTTTAATGAACTGTCGATAAAAACCGACGTGCCCCAGAAAACTTCTTACACCTTTCACATTTGACGGTGGTGGTAATTTGGCTATGACTTCCACTTTAGCTCTATCCACCTCCAATCCCGCACAAGAAATTTTATGACCTAAAACAATGCCCTCTCTTACCATAAAGTGGCATTTTTCCCAGTTAAGTACAAGATTAGATTCTTCACACCTAATCAACATACGCTCAAGATTATTAAGACATGAGTCAAAAGAATCACCGAAGACTGAAAAGTCATCCATGAATACTTCCATAAAGTCTTCAATCATATCATGAAAAATAGCTACCATACACCTTTGAAAGGTAGCAGGAGCATTGCATAAGCCAAAGGGCATACGTCGATAGGAGAAAGTACCATAAGGGCATGTAAAGGTGATTTTCTCTTGGTCCTCGGGTGCTATAGGGATTTGGAAATATCCCGAGAAACCGTCAAGAAAACAATAAAAGTTCTTTCCTGCTAACCTTTCCAACATTTGATCAATGTAAGGAAGGGGAAAGTGGTCTTTTCGGGTAGTATCATTTAATTTTCTATAATCAATACATACCCTCCAACCCGTGACAGTCCTAGTGGAAATTAATTGATCATTTTCGTTGGTGATAGCGGTCATGCCACCCTTTTTGGGTACACATTGGACCGGACTCACCCAAGGACTATCCAAAATTGGGTAAATAAAACCCGCATCAAGGAGTTTGACAATCTCCTTTTTAAAGACTTCTTGCATATTAGGGTTCAGTCGCCTTTGTCTTTGTACACATGGCTTATAGTTATCTTCCATTAAAATCTTATGTGTACAATAAGAGGGACTTATACCCTTGATGTCATGAATTTTCCATACTAGAGCCGGTTTATGGGCTTTTAACATGGAAACAAGCTTAGACTTCTCACTTACAGAGAGTTCGGATGAAATGATAACCGGAATAGTAGAATCCTCTTGAAGGTAAGCATATTCCAAGTTGAAATGTCCCGTTCTTATTGATTAAAAACGTTCCATATTAATTGATTTCGTTGCGAAGTTTTGACCTCTATATGAGACGTTTTTCAAAGACTGCATTCATTTTAAAACAAACCATAACCTTTATTTCGTAAATAAAGGTTTAAAAAAGCTTTACGTAGATTATCAAATAATGATAATCTAAAATATCCTGTTTACACACGACCATTACATAATGGTTTTTACAATACAAATATGTTACATCGAAATCAGTTTCTTGAATGCAGTTTTTACACAATATCATACAAACATGGACTCCAAATCTTGTCCTTATTTTAGTATGCAACAGCGGAAGCTCTTAGTATTCACCTGAGAATAAACATGCTTTAAACGTCAACAAAAATGTTGGTGAGTTATAGGTTTAACCTATATATATCAAATCGTAACAATAGACCACAAGATTTCATATTTCAATACACATCCCATACATAGAGATAAAAAAATCATTCATATGGTGAACACCTGGTAACCGACATTAACAAGATGCATATATAAGAATATCCCCATCATTCCGGGACACCCTTCGGATATGATATAAATTTCGAAGTACTAATGCATCCGGTACTTTGGATGGGGTTTGTTAGGCCCAATAGATCTATCTTTAGGATTCGCGTCAATTAGGGTGTCATTTCCCTAATTCTTAGATTACCAGACTTAATAAAAAGGGGCATATTCGATTTCGATAATTCAACCATAGAATGTAGTTTCACGTACTTGTGTCTATTTTGTAAATCATTTATAAAACCTGCATGTATTCTCATCCCAAAAATATTAGATTTTAAAAGTGGGACTATAACTCACTTTCACAGATTTTTACTTCGTCGGGAAGTAAGACTTGGCCACTGGTTGATTCACAAACCTATAACAATATATACATATATATCAAAGTATGTTCAAAATATATTTACAAAACTTTTAATACATTTTGATGTTTTAAGTTTATTAAGTCAGCTGTCCTCGTTAGTAACCTACAACTAGTTGTCCACAGTTAGATGTACATAAATAAATCGATAAATATTATCTTGAATCAATCCACGACCCAGTGTATACGTATCTCATTATTGATCACAACTCAAACTATATATATATATATATTTTGGAATCAACCTCAACCCTGTATAGCTAACTCCAACATTCACATATAGAGTGTCTATGGTTGTTCCACAATATATATATATATATATATATATATATATATATATATATATATATATATATATATATATATATATATATATATATATATATATATATATATATATATATATATATATATATATATATATATGCATATAGATGGGTCGACATGATAGGTCGAAACATTATATACGTGTCTATGGTATCTCAAGATTACATAATATACAATATAAGTTAATTAGGTTATGGTTGGAATAGATTTATTACTAACTTTCACGTAGGTAAAATGAGTAGTTTTTATCAATCTTGTTTTACTCGCCATTTCTTCGTTTCTAATCCGTTTTGAGTGATTCCAGTGGCCACGGTTTTGTATTGAACTTAACTTTATGAATCTAAATAGAAAATGTATAAGTTTATTGTCGGAAATACAAGTTACAAGTCATTTTTGAAAGAGGTAGTCATTTCCTTCAAAAGAACGACATCTTGATGACCATTTTGAAAAACATACTTTCACTTTGAGTTTAACCATGATTTTTGGATATAGTTTCATGTTCATAAGAAAAATCTTTTTTTCAAAAGTATAGCTTTTAAATCAAAGTTCTTCTTAGCTTTTAATTATCCCAACCAAAACAGCCCCCGGTTTTACTACGACGGTGTATATCCAGTTTTATGGTGTTTATCGTGTTTACGGGTTTTAACTCATTAAGTTAGCATATCATATAGATATAGAACATGTGTTTAGTTGATTTTAAAAGTCTAGTTAGAAGGATTAACTTTATTTGCAAACAAGTTTAGAATTAACTAAACTATGTTCTAGTGATTACAAGTTTATAACGTTGAATAAGACAGCTTTTTATGTGTGAATCGAATGATGTTATGAACATCATTACTACCTCAAGTTCCTTGAATAAACCTACTTGAAATGAGAAAAATGGATCTAGCTTCAAAGGATCCTTGGATGGCTTGAAAGTTCTTGAAGCAGAATCATGACACGAAAACAATTTCAAGTAAGATTTTCACTCGAAATAAGATTGTTATAGTTATAGAAATTGAATTAAAGTTTGAATATGATTATTACCTTGTATTAGAAATATAACCTACTGTAAGTAACAAAGGTTTCTTGATCTTGGATGATTACTTGGAATGGATTTAGAAAACTTGGAAGTAAACTTGCAATCTTGTAAGTATTCTTGATTTTATGAAACTAGAACTTTTGAAATTTATGAAGAACACTTAGAACTTGAAGATAGAACTTGAGAGAGATCAATTAGATGAAGAAAATTGAGGAATGAAAGTGTTTGTAGGTGTTTTTGGTCGTTGGTGTATGGATTAGATATAAAGGATATGTAATTTTGTTTTCATGTAAATAAGTCATGAATGATTACTCATATTTTTGTAATTTTATGAGATATTTCATGCTAGTTGCCAAATGATGGTTCCCACATGTGTTAGGTGACTCACATGGGATGCTAAGAGCTGATCATTGGAGTGTATATACCAATAGTACATACATCTAAAAGCTGTGTACTGTACGAGTACGAATACGGGTGCATACGAGTAGAATTGTTGATGAAACTGAACGAGGATGTAATTGTAAGCATTTTTGTTAAGTAGAAGTATTTTGATAAGTCTCTTGAAGTCTTTCAAAAGTGTATGAATACATATTAAAACACTACATGTATATACATTTTAACTGAGTCGTTAAGTCATCGTTAGTCGTTACATGTAAGTGTTGTTTTGAAACCTTTAGGTTAACGATCTTGTTAAATGTTGTTAACCCAATGTTTATAATATCAAAAGAGATTTTAAATTATTATATTATCATGATATTATGATGTACGAATATCTCTTAATATGATATATATACATTAAATGTCGTTACAATGATAATCGTTACATATATGTCTCGTTTCAAAATCATTAAGTTAGTTGTCTTGTTTTTACATATGTAGTTCATTGTTAATATACATAATGATATGTTTACTTATCATAATATCATGTTAACTATATATATATAACCATATATATGTCATCATATAGTTTTTACAAGTTTTAACGTTCGTGAATCACCGGTCAACTTGGGTGGTCAATTGTCTATATGAAACCTATTTCAATTAATCAAGTCTTAACAAGTTTGATTGCTTAACATGTTAGAAACACTTAATCATGTAAATAACAATTTCATTTAATATATATAAACATGGAAAAGTTCGGGTCACTACAGTACCTACCCGTTAAATAAATTTCATCTCGAAATTTTAAGCAGTTGGAGGTGTTGACGTATCTTCTGGAAATAAGTGCGGGTATTTCTTCTTTATATGATCTTCTCATTCCCAGGTGAACTCGGGTCCCCTACGAGCATTCCATCAAACCTTAACAATTGGTATCTTATTTTGCTTAAGTCTTTTAACCTCACGATCCATTATTTCAACGGGTTCTTCGATAAATTGAAGTTTTTCGTTGATTTGGATTACATCTAACGGAATAGTGAGATCTTCTTTAGCAAAACGTTTCTTCAAATTCGAGACGTGGAAAGTGTTATGTACAGCCGCGAGTTGTTTGTAGTGACCCGAACTTTTCCATGTTTATATATATTAATTGAGATTGATATTTACATGATTAAATGTTTCCAACATGTTAAGCAATCAAACTTGTTAAGACTTGATTAATTGAAATATGTTTCATATAGACAATTGACCACCCAAGTTGATCGATGATTCACGAACGTTAAAACTTGTAAAAACTATATGATGACCTATATATGGATATATATATAGTTAACATGATACTATGATAAGTAAACATATCATTAAGTATATTAACAATGAACTACATATGTAAAAACAAGACTACTAACTTAATGATTTTTAAACGAGACATATATGTAACGATTATCGTTGTAAAGACATTTAATGTATATATATCATATTAAGAGATATTCATACATGATAATATCATGATAATATAATAATTTAAAATCTCATTTGATATTATAAACATTGGGTTAACAACATTTAACAAGATCGTTAACCTAAAGGTTTCAAAACAACACTTAAATGTAATGACTAACGATGACTTAACGACTCAGTTAAAATGTATATACATGTAGTGTTTTAATATGTATTTATACACTTTTGAAAGACTTCAATACACTTATCAAAATACTTCTAATTAACAAAAATGCTTACAATTACATCCTCGTTCAGTTTCATCAACAATTCTACTCGTATGCACCCGTATTCGTACTCGTACAATACACAGCTTTTAGATGTATGTACTATTGGTATATACACTCCAATGATCAGCTCTTAGCAGCCCATGTGAGTCACCTAACACATGTGGGAACCATCATTTGGCAACTAGCATGAAATATCTCATAAAATTACAAAAATATGAGTAATCATTCATGACTTATTTACATGAAAACAAAATTACATATCCTTTATATCTAATCCATACACCAACGACCAAAAACACCTACAAACACTTTCATTCTTCAATTTTCTTCATCTAATTGATCTCTCTCAAGTTCTATCTTCAAGTTCTAAGTGTTCTTCATAAATTCCAAAAGTTCTAGTTTCATAAAATCAAGAATACTTTCAAGTTTGCTAGCTCACTTCCAATCTTGTAAGGTGATCATCCAACCTCAAGAAATCTTTGTTTCTTATAGTAGGTTATCATTCTAATACAAGGTAATAATCATATTCAAACTTTGGTTCAATTTCTATAACTATAACAATCTTATTTCAAGTGATGATCTTACTTGAACTTGTTTTCGTGTCATGATTCTGCTTCAAGAACTTCGAGCCATCCAAGGATCCATTGAAGCTAGATCCATTTTTCTCTTTTCCAGTAGGTTTATCCAAGGAACTTAAGGTAGTAATGATGTTCATAACATCATTCGATTCATACATATAAAGCTATCTTATTCGAAGGTTTAAACTTGTAATCACTAGAACATAGTTTAGTTAATTCTAAACTTGTTCGCAAACAAAAGTTAATCCTTCTAACTTGACTTTTAAAATCAACTAAACACATGTTCTATATCTGTATGATATGCTAACTTAATGATTTAAAACTTGGAAACACGAAAAACACCGTAAAACAAGATTTACGCCGTCGTAGTAACACCGCGGGCTATTTTGGGTTAGTTAATTAACAACTATGATAAACTTTGATTTAAAAGTTGTTATTCTGAGAAAATGATTTTTATTATGAACATGAAACTATATCCAAAAAATATGGTTAAACTCAAAGTGGAAGTATGTCTTCTAAAATGGTCATCTAGACGTCGTTCTTTCGACTGAAATGACTACCTTTACAAAAATAACTTGTAACTTATTTTCCCGACTATAAACCTATACTTTTTCTGTTTAGATTCATAAAATAGAGTTCAATATGAGACCATAGCAATTTGATTCACTCAAAACGGATTTAAAATGAAGAAGTTATGGGTAAAACAAGATTGGATAATTTTTCTCATTTTAGCTACGTGAAAATTGGTAACAAATCTATTCCAACCATAACTTAATCAACTTGTATTGTATATTATGTAATCTTGAGATACCATAGACACGTATACAATGTTTCGACCTATCATGTCGACACATCTATATATATTTCGGAACAACCATAGACACTCTATATGTGAATGTTGGAGTTAGCTATACAGGGTTGAGGTGGATTCCAAAATATATATAGTTTGAGTTGTGATCAATACTGAGATACGTATACAATGGGTCGTGGATTGATTCAAGATAATATTTATCGATTTATTTCTGTACATCTAACTGTGGACAACTAGTTGTAGGTTACTAACGAGGACAGCTGACTTAATAAACTTAAAACATCAAAATATATTAAAAGTGTTGTAAATATATTTTGAACATACTTTGATATATATGTATATATTGTTATAGGTTCGTGAATCAACCAGTGGCCAAGTCTTACTTCCCGACGAAGTAAAAATCTGTGAAAGTGAGTTATAGTCCCACTTTTAAAATCTAATATTTTTGGGATGAGAATACATGCAAGTTTTATAAATGATTTACAAAATAGACACAAGTACGTGAAACTACATTCTATGGTTGAATTATCGAAATCGAATATGCCCCTTTTTATTAAGTCTGGTAATCTAAGAATTAGGGAACTGACACCCTAATTGACGCGAATCCTAAAGATAGATCTATCGGGCCCAACAAGCCCCATCCAAAGTACCGGATGCTTTAGTACTTCGAAATTTATATCATATCCGAAGGGTGTCCCGGAATGATGGGGATATTCTTATATATGCATCTTGTTAATGTCGGTTACCATGTATTCACCATATGAATGATTTTTATCTCTATGTATGGGATGTATATTGAAATATGAAATCTTGTGGTCTATTATTATGATTTGATAATATATAGGTTAAACCTATAACTCACCAACATTTTTTGTTGACGTTTTAAGCATGTTTATTCTCAGGTGATTATTAAGAGCTTCCGTTGTCGCATACTTAAATAAGGACGAGATTTGGAGTCCATGCTTGTATGATATTGTGTAAAAACTGCATTCAAGAAACTTATTTTGTTGTAACATATTTGTATTGTAAACCATTATGTAATGGTCGTGTGTCAACAGGATATTTTAGATTATCATTATTTGATAATCTACGTAAAGCTTTTTAAACCTTTATTGATGAAATAAAGGTTATGGTTTGTTTTAAAATGAATGCAGTCTTTGAAAAACGTCTCATATAGAGGTCAAAACCTCGCAACGAAATCAATTAATATGGAACGTTTTTAATCAATAAGAACGGGACATTTCAGTTGGTATCAGAGCGTTGGTCTTAGAGAACCAGAATTTTGCATTAGTGTGTCTTATCGAGTTTGTTAGGATGCATTAGTGAGTCTGGACTTCGACCGTGTTTACTTGAAAAATGATTGCTTAACAAATTTTGTTGGAAACTATATATTTTTAACATGTGAATATTATGTGATATATTAATCTCTTAACGCGTTTGATATTATATGATAGATTTCTACCTCTAGAACAAGTCCCATTGACTCACCTAATAATAATGAAGAGTCAAATGTAAATTGGAATGATTCGTGGACTGATTCACAAGGTCCCGAAGAGGAACCGGAAGAAGAGTCGGAACCGGAAGAAGAAACGGAACCGGAAGAAGAATCGGAACTGGAAGAAGAATCGGAACCGGTGGGGGAAATAATAAAACGGTTAAGTAAAAGAAAATCCTCAACCAACCGACCAAGGTTAATTATGGTCAATGGTGTTTCCGCCAAGGAAGCAAAATATTGGGAGGATTACCAATTCTCCGATGAATCGGATTCCGACGAGAATTCCGATGATGTTATAGAAATTACCCCAACTGAATTTAAAAAGGCAAAAGAAAATAATAAGGGAAAGTGCATAAAAATAGAGAAATCTAATTCCAACCCCGATGAACTTTATATGTATCGTCAACCCCCGAAGTCCTTAAGTTGTAACAATGACCCGGGAACCTCTAAACCACCAGGTTTTTCTAAACCAATGTGGAAAACGACGACTCGTATTAGGGGAACATCATATATCCCTAGAAACTTGGCAAAACGAACCAAAACCGAAGAAGAAGAAACAAGCGAGTCGAAATAAGATAGTTGTATTCGTGTGGTGTAATATATGTAATATAGTGTGCTTATGCCTTATTATATATGTAAAAATTGCTTGTATTAATAAGTATTTTTTTTATGAATCTAACTCTTGTCTATTTTACAGTATAAAAACACAAAATGGATAGACAACCTAATATTTTAAGAGACCTACCCGGAGACATGATTGATGAAATCTTGTCTAGAGTCGGTCAGAATTCTTCGGCACAACTATTTAAGGCGAGATCAGTTTGTAAGACATTCGAAGAACGTTCCAAGAATGCCTTGGTTTATAAAAGGCTTTCGTTCGAAAGATGGGGGATATCACATTGGGAAATCCATAAGTTACGATGTGTTTACTTTGACGCATATATTGCGGGGAACCCAAATGCTATTTTACGCAATGGGTTAAGAAATTATTTTGACTCAATATATCCGAATATTGGACTTCATGATTTAGAAAAAGAGGCTAACATGCAACATAAAGAAGCATGTTATGCTTACGGATTAGTAATGTTCGCTTCTCACCAAAGTGAGAACAAGAACATCGGGCTACAACTATTAAACAAAACGTTCCCACAAGTGACGGTGTCGGTAATTGGGGTAAGAAATGAGGTTTTTAGATTGTTACGGGACTGTTGGACATTACGTAACCCTCGTCCCTTTGACGACATTACAACACGCTGTCTTATCAACCGCCATAACGGTTATGTTCCACAAGACTAAGGATGGGAAGTAATCCTAGTAAAACCAGAATGCATGACTTGTTTCTGGACGTATGAATTACGTGTCTTTATTGCCTTTGCTGAACGACTTGTGTACTAGCTAGAATTATCTTCACAACCATCTTGTATCAAATTTATTGTGTGCTATATTTCATGCTATATGTAAAATAAGCGGTATTGTAAGTTTGTAAAATATTGTGTAAAAGTTTGAACGCGAAATATTATTATAATCAGTTTTTCATATAGAATTGTAGTAGTTGAATTGTATATTAGCTACTAAGTATGAACTTAACGGGTAGGTACTACCCGAATTTAAACTTATAAAACGCTAATATGAAGAAAAAGCTTTTATAAATGAGTTCATATTATGCTACGAAATACTATTAACTACTCTTAATATTCTGTATGATTAACTTGTTCCATTTGACTATTTTGAAGGAAATGGCACCGACTACTCGACACACCGTGAATATGAATGAAGAGGAATTCCGTACTTTTCTAGCTTCAAACATAGCCGCAGTACAGGCTGCGCTACATACCAACAATAACCTTGGATCTAGCAGTACAGGAAATCGTGTAGGATGCACCTACAAAGAATTCACTACCTGCAAACCTTTGGAATTTGATGGAACCGAAGGACCGATCGGATTGAAACGGTGGACCGAGAAGGTCGAATCGGTGTTTGCCATAAGTAAGTGTACTGAAGAGGACAAAGTGAAGTACGCTACGCATACCTTTACAGGTTCTGCGTTAACATGGTGGAATACCTATCTAGAGCAAGTGGGACAAGACGATGCGTACGCACTACCGTGGTCAGCATTCAAGCACTTGATGAATGAGAAGTACCGTCCCAGAAACGAGGTCAATAAGCTCAAGACAGAACTTAGAGGGTTACGAACCCAAGGATTTGATATTACCACGTACGAAAGACGATTCACAGAATTGTGCCTATTGTGTCCGGGAGCATTCGAAGATGAGGAAGAGAAGATCGACACGTTTGTGAAAGGATTACCGGAAAGAATCCAAGAAGATATAAGTTCACACGAGCCCGCCTCCATACAACAGGCATGTAGAATGGCTCACAAACTAGTGAACCAGATTGAAGAAAGAATTAAAGAACAGACTGCTGAAGAGGCCAATGTGAAGCAAGTCAAAAGAAAGTGGGAGGAAAACGATGATAAGAATCACCAATACAATAACAACAGCAATTACAACAATAATCGCAACAATTATCCCAACAATCGCAACATCAATCTCAACTACAACAAACGGCCCAACAACAACAACAGCAACTACAACAATCATCCCAATAACAATAATAACCGCAACAACAACAATAATTCGAAGCAGCTATGCCAAAGGTGTGAAAAGTATCACTCGGGGTTCTGCACTAAATTTTGCAACAAGTGTAAAAGAAATGGTCATAGCGCGGCGAAGTGTGAGGTCTACGGACCAGGGGTTAATAGAACGAAAGGAACAAATGGTGTCGGAATGAGTAATGACGGAGCAAGTAGTGTCGGAGCAAGTTATGCCAATGTAGTTTGTTATAAATGTGGAAAACCGGGCCACAGTATAAGAAATTTCCCGAACCAGGAGAACACGAATGGACAAGGCCGCGTAAGAGTTTTCAATATTAATGCGGCAGAGGCACAAGAAGACCCGGAGCTTGTTACGGGTACGTTTCTTATTGACAATAAATCTGCTTACGTTTTATTTGATTCGGGTGCGGATAGAAGCTATATGAGTAGAGATTTTTGTGCTAAATTAAGTTGTCCATTGACGCCTTTGGATAGTAAATTTTTACTCGAATTAGCAAATGGTAAATTAATTTCAGCAGATAATATATGTCGGAATCGAGAAATTAAACTGGTTAGCGAAACATTTAAGATTGACTTGATACCAGTAGAGTTAGGGAGTTTTGATGTGATAATCGGTATGGACTGGTTGAAAGAAGTGAAAGCAGAGATCGTTTGTTACAAAAATGCAATTCGCATTATACGAGAAAAAGGAAAACCCTTAATGGTGTACGGAGAAAAGGGCAACACGAAGCTACATCTTATTAGTAATTTGAAGGCACAAAAACTAATAAGAAAAGGTTGCTATGCTGTTCTAGCACACGTCGAGAAAGTACAAACTGAAGAAAAGAGCATCAATGATGTTCCCGTCGCAAAAGAATTTCCCGATGTATTTCCGAAAGAATTACCGGGATTACCCCCACATCGATCCGTTGAATTTCAAATAGATCTTGTACCAGGAGCTGCACCAATAGCTCGTGCTCCTTACAGACTCGCACCCAGTGAGATGAAAGAACTGCAAAGCCAATTACAAGAACTTTTAGAGCGTGGTTTCATTCGACCAAGCACATCACCGTGGGGAGCTCCTGTTTTGTTTGTCAAGAAGAAAGATGGTACATTCAGGTTGTGTATCGACTACCGAGAGTTTAACAAACTTACCATCAAGAATCGCTACCCACTACCGAGAATCGACGACTTATTTGATCAACTACAAGGCTCGTCTGTTTATTCAAAGATTGACTTACGTTCCGGGTATCATCAAATGCGGGTGAAAGAAGATGATATTCCAAAGACTGCTTTCAAAACACGTTACGGTCATTACGAGTTTATGGTCATGCCGTTTGGTTTAACTAATGCACCAGCTGTGTTCATGGACCTTATGAACCGAGTGTGTGGACCATACCTTGACAAGTTTGTCATTGTTTTCATTGATGACATACTTATTTACTCAAAGAATGACCAAGAACACGGTGAACATTTGAGAAAGGTGTTAGAAGTATTGAGGAAGGAAGAATTGTACGCTAAGTTTTCAAAGTGTGCATTTTGGTTGGAAGAAGTTCAATTCCTCGGTCACATAGTGAACAAAGAAGGTATTAAGGTGGATCCAGCAAAGATAGAAACTGTTGAAAAGTGGGAAACCCCGAAAACTCCGAAACACATACGCCAGTTTTTAGGACTAGCTGGTTACTACAGAAGGTTCATCCAAGACTTTTCCAGAATAGCAAAACCCTTGACTGCATTAACGCATAAAGGGAAGAAATTTGAATGGAATGATGAACAAGAGAAAGCGTTTCAGTTATTGAAGAAAAAGCTAACTACGGCACCTATATTGTCATTGCCTGAAGGGAATGATGATTTTGTGATTTATTGTGATGCATCAAAGCAAGGTCTCGGTTGTGTATTAATGCAACGAACAAAGGTGATTGCTTATGCGTCTAGACAATTGAAGATTCACGAGCAAAATTATACGACGCATGATTTGGAATTAGGCGCAGTTGTTTTTGCATTAAAGACTTGGAGGCACTACTTATATGGGGTCAAAAGTATTATATATACCGACCACAAAAGTCTTCAACACATATTTAATCAGAAACAACTGAATATGAGGCAGCGTAGGTGGATTGAATTGTTGAATGATTACGACTTTGAGATTCGTTACCACCCGGGGAAGGCAAATGTGGTAGCCGATGCCTTGAGCAGGAAGGACAGAGAACCCATTCGAGTAAAATCTATGAATATAATGATTCATAATAACCTTACTACTCAAATAAAGGAGGCGCAACAAGGAGTTATAAAAGAAGGAAATTTAAAGGATGAAATACCCAAAGGATCGGAGCAGCATCTTAATATTCGGGAAGACGAAACCCGGTATAGGGCTGAAAGGATTTGGGTACCAAAATTTGGAGATATGAGAGAAATGGTACTTAGAGAAGCTCATAAAACCAGATACTCAATACATCCTGGAACGGGGAAGATGTACAAGAATCTCAAGAAACATTTTTGGTGGCCGGGTATGAAAGCCGATGTTGCTAAATACGTAGGAGAATGTTTGACGTGTTCTAAGGTCAAAGCTGAGCATCAGAAACCATCAGGTCTACTTCAACAACCCGAAATCCCGGAATGGAAATGGGAAAACATTACCATGGATTTCATCACTAAATTGCCAAGGACTGCAAGTGGTTTTGATACTATTTGGGTAATAGTTGATCGTCTCACCAAATCAGCATACTTCCTGCCAATAAGAGAAGATGACAAGATGGAGAAGTTAGCACGACTGTATTTGAAGGAAGTCGTCTCCAGACATGGAATACCAATCTCTATTATCTCTGATAGGGATGGCAGATTTATTTCAAAATTCTGGAAGACATTACAGCAAGCATTAGGAACTCGTCTAGACATGAGTACTGCCTATCATCCACAAACTGATGGGCAGAGCGAAAGGACGATACAAACGCTTGAAGACATGCTACGAGCGTGTGTTATTGATTTCGGAAACAGTTGGGATCGACATCTACCGTTAGCAGAATTTTCCTACAACAACAGCTACCATTCAAGCATTGAGATGGCGCCGTTTGAAGCACTTTATGGTAGAAAGTGTAGGTCTCCGATTTGTTGGAGTGAAGTGGGGGATAGACAGATTACGGGTCCGGAGATTATACAAGAAACTACCGAGAAGATCATCCAAATTCAACAACGGTTGAAAACCGCCCAAAGTCGACAAAAGAGCTACGCTGACATTAAAAGAAAAGATATAGAATTTGAAATTGGAGAGATGGTCATGCTTAAAGTTGCACCTTGGAAAGGCGTTGTTCGATTTGGTAAACGAGGGAAATTAAATCCAAGGTATATTGGACCATTCAAGATTATTGATCGTGTCGGACCAGTAGCTTACCGACTTGAGTTACCTCAACAACTCGCGGCTGTACATAACACTTTCCACGTCTCGAATTTGAAGAAATGTTTTGCTAAAGAAGATCTCACTATTCCGTTAGATGAAATCCAACTCAACGAAAAACTTCAATTCATCGAAGAACCCGTCGAAATAATGGATCGTGAGGTTAAAAGACTTAAGCAAAATAAGATACCAATTGTTAAGGTTCAATGGAATGCGCGTAGAGGACCCGAGTTCACCTGGGAGCGTGAAGATCAGATGAAGAAGAAATACCCGCATCTATTTCCAGAAGATTCGTCAACACCTTCAACAGCTTAAAATTTCGGGACGAAATTTATTTAACGGGTAGGTACTGTAGTGACCCGAACTTTTCCATGTTTATATATATTAATTGAGATTGATATTTACATGATTAAATGTTTCCAATATGTTAAGCAATCAAACTTGTTAAGACTTGATTAATTGAAATATGTTTCATATAGACAATTGACCACCCAAGTTGACCGGTGATTCACGAACGTTAAAACTTGTAAAAACTATATGATGACCTATATATGGATATATATATAGTTAACATGATACTATGATAAGTAAACATATCATTAAGTATATTAACAATGAACTACATATGTAAAAACAAGACTACTAACTTAATGATTTTTAAACGAGACATATATGTAACGATTATCGTTGTAAAGACATTTAATGTATATATATCATATTAAGAGATATTCATACATGATAATATCATGATAATATAATAATTTAAAATCTCATTTGATATTATAAACATTGGGTTAACAATATTTAACAAGATCGTTAACCTAAAGGTTTCAAAACAACACTTAAATGTAACGACTAACGATGACTTAACGACTCAGTTAAAATGTATATACATGTAGTGTTTTAATATGTATTTATACACTTTTGAAAGACTTCAATACACTTATCAAAATACTTCTACTTAACAAAAATGCTTACAATTACATCCTCGTTCAGTTTCATCAACAATTCTACTCGTATGCACCCGTATTCGTACTCGTACAATACACAGCTTTTAGATGTATGTACTATTGGTATATACACTCCAATGATCAGCTCTTAGCAGCCCATGTGAGTCACCTAACACATGTGGGAACCATCATTTGGCAACTAGCATGAAATATCTCATAAAATTACAAAAATATGAGTAATCATTCATGACTTATTTACATGAAAACAAAATTACATATCCTTTATATCTAATCCATACACCAACGACCAAAAACACCTACAAACACTTTCATTCTTCAATTTTCTTCATCTAATTGATCTCTCTCAAGTTCTATCTTCAAGTTCTAAGTGTTCTTCATAAATTCCAAAAGTTCTAGTTTCATAAAATCAAGAATACTTTCAAGTTTGCTAGCTCACTTCCAATCTTGTAAGGTGATCATCCAACCTCAAGAAATCTTTGTTTCTTACAGTAGGTTATCATTCTAATACAAGGTAATAATCATATTCAAACTTTGGTTCAATTTCTATAACTATAACAATCTTATTTCAAGTGATGATCTTACTTGAACTTGTTTTCGTGTCATGATTCTGCTTCAAGAACTTCGAGCCATCCAAGGATCCATTGAAGCTAGATCCATTTTTAACTTTTCCAGTAGGTTTATCCAAGGAACTTAAGGTATTAATTATGTTCATAACATCATTCGATTCATACATATAAAGCTATCTTATTCGAAGGTTTAAACTTGTAATCACTAGAACATAGTTTAGTTAATTCTAAACTTGTTCGCAAACAAAAGTTAATCCTTCTAACTTGACTTTTAAAATCAACTAAACACATATTCTATATCTGTATGATATGCTAACTTAATGATTTAAAACCTGGAAACACGAAAAACAACGTAAAACCGGATTTACGCCGTCGTAGTAACACCGCGGGCTGTTTTGGGTTAGTTAATTAAAAACTATGATAAACTTTGATTTAAAAGTTGTTATTCTGAGAAAATAATTTTTATTATGAACATGAAACTATATCCAAAAAATATGGTTAAACTCAAAGTGGAAGTATGTCTTCTAAAATGGTCATGTAGACGTCGTTCTTTCGACTGAAATGACTACCTTTAAAAACATGACTTGTAACTTATTTTTCGGACTATAAACCTATACTTTTTCTGTTTATATTCATAAAATAGAGTTCAATATGAGACCATAGCAATTTGATTCACTCAAAACGGATTTAAAATGAAGAAGTTATGGGTAAAACAAGATTGGATAATTTTTCTCATTTTAGCTACGTGAAAATTGGTAACAAATCTATTCCAACCATAACTTAATCAACTTGTATTGTATATTATGTAATCTTGAGATACCATAGACACGTATACAATGTTTCGACCTATCATGTCGACACATCTATATATATTTCGGAACAACCATAGACACTCTATATGTGAATGTTGGAGTTAGCTATACAGGGTTGAGGTTGATTCCAAAATATATATAGTTCGAGTTGTGATCAATACTGAGATACGTATACACTGGGTCATGGATTGATTCAGGATAATATTTATCGATTTATTTCTGTACATCTAACTGTGGACAACTAGTTGTAGGTTACTAACGAGGACAACTGACTTAATAAACTTAAAACATCAAAATATATTAAAAGTGTTGTAAATATATTTTGAACATACTTTGATATATATGTATATATTGTTATAGGTTCGTGAATCAACCAGTGGCCAAGTCTTACTTCCCGACGAAGTAAAAATCTGTGAAAGTGAGTTATAGTCCCACTTTTAAAATCTAATATTTTTGGGATGAGAATACATGCAAGTTTTATAAATGATTTACAAAATAGACACAAGTACGTGAAACTACATTCTATGGTTGAATTATCGAAATCGAATATGCCCCTTTTTATTAAGTCTGGTAATCTAAGAATTAGGGAACTGACACCCTAATTGACGCGAATCCTAAAGATAGATCTATCGGGCACAACAAGCCCCATCCAAAGTACCGGATGCTTTAGTACTTCG
Organism: Rutidosis leptorrhynchoides; assembly: GCF_046630445.1. Lineage (NCBI taxonomy): Eukaryota > Viridiplantae > Streptophyta > Magnoliopsida > Asterales > Asteraceae > Rutidosis > Rutidosis leptorrhynchoides. Next base: position 670,975,300 of record NC_092333.1, on the reverse strand, counting down.
AAATTTATATCATATCCGAAGGGTGTCCCGGAATGATGGGGATATTCTTATATATGCATCTTGTTAATGTCGGTTACCAGGTGTTCACCATATGAATGATTTTTATCTCTATGTATGGGATGTGTATTGAAATATGAAATCTTGTGGTCTATTATTATGATTTGATATATATAGGTTAAACCTATAACTCACCAACATTTTTGTTAAAGTTTTAAGCATGTTTATTCTCAGGTGATTATTAAGAGCTTCCGTTGTCGCATACTTAAATAAGGACGAGATTTGGAGTCCATGCTTGTATGATATTGTGTAAAAACTGCATTCAAGAAACTTATTTTGTTGTAACATATTTGTATTGTAAACCATTATGTAATGGTCGTGTGTAAACAGGATATTTTAGATTATCATTATTTGATAATCTACGTAAAGCTTTTTAAACCTTTATTGATGAAATAAAGGTTATGGTTTGTTTTAAAATGAATGCAGTCTTTGAAAAACGTCTCATATAGAGGTCAAAACCTCGCAACGAAATCAATTAATATGGAACGTTTTTAATCAATAAGAACGGGAAATTTCATTGTTGAGGTAACTCAAGTCGGTAAGCTACTGGTCCGACACGATCAATAATCTTGAATGGTCCAATATACCTTGGATTTAATTTCCCTCGTTTACCAAATCGAACAACGCCTTTCCAAGGTGCAACTTTAAGCATGACCATCTCTCCAATTTCAAATTCTATATCTTTTCTTTTAATGTCAGCGTAGCTCTTTTGTCGACTTTGGGCGGTTTTCAACCGTTTTTGAATTTAGATGATCTTCTCGATAGTTTCTTGTATTATCTCTGGTCCCGTAATTTGTCTATCCCCCACTTCACTCCAACAAATCGGAGACCTGTACTTTCTACCATAAAGTGCTTCAAACGGCGCCATCTCAATGCTTGAATGGTAGCTGTTGTTGTAGGAAAATTCTGCTAACGGTAGATGTCGATCCCAACTGTTTCCGAAATCAATAACACATGCTCGTAGCATGTCTTCAAGCGTTTGTATCGTCTTTTCGCTTTGCCCATCAGTTTGTGGATGATAGGCAGTACTCATGTCTAGACGAGTTCCTAATGCTTGCTGTAATGTCTGCCAGAATCTTGAAATAAATCTGCCATCCCTATCAGAGATAATAGAGATTGGTATTCCATGTCTGGAGACGACTTCCTTCAAATACAGTCGTGCTAACTTCTCCATCTTGTCATCTTCTCTTATTGGAAGGAAGTGTGCTGATTTGGTGAGACGATCAACTATTACCCAAATAGTATCAAAACCACTTGCAGTCCTTGGCAATTTAGTGATGAAATCCATGGTAATGTTTTCCCATTTCCATTTCGGGATTTCGGGTTGTTGAAGTAGACCTGATGGTTTCTGATGCTCAGCTTTGACCTTAGAACACGTCAAACATTCTCCTACGTATTTAGCAATATCGGCTTTCATACCTGGCCACCAAAAATGTTTCTTAAGATCCTTGTACATCTTCCCCGTTCCAGGATGTATTGAGTATCTGGTTTTATGAGCTTCTCTAAGTACCATTTCTCTCATATCTCCAAATTTTGGTACCCAAATTCTTTCAGCCCTATACCGGGTTCCGTCTTCCTGAATATTAAGATGCTTCTCCGATCCTTTGGGTATTTCATCCTTTAAATTTCCCTATTTTAAAACTCCTTGTTGAGCCTCCTTTATTTGAGTAGTAAGGTTATTGTGAATCATTATATTCATAGATTTTACTCGAATGGGTTCTCTGTCCTTCCTGCTCAAGGCGTCGGCTACCACATTTGCCTTCCCCGGGTGGTAACGAATCTCAAAGTCGTAATCATTCAACAATTCAATCCACCTACGCTGCCTCATATTCAGTTGTTTCTGATTAAATATGTGTTGAAGACTTTTGTGGTCGGTATATATAATTCCAAATCATGCGTCGTATAATTTTGTTCGTGAATCTTCAATTGTCTAGACGCATAAGCAATCACCTTTGTTCGTTGCATTAATACACAACCGAGACCTTACTTTGATGCGTCACAATAAATCACAAAATCGTCATTCCCTTCAGGCAATGACAATATAGGTTCCGTAGTTAGCTTTTTCTTCAATAACTGGAACGCTTTCTCTTGTTCATCCTTCCATTAAAATTTCTTCCCTTTATGCGTTAATGCAGTCAAGGGTTTTGCTATTCTGGAAAAGTCTTGGATGAACCTTCTGTAGTAACCAGCTAGTCCTAAAAACTGACGTATGTGTTTCGGAGTTTTCAGGGTTTCCCACTTTTCAACAGTTTCTATCTTTGCCGGATCCATCTTAATACCTTCTTTGTTCACTATGTGACCGAGGAATTCAACTTCTTCCAACCAAAATGCACACTTTGAAAACTTAGCGTACAATTCTTCCTTTCTCAATACTTCTAACACCTTTCTCAAATGTTCACCGTGTTTTTGGTCATTCTTTGAGTAAATAAGTATGTCATCAATGAAAACAATGACAAACTTGTCAAGGTATGGTCCACACACTCGGTTCATAAGGTCCATGAACACAGCTGGTGCGTTAGTCAATCCAAACGGCATAACCATAAACTCGTAATGACCATAACGCGTCCTAAAAGCAGTCTTTGGAATATCATCTTCTTTCACCCGCATTTGATGATACCCGAAACGTAAGTCAATCTTTGAATAAACAGACGAGCCTTGTAGTTGATCAAATAAGTCATCGATTCTCAGTAGTGGGTAGCGGTTCTTGATGGTAAGTTTGTTCAACTCTCGGTAGTCGATACACAATCTAAATGTACCATCTTTCTTCTTAACAAACAAAACAGGAGCTCCCCACGGTGATGTGCTTGGTCGAATGAAACCACGTTCTAAAAGTTCTTGTAATTGACTTTGCAATTCTTTCATCTCGCTGGGTGCGAGTCTGTAAGGAGCACAAGCTATTGGTGCAGCTCCTGGTACAAGATCTATTTGAAATTCAACTGATCGATGTGGGGGTAATCCCGGTAATTCTTTCAGAAATACATCGGGAAATTCTTTTGCGACGGTAACATCATTGATGCTCTTTTCTTCAGTTTGTACTTTCTCGACGTGTGCTAGAATAGCATAGCAACCTTTTCTTATTAGTTTTTGTGCCTTCAAATTACTAATAAGATGTAGCTTCGTGTTGCCCTTTTCTCCGTACACCATTAAGGGTTTTCCTTTTTCTCGTATAATGCAAATTGCATTTTTGTAACAAATGATCTCTGCTTTCACTTCTTTCAACCAGTCCATACCGATTATCACATCAAAACTCCCTAACTCTACTGGTATCAAGTCAATCTTAAATGTTTCGCTAACCAGTTTAATTTCTCGATTCCGACATATATTATCTGCTGAAATTAATTTACCATTTGCTAATTCGAGTAAAAATTTACTATCCAAAGGCGTCATTGGGCAACTTAATTTAGCACAAAAATCTCTACTCATATAGCTTCTATCCGCACCTGAATCAAATAAAACGTAAGCAGATTTATTGTCAATAAGAAACGTACCCGTAACAAGCTCTGGGTCTTCCTGTGCCTCTGCCGCATTAATATTGAAAACTCTTCCGCGGACTTGTCCATTCATGTTCTCCTGGTTCGGGCAATTTCTAATAATGTGGCTCGGTTTTCCACATTTATAACAAACTACATTGGCATAACTTGCTCTGACACTACTTGCTCCGCCATTACTCATTCTGACACCATTTGTTCCTTTCGTTCTATTAACCCCTGGTCCGTAGACCTCACACTTCGCCGCGCTATGACCATTTCTTTTACACTTGTTGCAAAATTTGGTGCAGAACCCCGAGTGATACTTTTCACACCCTTGGCATAGCTGCTTCTGATTGTTGTTGTTGTTGCGGTTATTATTGTTGTTGGGATGATTGTTGTAGTTGCTGTTGTTGTTGTTGTTGTTATTGTTGTTGTTGGGCCGTTTGTTGTAGTTACGATTGATGTTGCGATTGTTGGGATAATTGTTGCGATTATTGTTGTAATTGCTGTTGTTGTTGTATTGGTGATTCTTATCACCATTTTCCTCCCACTTTCTTTTAACTTGCTTCACATTGGCCTCTTCAGCAGTCTGTTCTTTAATTCTTTCTTCAATTTGGTTCACTAGTTTGTGAGTCATTCTACATGCCTGTTGTATGGAGGCGGGCTCGTGTGAACTTATATCTTCTTGGATTCTTTCCGGTAATCCTTTCACAAACGCGTCGATCTTCTCTTCCTCATCTTCGAATGCTCCCGGACACAATAGGCACAATTCTGTGAATCGTCTTTCGTACGTGGTAATATCAAATCCTTGGGTTCGTAACCCTCTAAGTTCTGTCTTGAGCTTATTGACCTCGGTTCTGGGACGGTACTTCTCGCTCATCAAGTGCTTGAATGCTGACCACGGTAGTGTGTACGCATCGTCTTGTCCCACTTGCTCTAGATAGGTATTCCACCATGTTAACGCAGAACCTGTGAAGGTATGCGTAGCGTACTTCACTTTGTCCTCTTCAGTACACTTACTTATGGCAAACACCGATTCGACCTTCTCGGTCCACCGTTTCAATCCGATCGGTCCTTCGGTTCCATCAAATTCCAAAGGTTTGCAGGCAGTGAATTCTTTGTAGGTGCATCCTACACGATTTCCTGTACTGCTAGATCCAAGGTTATTGTTGGTATGTAGCGCAGCCTGTACTGCGGCTATGTTTGAAGCAAGAAAGGCACGAAATTCCTCTTCACTCATAGTCAAATGGAACAAGTTAATCATACAGAATATTAAGAGTAGTTAATAGTATTTCGTATCATAATATGAACTCATTTATAATTGCACGAAATTCCTCTTCACTCATAGTCAAACGGCCCAACAACAACAATAACAACAACAACAACAATAACAACAGCAACTACAACAATCATTCCAACAACAATAATAACTGCAACAACAACAACAATCAGAAGCAGCTATGCCAAAGGTGTGAAAAGTATCACTCGGGGTTCTGCACCAAATTTTGCAACAAGTGTAAAAGAAATGGCCATAGCGCGGTGAAGTGTGAGGTCTACGGACCAGGGGTTAACAGAACGAAAGGAACAAATGGTGTCGGAATGAGTAATGGCGGAGCAAGTAGTGTCGGAGCAAGTTATGCCAATGTAGTTTGTTATAAATATGGAAAACCGAGCCACATTATTAGAAATTGCCCGAACCAGGAGAACATGAATGGACAAGTCCGCGGAAGAGTTTTCAATATTAATGCGGCAGAGGCACAGGAAGACCCAGAGCTTGTTACGGGTACGTTTCTTATTGACAATAAATCTGCTTACGTTTTATTTGATTCAGGTGCGGATAGAAGCTATATGAGTAGAGATTTTTGTGCTAAATTAAGTTGCCCATTGACGCCTTTGGATAGTAAATTTTTACTCGAATTAGCAAATGGTAAATTAATTTCAGCAGATAATATATGTCGGAATCGAGAAATTAAACTGGTTAGCGAAACATTTAAGATTGATTTGATACCAGTAGAGTTAGGGAGTTTTGATGTGATAATCGGTATGGACTGGTTGAAAGAAGTGAAAGCAGAGATCATTTGTTACAAAAATGCAATTCTCATTGTACGAGAAAAAGGAAAACCCTTAATGATGTACGGAGAAAAGGGCAACACGAAGCTACATCTTATTAGTAATTTGAAGGCACAAAAACTAATAAGAAAAGGTTGCTATGCTGTTCTAGCACACGTCGAGAAAGTACAAACTGAAGAAACGAGCATCAATGATGTTCCCATTACAAAAGAATTTCCCGATGTATTTCCGAAAGAATTACCGGGATTACCCCCACATCGATCTGTTGAATTTCAAATAGATCTTGTACCAGGAGCTGCACCAATAGCTCGTGCTCCTTACAGACTCGCACCCAGCGAGATGAAAGAACTGCAAAGCCAATTACAAGAACTTTTAGAGCGTGGTTTCATTCGACCAAGCACATCACCGTGGGGAGCTCCTGTTTTGTTTGTCAAGAAGAAAGATGGTACAATCAGGTTGTGTATCAACTACCGAGAGTTGAACAAACTTACCATCAAGAACCGCTACCCACTACCGAGAATCGACGACTTATTTGATCAACTACAAGGCTCGTCTGTTTATTCAAAGATTGACTTACGTTCCGGGTATCATCAAATGCGGGTGAAAGAAGATGATATTCCAAAGACTGCTTTCAGAACACGTTACGGTCATTACGAGTTTATGGTCATGCCTTTTGGTTTAACTAATGCACCAGCTGTGTTCATGGACCTTATGAACCGAGTGTGTGGACCATACCTTGACAAATTTGTCATTGTTTTCATTGATGACATACTTATTTACTCAAAGAATGACCAAGAACACGGTGAACATTTGAGAAAGGTGTTAGAAGTATTGAGGAAGGAAGAATTGTACGCTAATGCGTCTAGACAATTGAAGATTCACGAACAAAATTATACGACGCATGATTTGGATTTAGGCGCGGTTGTTTTTGCATTAAAGACTTGGAGGCACTACTTATATGGGGTCAAAAGTATTATATATACCGACCACAAAAGTCTTCAATGTAGAGACCCGTCCTAATCTATCCGGACGAAGTCCATATCGATTACAAATGATTCATAACAGTTGATTACATCACGAGGTAATTGACCTCTATATGATAAATTTTACAAACATTGCATTCGTTTTTAAAAGACAAACTTTCGTTACATCGACAGTTGACAGGCATGTAAAGCATTTCATAATATATCCAAATATAATTGACTTAATAATAATCTTGATGAACTCAACGACTCGAATGCAACATCTTTTGAAATATGTCATGAATGACTCCAAGTAATATCTCTAATATGAGCAAATGCACAGCGGAAAATTTCTTTCGTACCTGAGAATAAACATGCTTTAAAGTGTCAACCAAAAGGTTGGTGAGTTCATTAGTTTATCATAAAGAATCATTTTATAATTTTAATAGACCACAAGATTTCATACTTCCATTTCTCATAATCATACGTCCCATGCATAGAGACAAAAATATCATTCGTATGGATTGAACACCTGGTAACCGACATTCACAATATGCATATAAGAATATCCCCATCATTCCGGGATCCTCCTTCGGACATGATATAAATTTCGAAGTACTAAAGCATCCGGTACTTTGGATGGGGCTTGTTGGGCCCGATAGATCTATCTTTAGAGTTCGCATCAATTAGGGTGTCTGTTCCCTAATTCTTAGATTACCAGACTTAATAAAAAGGGGCATATTCAGTTTCGATCATTCAACCATAGAACGTAATTTCGATTACTTGTGTCTATTTCGTAAAACAGTTATAAAAGTTGCGCATGTATTCTCAGCCCAAAAATATAAAGGGTAAAAAGGTAAATGAAACTCACAATACTGTATTTTGTAGTAAAAATACATATGACGACATTGAACAATGCAGGGTTAGCCTCGGATTCACGAACCTATATCAAGTATTAACACATTATAGTATAAATCAATTAAGTTTATATATTTGTTATGTATTAAGTATTCTTATAATATATTATGATACTTATTTGATATTTAATTAATGTTATATCAATAATATTAGTTGAAACATAATTTTATGTAATATTAGTATATTTTATGTAATAATATATTTACATATATATCTTTTGTTTTGTAAAATTAATAATTGTAGAAATACCTAAGGATAATAATAATAATATTAATAATAATAATAATTTTTAAAAGTATAAAACTACCTTAGGAGTCAGTTTTAAAAAAATTGCACCAAGCCGGGCTCGAACCCGAGACCTCTCGTTCACTCATCAACACCCTTAACCATTCCTCCATTTCAGTTTTTCTGATTTATAATACAAACCCAAATACTTATCTATTACATATTTCAACCCACTTCATCTTCTTCACCAAAATCTAAACAATCAAACAACTTCATTCTTAATAGTCAATCATCAAAATGGTTTTAGGACTTCTAAACAAACATGAAACAAAAAATAAAAATGTGTTCATGATATAAAAAAAATGAGAAAAAAAAAACAAAAAAATCCTACTGCTTGCTGGTAGCCAAGAAAAAAAAAATTTTGTTTTCAATTTTGAGTTCGTTTTGGACAATCTTTACAACATGAAACATGTTTCAAATCATTCCTAAAAACTATTGAAATCGTCAATTGAACTTAAAACATCAAAACAAGCTCTAATTTCTCCAAGAACAAAATAGTTGACTTTTGACAATTTAACTTTGACTCGCAAATTCGAATTCGTTATCAAGAATTGGAACTTGAGATTTTGCAGGAAGTTTAAGTAAATGATTCCTAACAACTCTACATTTTTAGTTTTTGAAATTTGTTTCGAATTCACGTTAGTGTATATCACTGTGAAGAACTCAAGAACTCAAAAATTGATTTTTAGATTAAGAGTGTTATAGGTTATGATTACAACATGAATTGTGTTGTAAATCATTCCTATAATCTTTATGGATCATCAAATTAACTGGAGATATCAAAACAAACTCGAATTTGATTCAAGAACACTTAGTTGACTTTGAAAACCAAAACTTTGACTCTCAAATTAGAAATTAATAGAAAGAATTGAGGATTGAAAACTTACAGATAGTTTAGATAGACGATTCCTAACATGACTGCATTATTACATTTTGAAAATTTGTTCTAAATCAAAATATGGTGAAAAAGATGAATGTACCGAGTGTCGAGCTTATTTTATGGGTTTTCTTTGTTTTCAACTCAAATTGCAGTTTGTAACTTATATAGAGTGATTAGGTACATGATTTAACAGTTAAATTGATTTCCAATTGATTTGTGAAGTAGACTTGTAACAAACTGGAGACATGAAGTACGTAAATTATTTTCATGTGAAGAAAAAGAAAAAAAATTGATAGTTACTTCTAACATAATGGGATTCCCTATTTTTATTTTTAATAAATATTAATAGTAAATATCCTAATAATATTAATAATAATTCTAATAAAATAACTAAATAATATCATAAAAATGATAATAAATAACGATAAGAATTCGTTTAAATCCTAAATAAATTTTAATCATAATTATCTTGTACATTATTTTACATTTTCAATTCAAATGATTATTTTGTATTTTATTAATACAACTTAATATGCACTCTTATATTTATATATGTATATATATTTACATATTTGTTTACACACAATTGTTCGTGAATCGTCGGAAATAGTCACAGGTTAAATGAATCTATATAAATAGTTCAAACATTTCGAGACTCAACATTACAGGCTTTGCTTATTGTGTTGGAACATATAAAGATTAAGACTTTGAGATTCGTTACCACCCGGGGAAGGCAAATGTGGTAGCCGATGCCTTGAGCAGGAAGGACAGAGAACCCATTCGAGTAAAATCTATGAATATAATGATTCATAATAACCTTACTACTCAAATAAAGGAGGCGCAACAAGGAGTTTTAAAAGAGGGAAATTTAAAGGATGAAATACCCAAAGGATCGGAGAAGCATCTTAATATTCGGGAAGACGGAACCCGGTATAGGGCTGAAAGGATTTGGGTACCAAAATTTGGAGATATGAGAGAAATGGTACTTAGAGAAGCTCATAAAACCAGATACTCAATACATCCTGGAACGGGGAAGATGTACAAGGATCTCAAGAAACATTTTTGGTGGCCGGGTATGAAAGCCGATGTTGCTAAATACGTAGGAGAATGTTTGACGTGTTCTAAGGTCAAAGCGGAGCATCAGAAACCATCAGGTCTACTTCAACAACCCAAAATCCCGGAATGGAAATGGGAAAACATTACCATGGATTTCATCACTAAATTGCCAAGGACTGCAAGTGGTTTTGATACTATTTGGATAATCGTTGATCGTCTCACCAAATCAGCACACTTCCTGCCAATAAGATAAGATGACAAGATGGAGAAGTTAGCACGACTGTATTTGAAGGAAGTCGTCTCCAGACATGGAATACCAATCTCTATTATCTCTGATAGGGATGGCAGATTTATTTCAAGATTCTGGCATACATTACAGCAAGCATTAGGAACTCGTCTAGACATGAGTACTACCTATCATCCACAAACTGATGGGCAGAGTGAAAGGACGATACAAACGCTTGAAGACATGCTACGAGCATGTGTTATTGATTTCGGAAACAGTTGGGATCGACATCTACCGTTAGCAGAATTTTCCTACAACAACAGCTACCATTCAAGCATTGAGATGGCGCCGTTTGAAGCACTTTATGGTAGAAAGTGCAGGTCTCCGATTTGTTGGAGTGAAGTGGGGGATAGACAGATTACGGGTCCGGAGATTATACAAGAAACTACCGAGAAGATCATCCAAATTCAACAACGGTTGAAAACCGCCCAAAGTCGACAAAAGAGCTACGCTGACATTAAAAGAAAAGATATAGAATTTGAAATTGGAGAGATGGTCATGCTTAAAGTTGCACCTTGGAAAGGCGTTGTTAAATTTGGTAAACGAGGGAAATTAAATCCAAGGTATATTGGACCATTCAAGATTATTGATCGTGTCGGACCAGTAGCTTACCGACTTGAGTTACCTCAACAACTCGCGGCTGTACATAACACTTTCCACGTCTCGAATTTGAAGAAATGTTTTGCTAAAGAAGATATCACAATTCCGTTAGATGAAATCCAAATCAACGAAAAACTTCAATTCATCGAAGAACCCGTCGAAATAATGGATCGTGAGGTTAAAAGACTTAAGCAAAACAAGATACCAATTGTTAAGGTTCGATGGAATTCTTGTAGAGGACCTGAGTTCACCTGGGAGCGTGAAGATCAGATGAAGAAGAAATACCCGCATCTATTTCCAGAAGATTCGTCAACACCTTCAACAGCTTAAAATTTCGGGACGAAATTTATTTAACGGGTAGGTACTGTAGTGACCCGAACTTTTCCATGTTTATATATATTAATTGAGATTGATATTTACATGATTAAATGTTTCCAACATGTTAAGCAATCAAACTTGTTAAGACTTGATTAATGGAAATATGTTTCATATAGACAATTGACCACCAAAGTTGACCGGTGATTCTCGAACGTTAAAACTTGTAAAAACTATATGATGACATATATATGGATATATATATATAGTTAACATGATACTATGATAAGTAAACATATCATTAAGTATATTAACAATGAACTACATATGTAAAAACAAGACTACTAACTTAATGATTTTTAAACGAGACATATATGTAACGATTATCGTTGTAAAGACATTTAATGTATATATATATCATATTAAGAGATATTCATACATGATAATATCATGATAATATAATAATTTAAAATCTCATTTGATATTATAAACATTGGTTTAACAACATTTAACAAGATCGTTAACCTAAAGGTTTCAAAACAACACTTACATGTAACGACTAACGATGACTTAACGACTCAGTTAAAATGTATATACATGTAGTGTTTTAATATGTATTTATACACTTTTGAAAGACTTCAAAACACTTATCAAAATACTTCTACTTAACAAAAATGCTTACAATTACATCCTCGTTCAGTTTCATCAACAATTCTACTCGTATGCACCCGTATTCGTACTCGTACAATACACAACTTTTAGATGTATGTACTATTGGTATATACACTCCAATGATCAGCTCTTAGCAGCCCATGTGAGTCACCTAACACATTTGGGAACCATCATTTGGCAACTAGCATGAAATATCTCATAAAATTACATAAATATGAGTAATCATTCATGACTTATTTACATGAAAACAAAATTACATATTCTTTATATCTAATCCATACACCAACGACCAAAAACACCTACAAACACTTTCATTCTTCAATTTTATTCATCTAATTGATCTCTCTCAAGTTCTATCTTCAAGTTCTAAGTGTTCTTCATAAATTCTACAAGTTCTAGTTACATAAAATCAAGAATACTTTCAAGTTTGCTAGCTCACCTCCAATCTTGTAAGGTGATCATCCAACCTCAAGAAATCTTTGTTTCTTACAGTAGGTTATCATTCTAATACAAGGTAATAATCATATTCAAACTTTGGTTCAATTTCTATAACTATAACAATCTTATTTCAAGTGATGATCTTACTTGAACTTGTTTTCGTGTCATGATTCTGCTTCAAGAACTTCGAGCCATCCAAGGATCCGTTGAAGCTAGATCCATTTTTCTATTTTCCAGTAGGTTTATCCAAGGAACTTAAGGTAGTAATGATGTTCATAACATCATTCGATTCATACATATAAAGCTATCTTATTCGAAGGTTTAAACTTGTAATCACTAGAACATAGTTTAGTTAATTCTAAACTTGTTCGCAAACAAAAGTTAATCCTTCTAACTTGACTTTTAAAATCAACTAAACACATGTTCTATATCTGTATGATATGCTAACTTAATGATTTAAAACCTGGAAACACGAAAAACACCGTAAAACCGGATTTACGCCGTCGTAGTAACACCGCGGGCTGTTTTGGGTTAGTTAATTAAAAACTATGATAAACTTTGATTTAAAAGTTGTTATTCTGAGAAAATGATTTTTATTATGAACATGAAACTATATCCAAAAATTATGGTTAAACTCAAAGTGGAAGTATGTTTTCTAAGATGGTCATCTAGACGTCGTTCTTTCGACTGAAATGACTACCTTTACAAAAATGACTTGTAACTTATTTTTTCGACTATAAACCTATATTTTTTCTGTTTAGATTCATAAAATAGAGTTCAATATGAAACCATAGCAATATGATTCACTCAAAACGGATTTAAAATGAAGAAGTTATGGGTAAAACAAGATTGGATAATTTTTCTCATTTTAGCTACGTGAAAATTGGTAACAAATCTATTCCAACCATAACTTAATCAACTTGTATTGTATATTATGTAATCTTGAGATACCATAGACACGTATACAATGTTCCGACCTATCATGTCGACACATCTATATATATTTCGGAGCAACCATAGACACTCTATATGTGAATGTTGGAGTTAGCTATACAGGGTTGAGGTTGATTCCAAAATATATATAGTTTGAGTTGTGATCAATACTGAGATACGTATACACTGGGTCGTGGATTGATTCAAGATAATATTTATCGATTTATTTCTGTACATCTAACTGTGGACAACTAGTTGTAGGTTACTAACGAGGGCAGCTGACTTAATAAACTTAAAACATCAAAATATATTAAAAGTGTTGTAAATATATTTTGAACATACTTTGATATATATGTATATATTGTTATAGGTTCGTGAATCAACCAGTGGCCAAGTCTTACTTCCCGATGAAGTAAAAATCTGTGAAAGTGAGTTATAGTCCCACTTTTAAAATCTAATATTTTTGGGATGAGAATACATGCAGGTTTTATAAATGATTTACAAAATAGACACAAGTACGTGAAACTACATTCTATGGTTGAATTATCAAAATCGAATATGCCCCCTTTTATTAAGTCTGGTAATCTAAGAATTAGGGAACAGACACCCTAATTGACGCGAATCCTAAAGATAGATCTATTGGGCCTAACAAACCCCATCCAAAGTACCGGATGCTTTAGTACTTCGAAATTTATATCATATCCGAAGGGTGTCCCAGAATGATGGGGATATTCTTATATATGCATCTTGTTAATGTCGGTTACCAGGTGTTCACCATATGAATGATTTTTATCTCTATGTATGGGATGTGTATTGAAATATGAAATCTTGTGGTCTATTATTATGATTTGATATATATAGGTTAAACCTATAACTCACCAACATTTTTGTTGACGTTTTAAGCATGTTTATTCTCAGGTGATTATTAAGAGCTTCCGCTGTCGCATACTTAAATAAGGACGAGATTTGGAGTCCATGCTTGTATGATATTGTGTAAAAACTGCATTCAAGAAACTTATTTTGTTGTAACATATTTGTATTGTAAACCATTATGTAATGGTCGTGTGTAAACAGGATATTTTAGATTATCATTATTTGATAATCTACGTAAAGCTTTTTAAACCTTTATTGATGAAATAAAGGTTATGGTTTGTTTTAAAATGAATGCAGTCTTTGAAAAACGTCTCATATAGAGGTCAAAACCTCGCGACGAAATCAATTAATATGGAACATTTTTAATCAATAAGAACGAGACATTTCAGTGATATCCCCCATCTTTCAAACGAAAGCCTTTTATAAACCAAGGCATTCTTGAAACGTTCTTCGAATGTCTTACAAACTGATTTTGACATAAATAGTTGTGCCGAGGAATTCTGATCGACTCTAGACAAGATTTCATCGATCATGTCTACGGGTAAGTCTTCTAAAATATTGGGTTTTCTATCCATTTTGTGTTTTTATACTGTAAAATAGACAAGAGTTAGATTCATAAAAGATACTTATTAATACAAGCAATTTTTACATATATCGTAAAGCATAAGCACGCTATATTACATATATTACACCGCACAAATACAACTATCTTATTCCGACTCACTCGTTTCTTCTTTTTTGAACTTGGTTCTTTTTGCTAAGTTTTTAGGGATATATGATGTTCCCCTAATACGAGACGTCGTTTTCCACATTGGTCTAGAAAAACCTGGTGGTTTAGAGGTTCCCGGGTTATTGTTACAACTTAAGAAATACGGGTGTTGACGATACATATAAAGTTCATCGGGGTTAGAATCAGATTTCTCTATTTTTATGCCCTTTCCCTTATTGTTCTCTTTTGTCTTTTTAAATTCAGTTGGGGTAATTTCTATAACATCATCGGAATCCTCGTCGGGATCCGATTCATCGAAGAATTGGTAATCCTCCCAATATTTTGCTTCCTTGGCGGAAACACCGTTGACCATAATTAACTTTGGTCGGTTGGTTGAGGATTTTCTTCTACTTAACCGTTTGATTATTTCCCCCACTGGTTCTTCTTCCGGTTCCGATTCTTCTTCCGGTTCCGACTCTTCTTCCGGTTCCTCTTCGGGAACTTGTGAATCAGTCCACGAATCATTCCAATTTACATTTGACTCTTCATTATTATTAGGTGAGTCAATGGGACTAGTTCTAGAGGTAGACATCTATCACATAATATCAAACACGTTAAGAGATTAATATATCACATAATATTCACATGTTAAAAATATATAGTTTCCAACAAAATTTGTTAAGCAATCTTTTTTTTTTCTTCAAGTAAACACGGTCGAAGTCCAGACTCACTAATGCATCCTAACAAACTCGATAAGACACACTAATGCAAAATTCTGGTTCTCTAAGATCAACGCTCTGATACCAACTGAAATGTCCCGTTCTTATTGATTAAAAACGTTCCATATTAATTGATTTTGTAGCGAGGTTTTGACCTCTATATGAGACGTTTTTCAAAGACTGCATTCATTTTTAAAACAAACCATAACCTTTATTTCATAAATAAAGGTTTAAAAAAGGTTTACGTAGATTATCAAATAATGATAATCTAAAATATCCTGTTTACACACGACCATTACATAATGGTTTACAATACAAATATGTTACATCGAAATCAGTTTCTTGAATGCAGTTTTTACACAATATCATACAAACATGGACTCCAAATCTTGTCCTTATTTTAGTATGCAACAGCGGAAGCTCTTAGTATTCACCTGAGAATAAACATGCTTTAAACGTCAACAAAAATGTTGGTGAGTTATAGGTTTAACTTATATATATCAAATCGTAACAATAGACCACAAGATTTCATATTTCAATACACATCCCATACATAGAGATAAAAAATCATTCATATGGTGAACACCTGGTAACCGACATTAACAAGATGCATATATAAGAATATCCCCACCATTCCGGGACACCCTTCGGATATGATATAAATTTCGAAGTACTAAAGCATCCGGTACTTTGGATGGGGTTTGTTAGGCCCAATAGATCTATCTTTAGGATTCGCGTCAATTAGGGTGTCTGTTCCCTAATTCTTAGATTACCAGACTTAATAAAAAGGGGCATATTCGATTTCGATAATTCAACCATAGAATGTAGTTTCACGTACTTGTGTCTATTTTGTAAATCATTTATAAAACCTGCATGTATTCTCATCCCAAAAATATTAGATTTTAAAAGTGGGACTATAACTCACTTTCACAGATTTTTACTTCATCGGGAAGTAAGACTTGGCCACTGGTTGATTCTCGAACCTATAACAATATATACATATATATCAAAGTATGTTCAAAATATATTTACAACACTTTTAATATATTTTGATGTTTTAAGTTTATTAAGTCAGCTGTCCTCGTTAGTAACCTACAACTAGTTGTCCACAGTTAGATGTACAGAAATAAATCAATAAATATTATCTTGAATCAATCCACGACCCAATGTATACGTATCTCAGTATTGATCACAACTCAAACTATATATATTTTGGAATCAACCTCAACCCTGTATAGCTAACTCCAACATTCACATATAGAGTGTCTATGGTTGTTCCGAAATATATATAGATGTGTCGACATGATAGGTCGAAACATTGTATACGTGTCTATGGTATCTCAAGATTACATAATATACAATACAAGTTGATTAAGTTATGGTTGGAATAGATTTGTTACCAATTTTCACGTAGCTAAAATGAGAAAAATTATCCAATCTTGTTTTACCCATAACTTCTTCATTTTAAATCCGTTTTGAGTGAATCAAATTGCTATGGTTTCATATTGAACTCTATTTTATGAAGTATTTTGATAAGTGTCTTAAAGTCTTTCAAAAGTGTATGAATACATATTAAAACACTACATGTATATACATTTTAACTGAGTCGTTAAGTCATCGTTAGTCGTTACATGTAAGTGTTGTTTTGAAACCTTTAGGTTAACGATCTTGTTAAATGTTGTTAACCCAATGTTTATAATATCAAAAGAGATTTTAAATTATTATATTATCATGATATTATGATGTACGAATATCTCTTAATATGATATATATACATTAAATGTCGTTACAACGATAATCGTTACATATATGTCTCGTTTCAAAATCATTAAGTTAGTAGTCTTGTTTTTACATATGTAGTTTATTGTTAATATACTTAATGATATGTTTACTTATCATAATATCATGTTAACTATATATATATAACCATATATATGTCATCATATAGTTTTTACAAGTTTTAACGTTCGTGAATCACCGGTCAACTTGGGTGGTCAATTGTCTATATGAAACCTATTTCAATTAATCAAGTCTTAATAAGTTTGATTGCTTAACATGTTGGAAACACTTAATCATGTAAATAACAATTTCATTTAATATATATAAAAATGAAAAAGTTCGGGTCACTACACAAGTGACTTGGAAGTGGCTTTAGTTCCAAAACGGGAGCCATCAATGTGGCTTTACATCGGTACTCATTTTTTAAATCCAAGTTTCTGTTTTCTTCATCATTTGGCTCATAACCGTTAGCCATCAATGTGGTCAACATCTCCACTTCTTCCACCATGTTCTTTTCATCACCTTCTGCCAAAATACATTCTCCTGAACCTTGCAATTCTGGAAATTCTTGCAATAATTCTGAATACGTGTCTACGGTTTGCAAATAATAACATTTATCATCAGTAGACTCAGGGTATTGCAAGGCATGGTCAACAGAAAAGGTAACCTTAATATCCTCAATGCTAAGAGTCAATTTCTACCCATAAACATCTATCATAGCTCTAGCGGTATTGAGGAAAGGTCTACCCAATATAAGAGGCACACGTGTGTCCTCTTCCATGTCCAAAATTACAAAATCGGCCAGAAATACTAGGGTACCCACTTTTACTAACATATTTTCTAAAATTCCACGAGGGAATTTAACAGAGCGGTCCGCTAGTTGAATTGCCATTCAGGTTGGTTTTAGTACCCCGGGGTCTAGCTTAACATATAATGTATAAGGCATCAAATTTATGCTAGCCCCTAAATCCGCTAATGCTTTAATGCATTCCAAATCTCCTAGGAGACATGGTATGGTAAAACTCCCAGGATCTGCTAACTTCTTTGGTATTTTGTGAAGGTATTTCGTATGCCCGAGAGACATATTAAATTAATGTGGCAAATGTGTTATGATCCAACTCGGGTCATAACCAATAACAAGCTTACCGACACTTTATATGTGTTTAATCTTAACGATTGGTTCGTTAAGTAAATATGCGACACTTGAACTTTAGAAAATCGGTTTTCTAAAGTATTTTCACTTGAGAAATTATTTGGATAATTTATACATTGAGGAATTAATTATTTAAGGGTTTAAATAATTAAAATGTGTTACATTTTATAAAAGGTTTTATAAAAATGTGCAAGTAACAAATAAATGCATGTGTTTACATAATATTTGTTAAACAAATTCTTTTTGCAATACCCCACATGGAAGTGGCGGTTTTGGTCTTCCAAGGGAGACAAACCATGCAATCTTTTGTTACTTTTCATATGCACACTCCCTCAAGTGCATGCTAGTCTCTAATAACCAAGCTTGACTCATTCTTTATGTGATATAGTTTAATATACACACAAGATCACTCTCTTGAGTGTGCTGGCCGAAATCAGTAAGCAAAAAGGAAGGGTTCATTAGCTTGGTTTCTAGCTTAATAAGTGTCTTAAAAATCCTAACTAATTCAAGGAAGGTGTTGGTGATTGAAAGCTTGGGGTATGCTACACTTGAGGCTTCAAGTTAGAAGCTTTAATTCATTCATATTCATCATCATTAGCTGCTGTCCCTGGTCGAAATTTTCAGCAAATTACAAGGGGTTTCAAGCTTGCTAGACAAGGTAGTTAAGGTTCTAAGGTCTAGCAAACTTAAAGCGTGTTGTTGGTGCATCAAAGGCTTGAAGTTCTACATATTTGTTCATCATCTTATAAGCATTTTGGACAGCCCTTAAACTTATTTTAAGGAGGTATATAACTCTCCCTTTCTTGTTAATTTGTAAGTATATATTCACAACTTGATCCTATTGGGATTTAGCTTTAATTGGCTTAAAGTTTAACAAGTAAAATTTGATAATTACACGCTTCTGTTTATTAAGATTCTTAAAAGGTTTTAAGACTTCTCAAACTTGTTAAATCCCAACAATGGTATCAGAGCCGAAGTTGTTGAAATATGCTTTGAGATGGTTATTAAACCCACTATAATTTTGCATTCTATGAACATGCATGAAGTAGAATGTAAAATTTTTGGTTTTGGGTGGTTTGTCATTTTGGCCAAAATCACTTGTGATTCTGTACTGCCAATCACTTATGATTCTGTACTGCCAATCACTTGTGATTCTGTACTGCCAATCACTTGTGATTCTGTACTGCCAATCACTTGTGATTCTGTGTTGCCAATCACTTGTGATTCTGTACTGCCAATCACTTGTGATTCTGTATTGCCTATCACTTATGTAGATAATGTTCACAATCTATGTCTTGACCTTGTGTTTGGTTGCATGTTTGGTTGATTTAATATTTATTCATTTGGTATGTAATAATATTTATTCATTTGGTCATGTAATTTATTTTATATTTGGTATGTAAAATAGATTAGGTTGTATTTCATTTTCTAGAAAAATGTATTAGGATACATATTTTGTAAAAAAAAAAAATGAAGATACAAGATGATGAAGACTTGAAGAACACAAGGAGCATATGGATGCAAGGTTAAGTGGGAGATTTGAAATCTCCTACTTTGTATTATTACCCCTTAACCCGGTGACATTTGTTTTCGGCTAAACAAATGTCCACCAAAATGGCTAGATTGTGAACATACTTGTTTTGCATGTGTGGTTGTTTGTTTGTTTATTATATTGTATGTTTGGTTGATACAATTAATCACAAGATAACAACAAGCAAAACGACAATTTAATTGATTAAATTAGACGTATTAATAACATGCAAGACGACAATTTAATTGGTTAAATTAAAAGCAACTAAAGACCTTAATAAATGGTTATTAAGAACAAGAAAAGGATCACATATATATAAAATGGTTTATATCAAGTAATTGGCAAATTACAAGACATGAAAGTGGTTTTTCATAAGTACCATACACTAAATGTGTTGGGATTTAACAAGTTCATAAACACTAAAATCATATTAAGATTCATATTAAAGCGGAAGCATGTAACCCGATTTGAAACTTGTTTACTTTAACCAATTAAAATTAAATCCCAATAATAGATCATGTCATGAAATATACTTACAAACTAAAAGTGGGTTTAGATTTTTACCTCCTCAAGCTAGTTGAGGGTTTCTACAAAGATGATGAAGATGATGATGAAAGAGCTTCTAACTTGAAGCCTCAAGTGTGAAATACCCCAAGCCTTTTGTGCACCAACACCACCTTTAATTAGTTAGGATTTTTACACTTGAAATCAACTTGCAAAACTAAATTTTGAACCCTCTTTTTCTTTGAAAAAATTCGACCAAAATGGGAGGAGGAAGGAGAGTTTTTTTTGCAAGTATTATTTTTGGATGATAGAATGTGCAAGTGTTTAATGGGTTAGGTAAAGTGCATATGTAGAAGCAAAAGACTCTTCCAAAAGAGCCAATCAAATTTCATGCAATACACCAACCTCCCATGCCCATTTAAATATATAAATTTAAATTTAAAATAAATATAAACTTATATAAAAGTATTATATATAATACTTGCACATTTTTATTTTATGTATACATTATATTTTATAAAACCAATTTATAAAATGTAACATAAAATAATTTATTATTTAACCTATAAATAACTAAATCCTCTATATATAAATTATTCCATAATTTATATATAAATTCATCAAGTAATTTCTCTTTAGAAACCTTTTTTTTTTTTAAATTCAAGTGTTGCGTATTTATTTAATGATCCAACCGTTAAGATCAAATATGTATAAGGTGTCGGTAAGCTTGTTATTGGGTATGACCCGACTTGGATCATAACACATTAGCCACATTGATTTAATATGTCTCTCGGGCATACGAAAAACCTTCAATCTCCCACTTGCACGAGAAACATAAGAAATTGATGCAAGTGATGGATACCACCTAACGACCGTCCATCACCCCCAATATGTTATGACTTAGTGCCATTCAATAAAATCATCCCTTTCGAGTTCCCTTCTCGAATATGAACAGGTGAATCTTTCATTATCTCCTTTTGTCCTAGTTGTCATGTTAAATCCAAGAGACACAGAGTGATCACTCTCTTCTAGATTTAACTTTATCAGGCCTTAGACATCTGACTCTCAACGAATAAGAGGGACAAATTCCATCTTGACTACATACGTCCTAAATATATACCTTGCATTATGCCTGAGCTCTTCCTTATGAACTACCATGTTACAGAATAGCGAAGGAAAGAATCAAGGTACGATACTCGGTAAATATCCGAACCCAATATGTATCTCAGGTCAGAGGATACAGTGATATTCGCCTTTACTCAAGATTACATGTGATCAACCACAAAGGCTCCATTTAGTAGATCTTGAGGGCGGGTCTTCCAATATTTGTATCCCACAAATATCTATGAACCTTGGTTGCAACCTTGCACCACATTCATCCCATGAATGTATACCAATCCGAGTTCATAATAGTCTAAACCTCACACTTGCTCCCACAAATGTGATCGACTACGGAATTTAGAATAATTATTTGTTCATGGATAAAATATGCAAAATAGGAACATAACTCAAAATAGATTAATACCATAATTATATTAATGAGTTTGAACAATTTCGTTCCGTTACAATACTTAAAACAGATCATGACCAATCACTAGAATATCGAAGCCCTAATGCACAAACATGTCCAGCGTGTTTTGCTCCATGTAAGAGCTTCGTGAGAGGATCCGCTATATTAAGATCTGTGTGAACTTTGTGAATACATATCTTTCCCTTTTCAACTTCATCCCTTATGTAGT
The DNA here is from genome assembly GCF_046630445.1 of Rutidosis leptorrhynchoides. Lineage (NCBI taxonomy): Eukaryota > Viridiplantae > Streptophyta > Magnoliopsida > Asterales > Asteraceae > Rutidosis > Rutidosis leptorrhynchoides. The sequence continues at coordinate 670,953,351 of NC_092333.1, read as the reverse complement.
TGAATCTCCGCTCAATGTGACGGTTCTTTTGATGAGCACGAGGTTCTTTGATTTGAGCAATCGCACCCTCATTGTCACAAAAGATCTCAAGAGGGACCTGAATGGAAGGGACTACTCCTAAGTCGCCGATGAATTTCTTCATCCATGCAGCTTCCTGAGCTGCCAATGAGGCGGCAATGTACTCAGACTCTGTAGTGGATAATGCAACAACATCCTATTTTGAACTCTTCCAAGAGACCGCACCACCATTTAATGTGAAGACATAACCGGACTGTGATCGAGAATCATCTCGATCAGTTTGGAAACTCGCGTCCACGTAACCTTTTACAGCGAGTTCCTCCTCACCAGACCCATATATTAGAAACATATCCTTAGTTCTCCTAAGGTATTTCAATATACTTTTGACAGTAATCCAATGACTGTTGCCTGGGTTATTCTGGTATCTACTTGTCAGGCTTAGAGCGCATGACACATCCGGTCTCGTGCATATCATTGCATACATGATTGACCCAATAGCAGATGCATATGGGACTTTCTTCATTCTCTCCTGTTCATCTTTCGTGGTGGGGCACTGAGATGAACTGAGAAGTGTTCCCTTTTGAATAGGTACCAAACCTTTCTTAGAGTTCTCCATCTTGAACCTTTTCAAGATCTTTTCAATGTATGCACTTTGATTCAAACCTATCAGTTTCTTAGATCTATCCCTGTAGATCCCAATCCCCAAAACGTATTGTGCTTCTCCAAGATCCTTAATGGAGAAGCATTTACTTAGCCAAGTTTTAACACCTTGCATTGCTGGAATATCATTTCCAAATAACAATATATCATCCACATATAGTACAAGGAACATGATAGTGCTCCCACTAGCTTTCTTGTATACACAAGCTTCATCACCATTTTTAATGAAGCCAAATTTCTCGGCTTCCTCATTAAAACGATGATTCCACATTCTAGATGCTTGTTTCAATCCGTAGATTGACTTCTTTAACTTGCATACCTTTTTAGGATATTTTGGATCAACAAAACCTTCAGGCTGAACCATATAGACATCTTCCACAAGATATCCATTTAGGAAAGCGGTCTTGACATCCATTTGCCATATTTCATAATCATAATGAGCAGCAATGGCAAACAATATCCTAATAGACTTTAGCATTGCCACAGGCGAAAAAGTTTCATCATAGTCAACCCCTTGAGTTTGAGTGAAACCTTTTGCTACAAGTCTTGCTTTATATGTATCCAAGTTTCCATGTATGTCTGTTTTCATTTTGAAAAGCCATTTACAATCAACTAGCCTTGAGCCGGTAGGTTGTACAACCAGTTCCCAAACTTGGTTGTCATACATGGATTGCATCTCAGCGTTCATGGCTTCCTGCCATTTATCCTTATCAGTCCTCGACAAAGCATCTTGGTAGTTTGTTGGTTCATCCAAATCAACCACATAGCAACCATCCATGAGAAACCCATATCTCTCAGGAGGATTACTAATCCTACTAGATTTGCGAACGTCTTGTGTATTTTGATCATCCATCTAATCACTCTCAACATTTTCATGTTGAGTGCTAGTGTCAGCTAATTGTGTATCATCTACTTGATCTTGAACCTCTTCAAGATCTATCTTCCTTTCACTATTTCCTTCCATTAGGAACTTAGTTTCAAGGAATTCAGCCTTTCAAGCAACAAATACATATTGCTCGGTTGGATCATAGAAATAGTATCCCATATCATCCTTGGGATATCCTATGAAGATACACTTCGTGGATCGAGCATTCAACTTATTAGGGACGTAACGCTTAGGATAAGCTTCACATCCCCATACCTTTAAGTATGATAGAGATGGAGGTTTTCCAAACCACATCTCATGAGGTGTTCGTTCCACTTTCTTGGTTGGGACCATATTTAAAATACGAGCCGCAGAGCATAGATAATAACCCCAAAATGATAGAGGTAATGAGCTTCTAGCCATCATAGATCGAACCATGTCCATTAGGGTTCGGTTCCTCCTTTCGGAAACTCCATTAAGTTGTGGTGTCCCTGGTGGAGTAAGTTGCAAGATAATCCCACAACTTCTAAGATGATCTTGGAAAGCATCACTTAGGTATTCACCTCCTCTATCGGTACGAAGTACCTTGATTGTCTTATTGAGTTGATTTTGTACTTCGTTTTGATATTCCTTGAATGCCTCAAAAGTTTCGTCCTTGTGTCTTAATAAGTAGACATATCCGAAACGACTAAAGTCATCAATGAAAGTAACAAAGTATTTTTCACCATTCCTAGTCATGGGTTTAAAGGGTCCACATACATCCGAATGTATTAATCCCAATAAATCTTTAGCCCTCTCATAAGTCCCTTTGAAAGGTGCTTTAGTCATCTTGCCTTGTAAACAAGATTCACATACATCAAACGAATCCATTTCATTTGATTTCAAAAGTCCATTCTTTTGAAGTGTATGCATTCGGTTCTTGTTTATGTGACCAAGGCGACAATGCCATAAATAGGAATCACTCAAATCCCTTTTGAGTTTCTTGGTGCTAGTATGGTATATAGAGCTAGATGATGCGTCATCATGAACCAATTCATAAATTCCACTTGAAGGCGAAGCCTTGAAATAGAATACATTATCTTTAGAAACATGAATATCATCATCAATAAAATTAACAATGTAACCACATTGTTTTAAGCGAGAAATAGAAATAATGTTTCTACACAAATCCGGAGCATACAAAACATTTTCTAAAATAAGTTCCAATCCGCTTGGAAGCTTCAAAACAAAATCTCCTTGAGCTTTAACATGCACCTTTGCACCATTGCCCATATAGAGACTTGATGTTCCCGCCTTATGATCACTTCTTTTGAACCCCTGCAAAGAATTGCAAATATGAGTTCCACATCCCGTGTCTAATACCCATGTATTAGAAGAAGTAATATTAAGCTCAATATATACCATATATATATTACCTGAGGTTTGCCCCGCATCCCTCTTGTCCTTCAACTCCTTAAGATAGACCGGACAGTTTCGTTTCCAATGACCCATCTCACCGCAACCGAAACATGGGTCTTCTTTGGGGTTTGCCTTCTCGGATACCTTTTGCTTCTTCGCCTTGTTGATGGTTGGAGTAACCATCTTCCCCTTCCCTTTGCCTTGATAGGCGGGTCCTTTTCTCTTAGCCACCTTTGGCTTAGAGGTGTTACCTTTGGACCCACTTTGATCGATTGCTAACACGAGTAAAGCCCTTTTACCCATGCTAGTTTCCGCCGTTCTAAGCATACCGTGAAGCTCACCTATGCTCTTATCCATCCCATTCATATTGTAATTAATTACAAATTACTTGAAACAACCCAACCCGTATTCCATACGATAATTTTTTTTTTTTTTATACAACACATTTACGTGCCAATTAAATATGTAAACCATTCCACAAGATCCACTTAAACGTACAACAATTTAAATGTTTACAAAAGGCACGAAGGCCATTAATCAAATTCAATACAAGTTTGACCCACTACAATTGATAGTTTATAATCCAAACGACACTCGAGCATGGTTTGGGACTAAACTACCCAAAACATTAGGCCAACTTCCAAGCTTCAACAAAACATCATCAAGGGCTGCTTAATGCCCGATAACCCCTTTGCCCTTATCCGTACCTGCGACTAAAAAGATAAACAACGAGAGGGGTAAGCTAACGCTTAGTGAATGCAATAATTATACACGTACATATATAATATACTTACTTGCAACCACTTAAACACATACCGCATACATGCTAGCAACACAATTAGCTTATCATCTCAATTATAAACTATAAACTTCCAATATCGCAAGCTAGCAATGCAATAGCATATATACAAACCGTATGATATAATATGCTTACACTACAACACAATAACCATGGTTAACCAATCGTACAAGGGATGGTACTCGAATTTCCCATTGGTGGTCATAACATCCATTAGTGTACTTAGCACCTCGTATCACTAACCCCCGGGTGGCATCTTAACACCTCGATACTTCACCCTCGGGTGGCGTCTTAACACCTCGACACTTCACCCTTTAACATGGAGTGGCGTCTTAACACCTCGACACTTCACTCCTAGGTGGCATCTTAACACCTCGATGCTTCACCTCGAGTGGCATCTTAACACCTCGATGCTTCACTCGTCACGTGAAACGTGGTGTCTTAACACCTCGACACTTCACATCTCACGCTACCACAAATAAATATATTATATACCTACGCATATAATTATTCCACTCACCTTAACACTTCGGTGGTGATTTAAATGCTTCCGAAGGCTTCAAAGCAAAGTACCTAATTACATAAGTACACATTCGATTACACAACTAGTGGAATTAACCACATTACACTTACTTGAGCATTTAATGACCCAATTCGCATTAAATGACTCAACCATACCAAAACCGCCCTTAAATGGCCAAGACCCGACTTTAATCACTAAAGCTAGTAAATTAAGTCTACTAACATCAACTAACACAAACTTAGGTTAATTCATAACCATTTCACCCAAACTAGGTCAACTAGCCCATTTTGGATCCATTTAACACTTTCACTACCAAACTTGTCAAATATGACCCAAATAACATCTTTTTCAACTTTAACAAGCGTATTAGTGATTAAAAACGCCATTTAACATTTATAACCCCAAATCATAAGACCAAACCCTAGGTTATAGCCATTTGGGTTTTCTTTCCTCAACACAACCCAAGTTCGCCCATTTTAACCCCAAATGGGTCACATAAGTTCCAAATGAACAAAACCCTAGCATAAACTAATTAAAACTCAAAACTTAGAGTTAGAACTTACCGAGACTATCAACGCGTAGCTAGAGACACAAGGAACAACTTTAATTCTTGCTCCAAAGATCAACCCTCAATCCTTCACTCTCAAATCTTGCTTTTAATTCAATTGGGTTTTAAGTTTTGGGAGAGAAATTGGAAAGAAAAGAGAAAAGAAATAAATGAAATGGATGAGTGGTTGGGATTTAATGCTCCCATCTGATTTATACGCGAAATTACCAATTTGCCCCTTGAAGTCATTCAATTTGAGCTAAAATCGGAGTCAGAACTGCAGAGTTGTCGCGGCGCGGCGCTATATGTCGCGGCGCGACATTACGAAGGAAAAACAACCTCTCTTAACCCACTTTTTGAACCTGGTTCGCTTGAAATGCCGCGGCGCGGACCCCTTTGTCGCGGCGTGACACATAAGGGAAAAATCGACCCTTCTTAATCCAATTGCTGATCTGGATTTGCTTTATATGCCGCGGCGCGGCCCAATGTGTCGCGGCGCGGCATTGGCCGTCACCTGGACACTTCGACAACCTTAAACAAAATTTGATTTTATTTAATTCGTACACTTAAATCTCGCTTCATATATTCGCCTAACCTTCAACAATAGTCTCATAAGACTTAACGCTAACAAAGCCCATGTATAAACTTGTATTCGCACACATTATAAAGTAACTAACATGTTAGCTAACTTAGCCACATAACGAGCAAGTTATAGACGTATAATTGATTAGGTGTGTACCATTAAGCGTGTACGGAAAAGCGGGGTGTTACAACTCTCCCCCACTTAGATCGGAGCGCGTCCTTGCGATCCAAGCTGCATGACAAGCCGGAAGATAAGCCAAAACAAACTCTTCGGATTCCCATGTAAACTCGGAACCCTTTCGATGTCGCCATTGCACTTTGAAGGTTCTAACTTCCTTGTTCCGCAACATCTTAACCTTTTCATCAAGGATTGCAACCGGTTCTTCCGCATACGCTAACTTGTTATTCAAAGTAATCTCATCCAATGGCACCCAAGTTGAGTCATCCACAAGACACTTGCGAAGATGGGAAACATGGAACGTATTATGAATTCCCGCAAGTTCTTCGGGTAACTCTAATCGATAAGCAACCTCACCAACACGTGCCAATACCTTGAAAGGACCAATAAACCGAGGAGCTAACTTTCCTCGCTTCCTAAACCGAATCATACCCTTCCATGGAGAAACCTTAAGCATCACCAAATCACCTTCTTGAAACTCAATCGTTCTTCTACCTTTATCGGCATACGACTTTTGTCTATCTTGAGCCTTTTTCAAATGCTCTCGAATCATATCAATCTTGCTATTCGTTTCTAAGACCAAATCGGTACTCCCGATTTCCTTTTGACCCACTTCACCCCAACAAATCGGGGTTCGACACCTTCGTCCATAAAGCATCTCATACGGTGGCATCCCGATACTAGTATGATAACTATTATTGTACGAGAATTCCACCAAAGGTAAGTGCTCGTCCCAACTACCACCAAAATCAATAATACACGCACGTAACATATCCTCCAATGTTTGATTCGTACGTTCGGTTTGACCGTCCGTTTGAGGATGGTACGCCGTGCTCAATTTCAATTGTGTACCCATATCTTCATGAAACTTTTCCCAAAACCGAGATGTAAAACGGGTATCTCGATCCGAAACAATAGATATAGGAACCCCATGCCTTGAGATCACTTCCTTGATAAACAGCTTAGCCAAGGTTTCCGACGATATCGCTTCCCGAATGGGAAGAAACAAGGCACTTTTCGTCAATCGATCGACTATCACCCAAATTGAATCAAATTGGGTTCTCGCCGTTTTAGGTAACTTTGTGATGAAATCCATGGTAATGTGCTCCCATTTCCATTTCGGGATTTCTAACGGTTGTAACATACCATACGGCTTTTGGTGTTCAGCTTTAACTTGCAAACACGTGACGCATTGTTCAACATACTGAACAACATCACGTTTCATGCCCGGCCACCAATAATCTTTCTTCAAGTCAAGGTACATTTTCGTCGCGCCCGGATGAATGGAGTATTTTGACTTATGTGCTTCATCAAGTAGCACTCGTTGGTAATCACCCATCTTAGGCACCCACACCCTTCCTTGAAAGGACAACAACCCACGCGGACCCATAGTAATAAACTCCGATTGGCCCACGATTCGCTCCGTATGCTTGTTGTGAACATAAGCCTCTATTTGGATCTCACCAAGCTTTTCAAGAAAATCATTGGTAATAATCAAACGTAACGACCCCACTTTTATCGCCGGATGTTGACTCTTTCGACTCAACGCATCCGCGACCACATTCGCCTTACCCGGATGATAAAGTATTTCACAATCGTAGTCTTTCACCACATCCATCCATCTACGTTGACGATAATTCAAATCTCGTTGATCAAAAAGATGTTTCAAACTCTTATGATCCGAATAAATCGTACATTTGACACCATACAAGTAGTGGCGCCAAATTTTCAACGCATGAACAACCGCCGCCAACTCAAGATCATGAGTCGGATATCTCGTTTCGTGTTCTTTTAATTGTCGAGAGGCATAAGCGATGACTTTACCTCTTTGCATTAGAACACACCCGAGTCCATTTAAAGACGCATCGCAATAGACCGTCATGTCTTCTACACCTTCCGGCAACACTAACACCGGAGCTTGACACAACTTCTCTTTTAACAATTGAAAAGCAATTTCTTGCTCGTTCTCCCAATTAAATCTCGTGTTCTTTCTCGTCAACTTCGTCAATGGAGAAGCAATCTTAGAAAAGTCTTGGATAAACCGACGATAATACCCGGCCAATCCGAGAAAACTTCGGATTTCCGTAGGCGTAGTCGGTCGTCCCCAATTCTTTACCGTCTCTATCTTCCCCGGATCTACTTGAATACCGTCCATATTCACAATATGGCCAAGGAATTGAACTTCCCTTAGCCAAAATTCACATTTTGAGAATTTTGCATACAACTTCTCCTTCCGCAACGTCTTTAACACACACCGCAAATGATGTTCATGTTCCTTCATACTCTTAGAATAAACGAGTATGTCGTCAATGAACACAATTACCGACTTGTCCAACATAGGTTGGCACACTCGGTTCATAAGATCCATGAATGCCACCGGTGCATTCGTAAGACCAAAAGGCATTACCACAAACTCAAAATGCCCATAAGACGTTCGAAAAGCCGTTTTCTCAATATCTTCCTCACGGACCCGCATTTGGTGATAGCCGGACCGTAGGTCGATTTTAGAGAAATACGTTGCACCTTGGAGTTGATCAAACAAATCGTCAATCCGAGGCAATGGATAACGATTCTTGATCGTCACTTTATTCAACTCCCGATAATCGATGCACATCCGCATACTACCATCTTTCTTTTTCACAAACAAAACCGGAGCGCCCCATGGAGAAGCACTCGGTCGAATGAAACCCTTTTCAAGCAACTCTTGGGTTTGGTTTAACAACTCTTGCATTTCCGTTGGTGCTAAATGATAAGGAGTTTTAGCAATGGGAGTAGCTCCCGGAACCAACTCAATACGAAACTCAACTTGTCTTTCCGCCGGAACACCCGGTAATTCGTTCGGAAAAACGTCTTCGAATTCACTAACAACCGGAATTTCACGAATAGGTGGTGGCTCATTGCGAGTATCAACAACATGAGCAAGGAAAGCCATGCCACCGGTAACAACAAAACGACGTGCCCGTGCAAAAGTGCATAGCGGCACCGGTCTCCTTCGCTTATCACCATGAATAATTAACTCTCCCCCACTTGGGGCCTTCACACGAATAAACTTATCATGGCATGCAATATCGGCTCTATAACGATCGAGCCAATCCATACCAACGACAATATCAAAGTCGCCCAAGGTCATTGGAATAAGATCAATCTTAAACGTTTCGGAACCAAATACAACATTACAATTCTTACACACATCAACCACTAGCGCCGTCTTGCCATCCGCTATTTCAAATTCTACCGGATGACTTAACTTAACTAGCGGTTTATTTAACTTAGGCACAAATCGAGGCAACACAAAGGACAAATTAGCCCCACTATCAAAAAGTATCCGTGCCGGATTAGAGTTAACTATGAAAGTACCTGAGACGACTTCATTGGATTGCTTGGCCTCATCATTGGTCATCAAATAGTTGCGACCCCTAGCCGTACCCGCCGCCTTCTCTAGACGCTTAACATTATCGTTGCGCAAATCGGGACACTCCGGCTTCTTATGCCCTTCTTTACCGCAATTAAAACAAGTGAGCTTGTTTCCGGAAGATGGTTTTGGACAATCACGAGCCATATGACCCGCTTGTCCACAATTATAGCACGTAAAAGTAAAACCACCGGAAGCGCCCTTCTTCACGCTATTGACACTTTCGGAACTTTTCTTGTTCTTTTTGTTCGAAAAGTTTGAATAGCTCGAACCTTCACTTTTTCTCTTGCCAAAAGTAAAACCACTCTTTCTTAAGATGAGCGACTCGAAACCTTTGGCCATGTTAAACAACTCATCAAAGCTTTTCACTACATTCACACTAATCTTATCTTGATAGTTGTCATTCAAGGTTCGATAGAAATCTTCCTTCAACATTTTATCATTCCCGACGTACTCCGGGCAAAATTGGGTCTTGGACAAAAACACGGATTTGAGAGTGTTCAAATCCATCGACCCTTGCCTCAAGGAACGTAACTTGTCCTTAAGCCTAGTAAGATCGGCCGAAGTTCGGTATTCCTTGAAAAATTCGGACTTGAATTCATCCCAAGTGAATTCCATGCATTGCTCTTCACCATAAACTTGGAGCTTTGCGTCCCACCACAACTTGGCATCGCCCCTCAACATACTACACCCGTACCTTGTCCTCCTATCGAGAGGACATTCACAAGTACGGAAGGCCCCCTCCATATCGGAGATCCAACGGGCGCTCTTAAGAGGATCTCTTTCACCATCAAAAGAGGGAGGTTGAGAGTCCTTGAAATTCTTATAGAAAAAGTCCCGTCTTCCCACATTATCTTCGCGAAGAACGGCCTTAACTTGCTCCTTTACCACATTGACTAATTGCTCGTCAATCGTATCTAGGAACATCTTTTTAACGTCCTCGAGAAAAGCCTCATGATGCCTTTTCAAAATGGCCTCAACCTTGGCCGTAAACTCGACTTCTTCACTAGTACCTCCGTCGTTGATATCATGCCCGTTTCTCATCTTCATTCTATAAGACGGAATAGATTAAACACATAAGTATATACATATACAACACACTACCCCATCTTGCTCAACAATCGTCGTACATCGCTTGTTTGACACGATTTGAACCCGTAACAATGGTAGCTAATCATTGTTACGCGAGCACGTCGCATTAACTCGCTAGTACAACGTCTATCTTGCTTGACGTTTGCTAACACCACACAAAACAATTAGCGCAAGGTTAGTTCACATAAACCTAAGCACTAATCTACTCCCGGTCCGACCCGTCTCCTACAAGTCCCGCATAACGCGCATACACAATAAAGTCTAAGTCTAGGCGCCTATCTCAAGTCGCCTAAATCCCTTAGAACATGCTCTGATACCACTTGAAACAACCCAACCCGTATTCCATACGATAAATTTTTTTTTTTTTTTATACAACACATTTACGTGCCAATTAAATATGTAAACCATTCCACAAGATCCACTTAAACGTACAACAATTTAAATGTTTACAAAAGGCACGAAGGCCATTAATCAAATTCAGTACAAGTTTGACCCACTACAATTGATAGTTTATAATCCAAACGACACTCGAGCATGGTTTGGGACTAAACTACCCAAAACATTAGGCCAACTTCCAAGCTTCAACAAAACATCATCAAGGGCTGCTCAATGCCCGATAACCCCTTTGCCCTTATCCGTACCTGCGACTAAAAAGATAAACAACGAGAGGGGTAAGCTAACGCTTAGTGAATGCAATAATTATACACGTACATATATAATATACTTACTTGCAACCACTTAAACACATACCGCATACATGCTAGCAACACAATTAGCTTATCATCTCAATTATAAACTATAAACTTCCAATATCGCAAGCTAGCAATGCAATAGCATATATACAAACCGTACGATATAATATGCTTACACTACAACACAATAACCATGGTTAACCAATCGTACAAGGGATGGTACTCGAATTTCCCATTGGTGTTCATAACATCCATTAGTGTACTTAGCACCTCGTATCACTAACCCCCGGGTGGCATCTTAACACCTCGATACTTCACCCTCGGGTGGCGTCTTAACACCTCGACACTTCACCCTTTAACATGGAGTGGCGTCTTAACACCTCGACACTTCACTCCTAGGTGGCATCTTAACACCTCGATGCTTCACCTCAAGTGGCATCTTAACACCTCGATGCTTCACTCGTCACGTGAAACGTGGTGTCTTAACACCTCGACACTTCACATCTCACGCTACCACAAATAAATATATTATATACCTACGCATATAATTATTCCACTCACCTTAACACTTCGGTGGTGATTTAAATGCTTCCGAAGGCTTCAAAGCAAAGTACATAATTACATAAGTACACATTCGATTACACAACTAGTGAAATTAACCACATTACACTTACTTGAGCATTTAATGACCCAATTCGCATTAAATGACTCAACCATACCAAAACCGCCCTTAAATGGCCAAGACCCGACTTTAATCACTAAAGCTAGTAAATTAAGTCTACTAACATCAACTAACACAAACTTAGGTTAATTCATAACCATTTCACCCAAACTAGGTCAACTAGCCCATTTTGGATCCATTTAACACTTTCACTACCAAACTTGTCAAATATGACCCAAATAACATCTTTTTCAACTTTAACAAGCGTATTAGTGATTAAAAACGCCATTTAACATTTATAACCCCAAATCATAAGACCAAACCCTAGGTTATAGCCATTTGGGTTTTCTTTCCTCAACACAACCCAAGTTCGCCCATTTTAACCCCAAATGGGTCACATAAGTTCCAAATGAACAAAACCCTAGCATAAACTAATTAAAACTCAAAACTTAGAGTTAGAACTTACCGAGACTATCAACGCGTAGCTAGAGACACAAGGAACAACTTTAATTCTTGCTCCAAAGATCAACCCTCAATCCTTCACTCTCAAATCTTGCTTTTAATTCAATTGGGTTTTAAGTTTTGGGAGAGAAATTGGAAAGAAAAGAGAAAGGAAATAAATGAAATGGATGAGTGGTTGGGATTTAATGCTCCCATCTGATTTATACGCGAAATTACCAATTTGCCCCTTGAAGTCATTCAATTTGAGCTAAAATCGGAGTCAGAACTGCAGTGTTGTCGCGGCGCGGCGCTATATGTCGCGGCGCGACATTACGAAGGAAAAACAACCTCTCTTAACCCACTTTCTGAACCTGCTTCGCTTGAAATGCCGCGGCGCGGACCCCTTTGTCGCGGCGCGACACATAAGGGAAAAATCGACCCTTCTTAATCCAATTGCTGATCTGGATTTGCTTTATATGCCGCGGTGCGGCCCAATGTGTCGCGGCGCGGCATTGGCCGTCACCTGGACACTTCGACAACCTTAAACAAAATTTGATTTTATTTAATTCGTACACTTAAATCTCGCTTCATATATTCGCCTAACCTTCAACAATAGTCTCATAAGACTTAACGCTAACAAAGCCCATGTATAAACTTGTATTCGCACACATTATCAAGTAACTAACATGTTAGCTAACTTAGCCACATAACGAGCAAGTTATAGACGTATAATTGATTAGGTGTGTACCTTTAAGCGTGTACGGAAAAGCGGGGTGTTACAGCATCCCTCTTGTCCTTCAACTCCTTAAGATAGACCGGACAGTTTCGTTTCCAATGACCCATCTCACCACAACCGAAACATGGGTCTTCTTTGGGGTTTGCCTTCTCGGCTACCTTTTGCTTCTTAGCCTTGTTGATGGTTGGAGTAACCATCTTCCCCTTCCCTTTGCCTTGATAGGCGGGTCCTTTTCTCTTAGCCACCTTTGGCTTAGAGGTGTTACCTTTGGACCCACCTTGATCGATTGCTAACACGAGTAAAGCCCTTTTACCCATGCTAGTTTCCGCCGTTCTAAGCATACCGTGAAGCTCACCTATGCTCTTATCCATCCCATTCATATTGTAATTAATTACAAATTGATCAAACCTTTTTGATAGGGAGTTAAGGATAAGATCGGTGGCTAACTCATTTGATATGTTTAGGTTAAGGCGGTTAGCACGATCAATAAGGCTCTTCATCTTAAGCACATAAGATGAAACCGATTGGGTATCGTCCATACGACAAGCATGTAGCGCCCGAACGGTCTCGAAACGCTGGACACGCGCTTGTTGAAGGAACATCTCCTTCAATTGCGTTATCATGTAGTATGCACTATGATGCTCGAAATCCTTTTGGAGTTCGGGAATCATAGTCCCAAGCATTATGCATGAGACTTGAAGGGAGTCGTGGCAATACTTATCGTAAGAGGCCATTGCCTCCAGATCATTCTCATCCGGTTGATCGGGAATGGGGTCCTCAAGCACATACGCTTTATCCTCTTGTTTGAGGACAATCCGAAGATTGCGGAACCAATCCATAAAGTTTGTATGGTTGAGTTTGTCTTTCTCTAAGAGAGACCTTAATGATAGGTTGTTCATGTTAAGTGGTGCGTTTTGCATGTTGTTGTTGTTATTAGCGGCCATCTACAAAATTCAACAAAGTCCTTTTAAGTATCGATTTTAAATTCAATAAACAATACCCTTTTAATTTGTTTTATTAAATATTAGAATCCAACGGTAAATCAAATTTCGGTTAGGTGACCTTTATCCCGTCATTTGATTTAGCTAGGTAGTCATAATGACAATTGCAATCCTTTTGCAACTTCTAAGTTATGGGATCATGCAATCCTTTTGCATGGCATATTAATCCCATCAACGCCTATTTGTTCCTCATGCTTCGGTGACCCTAAGTTCATGATTCCCAAATCAAGTCGTCCTACTTGTGTAGACATGTAAATTTAACAAACAAGTGGTTAGGTGACCTTTATCCCACTAGTGTGCGAAATTTACCTTATTCATATTAGTCCGCTCATGACGGTTAGGTGACCTTTATCCCGTCAAGAGTTTCTTAATATGTCTAAGTGTTTTCACAAAAGGATGGCGTTTAACTTGTTTACCTTGTTTTAGTTAAAGGGATTTAAGTTTTCTACATTCTAGTTTTAGAAAACAAAATGCTATACACCAACATGCATTTGGTGTGTAGTAAATTTTGAAAAACCCATTTTCATGTCCTTTTAGTAAAACCAATTACTAGTTATGAACCAATTTAATACTTTTTAAATAAACCATTTTATTTAGGTCTAATAACCAATTATTAGTGTCGTTATGTTATGTTTTATTATAACCATTTATAATGTATTAAGCAAGTTGTTAACATGTGATAAGCTTGTAGCAACCAATCATACAAACATACACAAACATGCATAACAAAATATGTTCACAATCGGGAGCCATTTTGGTGGGCATTTGTTTAGCCAAAAAACAAATGTCACCGGTAAGGGTTAACAAAAGAAAGCAAGAGATTTTTAAACAAAATCTCCCACTTAATCTTGTAATCTTCAAAGCTCCATCTTGTAATCTTCATCTTGAATCTTCATTTTCTTTTTACAAAATTATATCCTAATACAATTTTTCTAGAAAATGAAATAACAACCTATTCTATTTTTACAAACAAATAGAATAAATTACATGAAAAATTACAAGATTACTTACAACTTATTACACACCAAAATTACAAAATTATTACAAATTAATACAAACCAAATGAATGAATATTACAACCATGAATAATAACCAAATCATTCAAACATTCAACCACACGGTCTAGGCTCGATTGTGAACAATAACATAACATCAAATCTTGGCCAAACTTGAAGTCCCAAACCCACTTTTGGGGTCCAAAAATTCGGCCAAACCAACAAACCCACCAAAACTCATGATTTTTACATTCTACTTTCATGCATGTTGGTAGATTGTAAAATAAATGAGTTTACTAGCCAAAAACAAGAAGCATATTAACAAGACTTTGGCTCTAGATACCATTGTTGGGATTTAACAAGTTCATAAACACTAAAATCATATTAAGATTCATATTAAAGCGGAAGCATGTAACCCGATTTGAAACTTGTTTACTTTAACCAATTAAAATTAAATCCCAATAATAGATCATGTCATGAAATATACTTACAAACTAAAAGTGGGTTTAGATTTTTACCTCCTCAAGCTAGTTGAGGGTTTCTACAAAGATGATGAAGATGATGATGAAAGAGCTTCTAACTTGAAGCCTCAAGTGTGAAATACCCCAAGCCTTTTGTGCACCAACACCACCTTTAATTAGTTAGGATTTTTACACTTGAAATCAACTTGCAAAACTAAATTTTGAACCCTCTTTTTCTTTGAAAAAATTCGACCAAAATGGGAGGAGGAAGGAGAGTTTTTTTGCAAGTATTATTTTTGGATGATAGAATGTGCAAGTGTTTAATGGGTTAGGTAAAGTGCATATGTAGAAGCAAAAGACTCTTCCAAAAGAGCCAATCAAATTTCATGCAATACACCAACCTCCCATGCCCATTTAATTATATAAACTTAAATTTAAAATAAATATAAACTTATATAAAAGTATTATATATAATACTTGCACATTTTTATTTTATGTATACATTATATTTTATAAAACCAATTTATAAAATGTAACATAAAATAATTTATTATTTAACCTATAAATAATTAAATCCTCTATATATAAATTATTCCATAATTTATATATAAATTCATCAAGTAATTTCTCTTTAGAAACCTTTTTTTTTAAATTCAAGTGTTGCGTATTTATTTAATGATCCAACCGTTAAGATCAAATACGTATAAGGTGTCGGTAAGCTTGTTATTGGGTATGACCCGACTTGGATCATAACACATTAGCCACATTGATTTAATATGTCTCTCGGGCATACGAAAAACCTTCAAAATGCATGTTGGTGTATGGCATAAAAGTTTTCTCATACTAGAATAAACGAAAACTTAAAATCCCTTTTACAAACAAGGTAAACAAGTTTAACGCCATCCTTTTGTGAGACACTTAAACATATTAGGGAACTCATGATGGGATAAAGGTCACCTAACCGTCATGAACAAACTAATGTGGTTAAGGTGAATTTGACATGCTTGTGGGATAAAGGTCACCTAACCACTTGTATGTTAAGTTTACACGTTTACACAAGTAGGACGACTTGATTTGGGAATCTTGAACTTAGGGTCACCGAAGCATGAGGAACAAATAGGCGTTGATGGGATAAATATGCCATGCAAAAGGATTGCATGATCCCATACTCTAGAAGTTGCAAATGGATTGCAATTTTCATATAATGACTACCTAGCTAAATCAAATGACGGGATAAAGGTCACCTAACCGGAATTTGATTTACCGTTGGATTCTAGAATTTAATATATCAATTGGATTTAAAGGGCATTGAATGTTAAATTGAAATTGATACTTAAACGAACTTTGTTAAATTTTGTAGATGGCCGCCAATAATAACAACAACATTCCAAACACACCAATCAACTTTAATAACCTATCATTGAGGTCCATCCTCGAAAAGGAAAATAACTCCCAATCCGTTTCATCCAATGTACAAAAGATGAAAAGCCTCATTGATCGATTGCACCGTCTCAACTGTCCCGTGTCTAATGAATTAACCACGGACCTTATCCACAACTCTTTGTCAAAAAGGTTTGACACATGCGTGTTGAATTACAGCATGAATGATTGGGATAAGAGCATTGGCGAATTACATGCCATGCTAAGGAAGGATGAATCAAGCATAGGTAAAAAGGCTTCACCCATGCTAATGATCAATGATGGTGGGTGCAAAGGTAATAACACCTCTAAGCCTAAGGCGGCTAAGAGGAAAGGACCCGCTCATCAAGGCAAGGGAAAGGGGAAGATGGTTACCCCAACCAAAAACAAGAACAAGAAGCAAAAGGTTGCCGGACAAGCAAACCCCAAGGAAGACTCGTGCTTCGGTTGCGGTGAAATGGGTCACTGGAAACGCAACTGCCCGGTCTACGTAAAGGAGTTGAATGCAAAGAGGGATGCAGGGCAAACCTCAGGTAATGTATACATGATATACGTTGAGCTTAGTATTACTTCTTCTAATACATGGGTATTAGACACAGGATGTGGAACTCATATTTGCAATTCATTGCAAGGGTTAATAAGAAGTAAACTAAATACGGGAACAACAAGTCTCTACATGGGAAATGATGCAAAGGTACACGTAAAAGCTCAAGGAAACTTTGTTTTAAAGCTACCAAGTGGTTTGGAGCTTATATTGAAAAATGTTTTGTATGCACCGGATTTAACACGAAACATTATTTCTGTTTCCCGTTTAAGACTATGTGGTTTTAATCTTAATTTTATTAATGATGATATCCATGTTTCTTTGAATGATATGTTCTATTTTAAGGCCTCGCCTTTGAATGGTATTTATGAATTGGTTCATGATAACACATCATTCGATAGCTCAATATACCAAGCAAGCACCAAGAAGCTCAAAAGGGATTTGAGTGATTCCTACTTATGGCATTGTCGCCTTGGTCACATAAACAAGAATCGAATGCATACACTTCAAAAGAATGGTCTTTTAAAATCAAGTGAGCTGGATTCGTTTGATGTATGTGAATCTTGTTTACAAGGCAAAATGACTAAAGCACCTTTCAAAGGGACCTATGAAAGGGCTAAGGACTTATTGGGATTAATACATTCGGATGTATGTGGACCCTTTAAGCCCATAACTAGGAATGGTGAAAGATACTTCGTTACTTTCATTGATGACTTCAGTTGTTTCGGATATGTCTACCTGTTAAGACATAAGGACGAAACTTTTGAAGCATTCAAGGAATATCAAAACGAAGTACAAAATCAACTCAACAAGACAATTAAGGTACTTCGTACCGATAGAGGAGGTGAATACCTCAGCGATGCCTTCCAAGATCATCTTAGAAATTGTGGGATTATCTCACAACTTACTCCACCCGGAACACCCCAGCTTAATGGAGTGTCCGGGAGGAGAAACCGAACCTTAGTGGATATGGTTCGATCTATGATGGCAAGAAGCTCGTTACCTCTATCTTTTTGGTGTTATTGTCTATGCTCCGCGGCTCGTATTTTAAATATGGCCCCAACCAAGAAAGTGGAACGAACTCCTCACGAGATGTGGTTCGGAAAACCTCCTTCTCTATCATACTTGAAAGTATGGGGATGTGAAGCTTATCCTAAGTGCTATGATGCTAATAATTTGCATGCTCGATCCACAAAGCGTATCTTCATAGGATATCCCAAGGATGATATGGGATACTATTTCTATGACCCGACTGAGCAAAATGTATTTGTTGCTCGAAAGGCGGAATTCCTTGAAGCTAAGTTCCTAATGGAAGGAAATAGTGAAAGGAAGATAGATTTTGAAGAGGTTCAAGATCAAATAGATGATACACAATTGGTTAACACTAGCACTCAACATGAAAATGTTGAAAATGATCAAGTGGTTGATCAAAGTATACAAGACGTTCGAAGATCTAGTAGGATTAGTAATCCTCCTGAGAGATATGGTTTTCTCGTGGATGGTTGCTATACGGTTGATTTAGATGAACCCACAAACTACGAAGATGCTTTATCAAGGATTGATAAAGACAAATGGCAGGAAGCCATGAACGCCGAGATGCAATCCATGTATGAAAACCAAGTTTGGGAACTTGTTGTGCAACCTCCTAGCTCCAAGCTAGTTGATTGCAAATGGCTTTTCAAGAAGAAAACCGACATACATGGAAACTTGGATACATACAAAGCTAGACTTGTAGCAAAAGGTTTCACTCAAACTCAAGGGGTTGACTATGATGAAACTTTCTCGCCTGTGGCAATGCTAAAGTCTATTAGGATATTATTTGCCATTGCTGCACACTATGATTATGAAATATGGCAAATGGATGTCAAAACCGCTTTCCTAAATGGATATCTTGAGGAAGATGTCTATATGGTACAGCCCGAAGGTTTTGTTGATCCGAAACATCCTAAAAAGGTATGCAAGTTAAAGAAATCAATCTACGGATTGAAACAAGCATCTAGAATGTGGAATCATCGTTTTAATGAGGAGGCAAAGAAATTTGGCTTCATTAAAAATGGTGATGAAGCTTGTGTATACAAGAAAGCTAGTGGGAGCTCTGTTATGTTCCTCGTACTATACGTGGATGATATATTGTTATTTGGGAATGATATTACCACAATGCAAGGAGTCAAAACTTGGCTTAAAAGTTACTTCTCCATTAAGGATCTTGGAGAAGCACAATATATATTGGGGATAGGGATCTATAGGAATAGATCCAAGAAACTGATAGGTTTGAATCAAAGTGCATACATTGAAAAGATCTTGAAAAGGTTCAAGATGGAGTACTCTAAGAAAGGTTTGGTACCTATTCAAAAGGGAACACTTCTCAGTTTATCTCAGTGCCCCACCACGAAAGATGAACAGGAGAGAATGAAGAAAGTCCCATATGCATCTGCTATTGGGTCAATCATGTATGCAATGATATGTACTAGACCGGACATGTCATGTGCTCTAAGCTTGACAAGTAGATACCAGAATAACCCAGGAAACAGTCATTGGATTGCTGTTAAAAGTATATTGAAATACCTTAGGAGGACTAAGGATATGTTTCTTATATACGGGTCTGGTGAGGAGGAACTCGCTGTAAAAGGTTACGTGGACACGAGTTTCCAAACTGATCGTGATGATTCTCGATCACAATCCGGTTATGTCTTCACATTAAATGGAGGTGCGGTCTCTTGGAAGAGTTCAAAACAAGATGTTGTTGCATTATCCACTACAGAGTCAGAGTACATTGCCGCCTCATTGGCAGCTTAGGAAGCTGCATGGATGAAGAAATTCATCGATGACTTAGGAGTGGTCCCTACCATTCAAGACCCTCTTGAGATCTTTTGTGACAACGAAGGTGCGATTGCTCAAATCAAGGAACCTCGTGCTCACCAAAAGACCCGTCACATTGAGCGGAGATTCAACTACATAAGGGATGAAGTTGAAAAAGGAAAGATATGTATTCGCAAAGTTCACACAGATCTTAACATATTGGATCCACTCACGAAGCTCTTACATGTTATTGAATGGCACATAGTCATAACATATTGGGGGTGATGGACGGTCGTTAGGTGGTATCCGTCACTTGCATTAATTTCTCATGTTTCTCGTGCAAGTGGGAGATTGAAGGTATTTCGTATGCCCGAGAGACATATTAAATTAATGTGGCAAATGTGTTATGATCCAAGTCGGGTCATACCCAATAACAAGCTTACCGACACTTTATATGTGTTTAATCTTAACGATTGGTTCGTTAAGTAAATACGCGACACTTGAACTTTAGAAAATCGGTTTTCTAAAGTATTTTCACTTGAGAAATTATTTGGATAATTTATACATTGAGGAATTAATTATTTAAGGGTTTAAATAATTAAAATGTGTTACATTTTATAAAAGGTTTTATAAAAATGTGCAAGTAACAAATAAATGCATGTGTTTACATAATATTTGTTAAACAAATTCTTTTTGCAATACCCCACATGGAAGTGGAGGTTTTGGTCTTCCAAGGGAGACAAACCATGCAATCTTTTGTTACTTTTCATATGCACACTCCCTCAAGTGCATGCTAGTCTCTAATAACCAAGCTTGACTCATTATTTATGTGATATAGTTTAATATACACACAAGATCACTCTCTTGAGTGTGCTGGCCAAAATCAGTAAGCAAAAAGGAAGGGTTCATTAGCTTGGTTTCTAGCTTAATAAGTGTCTTAAAAATCCTAACTAATTCAAAGAAGGTGTTGGTGATTGAAAGCTTGGGGTATGCTACACTTGAGGCTTCAAGTTAGAAGCTTTAATTCATTCATATTCATCATCATTAGCTGCTGTCCCTGGTCGAAATTTTTAGCAAATTACAAGGGGTTTCAAGCTTGCTAGACAAGGTAGTTAAGGTTCTAAGGTCTAGCTAACTTAAAGCGTGTTGTTGGTGCATCAAAGGCTTGAAGTTCTACATATTTGTTCACCATCTTATAAGCATTTTGGATAGCCCTTAAACTTGTTTTAAGGAGGTATATAACTCTCCCTTTCTTGTTAATTTGTAAGTATATATTCACAACTTGATCCTATTAGGATTTAGCTTTAATTGGCTTAAAGTTTAACAAGTAAAATTTGATAATTACACGCTTCCGTTTATTAAGATTCTTAAAAGGTTTTAAGACTTCTCAAACTTGTTAAATCCCAACATTTTGTTCAACAAAATTGCGGAACAATTAGCATTCATGGTAAAGGATGAAATTTCCTCCATTTTCTTCCGATTAGTAAGTAAGTCTTTTAAGAACTTAGCATACTTGGGCATACTTGAAATGACATCAATGAAAGGCATATTTATGTTAATTTGTTTAAACATATCTAGAAATTTTGACCTTTCGGCTTCGAGCCTTTCTTGTTGTTGTTTCCTTGGGTATGGGAGCGGTGGTTGATATGGCTTGACTACGGGTTTCTCACGTTCTTCCTTCTCAACCACTTGTTCCGGCTCCTTAACCGGTTCATCATTTTTGTTCAACGGAACACTGAAATCAGAATCTTCAGGCATTCTTGGAGCTTCGTATGCTAGACCACTCCGTGTGGTGATAACATTGGCGTGCTCATTTCAGGGGTTCTTATTAGTATCACCCGGTAAACTCCCTAGTTTTCTTTCACTAAGTAAACTAGCTAAACCATTCATTTACTTCTCCAAATTCTGAATTGAGGCTTGTTGGTTTATAAACTGATGTTCGTTTTTCTCGTTCGTTTTTCTCGTTCGTTTGGTTTATGTTTGTAACAAGCTGAGTTTGTGATGCAATCAACTTTTCCAACATACTCTCCAAATTTGACTTTTTCTCTTCCTG
Source organism: Rutidosis leptorrhynchoides (assembly GCF_046630445.1). Lineage (NCBI taxonomy): Eukaryota > Viridiplantae > Streptophyta > Magnoliopsida > Asterales > Asteraceae > Rutidosis > Rutidosis leptorrhynchoides. The sequence continues at coordinate 670,931,475 of NC_092333.1, read as the reverse complement.
TTGGGGTTTTTGATAAAAATTCGGAGTTTGTTGTTAGAACCCACTACTTGACCCTTGTTGGTAATTGGAATTTTGACCTTGAGGGTTGTAGGGGTTGTTGAAGTTTCGGTTAAATTGGGTTCTTCCTTGAAATTGATTATTATTTCTTTGGCTTATGAAAGCCACTTCTTCTTTTTGAGCCATTGTTAAACCGGCATCACAATCTTTTCCTAAATGGAGGCCACCATAGTATTCACAACCCACCTTCATACTATGAATTTCCTTGGTTATTTTGTCCATGTTTCGAGCAACACCGTCTATTTTCACACTTAGGGAACTAAGGTCATCATAAGCACCGGCGCTTTGGACTTGAGCATTACGAGTAATTGGTCATTCTTGATGCCACTCATGAGAATAATTGGCTAGCTTTTTGATTATCTCATAAGCCTCTTGCTCGGTTTTGTCCATGAGTGATCCTCCGGCCGCTTGATCAATGGAAATTCGGGTTGCAACATCATAACCCTTGTAAAAGATTTGGACTTTTTGGAAGGTATCCAAACCATGGTTTGGACAACCTCTTAGCATTTTGGAAAATCGATTCCATGCTTCGTACAAGGTTTCCATCGGCTTTTGAAAAAATTGGGTAATTTCTTGTTGGAGTCTCGCGGACTTAGAAGCTGGAAAATATTTCTTAAGAAAATTTTCCAACATACCATCCCAAGTTTCTATCGTAGCCTCAGCCAATGAATCTAACCAACTTCGTGCTTCCCCGTGGAGTGTCCATGGGAAAAGTCTTAAAAATATGGCCTGATCAGTGTCGGGTTTATGTTTGAATAGAAGACATATCTCTTGAAAAAGACGAATATGTTCGTTTTCATCTTCATTCGGACCACCACCAAATTGACATCTGTTGTTAATCATTTGGAGAATAGGTCCTTTTATTTCAAATTTTTCTTCACCTGTGGGCGGAGTAATGGCACTACCTTGTCCGGTTCGGGTTGCTTTCATCTTGGGCGCCATTGATTGTCTTGGTACCACTTGTCTTGCCTCTCCTTCCATTTCAAAATTTGGAGGATGAACTAGTTCAAATTCAGAATATCTTGGCTTGGTTGTACTTGATTCTGAATTAAAAGTTTCTTGCTTTGATGAAGATTCAAAAAGTTCAAGTACTTCTTTTGGGATTCTACCAAGCTTCTTATCAGGTTCTGTAAGCGGTGTAAGTAATAGAGAATCAAAACTTCGGGTATGTGGCATATGCAACCTAAAATCTGTTAATCACACAACTAACAAAACTATTAAATGCACCGATTCTACAAAATTAAAATCAAAGACTATTAATAATTTAATATAATTAAGAAACTACTTAATCACAAATTAGTTAACAATTCTATTTTGACACAAAACTGTCCTCGGCAGCGGCGCTAAAAACTTGATGTGCAAAATGTGGTATATGAATTGTTGTATGAAATAGTATGGAAAAATACTGATTAGAGATTACTACACACTAACGGGCAGTGTACCCGATCGTGTAGTAGTATAGTAAATGGTAAAATCCGTGTATCGTTCCAAGGACAATATCTAAATCAAATTAGGATTATAAACTAAATTGTGATTAACTAAGAAAATTATAAGTACAAGATATATTTTGGTTTGCCCTCTTACGATGGGCGAATCAAATGATGAATAAGATTAAAAAGACAATATTTTTGGAATTTTTAGTTTATGAAAATAGAAAGATAGTTTTGATATCAAATTAAAGAAATATGCTCATCTAGACTTTTTACCCTTAATGTTGAATGTTATTTAGGATTAAGATCGGATTGATTGGTTATGCACGAGAACTAATTAATTGTTTCACCAAGAGTAGTCTTGCGCAAACACTCAAACGGGAATACATGACGCAAGTGATGTTCTTGTCATCTAAGACCTCCTATTTGTAATCAACTAATTCAACTAGTTTGAAGACTTGAAGAATGATCAAGTCAATGGTGTGTTGTACATGATCCACTCCTATATCAACTAAAGGTTTAACTTAGTTCATTCCTTTGGTCCGGTTAAATGCTCAATTCACCCAACCCAAATAATTAACTAAGTGTTATAATAAGATCCCTATAAACATCACTAGATAAGGCAAATCACTAACACATGTTAATTGATGGAACTAGGTAGTTGAAAGTGTATATAACAGATTCTAAGGAATTGGTCATTCTCCTAGACAATTACACATACTAATTAAGCTATTCCAAAGTATCTACAAGAGTCGTTCTTACATTCTTATGTAAATTAACCATTTGAACTCAACTTATCCCTTTTGGTAAAAGACGGATAAACACATGTCACTAGGTGTAAATCAATACATTAACTTAACAAGATGATGTTTCTTAATCAAATGAACATATCAACTAGTTGAATCGAAAGGATTAAACTTAACAAGAATGGTTCTTGTATTCAAACATCAAACTATCGTACATAATAACAATCAATCAATAGTAAACATTCACCATATCGGTTATTTATCTAGATGAAAATAAAATGGACTAGCCAACAATCATGCTTGAAAACTTAAACACAACAGTAACAAAGATAGAATTCATTGTAAATACAAGATTAACTTTTTAGGAGTAATCTTGGATGAAGCTCTTGAATGATCTTGGATTCTTCAATGATTTGAGTGCTTAGATGCACTTTGATAAGCCCAAGAACTGCTTTGAATCGTATGTTTTCATCTCTGAACAGAAAGGAAACTTGTACTTGAAATGAAACTGGAAATGGAATTAAATAAGTTGAACAATTTGTGAAAAGCACTGTGCACGGCGCGCACAGTAAGGGTGCGCTGAGCGCACTCTTCACCTAACCCACTTTTTTCTTTACAGCTCGACATCGCACGTTCAAATCTGCTTTTCTGGTAAAAGTGCGTGGAGGGGTGCACTGAGCGCACTACTGTGCACTGAGCGCACTACTGTGCGCGGCGCGCACTAGGCTTGGCGCACTTTGGTTTTGGCCAAGAATTCTTCTGATCAAAATTATGCAATGTGCGCTGAGCGCACACTTTGTGGTGCGCTGAGCGCACCCTTCTGTCTTTGGCTCTCTGGTCTTGTTTTTGATCTCTGAGCTGTATCATACATAATCTTCCATATTTCTTCAAGTTTACAATGATTCTAGACTATATTACAATAACATGAAATACAAACGGAATTACTCTGCTTACATATGAAATAAACGACAATAGGACGCGATATTACGACTAAAGATATGACTAATTTGAGTAATATCAAAATTACATATTTGGAATCCTCTCTTCATCCTCTACAACTTGATACCAATTTCATCTCATTTGGGTAACTTTCTAAAATCACTAGATTTTGTGTTCTTGATGTTTTTGAATTATAAAAGTGTTAATTAGTGTCTATGGCTCAAGTCTAATATGAATGTATGATTTACTTGCTCGATTTATTATTTTGAGTAACTAGTATGAACAATTGAAATGGGTGTGCTTAATCTTTGATTTTGGATGAGTTAATGTTGTTAAATTGTTAAAGTTCATGTTTTAATTGTGTTACTAGTATCACTAGCTTCAATTTGATGTGTAGGTTGATTTAGAAAACTTCATAAACTTGATTATTGATTTAGTGAACTTTGGGTTAGGGTTTGATGAACTTGAAATGAACTTATGATGCCTTAAATGACATGAGATGTTGTTAGTAAGTGTTTAGTTGTATTGCATGTTTAATTATCTTCGAAACGGGATATCATATGTGTAACTTGGATCACCGAAACATGAAATGAGATTTATGAACTTGAATATGATAAATGATGAACATTAAATGCGGTTTTGGTTGTTGTAAGTGGTAGATTGATTGATGAAATATGCTTAGTTATTTTCCTCGTCAAAATACCTTCCCGATGATATAAGATACATGTTTTGGTTGTTTGCGGGTCATAAATTGGGATTGTTTGAGTTTTGGTTCGTGCATTTGTTTGTTGCAGCAAAACAGGGTCTGCCTACAGATCTGGACGCCATCCAGGCCTTCAATGCTGGACTCCGTTCAGCAAATCTGGACGCCATCCAGATGCACTGCCAGTGACTGTTTTGGTTTTCCATTTTACGAAAAATGTTTGCTATGCCACGCACCTCCGATTCACATGTAACTTGTTCTAACATGCTCATATATGATTAAAAACCTCAGAAAAATAGTTCGAGACCCGACCCGAACGTGTTGACTTTTTTGTTGACTTTGACCCGACCAAGTTTGACTTTTAGCCAAACTTAACCGAATACTTATGCAATCTTTCTAACTTGCTTCTATACTTGTATCTTGCATGAAACTTGACAATTTGATTCACATGCTACATAATCAAGTCGTAATGAGCCATAGGACTAATTGAACACTTTGATCGACCGTGTTTACCGATATTGATATAAACCTATTTGTTTAGGTCAAGACTAGCATTCGTTCTTGCGCACGTTTACTTCTTGAAGTACTTTTACATACGTGCACACAAGGTGAGATCATAGTCCCACTTTTACTCTTTTGAACTTACATTTGGGATGAGAAAACATAAACGTTTCTTTTTACTAAGTGAACACAAGTACAGGAAAACAAACATTCTACATACGAGTTTAGAACAAAATCCTCAATTCGATTATCATTAGTTACACTTGCCGGGTGTAAGCGAGAACTTATGTTGTATGGATCCATATGGGTTTGACAAACCCTCATTCAGGCGGTTCGCTACCGTCTACGAATGAAATATATTTTCGAGAAACAGTGTATGTTCTAACACTATTGTGATGGGGTTCTATGGAAGGAATGTTAAGCATTGATAATTGGGTGCTCGTGAAACAAATATTGGAATGGTTAACTATTATTTCGATGTTGCAAATCTTATGGTTCAATTTACTTATTTACTCACTTACTTATTTAAACCTATGATTTCACCAACGTTTTCGTTGACAAATTTCTATGTTTTACTCAGGTCTTTGGACGATATGTGATACATGCTTCCGCTCATTATTTTGATACTTACTTGGATGTCGAGTATACATGCATACGTAGAGCGTCTTTTGGCTACTTTTAAATTTTGTCGCATATGTTTCAATTGTACTTTAAACTTTTTAATGTAACTAGTTGTCGAACTACTTTGTATACCTTGAAACATCTTTACTTTTGAAATGAGTGCGACATACTTTTGGTCAAACATTGTTTTAAAGACTTATGACCACGTAACGAGACCTAAGTAGACGGCGCCGTCAATGACGATTTTGTCGGGTCGCTACAATGCTGTACTCATATCTAAACGGGTCCCCATTGCTTTCTGTAATGATTGCCAAAACCTGTAAGTAAATCTGCTGTCGCGGTCGGATATAATGGATATAGGCACTCCATGGCTAGAGACGACTTCCTTAATGTAGATCTGAGCCAACTTCTCCATTTTATCAGTTTTCCTTATCGGTAAGAAGTGTGCGGACTTAGTGAGACGATCCACGATAACCCAAATAGTATCGTGACCTCCCGCCGTTCTCGGCAGTTTCGTGATGAAGTCCATGGTAATACCTGTAACAACCCAGAATTTTCCAACGTTTATTTATTAATATTTATTATTAATACTTGTGATTTAATGAATGTATTTCTATACATTTACTTGTTACCATATATGAATTTTAATTGCCCGACACGTCTTTGTGACACATGAACTTTTAACGAATAATATTTCCGAATATTATTTACATTTATGATTAATTATTATTAATCATTTTAATTATCTAAGGTTAGTAGTTAATTACTTGGGCTTTATTTGATTAATTGTTACGTACTTGCTTAAGACTTGGACTTTATTAATGGATACATGATTTATGGACTTGGAAGCCAACTCTACCTCCCTTGATGGACTACTAGGAGCCCAATTTTATGCTAGTAACTTGTTAATATAAATCTTGGAATAACTAGCTTAAACTAATAACAAACACTTACAAGCATGCTAGTGAATATTCCCCCATGCACTTAACTTTTCCCATTCCACACAAACACCACAACCCAATACAAGAATCTTGCATGTTGACCACCCCTATTGGGTGGCCAAAACCGTCAGCCAAAGGGGGTATGGGGAGGGGGTTTTGTTTTAAATTTTGACTACATAATCTCTAGTATCATCTCACTTGTTCTTACACATACTTGCACTCTTTCATTTGCTCTCATTTCTCTCTCAAATTGTAAGCAACAAGACTTCTTTTCCTCTTCCTTTTCTTGCTCAAAACCGTAGCCTAAGCTACACAATCATCATCATATTTTGTTCTTTGATGTTGTTTAATTACTTATATTTGTTAGTTGTTGTTATTTTGTTACATGTCTTTGTTAGATATTACATATTAGTTACAAGAATCAAACTCTTTAGTTTGTTCTTCATATTATCTTGATTATTCAAGAATATACAAGAACAAAACTTCCTAGTTTATGTTCTACATTTATTGTTTCAAAAGGGTGTAAGTTCATGTGTTGTTAAAATCATACTTGAAGCTCATGTTGTAAACTTAAAAGTTTACTTTCTAAATATCAAGACTTAGGCTTGAATCTTTAAAAGTATGAAACCCATGAACTTACTAATTGTGTAATTAGTTTATTTCCTCATTTGTTCATCTTTTAAAAATCGTGATTTTGGTTGTAGATGGTCAAGTGTTACAAGTTAACTTTGATCTCATTTTTCTTGAACTAAAGATTAACCTTAAAAAGTTTCAAGAACATGGAATTAACTTAATAACTATAGGTCAAGACTTTTGGGTCTTGGATCTTCAAGATCAAACTAAGAACTATGTTCCACAACTTAAGATCTTGATTAGTTAGTTTACTTTCAAGTTTGTAGTTCAATAATAATTTTATATTTCATGCATGTGTTAAATCTAAGGCTTTGATGTAACTTTGGTTCATCAAAACACTTGCAACACTTAAATGAGTTGTGCTACGTGTCTTAGACTTACACAAGTGTTATGATGGTCAAACCTTGGTGAAAATGATACAAACACATCAACGAGTTGTACACTTGAAGCTATATGCATCAAGGATGAGAACCGTGATAAGCATCGAACACCAAGACCCACCGAAACCTACTGACCCTTCTGTTTTCTGTATTCTGGGTCTGATCAGCATGACTTGGGCTACTTTAACTGCGATATTCAGATATCTCTGTTCGAGTAGATAACTTTTCATTTAAGACTCGTCTTAATCCGAGTTACGGTTTAGGATTTATGGCCCTCCGATCGTCACTATGTCCTTTTAACGTTGTGCAGAAAATTCTGACTTACTCGCACTTAAACCGTCGCCACAGTCAAAAGAAGATGAGTTTGCTTCTGGAATTTTTACCACAACTAAATAACCCATATACGAAGCCACAGCCACTGGTCTCACCTTATTTCAGTAAATGTAGAGGCCGTGGTGACTGACCGAATCAGCCTTTGTTTTAAACTACTTTCATGAACGAAACTTACTTTACACCTTTGTTTGATGATGAATGATGATGACCTTTAAGACCTAATTTACTTAATTTTAAACCTATTGGGATGATTTACTGACTTAGTAATATTTGACTTAGGTTGAGGACCTTTTGAACAAACGTATTTGCTTACTTTCAGACTCGACTTTACCGCTACTTTATCATTGTGAGTTATAGCATCTCTTTTTACTTTAACTATTTGGGACTGAGAATACATGCGTATTTTACGTTTTACATAGTAGGCACGAGTACCTAAACTTTATATATGTGTGGGTTATACAACGGCATAAAATTCCCTTTAGCTCGGTAACGTTTATTCATTGGTTTTTGAACCGGTGAACGCGAATCTTAGATATGGATCCATAGGGTTTGACATCCCCACTCGGGCTAGTCGCGCTAGCATTTAACGAGTGATTAATACTTCGTAATCATACGCACTTGCCAAGTGTACTTTCAGGGGGTATAAACGTTAAGTTAGTTACCAAGTGCCCACGGTTAAGCATATACTTTATCATACTGTTTTGAAACGCTCTTTGTAGCACTAAAATCTCGTGGCCTACCTTACATTACTGTTATACTTAAACTATAGCTCACCAACCGTTGTGTTGACATTTTAAGCATGTTTTTCTCAGGTACCTAAGTTTGCTTCCGCTGTGTTACTAGACTTGCTGTAGACACCCGCTGCTCTAGAGATGTCAACTGTATGAAACATCTTATCTTGCATTCAAACTATATTACTTTTGAAACTATGATTTGTACCGACCTAAGGGTCACATACATTTATTCATGTTTGCTATTCGTCCAAGCATACTGTTAATGTAAAACGTTTAATGTCGGTTATGACATCGCCTTTTTATCGTGAATGCAACTTCTTTTGAAACAGCATATAGTACTTAACCTTGTAATGATCCTGTTGTTGATGATTCGTACACGATGGTTTTGTACGGGGCATCACATTTGGTATCAGAGCATTAGTTGTAGGGAATTAGGTTGTGTTAGTGAGTCTAAGACCTGACCGAGTAGGATTCGCTAATAGGACTAATCTACAACTTGCTAGTTTACGTGCTTCTGTTGAACTTACTGCATGCTGTTGCTTACTTTTACTGCTATATGACATATACTGCTACTTGCTTTCACTACTGCATGATATTACTTGCTTCCGATTGCATGCTACTTCTGTACGATTTGCTGTTATTGCCATGCTATTTACTGTTATACATGATTTAAACTGTTGGCCTGATACGTGCTTGCTTTATGACTTACTGACATGGAAAATTTATTTTTCCTTGTTCAGATGTCGGATGTTCCACCTGCTATCATTTTGGGCAGTTTAGACTCGTCAGCCACCTCACCTACTGCTGCTGCCAACACACCGATCCCGTTACCCACCAGTGACCCAGACGCTTCATCTTCCGGAGCTAGCAGCCATGCGCCTGCCCTAGTGGTTACTTCTAACGGAACCCAAGACCCTCCGGAGATTCCAGCTCCATCTATCCCCGGACCCTCAGTGTCACAGTCCCGCTCCGGTGAGATTTTGATTTTCGCAGAATTCGGGGAAGGTCCGTTCCGTAACCGGTATCGCCATTGGTGCCGACGCGCCCCTGATGGATGTCTCATTCTGATCGGACCCGCTAGGTACAGACAGATGATAGCCGCCCAAGGAGGACCACCCGTGCCGCCACCACCGCATGATTCAGATGATTCATCATCCGATGACTCATCTACAGATGACTCGAGTGACGATGACTCCGACGAGGAGGACCCGGATGCACCTGTTCAGCCACCGTCCACCCCGCCAAAGAAGCGGTACCGTTTCGACAGCACCATTATTCCAGGGGTGAACGGAGGCCGAGCCTTCACTGACGCATTTGGTCGGCGTCGTAGGGTTACTGCTCGTAAGCGGCTTGTGCCGTACCCTGCCGACCCACTCGTGCGCAAGGCACCCCGTTACGTACTGACTATTTCTGGAGCCGGACTGTCTACATCAGCATCACCTGCACCACCGGCACCACCTGCACCGCCAGCACCGCATGCCCCACCATCTCCCACCGTCGAGGAATTGACAAGGGAGGTGGAAACCCTCCGTGCTCGGGTAGCTGAGCTTGAGGAGCAGATGTCCCATGTTATGGACATCCTTCACCCACCGTAACCGTAGGGCTTTTGTATTTAGATTTCATTGTATAACCTAGTGGTAGTTTTATGTATTACTTATGTAATGTACGAACTTATGCGAATGTATGAAACTTATTATTAATGAATGGAAACTTTGTGTTGTTTACTTTTTGCACAAGTGTTCTATTTACGTTACCGTATCATTGTTTGTGGTACTTATATCTAATTGCATTGCTTAATCAACATGTGTTGTGCTATTTTCATGTTGGTCGTTATATACTATATTATTACATATTGCATGCTGAATTTTGACTTGAGTCAAAATTTTTGTTTAGAACGTCATGGCTAACGGTCGATCCACACCTACTGCTGCTCAAATTGAAGAGATGATCCAAGAACGTGTAGCCGCAGCACTTGCGGAAATGCAACCACAAGTTCAAGTAGTTAATCAGCCCAACCGTGATGGGTGTACTTACAAGGAATTCCAGAGCTGTAAACCACATAACTTCAGCGGAACTGAGGGGCCTGTTGGTCTCACAAGATGGTTTGAAAAGCTTGAATCAGTATTCCGAGTCAGCAACTGTTCCGAGTCCAACAAAAACAAATTTGCTTCCTGCACGCTATCTGATGGCGCCCTCACGTGGTGGAACACCATGGCACAGGCACAAGGTATTGATGAGGCGTATACTACGCCATGGGAGGAGTTTAAAGCGGCTATGATTGATGAGTATTGTCCGAGAATCGATATACAAAAGATGGAAATGGAGTTTATGCAATTGAAAGCTGTTGGCAACGATCTCGATGGTTACAATCAGAGGTTTCTTGAGTTAGCTCTTATGTGTCCTACCATGGTCACCCCGGAATTCAAGCGTATGGAGAGATACTTTTGGGGACTCCCTAAGTCCATCAAGGGTAATGTCACCTCGTCCAAGCCACCGAATGTTCCCGAAGCAATGCGCATGGCGCATACACTCATGAATTAGATTCTCATCGATGAACCGGAGAAGTCCAAGTCTGAAGCGGGTAGTAGTGACAAGCGAAAGTGGGATAACGGTAAGGGGAGGACCTATGATCAAACCCCTTGATGTGTTAAGACGTAACCTTTAAAATGTAGACAATATGCTTAATAATTAACACATAATACAGACAACTAAAACCCGATCATGTAGTAACTAGCAAGTAAATTGACCAGTTCGATCCACAGGGAGAAGTTTGTTTTAAGGACTTCAAAAACAGTTAATTATTCTAAGAAAAAGGGGAGTTTTAATTGTAGAATTGTTAAGTAACAAACGGAAAATAAAATGAGATAAATAACAAGGATGAGAAGGCGGTGTTTACTTCAATGCTTGATAAATGATAAGGATTGTTCTTTTATAATTAAACCCGTTATTTTGTAGTTACAAGTAAATGGTTCATATCAATATCACAATATCTATAAACCGAGAAATATAAACTTAGTAAATTCACATAAACCTTGTCATTAGTTCTTCTTTACCTATGTTTAATCAATAAGACTCTTCCTTGGTTGAATTCACATAAAACCTAGTTTATTAAGATCACTCTAAATAAACTACACTATTGTAAAATCTAGTTACCATTCAATTACCATCCTACACTCACATGTAGATGTCTAAATCACTAGGTGTTGAAGTACTAGCCATGAACATTGATAAACTCACATAAACCAATTCATAACTTGTATAATTGAACTAGAGTAAATGGATACTTACAACAACGGATCTATGGAAGAACATAATTGATTTAGATTGATTAGATTAATTAGACCCAACCCGATTAAACTCACGTAAAACCTAAATTATAACAATCACTTGAGGTAAATTCATGACTATGTAGTTCTAGTACTTATTCAATTACCGATCTAAACATATAGCAAAGTCGTCAATTAAGTATATGTTTACCCGTCTAGATTACTAAAAGTATTGAAGCATAGATTGTGTTCCTAGTGTCACATGTAGTTAACAATCTATGTAATTGAAGGAAAGTACCAAACTAGCATAACTATGGTTCTTTGGGTGGACATGGTAATTTAATCAATCAAACATCATAGTAACTTAAATAACATTAAAAGATAAAACAATCTCAAACCATAAATCTTACATTAAAGTAAACATACAAGGCTTTAGCCAATCATAATAATGAAGATTACAACGATACAATCGAAACAATAGGAATTCATAATCTTATCACTAAAATAAATGAAAACGAGAGTACCTATCGTAGCGTATGATCCTTTCTTCAATCTTGATGCTCAAAAGGGTGAAGAACCCTTTAGAATGGCTGGGGAAACCCCCCTTCTCGGACTACTACTGATCTATATTGTGGTGTATGTTTAGAATGAGTTTAGACCCTTTAAATAGCAAGAAAAGTAGGTATTTCAGCCTCCGATGCGCCGCATCTCTTTGTGATGCGCCGCATCACCTTCTTACCTACCACCCAGCTCACGTACAGGTCATTTTCCAGCTCATTTTTGACGTTTTATGCCTAGATGCGCCGTATCTAAAAGAGATGCGCCGCATCTGACCTTACTGATGCGCCGTATGCCTTTAAAACGCCGCATTTAATGCTTTCGGGACTTTTTTGGCCTCAGATGCGCTGCATCTAAAGCAGATGCGCCGCATCTGGTACTTTTTATAGGTAATTTTCCAATATGATGTTGTAGAGCTCTGAGTTACGGACGTCTGGGCTCCGGATTCACCCTTTTTCGAGTTCGTATGACCGAGTTATGGCCAAAACAGTGCAGGTGCGCAGAATCTTCTAAAATCAGCGATATTTTCCATAAATCTTCACTTCAACACTCGCAATGGATTATACACACATTTTAACTTATTACAATACACAAGTACAACAATTACATACAAAATGATACAAAATCGGATCGAAATAACGACAACAAATATGTATAATTTTGGCGTTATCAAATCCCCACACTTAAACCTTGCTTGTCCTTAAGCAAGACTTACAAAAACTAAAATATATTACAATGAACACACACATTTCTGAAAACACACACGAATCACACTCACACTTTTTATTTATTTCACAATGTAACACACGCAAGCGTTTTGAGTATACACACACCTTTGGAGTACACACGCGAATTGAAATCACACCAAAGTCGAAAGGTGGGTTTTAAAGTCCCACATTTCTTGAAAATTTGGATCCTTAGGGAAATTAGGACCTTTGTGAAAAAAATTTATGTTTTGAAAATTAGTCATGTTAGTTTTTACACTAATCAAGTTTTCCGGTTTTAACCTCAAAGTCCGGTTGAGGGTTACTGAAAACCGAAGCCTCAGTCGGCGCTTAACAAGCTACTCGCCCCCATGATTGAAGTATCATGGAACTTGAAACTGGATGTCCTAAAAATGGTTTTACACAATATAGTTCATAAAATAGCATAAGTTTTAGAAGAAACTATATCGTGTCCAAATATCATCGGTGAACCATGAGTTTGCACACCTCAATTTGTTATGGCATATGTATGTTGACCGCGGTCAACATAGATGCAGTTGATCTTTACAGAGATCATCCATCTGGGGATTAGATTCATTAGTCTTAAAAGCTAATTTGCAATGTGCCCCCCCATTGTACGAGACAGATCCATCTCATTGTTAGGATAAGTCTGACCACCAAAAACCCTGTTTGATGCTGAGGTGAGGTGGATTTCCAGCCGATGATAGAGATGACTTTTCAAGATTTTTCATCAACCTACAGCTGTTCTGGACTACATCTTTTAACATAAGTTAGCAAGTGCGTCATTTTGGAAGACTTGACTTCCTTGATTCAATGAGTATTGGATTTGATTTCCAATTCAACAAAGTACTATAGAATCCTTGCGCGAAGTATGTGATATAGCGTGTTGATCATTTCCTTAGTTGGCTATTTCTTGAGTCTTGTATACAAAATAAATTCATGCAAATGAATTTATAAAGTTAAAAATTTTCACATTTTAAGCCATTTTAAACCATTTTGTAAAACCCACATTTTAAGCCATTTTAAACCATGTTTTTTGTAAAATCCGAAAGAATTTACTCCTTCCCCACACTTAAGATCATGTAATGCCCTCATTACATGAAATCAAAAAAATTGTAAATTCGAGAGGGCAATTAGTATGAAAGAGAGTTAATACTTTCTAGGCTTTAAGCAGGAGATCACGGGAAGATGGCGCTGAATTAGCTGTCACGATAAGAACATCATCCATTCCTTAAACGCTATCACAAACCAATCATCATGCAAGTATTTTGCTGAACTTCATGTCAGTCTTTGAAAATTGCGGCACATAGCACAATACTCATTTTATATGGTGTATATTTATTAATGAGTTGTGCACCCAACTTGACCCCTTCTTTTAACACCTATTGGGGTCATTCTTCCCCACACTTATCGAACGACACGTAAAATCAGTGGAAAAAGTTCCACGAATAAGTAACGTGAGCCAGTCATTAACCCCTCGGGTGGTATATAATATATCATATAATTCATTTTTCAATTTCTTGAAAAAGGAATACCTAACCCGAGAGTCAACACATGACTCTCTCCTAAGTGCGGCTTGCAGCAAAAAATTTATTCTTTCAGGTGGATCATGTCCAAACGGATCATCTTTTAATATATTCCAAGTGCTAACCTCGTAAGGATATACAAATTCCACATGAGAAGGTGACTCCTCAAATGGTTCCACTATATTAGACTCCTCATCGTCGATGATCTTTGATGACTCCATTTCTTCAACCTCGGTAGTTAAAACGTCATCATCATCACTATCCCATGAATACCAACCTATCGCCCGCAATTCCCCCCTCATCAATTCCTGGATTAAGCATTGCAAACGTGGACATAACTGGGGTGGTAGGTGGTATAATAATGGTAGGCTCAACACTCTCCACCTCGGGTATCTGCGTATTGCCCCTCGAATCAGCTAGTGAATTAGCCGAAAAAGTGTCCGACTCCCTTTCTTCAATTTGTTGGAGTAGACAGTTCATGGTCCTCTGTAAACGCTCAATGGATTCTTGTTGGCCCGCTAGTGTTTCTTGCAAATTTTGGCTCCGTTCAGTCTCGTTTCTCATGAAGTCTAAAATTACATCTTCTAAATTTGATTGACTCTCCTCTCCTTGTTGAATTTGAAAGTGTTGTTGAGATGAATCCCAGGATGAGTTACCATTTTCATAATAATCCCATGCTTGGTTCATAGGGGCATAATGATACATAAGACTATCATCACACTCCTCAGACATATAGTAACCTCCATAAGTCTCACAAACACCTCTTGGTTCAACCCTAGCTTCCCAAGAACCCATATATCAATCATCATTCATACCCATGAAAATCGATGATTCACCCGATTGTTGGACATCATACATGGCTTCCGAAATCATATAATTATACCCAGCCATATTATACCTGTAACCTAGCTGCAATCACACCACAAAAGAAAAACAAAACAAACAAAAGCAAAAACAAAGCATCGTGAAAATAACTTCCCACGAAAGGATCGAATAACTAAAAGTCTATTAAAATCTTTTAAACAAAGCCGCTCCCCGGCAGCGGCGCCAAAAAGTTGATGTGTTAAGACGTAACCTTTAAAATGTAGACAATATGCTTAATAATTAACACATAATACAGGCAACTAAAACCCGATCATGTAGTAACTAGCAAGTAAATTGACCAGTTCGATCCACAGGGAGAAGTTTGTTTTAAGGACTTCAAAAACAGTTAATTATTCTAAGAAAAAGAGGAGTTTTAATTGTAGAATTGCTAAGTAACAAACGGAAAATATAATGAGATAAATAACAAGGATGAGAAGGCGGTGTTTACTTCAATGCTTGATAAATGATAAGGATTGTTCTTTTATACTTAAACCCGTTATTTTGTAGTTACAAGTAAATGGTTCATATCAATCTCACAATATCTATAAACCGAGAACTATAAACTTAGTAAATTCACATAAACCTTGTCATTAGTTCTTCTTTACCTATGTTTAATCAATAAGACTCTTCCTTGGTTGAATTCACATAAAACCTAGTTTATTAAGATCACTCTAAATAAACTACACTATTGTAAAATCTAGTTACCATTCAATTACCATCCTACACTCACATGTGGATGTCTAAATCACTAGGTGTTGAAGTACTAGCCATGAACATTGATAAACTCACATAAACCAATTCATAACTTGTATAATTGAACTAGAGTAAATGGATACTTACAACAACGGATCTATGGAAGAACATAATTGATTTAGATTGATTAGATTAATTAGACCCAACCCGATTAAACTCACGTAAAACCTAAATTACAACAATCACTTGAGGTAAATTCATGACTATGTAGTTCTAGTACTTATTCAATTACCGATCTTAACATATAGCAAAGTCGTCAATTAAGTATATGTTTACCCGTCTAGATTACTAAAAGTATTGAAGCATAGATTGTGTTCCTAGTGTCACATGTAGTTAACAATCTATGTAATTGAAGGAAAGTACCAAACTAGCATAACTATGGTTCTTTGGGTGGACATGGTAATTTAATCAATCAAACATCATAGTAATATAATTTCATTATAAGATAAAACAATCGCAAACCATAAATCTTACATTAAAGTAAACACACAAGGCTTTAGCCAATCATAATAATGAAGGTTACAACGATACAATCGAAACAGTAGAAATTCATAATCTTATCACTAAAATAAATGAAAACGAGAGTACCTATCATAGCGTATGATCCTTTCTTCTATCTTGATGCTCAAAAGGGTGAAGAACCCTTTAGAATGGCTGGGGAAACCCCCCTTCTCGGACTACTACTAATCTATATTGTGGTGTATGTTTAGAATGAGTTTAGACCCTTTAAATAGCAAGAAAAGTAGGTATTTCAGCCTCCGATGCGCCGCATCTCTTTGTGATGCACTGCATCACCTTCTTACCTACCACCCAGCTCACGTACAGGTCATTTTCCAGCTCATTTTTGACATTTTATGCCCAGATGCGCCGCATCTAAAAGAGATGCGCCGCATCTGACCTTACTAATGCGCCGTATGCCTCTAAAACGCCGCATTTAATGCTTCGGGACTTTTTTGGCCTCAGATGCGCAGCATCTAAAGCAGATGCGCCGCATCTGGTACTGTTTATAGGTAATTTTCCAATATGATGTTGTAGAGCTCTGAGCTACGGATGTCTGGGCTCTGGATTCACCCTTTTTCGAGTTCGTATGACCGAGTTATGGCCAAAACGGTGCAGGTGCGCAGAATCTTCTAAAATCAGCGATATTTTCCATAAATCTTCACTTCAACACTCGCAATGGATTATACACACATTTTAACTTATTACAATACACAAGTACAACAATTACATACAAAATGATACAAAATCGGATCGAAATAACGACAACAAATATGTATAATTTTGGCGTTATCACCCCTGCTAAGAGACACAACAACGGTGGAAACCCCAACCCCGGCACAAGCTCCAACCCGAACTACAAAGGTACCCTACCGCAATGCAAGAGGTGTTACAAACACCACACTGGGTATTGTAATGTTGTTTGTGAGAAGTGCCAACGGTCTGAGCATATAGGCAAGGATTGCAAGGTCACTACTTTGAATGCAAGGGCGAACCCCACTGGGCCAAAGAAGTGCTACGGATGCAGAAAGACGGGTCACTTCAGGAATGAGTGTCCCGACAAGCGAAAAGACGGCGGACCACCGCGAGGTAGAGCTTTTAATGTTAATGCAAGGGTTGCACGTGAGGACCCCGACTTGGTGACAGGTATATTCACTATCAACAATCTTTTAGCTTCTGTCCTATTTGATACTGGTGCCGATAGAAGTTATGTATGTAGACACTTTTGCGATAAGATAAATTGGTCGTCAGTTCCTTTAAAAGAAAGTATGCTTGTCGAGGTAGCCAACGGTAAACTTGAAAAGGTTAACCAAATTGGCCGAGGAGCTATTATTAGTATAGCTGGTGCGAATTTCGAAATTGACTTGATACCTATCAAACTGGGAAGTTTTGACGTGATCGTCGGTATGGATTGGTTGACCAAAGTAAGGGCCGATATTATTTGTGGAGATAAAGCTCTCCGTATACCACAAGGAGATGGCGAACCACTGGTTATTTATGGAGAGAGATGTACCTCAAAGTTGAACCTCATCAGTTGCGTGAAGGCGCAAAAGATCATGAAGAAGGGACGTCTTGCTGTTCTAGCACATGTGAAAACGGTAGAAACCGAAGAGAAAAGTGTGAACGATGTTCGTGTTGTGAATGAGTTTTCCGATGTCTTTCCAGAGGAGTTACCTGGATTACCACCACCGAGAGCCGTAGAATTTCAGATTGACTTAGTGCCAGGAGCTGCACCTGTAGCTCGCGTACCTTATAGGCTCGCACCTTCCGAGATGCAAGAGTTACAAAGTCAACTACAAGAACTACTAGATCGAAGGTTTATTCAACCAAGTTCTTCACCGTGGGGCGCACCTGTTTTGTTTATGAAGAAGAAGGATGGATCCTTCCGTATGTATCGACTACCGTGAACTCAACAAATTGACGATCAAGAATCGGTATCCCCTCCCACGAATTGACGACCTTTTCGATCAGCTACAAGGATCGAGCGTTTACTCTAAGATCGATTTGCGATTCGGTTATCACCAGTTGAGGGTGAAGTAAAGTGATGTGATGAAAACTGCATTCAGGACTCGTTATGGTCATTATGAGTTCCTCGTGATGCCATTCGGATTAACCAACGCACCTGCCATGTTCATGGACCTCATGAATCGTGTCTGCAAGCCGTACCTGGATAAGTTCGTTATCGTCTTCATAGATGATATCCTCATCTACTCCAAGAGCGAAGAAGAACATGTGCAACATCTACGATTAATGCTTGAACTCTTGAGACAAGAGCAACTTTACGCCAAATTCTCCAAGTGTGAATTTTGGTTGAAGGAAGTCCAATTTCTGGGTCATGTTGTGAGCGACCAGGGTATCAAGGTTGATCCTGCAAAGATTGAAGCTATCAGCAAGTGGCAGACCCCCACTACTCCGACTCACATCCGCCAATTTTTAGGTCTCGCCGGTTACTACCGAAGATTTATTGAAGGATTTTCTCTGATTGCACGACCGTTAACCGCACTGACTCATAAAGGGAAGAAGTTCGTTTGGGAAACCGCACATGAATCAGCATTTCAAATCTTGAAGCAGAAGTTAACTACCGCGTCTATCTTATCACTTCCTGAAGGCAACGACGATTTTGTAGTGTATTGTGATGCATCGAAAAATGGTTTTGGTTGCGTATTAATGCAAAGGACGAAGGTTATTGCTTATGCTTCTCGTCAACTGAAGATTCACGAGCAAAACTACACAACTCACGATCTCGAACTTGGAGCCGTTGTCTTTGCGCTCAAATTATGGAGACACTATTTGTATGGAACTAAAAGTACTATCTTCACCGATCACAAAAGTCTTCAACACATCTTCGATCAGAAGCAACTGAATATGAGACAGCGTCGATGGATCGAGACGCTCAACGACTACGATTGTGAACTTCGTTATCACCCTGGCAAGGCCAATGTTGTAGCTGACGCTTTAAGCCGAAAGGAGAGGACGGCACCCCTTCGTGTTAAGGCTCTGAACATCACCATCCATTCGAACCTCAACAGCCAGATCCGAGTAGCCCAAGATGAGGCTCTCAAGGAAGAGAATATATCTCACGAACATTTGAAGATTCTTGTCTCTCGATTCGAGGTTAGGGAGCCTGGACTCCGATGTTATGCCGGAAGAATTTGGGTACCTCGTTATGGAGACCTACAGAACCTTATACTTGATGAAGCCCACAAGTCGAGATATTCGATTCATCCCGGAGCGGGTAAAATGTACCACGATCTTAAAGAACAGTATTGGTGGCCGAATCTTAAGAAAGACGTTGCAACCTATGTTGGTAAGTGTTTAACTAGCTCGAAAGTTAAAGCTGAGCATCAGAGGCCCTCTGGATTGATTCAACAACCGAAAATCCCACAATGGAAGTGGGAAAGGATCACAATGGATTTCATCACCAAGCTACCAAAAATGGTGGGCGGATACGATACCATTTGGGTTATTGTTGACCGTCTTACCAAATCTGCACACTTCTTGGCTATGAAGGAAACGGATACGATGGAGAGACTTGCTCAATTATACATCAAAGAGGTTGTATCTCGTCATGGTGTACCTCTATCGATCATCTCGGATCGCGATCCTCGTTTTGCTTCTAGATTTTGGCGTTCTTTGCAAGAAGCCATGGGAACCCGTCTCGACATGAGTACTGCTTATCATCCACAGACCGACGGGCAAAGTGAACGTACGATTCAGACCTTGGAAGACATGTTGCGTGCATGTGTCATTGATTTCGGAAAGGCCTGGGAAAGGCATTTGCCACTCGCCGAATTTTCTTACAACAACAGTTATCACTCGAGCATTAATGCCGCACCTTTTGAAGCATTGTATGGCCGCAAGTGCAGATCTCCTATTTGTTGGGCCGAAGTAGGTGAAAAGCAAATCACCGGACCTGAAGTAGTCCACGAAACAATAGAGAAGATTGCTCAGATTCAAGCTAGACTTAAGACTGCCCGCGATCATCAAAAGAGTTATGCCGATCTTAAACGTAAAGACTTTGAATTCAACGTGGGTAACCGTGTAATGTTGAAGGTTGCGCCTTGGAAAGGTGTGATTCGCTTTGGAAAACGTGGAAAGTTAAACCCACGATACATTGGTCCTTTTGAAATCTTGGAGCGTGTTGGACCCGTCGCTTACCGTTTGGATCTACCAGCACAATTGAGCTCAGTTCATCCTACCTTCCACGTGTCAAACTTGAAGAAGTGTCTTGCTGCACCCGAACTCATCATACCACTAGAAGAACTTACTGTTGATGACAAACTCCACTTCGTTGAAGAGCCTGTTGAAATTATGGACCGTGAGGTCAAAATACGCAACAAGATTCCGATCGTCCGAGTACGATGGAATGCCAAACGAGGACCTGAGTTTACCTGGGAGCGAGAGGATCAAATGATGCAGAAGTATCCTCACCTTTTCCCGACTCCTCCATCTACCTCAGCTTAAAATTTCGGGACAAAATTTTCTTTAACAGGTGGGTAATGTAACAACCCGGAATTTTCCAACATTTATTTATTAATATTTATTATTAATACTTGTGATTTAATGAATGTATTTCTATACATTTACTTGTTAACATATATGAATTTTAATTGCCCGACACGTCTTTGTGACACATGAACTTTTAACGAATAATATTTCCGAATATTATTTACATTTATGATTAATTATTATTAATCATTTTAATTATCTAAGGTTAGTAGTTAATTACTAGGGCTTTATTTGATTAATTGTTACGTACTTGCTTAAGACTTGGACTTTATTAATGGATACATGATTTATGGACTTGGTAGCCCACTCTACCTCCCTTGATGGACTACTAGGAGCCCAATTTTATGCTAGTAACTTGTTAATATAAATCTTGGAATAACTAGCTTAAACTAATAACAAACACTTACAAGCATGCTAGTGAATATTCCCTCATGCACTTAACTTTTCCCATTCCACACAAACACCACAACCCAATACAAGAATCTTGCATGTTGACCACCCCTATTGGGTGGCCAAAACCGTCGACCAAAGGGGGTATGGGGAGGGGGTTTTGTTTTAAATTTTGACTACATAATCTCTAGTATCATCTCACTTGTTCTTACACATACTTGCACTCTTTCATTTGCTCTCATTTCTCTCTCAAATTGTAAGCAACAATACTTCTTTTCCTCTTCCTTTTCTTACTCAAAACTGTAGCCTAAGCTACACAATCATCATCATCTTTTGTTCTTTGATGTTGTTTAATTACTTATATTTGTTAGTTGTTGTTATTTTGTTACATGTCTTTGTTAGATATTACATATTAGTTACAAGAATCAAACTCTTTAGTTTGTTCTTCATATTATCTTGATTATTCAAGAACATACAAGAACAAAACTTCCTAGTTTATGTTCTACATTTATTGTTTCAAAAGGGTGTAAGTTCATGTGTTGTTAAAATCATACTTGAAGCTCATGTTGTAAACTTAAAAGTTTACTTTCTAAAGATCAAGACTTAGGCTTGAATCTTTAAAAGTATGAAACCCATGAACTTACTACTTGTGTAATTAGTTTATTTCCTCATTTGTTCATCTTTTAAAAATCATGATTTTGGTTGTAGATGGTCAACTGTTACAAGTTAACTTTGATCTCATTTTTCTTGAACTAAAGATTAACCTTAAAAAGTTCAAGAACATGGAATTAACTTAATAACTTTAGGTCAAGACTTTTAGGTCTTGGATCTTCAAGATCAAACTAATAACTATATTCCACAACTTAAGATCTTGATTAGTTAGTTTACTTTCAAGTTTGTAGTTCAATAATACTTTTATATTTCATGCATGTGTTAAATCTAAGGCTTTGATGTAACTTTGGTTCATCAAAACACTTACAACACTTAAATGAGTTGTGCTACGTGTCTTAGACTTACACAAGTGTTATGATGGTCAAACCTTGGTGAAAATGATGCAAACACATCAACGAGTTGTACACTTGAAGCTATATGTATCAAGGATGAGAACCGTGATAAGCATCGAGCACCAAGAACCACCGGAACCTACTGACCCTTCTGTTTTCTGTATTCTGGGTCTGATCAGCATGACCTGGGCTACTGTAACTGTGATATTCAGATATCTCTGTTCGATTAGATAACTTTTCATTTAAGACTCGTCTTAATCCGAGTTACGGTTTAGGATTTACGGCCCTCCAATCGTCACTATGTCCTTTTAACGTTGTGCAGAAAATTCTGACTTACTCGCACTTAAACCGTCGCCACAGTCAAACGAAGATGAGTTTGCTTCTGGAATTTTTACCACAACTAAAGAACCCATATACGAAGCCACGGCCACTGGTCTCACCTTATCTCAGTAAATGTAGAGGCCGTGGTGACTGACCGAAATCAGCCTTTTTTTAAACTACTTTCATGAACGAAACTTACTTTACACCTTTGTTTGATGATGAATGATGATGACCTTTAAGACCTAATTTACTTACTTTTAAACCTATTGGGATGATTTACTGACTTAGTAATATTTGACTTAGGTTGAGGACCTTTTGGACAAACGTATTTGCTTACTTTCCGACTCGACTTTACCGCTACTTTCTCATTGTGAGTTATAGCATCCCTTTTTACTTTAACTATTTGGGACTGAGAATACATGTGCATTTTATGTTTTACATACTAGGCACAAGTACCTAAACTTTATATATGTGTGGGTTATACAACGGCATAAACATTCCCTTTAGCTCGGTAACGTTTAGTCATTGGTTTTTGAACCGGTGAACGCGAATCTTAGATATGGATCCATAGGGTTTGACATTCCCACTCGGGCTAGTCGCGCTAGCATTTAATGAGTGATTAATACTTCGTAATCATACACACTTTCCAAGTGTACTTTCAGGGGGTATAAACGTTAAGTTAGTTACCAAGTGCCCACGGTTAAGCATATACTTTATCCTACTGTTTTGAAACGCTCTTTGTAGCACTGAAATCTCGTGGCCTACCTTACATTACTGTTATACTTAAACTATAGCTCACCAACCGTTGTGTTGACATTTTAAGCATGTTTTTCTCAGGTGCCTAAGCTTGCTTCCGCTGTGTTACTAGACTTGCTGTAGACACCCGCTGCTCTAGAGATGTCAACTGCATGAAACACCTTATCTTGCATTCAAACTATATTACTTTTGAAACTATGATTTGTAACGACCTAAGGGTCACATACATTTATTCATGCTTGCTATTCGTACAAGCATACTGTTATTGTAAAACATTTGATGTCGGTTATGACATCGCCTTTTTATCGTGAATGCAACTTCTTTTGAAACAGCATATAGTACTTAACCTTGTAATGATCCTGTTGTTGATGATTCGTACACGATGGTTTTGTACGGGGCATCACAATACCTTCCCACTTCCACTGAGGAATCTCTGGTTGAGTTAATAATCCTGATGGCTTCTGATGCTTAGCCTTGACTTTAGCGCAAGTCAAGCACTTCCCGACATAGGTAGCAATGTCAGCTTTCAAATTTGGCCACCAATAAAACGCCTTCAAATCTTGGTACATTTTATCTGATCCCGGATGAATTGAGTATCTCGACTTGTGTGCTTCCTCCAACACTAGTTCTCTCAATCCACCAAACTTTGGTACCCAAATTAGGTTAGTAAAGTACCGTGTTCCGTCCTCTTTGATGTCAAATTTCTTATCCATTCCTCTGAGAAATTCAACATCGACATTTTCTTGTTTCATGGTTTCTTGTTGTACTTTGCAGATTTGTGATGTGAGATTTGTACGGACAACTATGTTAAGTGCTTTAACCCTAAGAGGCCTCTCTCGCTCCTTTCTACTTAAAGCATCCGCCACAACATTCGCCTTGCCCGAATGGTATTGAAGTTCACAGTTATAATCGTTAAGTAGTTCCATCCAACGTCGTTATCTCATGTTGAGTTGTTTCTGATCGAATATGTGCTGTAAACTCTTATGGTCAGTGAAGATAGTGAACTTGGTTCCAAACAGGTAGTGTCTCCACATCTTAAGTGCAAAGACAACAGCTCCTAACTCAAGGTCATGCGTAGTGTAGTTCTGCTCGTGAATCTTTAACTGACGCGATCCATAAGCAATAACCTTATTTCGTTACATAAGCACACAACCCATTCCTTGACGTGAGGCATCACAATAAACAACAAAATCTTCACTTCCCTCGGGTAGAGACAATACTGGTGCAGTTATTAACTTCTCCTTCAACAACTGAAATGCAGTCTCTTGCGGTTCTGACCACTCAAACTTCTTGCCCTTATGAGTCAACACGGTTAATGGTCGAGCGATCTTAGAGAATCCTTCAATGAATCTTCTGTAGTAACCAGCTAGACCCAAAAATTGCCTAATCTGCGTTGGCGTCTTTGGAGTTTTCCCATTCTTAACTGACTCAATCTTTGCTGGATCGACCTGTATTCCATTGGCCCCTACAACATGGCCAAGAAATTGTACTTCTGGTAACCAAAAGTCACACTTGGAGAACTTTGCATACAACTGTTCTTTTCTAAGCATAGTCAATATCGAACGTAGATGCTGCTCGTGCTCTTCTTTGTTCTTGGAGTACACCAATATATCATCAATAAACACAATGATGAATTTATCTAGGTATGGCTTACACACATGGCTCATGAGATCCATGAACACTGCTGGTGCATTCGTCAAACCAAACGGCATCACTGTAAACTTCTAATGTCCATAACGTGTTCTAAACGCTGTCTTCTGGTCATCAGCTTCCTTGACTCTCAATTGGTGATACCCGGATCTCAAATCAATCTTCAAATAACAATTAGATCCCTGTAGCTGATAAAATAAGTCATCAATCCTCGGTAGCGGATACCGATTCTTGATTGTCAACTTGTTCAATTCTCTATAGTCGATACACAATCTCATCGACCCATCCTTCTTATTAACAAACAAGACTGGAGCTCCAACTCGGAAATTCATGGCTATGTGACCCACCTTCTAGTACCGGTCACAAATTAGGGCATTACAAACCTAATGTTCTTTACCATGGGAAGCTCTTGTAGTTCTAAAAGTGCAAGCCCGTATATTGTACGCGTAACGGGTGCAGGCACCAAATCAATCCAAAATTCGACTTCACGGTGGGGTAGACGTGTAACCTCAGGGTAATCTCTAATAGTCGGTAAATATTCGGGTCTCTTAAAGGTCGGCTCATCTTTACTCACATGTGCCAGAATTGCAAGATATTCTTATCTCATGTACTTCTGGACCTTCGAGTAATTAATGTAACATGATGGTGTACTAATCCCCTCTCCGTACACCATTACCGTCGGTGAAAGGAATTCGAATAGCCTTCTGGTCGTAGCTGCCTTGGTTGTATCGTCAGATAACCAGTTTGTTTCAACCACGAGGTTAAAACTTCCCAGTTTAATAGTTCTATAGAGTACACGTTGTCTAAGGAAGGTACAGGGTTATAAACGTTGCTACCAAACTTCTCTAGCGTAAGGCTTTTCTCAGCACCGGTGTTGACAGCATTTATAATCATTATGGTTGATGAGTGAGAACGTGACGAATTTCATGGAAAACGAAAATGAGCAAGGTGTAATGGTGACTCAAACAAAATCTGGTATTCAATCGGAAAGGGTTGGTACAAACTTCCAGATGTATGTGCCTCGCGGGAAAATAGATGAAGTGTAGTTCGTGTCGATGTGTTCAAAATTGGTTGGTAATGTTTGTGGGTATAATGAAAATGATTGCCGCTTAAGAAAAGTACGTTGGAAAAGAATGAGAAGGAATACGGTAAAAGTAGTATTACTAGTAGTAATGAGTGATGGTGTTAGCGATAAATAGCGATGGGTTGTGATAAGCAGTGATGATAGTAGTGACATATAAGTTGTTAGGTAGCATGCTTGCATCATAAGTATATACACATGTATTATAATGCACCCAATAAGGCATAATAGTCATCAGTCGGTAAACTCGTGTTTGGAAACAAAATCATGAACGGCGGGTGGCTGAATGATTGGTAAGTTGAATGTCGGGTACACAACATCTACTACGTATTGTGCGGGCGGTTATCAGGAATTCCTCCTCTAAAGACGTATCAGAATTGAGTTGTGATGCACAGTAGTGAGTAGTAAAGCGTGGGTGTGTTAGTGGTGACGAGTAGTACTTGGTAGTGGTAAGTAGTAATGATTAGTATTGAGTAGTAGCAAGTAGCAAGGGGTAGCAGCAAGTAGTATTTAGTAACGACCAACAGTGCGAAGTAGTGATCAGTTGTGACTGGCAGTGAGAGGCGGCGTTGAGTAGTAGTTTATAGCGTTAAACAGTGTTGAGTAGTGGTATAAGGTAACGAGTATGTTCAAATAGTGTCTTTGTAGTGACAAGTAGTGATCGGTGGTGACGGGCAGTGTCGAGCAGTGATGAGTTGTGTCAAGATTACAAGTTATAATACAATTAATTTGCACAGTGTAAGTTTCTACTCACATTTAAGATTACACGGTTTGTTTTCTAAACTTTGTTTATCCAAGTAATCTACTTGACTCGGCCCCAATTCCTTATTTTGCGATGTCGGAACTTCCATATGAGTTACCGTAATGTAATCCCGGTCATTACATTACGCTATCTCACATTTCCATTCGACATCACTCCATAAGTTCAAGATGGCGTAGTCAACTTAATTTAGTTAAACCCCGCGTCGCGGGTACGTATGTGATTCGTAGTATAGCGTTTAGTTCATGTCCATATCATATGGGTATAGGGTGTATATGTACGTGATGTAATGTGTAGTCCTATATATCGCATGGTGTCACAAACAGTGCAAGTATGATGCATAAAAGTCGTCCAAGACACACAGCTATAAACTAGACTTCACTAATGCGTCCTACGGTTAGACACACTAATGTATCCTAGTTCCCTATAGCCAAAGCTCTGATACCAACTTTAACACCCCGTCAAAAATTCCTTTGACTGAATGTTAACTCTGGTCCTAGTGGTTGGCTTGACTTCTACGTAACGACAATATTCTACAGCGGAAGCAATTAATACCTGAGAATAAAACACGCAAAACAGATCAATAATAATCTTGAGTGAATCTACAGGTTTTAAGTAAACAATACAGTATGTTTATAATTCAATATTGAAAAAAACATTTATTAGTGGAAGACCACCAAGGTTTAATGTTATAGTTGTAGACAACATCGTTTCCTGTTTCAAAAGTTTGTTGACACTAACATGTCAAGTTTTATCTCATTTGTTCATAAACCACAGTTTTAAATAATATTGTATAGTATTTAAAAAACAGTTATCAGAAAAATAGTTTAATTTCCTTGACCACGAGATTTTACAAGTACAACACAAAGTCGCAAAACGTTTGCATAATATGAGCACCTGAATACTAGCAATGACCCGAGTATAGAAGCCACTATACCCGCCTTTACCTCCTAAAATGTTATACACTTGTTCAAATGTATTTAATATTCAAAATAAATGCACCACAGTTTTTATAGTGGGTGAGGTTGTCAACCTAACGGATCCGTCCATCTAAATTGTGCTTACACCGATGGTATTAAAAGTATTCAAGCTAAAGGCTTTTTAAACAAACTCAATATGCATATATAGTTCTCATGTCAATACAAAAGCATTTGAAAATGTAAGTATAACAGCGTGTGTCACGACCCGGAAAATTCCGACTAATTTTAAACCAAATTCTCGATACGATGTAATATTTTTGACACGATAAGAGAAATCTGTTAGGTTTAGTCTCAAAAATTTTGAACTGATTCATATATTCATTTGACTTTCGACTGCTCTCGATGATTCACGAACAATTATTTGTAAATAGATACGTATATATATGTGTGTATATAAATGTGTATATAAATACTACTTGAAAATATATAAATAGTGTTTGTTTAAGAATATATAATATATATATTTATGTGATAAAACTTGTTATTTAAAACTGATTATATATAGAGAGAGAGAGTAAATGGAAAATGAATGATTACGAGCTTAATTGGCAAATGTCGGTAACACTCGGTTGATGTTTTGTTAGTTTTAATATAGATATAATACATGTTAGTGAGGGATTAAAATAAAAGTTGGACTGTAAATTGATTACGAAAATTTTAGATTTGTTAAAAATATTTTTACCTTTTTAAGTTTAAATATTAGTACTCCGTACATAATAATTGGAACATAAAATAAATAATTATAGAACCTTTTTGATCAGGTTTCAAACAGGTAATGAGTGAAATAATTAAATATATTTAATCTAAAAATTTGGGATTTTTAGGAACACTTTTATCCGTAACTGTTTAGCAATGGACACAATATAATACTTCATGAAAGTGTCGGCAGAATATATACAATTGTGTGTCACGAGAATTTAAATAGACTACTGTGCCTTACTATTTGAAACAGTTAAATTATGATTTAAAATGTGAATTACTGTTTTGTTGTTGTCTATCTAATATTATATATATATACTAGCATATACATATTCAGATATAGGGAATTTATATGTGGTCAAGCTTGATCACCACTTTCCACCATAACAATAACCGGCCACCACCCTTTTCATTATTATTTTTTTTGATGTCGAGCACCCGAACCCACCACCATTTCCACTTTAGCTTTCACCATCGGCATCCTTCACCACCTCCACCGCTGCCATCACCCGCCACCAAGTATTACTCTCACCACCGTGACATCAACGACCACCTCCTTCTCTCTCTAACTCTCTCTTTCTTCTCCATCGTGAACCATTTTTTTTACACCACCATTACATCATCATCGTTATAATTGGAGCTCGTTTTCTGTTCCTTCGTGAAACTTAATCCGTCACTGGCAACCACCACCATATTCACCACCTTTTACTTACAAACTACCATCACCTTGAAAACCATAAAACCGCCACCTATTATCCCCCATATCCGCCACCTTCAAACCCACTTGAAACCACCACTTCAATCATGAAACCATCCAACAGTCACTGAACCTGCTGCACGAATGTTTCCTATACATCCGTGATCCACCGCCACCTGCAACACCATAAACCCACCATTCAACCACCATTATATTATATTATATATATATATATATATATATATATATATATATATATATATATATATATATATATATATATATATATATATATATATATATATATATATATATTTTAAACCTGCAGCCGCGTCATTTTGTTTTCTGTTTTGGGTCGAGTAACCATCAACCACCACTTATTACACTTGCAATTACTAACTGTTTGTGTTTTTAGTTCCTGTCGACATCAACTCCCCCAGACTATTTCTAATTCACGAGCCAAAAAATAAACATGAATCAAAATGAGCTTATTTAGTTTATAATTTGGGCCGTGTGTTATTGAAGTGTTGGGCCGAATTACTAGTTGAATTTCTAGTAGAATAGTTGTGGATTTGATTGAACTTGAGAGTAATTGATAGTTGGGCCGAGAACATAAAGTTAGGCCGGAAGAAGTATGGATTATATGATTTCATTTCGGTATTAAAACAGAAAGACATAAGTAGAGTAGATGGTGAAGGGTGTTAGTGGGTGAGCGGGAGGTCGCGGGTTCGAGCCTTGGTTCGGACACTTTTTTTTTAGAAAAAGCTTTAAAGGTAGTTATAATTATTATTATTATTATTATCATTATTAATATTAATATCATATAAGTATTATATTTATAAGTATGATTATTATTATTGTTGTTTTGAAAATAACACAATCTATTATTACTATCATTAATATTAGTATTAATATCATTTTATAATTTTTAGTATTATTATTATTATTATTAGTAACATAAATACTATTACTATTATTATTATTATCATTATCATTTTATTATTAGTATTATCATTATTAATAAAGTTATTATTATTATTATTATCAAAAGAATCAGTATTATCAAAACTATTATTTTCAACAGATAAATATTTGGTATATAAAAATATACTTGTTACATATGATCATACTACTATTTCATATAACTATATAACAAACCTATTAGCATTTTTTTTAAATACTTACATATAACAAACTAATTTTTTTATATACTAATCTTATATATATATAGATATATTAATATAACCAAATGTAGAGATACTAATTATTTAAATATATTTACAAAATAAATATGTATAACATATAAATAATATAAGTATATGTTTTAAGTGGAGTTTAGTATAAATTCTTTATAAATACAAATATATCAATAATATATATAAATGAAATTATGTGATTTCTATTATATGCTTTAATAAATATACAATTGATATAGGTTCGTGAATCCGAGGTCAACCCTACACTTGTTAAATGTCGTTCTATGTATTTTTACTACAAAATACATTAGGTGAGTTTCATTTGCTCCCTTTTTAATTGCTTTTGCAATATATATTTTTGGACTGAGAATACATGCGCTGCCTTTATAAATGTTTACGAAATAGACACAAGTACTTAAAAATATATTCTACGTTGAGTTGTACTACTGGCATACTTCCCTGTAGCTTGGTAACTACTATTTACATGGGTATTGTAAACGTGAATCCTGTTGATAGATCTATCGGGCCTGACAACCCCAACCGGACTGGACGACCAGTATTCAACGGTTGCACAGTACTTCATTTTGTAGACTACACTTGGTACAGTGTAGTGAGATTTCATAATAAAGGGAATATGCGACGTTGATTAATAGTTAAGTATGGTTACCAAGTGCTCAACCACTTAGAATGCTTTACTTACACTTGCGAGTGTATTATGTTTATGATTATGAAATCTTGTGGTCTATTGAAACTATTGATAACTGTTGTTACGATAAACCTATGAACTCACCAACCTTTTGGTTGACACTTTTAAGCATGTTTATTCTCAGGTACGAATTAAGTCTTCCGCTGTGCATTTGCTCAATCTAAAAGATATTACTTGGAGTCATTCATGGCATATTTAGGACAGTACCTCGCAATGGGACCAGATGTTGATGATTTCGTCCAGGTGGATAAGGACGAGTTGTCACAGCGTGTATTCTCATCCCTGAAAATATGTAAAAAGCGGGACTGTAGACTCACCTTTGAATAAAGCTCGGATTGAAAAGTGAACTATTAACTTGTACGGTTTATAGCCGAGTAATGCATCTAAGTATACGTATTTAGGTTGGTCAATATATGTATCTTAAATAAGTGTGGTTTCATAGTGTACATTGTCTTATTGCTCGACTCGACGCGTTTCAAAGTAAAAGTCAACTATATCATGCAAGTC
This sequence comes from Rutidosis leptorrhynchoides, assembly GCF_046630445.1. NCBI lineage: Eukaryota > Viridiplantae > Streptophyta > Magnoliopsida > Asterales > Asteraceae > Rutidosis > Rutidosis leptorrhynchoides. Next base: position 670,900,011 of record NC_092333.1, on the reverse strand, counting down.
AAACAAAGTCAACCGAAGTCAAACCGAAGTCAAACTTGGTCAATGTGTTCAACTAAAGTCAACATAAGTAGTTTCATGTCAAATAATGGTCAACATGTCAAACCTAAGTCAAACAATACGTTTTAGGTCATGAATGATCATTTTCACAATTTCAGTTTATCGTTATGCACAAAGTTCATGAACACGTAGCATACTTAGCACATTATCTCATAGTACAAAATTCACGTAAACATGATAAACTCCAGATCATAAATATACTTAAAATTGATTCCAAAAAGTCCGGCCAGGGACTCATACGACAATTAAAAGTTAGGAATCAGAAGGGATACATTTGGGGTTTGCCAAGTCAGTTTCTGACCGGACACTGATTTCATTTTGGCTATAACCAGAGTTAGGAACATGCAATTGATACAAGACCAGTGGAAATAGTTCAAGGACAAGTCAAAGTAACACATATCAAAAATCTAGCAACTTTTGTTTAGCCAATTTTTACAGTTTATTCGTACAAATTGAACATTCAGTTTTCAGCTCAAATCAGAATTCACATAAAGTATGGCTCTATTGTGCCCAATGCATAAGGTTTCAGAGATTGACATAAACTAACAATAAGTCACATATCATGTTAAGTTTCATTTTCCATAAGCATACATTCTCAATCAATAAACACAATCCACAGAGTATAAAACAGTGAGCAATTTACAGATTCGATTCTCATTTAGTTAGTCACATTCGCACGCGATTATCCAAAGATCTAGATACAATTAGCCTATGATATCTACATGAAAGATGAAGTAATTTTTGTCTAGTTTTCAAATATGTAAAGCTTTAATCACAGATATTAACACATTTTATCATACAAGGTTATTTTCATGCAAGTGCTGTATAAAACTACTTTTACCCTAATTCAAGCATATCTTAGGCTATACATAAGCAAACGACATGATATCCTAGTCTAAATTGAGTTTTTTAAAATTATCTTTCCAGTGGTATAAGTTTCACATGCCAATTCGTGGTCATTCAATTCCATTTTTCTGATTACACAACTAAAATCACAACGTTAATTCAAATTGACATAACTAGAGCATACGGAAACGAAATTAGGCGATTCCAAAGCCTAAACTCAATAATTTTTTGTGAAAATATATGAATATAACATAATCTCATGCATTTGAAAAACTCAAAATCACTGATCATGCAAAAACAATTTCGGCTCATAACCCTAACGCATCAAACGAACAATTTAACGATAACAATTAACATGTACGCGTATAGACTTGAGCAATTGACAACATAACTATGAAACATTCATAAAAATCAGATTTTTAAGATTAGGGTTCATGTGATTATAACTTAGATCAAGAAAATAATTACACACACGCGTAGAGGATGAAGGGAATTACAACGTTTGTAAAGCAAGATTGATCAACGAGCAAAAATTGATGGTGTTATTGGTGAGGCTGTGGTCGATGATCAAGAGGGTAGGGAGAGAAAAGAAGTCGACTTTTTTTTGATAGGTTTAGGAGATAGTGCAGTTTAGGTTATTTACTAGTTAATTAAATTTTAGGCCCTAAAACCAACACTAGTGAATTAGTAAGCCCAAGTCACAAATTAATGGGGTGGGATGGGGGTTCACGGCCGATTGGGCCCACTAGGGGTATCACGGGCTCGTGTTTTGCAATTCTATGTAATCTTGGTCCGTTTTAAGTGTCGTTTAGTCGTACCGAAGGCCTGGAACGCTAACCCGATCGTTAAACGCAACCAATCGCTTAATTTATTAAAAACCCAATAAATTAAATATTTTAAAAAGTTAATAATTAATAAAATTAATTATTAAAATAAACCTGAGCGTTTCGTTGCTCAAAAAGCTATTATCAAAATCGTATCGTTTTTATCGTATTTCATTATCCGAAATATTTATTTGTATTAATATCAACCCATGTTAATTATTGTAACCCTCTGAAGATCAAGTATGCATTTATTACACATAAACACATAAAAGTTAAATAATCGCCGTTAAATAAACCAACGGAAGGTTAACGGAAGTAACGGAAAAATCAGGGTTGTTACATATAGGTTCGTGAATCCAAGGCCAACCCTGCATTGTTCAGTTGTTCAATGTCTTCATATGTATTTTTGCAACAAAATACAGTATAGTGAGTTTCATTACTCCCTTTTTAAATGCTTTTGCAATATATATTTTTGGGACTGAGAATACATGCGCTTTTATAAATGTTTGACGAAATAGACACAAGTAATTGAAACTACAATCTATGGTTGAATGATCGAAGCCGAATATGCCCCTTTTTGCTTGGTAGCCTAAGAATTAGTAAATCGATCTACTAATTGACGCGAATCCCAAAGATAGATCTATTGGGCCTAACAAACTCCATCCGTTGTAGCGGATGCTTTAGTACTTCGAGTTTTTTTATCATGTCTGAAGGATGTCCCGGAATGATGGGGATATCCTTATATGCATATTGTTAATATCGGTTACCAGGTGTTCAATCCATATGAATGATTATTTTTGTCTCTATGCATGGGACGTATTTTTATGAGAAATGAAAATGAAAATCTTGTGGTCTATTAAAATGATGAATATGATTGATTATGATAAACTAATGAACTCACCAACCATTTGGTTGACACTTTAAAGCATGTTTATTCTCAGGTATGAAAGAAATCTTCCGCTGTGCATTTGCTCATTTTAGAGATATTACTTGGAGTCATTCATGACATATTTCAAAAGACGTTGCATTCGAGTCGTTGAGTTCATCAAGATTATTATTAAGTTAATTATAGTTGGATATATTATGAAATGGTATGCATGCTGTCAACTTTCGTTGTAAAGAAAGATTGTCTTTTAAAAACGAATGCAATGTTTGTAAAATGTATCATTTAGAGGTCAAGTACCTCGCGATGTAACCAAATGTAATGTATTCTTCTAGATGGATTAGGATGGGTCGTTATAGGTGGTATCAGAGCGGTGGTCTTAGCGAACCAGGTCTTGCATTAGTGTGTCTAACTGATAGTTGTTTAGATGCATTAGTGGTTCTGGACTTCAACCGTGTCTGCAGGTCAAAAGTTTTGCTTATCATTTAGTGTCAAAAATTATTTGCTTACCACAAGCAACCACCGTCTCCTTCTGGTGGACCACCACCTCAAACACCTACAACCACCACCTTGTAAACAACCCCGATCACCTTCATTTTGTTGGTTTTGCAACTCAATCAAACTGACACCTTATCACCATCATTCGATCACTATTACGTACTTTCATCAAACTAGGAACCCCTTGTTCGATCACTCACAAAACCCACCACCACCTTTCACCATCCTCAACCGCCACTCTCACCATATATATTTATATTTTTTTGCTTTTCGAAAAACCAAAACGAGACTAGGTGCAGGCTGACTCAACCTTCCATTTTGTGAATACTCCATAATTTAATAATAATAAAAAAAAGAAATGTTTGGTAAATGGTCGACAATGACCAAAAAGGTGTTTAATTCTTTATACTCGTACGGATATATGCATATATGCATATTACATATGTATATTGACTAGTATATATGTTATACTAAGTACGTATGAAAGAAACGCACACTGTAGCGATGCTGTTTCAGCTTCCTGTCTTTCTGCTCTTTTACTGTTTAACGAAGAGGAAGAGAAAGAAGATGAACACTAAATGACTCTGTGATTTTGGAAATAAAGATGACATTTTGAGTGACGAAAGAAACGATGAAGAGGATATGTACATGATGATACACGATACCCTACTGCTCGAATCAAGGTTATATTTTTTTTCTTCGGTTCCTGATTTCCTTCGAACAGGAACTTAGCTGCAAATTGATATCCTTTAATCCTATATTGTTGGGCCAAGAATCTTTACTAGCATATCTGGGCCGATGAGTGTTGGGCCGAGTCACCAACCATCCATTTTTTTTTGCTTCCATTTTATAACCTGAATACATTTTTTATCAACCTTTTCCTCGTTCAATAAACCCAAGTAATACTGATTCATCGATAATGATACGTATTAATGATGATCGTTTGTGATTCATGATAATGATGATAATATAGGATTAAGATGGATTGTGAATGATATGAATATTTATGATTATGATCTCATGTGGTAAAGATGATGATAATGAATGAGAAACGATTTAATGATGATGATTAAAGCGATATACGATTACAATGATGATTAGTGAAAGAGATTATGATAATGAAGCTGTAAATTGCGAGTTAAAATAACGATGATGAAAAATGAAGAAGATGATGAATAGTTAGGGGTTTAGTTTTTGAAGAAAATAGGAATTAGAAATAAAAAGGGGTTAAATGAATATTAGATTCATACACTTACAGAAAAACAGAATTTGGAGAAAGGGTTAAGAGTGTTTGTGGGTGAGTAGGAGGTCGCGGGATCGAGCCTTGTCAGGCGCATTTTATTTTTGAGAAAAGCTTTTGAGGTAGTTAAGTTATTATTATTATTATTATTATTATTATTATTATTATTATTATTATTATTATTATTATTATTATTATTATTATTATTATTATTATTATTATTATTGTTATTATTATTATTATTATTATTATTATTATCATTATTATTATTAGTAATATTAGTATTAATACAAGTATTATTATTATTAATATTATTATTATTATTATTATTAGAATTAAAATTATCATTATGAATACCAATTATCATGAATACTAGTATTATTATTATCCTGATTATTAAAAAATATCATTTCTATTAAAATTATAATTAAAACTATCATTATTATTATTAGAATTATCATTATTTTTATAAGTATTATTTTTATTATCATTATTATTATTTTTATGAATATTACTATCAACATTACTATTATTAATTTTATGAATATTAATTACTCTTATTATCATTATTATAATATATATATTATTATTATTATTATTATTATTATTATTATTATTATTATTATTATTATTATTATTATTATTATTATTATTATTATTATTATTATTATCAATCATCAAATTACTGTTTGAACAAACAAATGATATATAAATAAAAATATATTTAATACATATAACATAACAAAATTAATATTTTTATATACAAAATGAATATATGAAACGTATATATATTATTAATATAAAAACGATATAATTAGTAAATTTTATATATATAAACTTATTCGATTACGATTATGTGTATTAATATATATACAAATGATATAGGTTCGTGAATCCAAGGACAACCCTGCATTGTTCAGTTGTTCAATGCCGTCATATGTATTTTTGCTACAAAATACAGTATAGTGAGTTTCATTACTCCCTTTTTAAATGCTTTTGCAATATATATTTTTGAGACTGAGAATACATGCGCTTTTATAAATGTTTGACGAAATAGACACAAGTAATTGAAACTACATTCTATGGTTGAATGATCGAAGCCGAATATGCCCCTTTTTGCTTGGTAGCCTAATAATTAGTAAACCGATCTATTAATTGACGCGAATCCTAAAGATAGATCTATTGGGCCTAACAAACCTCATCCGTTATAGCGGATGCTTTAGTACTTCGAGTTTTTTTATCATGTCCGAAGGATGTCCCGGAATGATGGGGATATTCTTATATGCATCTTGTTAATGTCGGTTACCAGGTGTTCAATCCATGTGAATGATTATTTTTGTCTCTATGCATGAGACGTATTTTTATGAGAAATGAAAATAAAAATCTTGTGGTCTATTAAAATGATGAAAATGATTGATTATGATAAACTAATGAACTCACCAACCTTTTGGTTGACACTTTAAAGCATGTTTATTTTCAGGTATGAAAGAAATCTTTCGCTGTGCATTTGCTCATTTTAGAGATATTACTTGGAGTCATTCATGACATATTTCAAAAGACGTTGCATTCGATTCGTTGAGTTCATCAAGATTATTATTAAGTTAATTATAGTTGGATATATTATGAAATGGTAAGCATGATGTCAACTTTCGTTGTAAAGAAAGATTGTCTTTTAAAAACGAATGCAATGTTTGTAAAATGTATCATTTAGAGGTCAAGTACCTCGCGATGTAATCAAATGTAATGTATTCGTCCAGATGGATTAGGACGGGTCGTTATATACAAAAGTTTACACGTCGTCAGTTAAAATCCCAATTAGAAACCCTAGGGTCTTTAGGTTCACCAACGATTCAAACCCTAGATCGATCGTTCGTTCGTTCTTACCAGACTCTTGACAGGTGGAAATCACGATAAGTTGCAGGTACTCTCCTTCAATTCTTTCTTTCTAAACTTCAAATTGATTCCACAAAACATAAAATTATCACGATAAGTTGTATCTACTACTGCTACTGCTACTGCTGCTGCTGCTTAATACTACTACTACTGCTTACTACTGCTGCCTACTGCTGCTTCTTGCTGCCTGATGCTGCCTTGCTGCTGCTTACTGCTGCTTACTGCTACTGCTTACCGCTTACTGCTGCTTACTGCTACTTACTGCTACTTAATGCTACTTACTGCTACTTGCTGCTACTTACTGCTATGTACTGCACTGTTGCTGCTGCTCCTGCTGCTGCTCCTGCTCTTGCTACTACTGCTCCTCCTGCTGCTGCTGCTCCTGCTCCTGCTGCTGCTGCTGCTCCTGCTGCTGCTCCTGCTCCTGCTCCTGCTCCTGCTGCTGCTCCTGCTACTACTATTGCTACTGCTACTACTACTGCTACTGCTACTGCTGCTGCTACTACTATTACTCCGCTATTACTATCACTACTATCGATCACTACTACTTATCACTACTGAAGATCACTACTGCTATTACTACTGTTGATCAGTATTGTTATCACTACAGTTATCACCACTAAGGATCCATTATTATTACTACTCATTACTATGCTTCACTACTCGCTGCTTGTGTATTTTTTTTATATATAGCGTTGCTTTTATTGGCACTAATTTGGTGTGCTACTATGTTGTGAAGAAATACCGATCGACCTTGAACACATTGACGGAACTATCATTTACTCATTTCCCTTGGGAAACACACTTTCATAGGTTACAAGCTCTTTTCGATTAAATACGAGTTTTTACTCGAGATGCCAATACAACTTTGTTTAATTTTCGTTCTCAACGATTGTATCCTCTTAAATTTGATGGAGGGATGTTGGAATGGAGGTATGAGTTAGTGTAATATAATGACACCTGATCAACGTGGTTATATTACAGTAAGTCATAATGAAGTTCTAATGGCTCGTGATGGTGATGATGCCTGATCAACATTATCACTGCCACGTACCATGTTACATGACTCTGTTATTTTCTTTGTTGCCATCTGAAAACACCGAGACCCTACATAACACAATCCAAGGACACACCTTTCTTCATTGACACGTCATATTTATGCTTAAGATAAATGCTCAACTGTTACTCAACTTCAAAACATATATATAACTACATGTATACTATCTCATTTTCGCCTAGCTTTAACGTTGAACTACGAGATGCTCAAGGTGGCTACATCAAGATGAAAACTTCTATTCCCATTACGCTCATACTTTCCGCAAACGAGAATCTCCTTATCCCATGCCTCATTGGTGAAGGACTCTACACGCAATATTTTAGTATTCGCCACGAGAGTGAAAATCTTAACAACTTTTTTCGTAAACCATGAAGTCGAGAGACTAAAGCAGAACAATCATGATATGTTTCACGTTTGAAACTCGGAGAAACACTTAGCAGAGTAAAACTTTATCGTTCATCTCTTTGAGATACGTTTGGACACCAAACTTTCTTTCATCTAATAGTCTATAGAGGTCTTGGATCGTAACCTCAAACAACTCAAACAAAGCGTAATTTCTACTGTAAGAATTCGTTGGAACCCTCATAGAGAACTCAAACTCACGTAAGAGAGAGAAGATCACACGAAACGAAAGTACCCGCACCTATTTTTCCCAATGAAACGCTGACGAATGGTACTAACCAAAATTTCGGGACAAATGTTTCAATAATTGGTGGGTAATGTAACAACCCGACTTTTTCCGTTAACTTTTCGTTAAATACTTAACGACCGTTATTTAAATTCTATGAATTTATACGGCAGAACTTTTTCTTAGAAAACACTATTTTTAATATATGCTACATATTAAAAGATTTCATATTTTGGTTTAGAAGTATGCGAGAAACTTAGAAAACGCAAGAAAAACGTACGGTTAATAAAAACCGAAAAAACGTCTTTAAGACAACGAAATGATTGATAATCCAATTTTAATAATTATTTTATATAATTATTATGCTTTAAAGATACTTTTAATTTATTAGAAGTTTTATAAATTTCAAACGCGTAGAATTCGATAAAACGCTCGATTAACGTTCCAGCTTTCGGTTTCGATTAACGACACTTAACAAAACACCATAGAAACTTAACTAGCAACTTTTGTGAGCCTAATGACCCACTTTTAGCCTCTTGGCCGAAATATCCATTGGGGGGGGGGGGGGGGCTCCATTCCTTGTTAAATTGTCGGCTTTTGCTTAATTAAACCTGCTGCCATATATAAACTAGTGCATAATTAGACCTAATCACAAAATATACAGCACACTCTTTCTTTTACCTTTATTTGGGTCGACATACCAGCCTCCAAAACATCATCACCATTGCCATCTTCATCACCATCTAGCTCTCTCATCTCTTGCCCGATCGGAAAATAAATCGTATATTTTTCATCTACGCGAGAAGGGCTATCTAATACTACTTGTAATTGATTGATTTAGGTAAAATCATAAACCCTAGAATTTATATCTGATTTTTATTTCTATTATGACGAATTAGTTGTTCTATTGCTCTATTGGTCGCGATCGTATACGTAACTAGTCGTTATTTTGTTCGATTTACGTGTTAGGGTTTTAAAATGAATTCAATTGCTATGTTAATGGTTTTTTAAATTTGTTTTATGTATTTGAAATGTGTTTATATGGATAGCTATCTAAAAACTATTGAATTTGCTCGTTTGAATCGCATGATTTCGTTTAGTATAGCCTAAGTTATGCTCGTTTGAAGTTTCGGTATGTAATTATGCAACAAAACGAAAACTGCAATTTGTGTGTTAAGAATTGGACTATGAAATGATGTTAGATGGATATAGAATTGAAAAACACATAAAATGGAGTAGGATATCATAGTAAACGAATTTGTAAAAGTTGTTTTATGATTACTAGAATGTTCGTGTTACAACGTGTTGACTAGGAATTTGTTCATGGACCAAATGACCATTTAACATGCTTTTTTATGACAAGATTTTGTATTCTGTAAATTACATGATTAGTACTTGATAATTCATGTAGACTTGATATGCTAAATGTTTCTAGATATTTGAATATTCGACCCCGAAAACGACAAGCTGATTAGGATTGAATCTGTCTATTTTGAACAAATAAATGTCTACCATGAAGTAGAAGTTGAATTGGACCTTGTGCTTCTGGTATGATGTAGTATATATGTTACTTGGTATATCTTGTTTGTATGTTAATCTCTGAATGCTTTGTTTGCTATGTGCTACATGCGCGCCGAAACCGAATGTCTAATTCAGAAAGTCCGACAAGTTGGTCAAAACTGTACAAATTGGCTATATGAAATTATTTAATTATTTTACCACTGATAATTTGAGGTATTTAGATTCATCTTCAATTGGCCGTTTGTTAATTTCTATTTTCTAAATTAAATGAGAATTTTTACAAAGCTGATGCGCAAACAGAAAGTGAAATTGATTGTTTTGCCTGCTACGTGAGTTCTAGGAATCGTATGATAGCGTGCTTAGTCTTTTTAGAAACTTATAACATGAACTTATGATCTGGAGTTTTTCATAATTTTTATATGTGTCATTTGTGAATTATGCTTGTCCGATTGCCTAACTGCTGTTAAAACATACGATAAGCTAAACTAGTAATCGTTAATTAGCTAAATTAACGTGTGAAACTTATAAGTTGACATTGGTTTGACTTTATGATAACATTGATATGACCTACTAAGGTAGTTGACTTAAGTTGACCACTTTGACCAAGTTTAACTTGCTTGACTAGTTGACTTCTGTGTTGACTCTTACTATTCGATTACGTCGGTCTGAGCAATAGGGCAACTGAACTGTGAGTCTGTATTTGAAACTAAAACTTATGTAACTATAAATGGTACATTTAGGTTGCATTACTTGGGCGTTATAATTCGACTACTGTTGCTTGTGAATTTGTCAAGTGCACACAAGGTGAGTCTACAGTCCCTTTTTTCATTAACATTTTTGGGATGAGACAAATCCTGCTTTTGAAACTGTTTCTTAAACTGTTTTTACAACTATTTTACGCATTAGACACGAGTACAAAAACTGAACATATACTATGACTTTGATGCAAAAGTCTCTAGCTTGAATATATTAACTACTTTGTAGGGCTCGAATTATAAGGACGGTACCGTAGGTTTGACAAACCTCACTCAACGAACTAGGGTGCTTATAACTTTGTTACCGAATGCTTGATCAGCGTTTGCAATATGGGATAAAGGAAGACGTGTAGCGCATTTAAGCTATCCGCGGGTTAAAACTTTATATTCAAGTGCTCATAACAGATGTATATCTTGCAACCCTTGGGTTGTGCGCTAGGAACCTCATGGTCTAAAATCAAAGAATTATTATACTGAATACTGTTTTTCAGACTCTGCTTTATACTACTTAAACTTGGTGCTTACAAACTTGAAACTAGACATGGAAATGTCTACAAACATTTGAAACAAACCTTTTTGATGTCACACTCAGTTGAAATTTGACATCGCTGATTACAAACAGTTTAACACTTGGCATTTGATGTATGCAAACTTTTGACATTAAACTTTAGTGATTTATACTGATAAATGTTTACTGATTTCTGAATACTAATTTTCGAATACCGATTATTGATAACTAATTTTTCGACAAACAAATTTTGAAAACTATTTTCTGAAACATATGATGAACTATTTACTTAAACATGTAGATTCACTCAACTTCATGTTGACCCGTTTTACATGTTTTATCTCAGGTCCTTAAAGGTACTTTGCTTCTGCATACTTTGATGACTATGTGCTTACGTGGTGCATACACTGGATTGGAGTCCAACATGATTTGATTTATGTCAAGACAAATTACGATCGCATTTTAAACTGTTTCTTTTTAAACAATGTTTAAGAATTATTACTTATGTCCTTAATGTCAACTTTTGATTTATTTACTTTAATGTTGGTTGGAATCTCGAGTTATCTTGGTAGAAATTTGATATCTTTATTTCCGTCTCATGAAATAGTTTTTTTTTCGCAAGGAATTGTTATGTCTTTTTAAATGTCTTTGAAATAAATACGATTGCTTTTCGAAAAATGTCTCATATAGAGGGCGTGACCGTTAACTGTAGGACCAGAAGTTAATATTCTGTTAGTGTGCTCTGACGGGGTGTTAAAGGAGGGTTCTTTCTTTTCTGCCCAGCGTTAGAAGCAAAAAATCCCTCAGTTGATGTTGACCTTGCCCCTGACCCCGCCTCGGAGTTGCTTCTAGATGCGGACGGACAAGAAGTTGCTCTATGACCCTCTTGGTGATAGTTGCGACAAACATTAGCTTTAAAAGAACAATCATTCGATTCATGACCCGCAACCCCACATCTTAAACACCTTCTTGTCATCTGAGAACACCGTCCAAAATGAGTTAATTTACAGGCAAAACACCAATCTTTCTGATTTGAACTCAACCCGCTCATACCAGACTTAATTTTCTGTTTCTGACCACCTGGTTTCTTGGAACGATGATCCGACTGTCGGCTTGACTGCTGACTGGACTGATAACTTGATTGACTGTCAGATCTTCCCCAAACGAACCACTTTCCTGTTCCTGCACTTCTTGTAGCCTTAACAGCACCTTATGTAGCTTTTCCCATCTCATGGGCTTGAGATAAAGTTGATGCAAACCTTTCTGCTGTTCTATATTTCGGCTTGATTACCCTCACAAAATGCTAAACTTTATCCTTCTCATTTGGTACCCACTGTTGAACAAATCTTAACTTAGAAGTAAAATCCCAAAAAACATCATCAATTGTCATATCATCAGTCATCTTCATATTCAGAAATTCTGTTTTCAACCTCTCCATCTTGTATTCTGAACAAAATTGTTCGCAAACCTTTGCATGTAATTGCTCCCAAGATATCTATTTGAATTGCTCCTTGGGTAAGTAAGCAGTGATAGAATCCCACCACTCCATCGCTTGACCTTTCAGCATACGACTAGCATACAGTACCCTTAGTTCAGGCTCACACTGACAAGCCTCTAAAGCACGTTCAATTTCTTTGGGTCATTCGTATGTCACCGTAGAATTTGTATGACCACTAAATTCTGGGGGTTTACAATGGAGAAACTGCTTGTAAGTACACTTCTTCTTTGTTTTAAACATTGAAGATTGATACTTTGGCATCAGAAATGGGTACACTAATTAGTTTGGGACTGGCTAATTCTACTGAAGTGGTATCTGATTTGGTAGCGGATACTAATATTGAGTTTGTGGAAATTGTTTTTGTGAGGAGCTTCCATATTGTGGGTTAAGAGTTGGAGGAACTGATGGGTTCAATTGTGACAACCCGGAAATTTCCAACCAAATTTAAACTTTATCTTTATATTATTCTGACACGATAAGCAAAGTTTGTTAAGTTAAATCTCAAGAATTTTAAATTGTGTTCATACATTCATTATAACCTCGACCAAATTCTGACGATTGATGAACCGTTATATATAAATAAATATGAATATATATGTATATATATATTATAACTTGAGAATATTAATAAAGTATTAAACGTATAATACTTTACATGAATGTATTTGTTTCAATATGTTTATCGATGGAATTAGAAGATAATATCAAATGATTGATTTATCAGATACATTGTGATATGATTACGGGTCTATGTTATGAGGTCCACTGTGATTTAAGAAATCTATTCTTTTTGAAAATATTTGGAAAATGGTAAAGTGATTTATAAGTAAGAACGTGGAGTGTAAATAACTTAGATGTTGGATATCGACAGGTTAAGTAACTTGACATTTTTCATTAAGATGATTTCATACGTTTATTTAACCTTTGAACTTTATCGCATGCTTCACCAACAGACTGTAATTTAAAAACTTAAAACCTATTATGAATATATATGATTCTACTTTTCTAAAACGTTTTATGATATAATGATTTCCATTATTTTAACCTTTAAACAAAATGATTCTTAAATATATTTAGTTTTGGAAAACAAAATTATCATATTTATTTGATTTAGTTTCAAACATACAAAAACATTTTTAGTTTAAAAAGAACTTTATTATTAAAACGTATATAACTTTTATAAATATCTAGAACCACTTTTGATAACTCATTACTTAACCAGTATGATAAAGATAACGATATTTATATTTTATTTTATTAAACATTTTACCTTTACTTTATTTTTACTTTACTTTAACTTTAATAATTCATACTTTAATAATTCATTTTAATAATTCATACTTTAATAATTCACTTTAATAATTCATACTTTAGTAATTCACTTTAATAATTTATACTTTAATAATTCACTTTAATAATTCATACTTTAATAATTCACTTTAATAATTCAAAAGTCTATTATTTATAGAATTCAATATGTTTCATTATTTCATAGAAACTTGAAAATATTTTTCTCTAAACTCTCTCAATCGATTTACATATATATATTTACTCCGTATTATTTCAAGATATTATTAGAATACATAAAATATTACAACGGAGTGCTGTCCGAGTGATTTCGAATTTTTTTTTCGAGCGGGATAGAGCTAAGAAAATTATGGGTTATAGCTATGGAGGTTATGGGTATGGTTCGGGAGTATTGCTCGTGAGTCAAACTAGTGTTTATCATCTCCGTTGCGTCTACGTACTTTTCCTGCAATATTGAATCTCAATATTGATACGTGAGCACTCATAACTTATCTTTTATATATTATTAGTGTATCCCTGACTAGTGCTCGAGTATATATATAGGATTATGCATGCTTATACGTTCGTTATTGTCGTTACATAGGTTATGTCAAATCTTGAATTAAATACATATACTATTAAGATAAGGTATATGATATGCATGTCGTTGAAAAGCTAGCGAAAATTTGAGAACTTTTCATTTAGATATCGAATGGTTTCGATGAACGGTTTAGAAGTTATAGTCAATTGAATTTTTGTATTAATATTAAAAATGATTATTATTATCGTCGTTATTATCGTCGTTATAATCTAATTATTATTATTATTATTATTATTATTATTATTATTATTATTATTATTATTATTATTATTATTATTATTATTATCATTGTCGTTATTAATAAAAGATATTATTGTTATTTTTATTATTATTACTATCGTTATTACCGTTAAGGTTATAATTATTATTATTATTATTATTATTATTATTATTATTATTATTATTATTATTATTATTATTATTATTATTATTATCATTCAAATAGTTATTAGTATTATCATTAATATTATTATTATTAGTATTATTATAATTAAAACTAATATTAGTAACATCTAATTATTATGATTACTATTATTTTTATTAATATAAACGCGATATAAAAGACGACTAAAAGCTATTAAACGAAGCGATTAGGAAATAATGAGTATGAGTATCATGATGAAATTAAGATATTGTAAGATATTGATTTAAAGGAAAAATATCGTTTTAATTATTTTACTATTATTATTAAAAGTATTATTAATATTAAAACTATCATTTATACTAAAATTATTATTAATAAAAATATCATTGTTAATATGAAACATCATTATTATTATTATCATTTTAGTACTATTGTTAATAAAAATTATCATTTTATCATTTTTAGAAAATATAATTATTGTTATTTTTATTAGTAGAATAACAATAATTATTACAAAATATTACAACTTTTACTTATTATTATTATTATTATCAATATTATATTATTTTATCAAATAAATATGTGATACAAAGATATTTTACTACGTATAATATAATTACATTAATAATACCTATTATATTATTTTTATGATATTAAATGAACTTTATAAATTTTATTACTTAAGATATATAAAAGTATATTTTTAAAATATAAATTTTAATATAAAATTTTATTTATTAATAAAAGAACTATATTATTTACTTTAATAAAATCTATTAAAAATATTTAAATAAATAAAATGACTATATTTAAACTATATAATAATCATGTATAAATTTTGGAAGACATTTTGGTCAACATGACTTTTGTTGACTTTTGCATATTTAGTCTCGAGCATTAGGATTGTGATACACTAAGACTTGCCCTAAATTGTTAGACAGATATTGATCAAACATATAAATATATATAATTAATATAGGTTCGTGAATCCAAGGCCAACATTGCACTTGTTCAATGACGTCATATGTATTTTTACTACAAAATACAGTATTGTGAGTTTCATTTGCTCGCTTTTTAAATGCTTTTGCAATATATATTTTTTGGACTGAGAATACATGCGCTGTTTTTTTATAAATGTTTGACGAAATAGACACAAGTACTCAAACTACATTCTATGGTTGGATTATCGAAATCGAATATCACCCCTTTAGCTTGGTAACCTAAGAATTAGGGAACAGTACCCCTAATTGACGCGAATCCTAAATATAGATCTATGGGCCTAACAAACCTCATCCGAGGTACGGATGCTTTAGTACTTTGATTTTTATACAGACGAGAGGATTCTGTTATACAGACGAGAGGATTCTGTTTTGGGGATATTCTATATGCATATTGTTAATGTCAGTTACCAGGTGTTCACCATATGAATGATTTTACCTTAATGCAGACGAGAGGATTCTGCTTGAGGATTATGTTTATGAAAAATGAAAATCTTGTGATCTATTATATTATTGAAAATGATTTTACCTTTATGCAGACTAGAGGATTCTGCTATTGGAATTATGTTTAATAAAAATCTTGTGGTTTATTAAAATAATGGAAATGAATGATTATGATAAACTAATGAACTCACAAATATTTTGGTTGACACTTGAAAACATGTTTATTCTCAGGTTTGAAAGAAATCTTCCGCTGTGCATTAGCTCATTTTAAGGATATTACTTGGAGTCATTCATGGCATATTTCGAAAGACGTTGCATTCGAGTCATTGATTTCATCAAGATTATTATTAAGTCAATTATAGTTGGATGTATTATAAAATGGTATGCATGCCGTCAACTTTAGATGTGAATAAAGTTTATCTTTTAAAAACGAATGCAATGTTTGTAAAATATATCATATAGAGGTCAAATACCTCGCGATGTAATCAACTATTGTGAATCGTTTATAATGTATATGAACAGGTCCTTTCATCAATGTTGTAGTATTAGCGTTTGTTTGTACTTGTTGTTGTTGTTCAAGCTCTTTGATTTGATCTCGAGCTTCGTGCAACTGACTCTGTAGGTCAACGATTTCATGATGTTTTTCTTCTTCTGATGACACATGCTCATCTTCATTTGAGGCTCTGAAAGTTTCAGGAGTAATGGGGCCAGTAGCATTGTTCTCGTTATCTGCCATTTCTGCACTACTGAATCATCTCACACCAAAGCTTAGTATATAATTGGTTAGTACATACTGACTAACATACATCCTAACCTAATAATGTACATGTTGTCAAACCTATGCTCTGATACAAGCTTGTTACAACACCATTTTTTTTAAATAAACAGCGGAAGTAATTAAACATTAATATTAAACAAACACAACCATTTAAATTATAATATCATTACAGAATTCCAAGTGTCACTTAAACATGATTTATAAATACATAGTTATACAAAATTCACATCAGAGTTGACTTCATGACAACATAACACCAGCTCGCCCGTCAACTCCTCAAAACACGCAACCTTTAAAGCTAACAACTTGCAAGGATGAGATGAAGGGGTTAGCATGAACCTAAGTGAATGGAACTAACAGTTAACAATAGTATACAGTACCGTCATACATTGCGTCATACATCTAAAGCACACAAACCACTAGTGTTGTCACAAGAGACTCCGGAGGCCTGGCCTGGCCATTAACCACAGTTGATTAGACTGGGTTTACTGGAAGTTCCTTCCCATAACGAATCGCATAAGTTCTCCATATGCAATGAATGCATCGTTCAAACTTATACGATCCCTCTACCTTAAGGAACACAGCCCCTGAACTTGGTTGATCTCTACCTACCGCTAACTCATTAGGGACGTACTAGGGTTATCACAGAAAGCAAACATATATCCACATATATGATAGCATTCAGTATCTAACAATAAGAATAGCATGACAATCCTAACTAGCATGACACAAGGATAAAAAGCTACTCTATACTATACATTAACGGCCCGTCCCACTCACTGAATACCAGCAACAACTCAGTTTTCTAACTCTGAGCTTCTCCTCTGTTCTTATCACCTAAGAACAATATAAACCACATTAGTATAATTCTCTATTAAAACTAGACACATGAACAACATAATGGCTATAAAACAGTCATTAAAACAACAAGTACTGCACTGATCTACATCCATATGGTTGGAGATCCGTACGGTTACAAGTCCATTCGTACGAATACAATGTGTATTCATTCGATTACAGGTCAACAGTCCAGTTTCACAACACCATTACATCCGTACGGTTGCAATCTACATCCGTACGGTTGCACAATGTATCCGTACGGTTACAAGTTGCATCCTTACGGTTGTGTTCTAAGAGCAACATCAGCAGAAACTGACGGGTTTCAAGCTTAAATCACTAAATCTTGATCTTGAACTAGTTTTTGACCACAAAAATGAACACACCTTGTACACTAAACGTTTTGGGACATAAACCCATAAGATTTAACTCAAAACATCACTCAATTTGCAAAATTTGACTCAAAAATTACGTTTGGTAAAACCTAACTAAAAACCCCAATTTTACAAAGATTAAGACACGAAATTAGACAATTATTACCTTGTTTAAAACACTAGAATCAAAAGGAATTGATTTCACTAACTCAGCAAATTCAAGATCAAGCTTTAGATGATTAGGGTTAGCGATATGAAGTGAATTAGGTATGGGGTGTGTGTGAGGAAAAGTCTGGAAGAAATGAGAAAAAAAAGGCTTCACACACATAATGGGTTAAAATTCCATACCTCACAACACACGGGTATTTATCATGTTGGAAATTTAGTGTAATTGAGGGATTTAGTCTACACTTGTAAATGGGTTAGGAGGTACGGTGTGTACACCCATTAAGTGATAGATTACCCGGACCCAAGTGGTTTTCCTTTAGTCACTATAATGACTTAGTCAGCTCGAAATTTGACCAAGTGTTTTCATGCTTAGTCTTCTTAGTAAACACGAAATGTCGTGCTTAGTCTTCTTAGTAAGCATGAATTGTAGTGCTTAGTCTTCTTAGTAAGCACGAAATGTTTTCGTGCTAGGTATTCTTAGTCAGTATGAAAATGACTAATTGTTTTCGTGATTGGTCTTCTTAGTAAGCACGATATGTTGACTAGGTGTTTTCATGCTAAGTTTTCTTAGTAAGCACGAAATATGACTAAAGGATTGTGGTTAAAAAGCAATAACCTAATACTCTCTAGCACGAAATATGACTAAAGTTAGAACATAATCGTTGTCTTATCCCAAAGTGATATTCGTGTAACCCGGGCAATAAGGGTCTAATAGTTACTTTTGGAAAGTAATACCATGATTCAGTGATTTATCCGTCATCGATTATTTACCCTACCCGAAGACTCCAAAACCTCCAACATATCAGTTATCTGATATCTTTCGTACGTCATTTAACGGCCCCAACGAAGTCCAAATTAAATTAACAAACCTGTTATGTGACCTTTGTCACAAACTGATCTTAACCACGTAGCCAAACAATAATAATCAATATATATATATATATATATATATATATATATATATATATATATATATATATATATATATATATATATAACATATAGTAACACCTGAACAAGCTTAAGGGTAAAAGAGTAATCTTACAGCTAGGCCCGATCTAAAGGTGTTACAGTTTTAGTTTACGAATTTTCCAGTTTTTAGACACAATTTAATTTTCAATTTTTAGGGTTAAGTTACGAATTTATTTACGAATTTCATAATAGTTAAGGTTTAGTTTTTAAGTTAATTTTGCTTTTGGATTAAAGATTTCTATTCAAGTTTTGTTTTCTTTCTTGTATTTAAGGTACATTCTTATTTATATTTATCGCATCTTTTTAATTATATTTTTTATTAACTGCGTGTTTTTTAATTCTTCTCAAACTATAAACTAAACGTTCATAGTGGTTATCTGGACGAAAAAGAAAATTTTGAGATTAACTGCATAAAAGCCGCCGACTATGGAGTTTACAGCTGACGGATGTGCTCCATAGAGTCGACGACTGTGATGAAGAATTTCACAGTTTCCAGTCTTGATCAGAACTGTGAGATTCTGGTTTATGTGATTGCATGAATCTGTTTATTTGTTAATGTGATTTAAGACTTAATTAATTGCATAATGTAAAAGTGGATAGAAAGCTTAGATTGACACATCATTAATCCTAAGTAATATAATTTCTTTATTTAATCACCTAGAAGATTAGCCACATTGAAAAGGTGTTAAGTTGATTTTTGCATGAAATTTAGTTAATAATTATTAGGAGTAATTTACGGATGAATAATAATTACACTTATATAAGAATGATTGAATCGTTAGGCTTGATTAAAAGAACCCTAGTTTTTTGTGAATTTGTATGACAATTGCATGAGGATCTGGTTAGGTTAATATTAGCACATCACTAATTCTAATCTGATTAGGTATATTAACTTATCTATTTTTCAGTCTAATTGAATATTATCATAGTTCTCATCACAAAACCTAGATGATATTTATTATGCAATTATATGAATTCTATATGTAATAACCCGAATTTTTCCGTTGAATACTTAACAACCATTTACTAAATTCAAAGATTTTTCTACCCCAATTTTTTTTATATATATTTAAAAACATACTATTTTGATATGTGTTAATTTATCACTAGAAAATTTTGAAGATTAGTAATAATAAAGTTAATAATTGCAACTGATAACTTTTGAAAGATATAAAAATAATTTATTTAAAAATAAAATGATAAATAAAAATATATAATAAATGATTAAATTGAATTTTAACATCACTAGATTCGTATCTATTTCTAGTCACTATTTAGATCCAAGTTGTAAGAATTTTTTTTAATATTTGTTATTTTTTAAGAAAAACACTACTGTTAGTGAAACTGTAAAAAATATCTTCTAAAACAACAAAACGTATGAATTTTAAAATTTTAATAATTATTTTATATAATAAATGAGTTTTAAAAAATGTTTTAGTTAAGTATGATATTCTTAAATTAGAACCCGTGTTTATTTAATATAAAAAGATGGGATTGTTTTTTTGTAAAGACTTTTTATCCGCCACTGATTAACAACGGAGCACGAAATGATAACCGTGTTTAAACTGTCGACAAGTTAAATCCAAATTAACATCACAAGTTGTGAGTTGGCTACCATATTTTCATTTCCACACATTTTTGTTTAATTAAACATAATATATTATTATTATTATTATTATTATTATTATTATTATTATTATTATTATTATTATTATTATTATTATTATTATTATTATTATTATTATTATTATTATTATTATTATTATTATAGTAATACTTTAACTTTATATATAGAAATATACATGCACGATGCTTTTGTTCAATCACCTTCAACATAATTAACTTACTTTTACTGTTTTTGTTTCACTTAGATCTTAATAATACATATGCATACATGCACCCATATCACTATCACCAACTTGCCACTCTTTTCTACTACACAATCGACAAGATAATATGACTAAGATAATTATATCTTTGTTATTGATGTGATAGCACTACTAGTAATTCATATTAAATTAACATCATCACAACCCACTTTGTTTTATTTGTCAATTGCTATTTCTGTTTGCTAATTCGATTCTTATATCCTTATAATAAAAACAAAAAATTAACATTTACCTTTAACTTTCTATTTCATATTCAAAGGCTTTTAAGATAAGTTTACACATCGTTACTTGCTTGTGAACTTGTGTTGGTCACAAGATCATTCCTTATTCTTGTTTCTTCATTAACAACTTATATATACATGCATATATCGATACACTCAGGCATCATCACCCACATCTTTTTTTTTTTTTTTGCTACTTAAGCTCTTGTTCACTATTACTCATTGATCAACACATTCCTCTCTTTTTTTGCTGGAACTAACCGAGACAACACCCTCACCACCAAACGCCACCACCTTTGATCACCACCATAACCTCAACCCACCATCATCAAACCATCATCAAACTCTACACATCTAAACCAATAATTGTATGATTAGAGTATGATTTAAAAACTCTATTTTTCCAGATTTTATTACTATCTCAAGTCACCTAAAACCCTTAGACCATGCTTTGATACCACTTGTAACGATCCAACCCGTTATCCAACTGAAAACGTAACAAATTTTTTTTTTATAACCAGTTCATCTGGACGGCGTCCAGTTATCTGGACGGCATCCAGTTGTGAAGGCCAGGACGGCGTCCAAGCAATCTGGACGGCGTCCAAATGGTCTTCCAGCTGCTGTCCAAAATGCCCATTTTACGCGAACGAAAAACACGTTTCCCGACACTTTTAAACGAAATAAATATCACAACACTTCATATTAAGTAAAACTAAGAAGTTTTCACTATTAAACAAGTTTTACGACATGAGGCTCACATCGGCCGTTTTACGAAATACATATAAAAATACGAGTTTCGACCATACGAGTTTAATTTCCAAACAAATTACGAGCATGATGTTTGGGGATAAACTACCCAATCCTAGGCCGAATCCAAAAGTAATCCAAGCAAGCACAACAAGGATAACCATATAAATCCCGAGCATACCCTTGCCAAATCCACTTTCGAACCTAAAAATGTAAACAATGAGAGGGTAAGCTAATTGCTTAGTGAGTAAAACATTTATACACATACATATATGGTTTACCTACACGCATACCCCAACACATAACACGGGAACGTATAAGCAATCTAGGAATACCACATACAACTATCAACAACGTTAGTATATAACTCAACACAATAATATACTAAATCAATACAATGCATAAACATACCAACCATTCCCACTATAGCATTACCGCCTTGTAGTTGACCAATAACGTCGAGTCACACTCGTGTGATGTCACCGACTTGTGAATCATCATAAGGTGTCACCGACTTGTGAATCACCAAAGAGTGTCACCGACTTGTGAACTACCCACCAATACCTATGGGTCACCGACTTGTGAACGCCATGCGGTGTCACCGACTTGTGAAGCACCACTAAGTGTCACCGACTTGTGAAACACTATGAAGTGTCACCAACTTGTAAATCACTTCCCAACATATGGTGTCACCGACTTGTGAATCACCATTAGGTGTCACCGACTTGTGAACTACCTATCGAGACACTACCGACTTGTAGTTCTCATCCCATCATACCAACAAATAAGTCACCGTCTTGTGACACATACCAACATAATACTCACGATGTGGCACCGAAGACCCACATCGCACAAGAGTAGATAAACTACATACATACATATATAAATATTCCACTCACCTTGATTACAAGAAATGCAACTCCCGCTTGAGCTCCTAATCGTCCAAATGTGAATCACCTAGATAATTCACAAACAAGTAAGCTAAATGTTCTAGCTTATGCCCAAAACACCAGAAGTGCCATTTCAACCCATTTACACATACTTCACTTTGACTAAGTCAAAACTCGCCCAAAATCACTCATAATCACAATTAACTAGCGATTATGTTCTAACACCATATTTTACTCAAAAACTTAAGTGTTAAACACTTATCTTACCCAAATTGTCACCAAACCCTAATTTTGGCCCATTTAAAAATTAGTCAACCAAAATACACCCAAATGGGTTTCAACACATCCATAATCACTAAACCTAGTGATTAAACCCATTTTGAAAGTCTTAAACTTGACCAAAACAACAACCAACCCAAAATCCACCAACGACACAATAAAACCCAATTACTAGCATCACTAAACTCACTTCATGAGTTTAAATGGGTTTATCAACAATATCAAGTTCAAACCCTAACTTGAATATCAACTCAATTAATGAAATTCGGAGTTAGAACTTACCACTACTACCAAAACGTAGCCAAGAACGAGATGAACAACTTTAACACTCGAGCTTTGGTGAGAATCAACTTTAACACTCGAGCTTTGGTGAGAATCTGACTCCTTCTTCTCTAAATCAAGTCCTCTCTCTAAACTCTTCTCTCTCTCTTAAGATGAAAGTGTGTGGAAGAGATGAAGAATGTGATCCAAATGAGATTGGATCAGGTTTTGTGGCCTCAAACAGTCCAACAAGTGAAAAGATACAATTACCCCTCATTAACTCAATTTTATCCAGCTGTCTCGTCAGTTCATCTGGACGACGTCCCAAATATTGGACGGCGTCCAGTCCTTCTTTACTGGACGACGTCCTAAAACTTGGACGGCGTCCCACACAACTGGAACTGAAAACAGGGTGTTAAAAAGTGCATGATTAGTACTTGACATTTTATTTAGACTTCACATGCTAATTGTTTATAGATGCTTGTATATTCGAAACCGAAAACGACTACCTGAATGGGATCGAATCTATCTATTTTACACAAATAATTGTCTAGCATGAAGTAGAAGTTAAATTGGGCTTTGTGATTTTGATATGTTGTCAAATGTATATTGCCTAGCATATCTTGTTTAAATGTCTATCTCTGAAAGTCTTATTTGCTATGTGTTAAATGCGCGCCAAAACCGAAGGTCTAGATTCTGTCTAAATCAGAAAGTCCGACAAGTTGGTTAAAACTGTATAAATTGGCTACATGGTTTTCTTTGATCTTTTTACCACTAATAATTTGATATGATAAGAATCATCTCAAATTGGTCGTTTTTTAATTGCTATTTTCTAGATTAAATGATAATTAAAATGAAACTGATGCGCAAACAGAAACTGAACTTGAATGTGTTGCATGCTATGTGAGTTCTAGGAATCCTATGATAGCGTGCTTAGTCTTTTTGGAAAGATTATATTATGAACTCTGATCTGGAGCTTCTCATAATTGTTTCTTATATCATTTGTGAACTATGCTTGTCCGATTGCATGACTGCTATGAAACCGTACGATAGCTAAACTAGTAAACATTAATTGGCTAAACGAATATGTGAAACTTATGAATTGACCTTGGTTTGGCTTTGCGACATCATTGACATGACCTACTTATGTAGTTGACTTAGGTTGACCAAATTGACCAAGTTTGACTTTTGTTGATTTGCTTGACTAGTTGACTTCTGTATTGACTTTTACTATACAATGGCATCGGTCTGAGCAATAGGACTATACTTACCCTATGAACCGAACTAGCTATTAGGCACTTATTGATCAACATATGTTCTCTAGGTTGAGGTCTACGGTTACTTGCATTCCGATTTTCGGTCACATCTCTGTGATTTATTTTCGAAGTTGTCAGGTGAGTTCGTTTGCTCCCTTTTTACTAAATGCTTTTGCAATATATATTTTTGGACTGAGAATACATGCATTTTTATAAATGTTTGACGAAATAGACACAAGTACTTAAAAACATTCCTCGACTGATGATTTGTGAAACGTGGTATATGAATTGTTGTATGGAAAATACCGGTTTTAAAGATTGCACACACTAACAGGCAGTGTATCCGATCGTGTAGTAGTATAGATAATGGTAAAATCCGTGTATCGTTCCAAGGACAGTTATATGTGTGATGACCCGGGAATTTCCGACCAAATTTAAACATAATCTTATATGATTCGACTCGATAAGCAAAGTCTATTAAACCGAGTCTCATTATGTTTGAACTATTTCATGATAACATTTGACCTTTAACTATTTCCGACGATTCACGAACCTTTAATTGTAACTAAGAATGTAAATATAAATAATTATATATAAAACTAATTATATTAGTATTAATGAACTATTAAGTAATTTTGTTATTATAAAAGATAACATTTAATAACTAAAGATTTTCATTTTGAATATATATAGTATATTGTATATAAATGATTCAAGCATATTTTACCAACGTTATCAAAATATTAAATGTACAATGTTATACTTTGTAGTTAATTGTTTAATATACATAATTAATCATCTACTCAACATTTAAAACATGATTTTATATATATGGTAGTATACATATATACATAAATATAACTATATATATATGATTTTATACATAATTATTATATTATGTATATGTAGAAATTTATAATATATCTATGATGAAATAATGTACTATTTTAATAAATATATATAATACTTACATATATAAAACATTTATATTTTTCATAATTACATACATAAGTATAATATAATTAGTATGTAAATAAATATTATAATATATTTATATTAAAATGCATAAATATATAATATTCAGTATATGTTACAATACATATTACATAATTATTAAATATTACATAATAATAGATGATATTAATAAATTAAATTTAAATACAAATATAGTTGTTGTAGTAATGTTATTTGTATCGTCAAATATCAATATTTGTATTCATAATATCACTTTATATCATATAAAGATGAAATTGGATGTATAAATTAGATTATTATTACTAATATTATTATTATCGATAAAATATTAATATTATCATAATTAGTATGGTATTATTATTATTATTATTATTATTATTATTATTATCATTTTTACAATTATTATTATCATTAATATTATATTTATCATTATTATTAATTTTATTAATATTATTAGATATTAATAGTATTGTTATTATATATTATTATTATTAATTAAAAAAAACAGTAGGGATCTATATTATAAGCTTGACCTCTGTATCCTTTATCTCTATTATTATTATTTTTTTTGTTTCTTTCCTGCTCCAAACTCGTGAACCTGTGTTGACATTTTCTCCATTTTTTATCAACCGATCTCTATTATTACAAAATGATTATGTATAATTGCAAATCAAATAAAAAGGAAATCCAATGGGATTAAAGAGCACAGCGATATTTTTTTTTCTTCTTCTCTGCACGCTCCAATTTTTTTTCTCTTAATTCAATTTCGAATAAAGTTTCAAAATCTAAAAATGCAGAAAGGTTAGAAATCTTTCTTTGAATCTATCTGCAAAATCTCAACTCTCAAATCTTTATATCGATCTTGAATTTTGAAGTCAAAGTTTAGTTTAAAAAAAGTCAACAATTGTTCTTGAGACAAATTCGCGTTCGTGTATATGTTTCTAATCAAATTGACGATTCCAGTAGTTTTTATACATGTTTAGAAAACTATTTCGTGTTATAAACATTATCTATAATGTTATCTATTACGAAATCAATTTTTTTTGTTTTGTTCCAAGAACCGACGCTGCAGTAGGCCTTTAGTGTTTTTTTTTTTTTTATTTTAGAACCCAAATTATTTTTTTTTCTGTAATGTTTTGAAGCTTTAAAAGGAACCCTGATTTTTTTTTTTTTTTTTTTTTTGGTTATTGATGTTTTGTTGAATCCATGAGACTTGTGGAGAAGAAGAGGAATAGAAGAAAAACAGTTTATATATAAAATTTAAATTCGATATTAGTACAGAGAATCAGAATTGGTGGGATGGTCGAGAGTGTTTGCGTGTGAGCATGTGGTCACGAGATCGAGTCCAGAGGACGGTAGTTTCTTTTTTTTTTTTGAAACTCTTTTCATGTGAGGTAGTTTTCTTTTCTAATTTTATTATTGTTATTATATATTAATTATTATTAGTATTATTATTATTATTGTGATTGTTTTGATTGTTATTGTTATTGTTATTATTAGTATCATACTTGTTATCATATTTGAAAGTATTATAGACATTACTATTATTATTATGATAGGTATTAATAATATTATTATTAGTAATAAACTTATCATTTTAGTATTTTATCATCATTAGGATTATGATTATCATTATTATTATTATGAAGGAAATAAAAATATATTATTATCATCAATATTAGAATTTGTACCGGTTTATAAATAATAGTATCATCAGTACATTTACAATTAATAATATCATATTTATCAGTATCATCATTAATATTTACTAGTATTATTATGATTATCATTTATCATTTTATAAATATTAGAACCCTTATTATTAACATAAGTATGGTATTAGTATTAATATTATTTTAGAGTTATTATTATTAGTATCATTAACAGTTATCATTTTCATTTTTTTTGCTATTAGTATTATCATTATTAATAAAATTATTATTATTATTAGTAAATCATTATTATCTAAATTATTATTTTAACAAATAAATCTTTTGTACACTATATATATACTTATGGTATATACTAGGATTGTATTAATAATTCACATAACAAACTAATAAAATTTCATAAATACAATACTAACCACAAATATATGTATATAAATATATTAATGTCACTATTTATATAAACGTAAATCATTATAGATATATATACATAAAATCGATATATATATATAAAATATAACTTAAAATATAATATAAGTATACGTTTTAAAATAAAGGTTAGAATAAATTCTACAAAACTATAATATATAAATAATACATATTAATAAATGAAATTTTGTAACTTACATTATACGTATTAATATATACACAATTGATATAGGTTCGTGAATCCGAGGCCAACCCTGCATTGTTCAATGACGTCATATGTATTTTTACTACAAAATACAGTATCGTGAGTTTCATTTGCCTTTTTACCCTTTATATTTTTGGGCTGAGAATACATGCGCAACTTTTATAACTGTTTTACGAAATTGACACAAGTACGTGAAACTACATTCTATGGTTGGATTATCGAAGTCGAATATGCCCCTTTTTATTAAGTCTGGTAATCTAAGAATTAGGGAACAAACACCCTAATTGACGCGAATCCTAAAGATAGATCTATCGGGCCCAACAAGCCCCATCCAAAGTACCGGATGTTTTAGTACTTCGAAATTTATATCATGTCCGAAGGAGGATCCCGGAATGATGGGGATATTCTTATATATGCATATTGTTAATGTCGGTTACCAGGTGTTCAATCCATATGAATGATATTTTTGTCTCTATGCATGGGACGTATGTTTATGAGAAATGGAAATCTGAAATCTTGTGGTCTATTAAAATGATGGAAACGATTGTTTAAGTTAAACTAATGAACTCACCAACCTTTTGGTTGACACTTTAAAGCATGTTTATTCTCAGGTACGAAAGAAATCTTCCGCTGTGTATTTGCTCATTTTATAGATATTACTTGGAGTCATTCATGGCATATTTCAAAAGACGTTGCATTCGAGTCGTCGAGTTCATCAAGATTATTATCAAGTCAATTATAGTTGGATATATTATGAAATGGTATGCATGCCTGTCAACTTTCGATGTAATGAAAGTTTGTCTTTTCAAAAACGAATGCAATGTTTGTAAAATGTATCATATAGAGGTCAAGTATCTCGCGATGTAATCAACTGTTGTGAATCGTTTATAATCGATATGGACTTCGTCCGGATGGATTAGGACGGGTCTTCACAGTTGGTATCAGAGCGGTGGTCTTAGCGAACCAGGTCTTGCATTAGTGAGTCTAACTGATAGTCGTTAGAATGCATTAATGAGTCTGGACTTCGACCGTGTTTGCATGTCAAAAGTTTTGCTTATCATTTAGTGTCGAAAAATTATTTACTTATCATCCTTAAAGTCTAAGACACGTCTTACTGCCTTTATTGCATAGACAGTGTATAGTTAAATTCATATCTTAGCGTATCTGTTATTGTTACCTTTGCCTGACAGCTTCCGTAGATTCCTCCGTAGCTTATGGGATTTTAGTATTATATATGCATATGTAAATTATGTATTGCAGGGTACTAATCTACATCCTATAATCTATTTCTTATCGAAAATCCTTCATCTGATCGTACGAGATGAATCCCTCAACCAGTTCGAGTCCATCTGATTTCGATAGCTATTTCGATAGTTATTCCGACAGCTATTTCGATATGGATTTCCACTCGAGCTCCGAAAGCAGAGTAACCGGAATGAATCGATCAATTAGCCATCATCTATTCTGAATGAATTGGAGATGGGTTCGTAGTCGACTTAATCAATGAAAACGCGAAGAAGGCGATCATTTCCACTAACCAAATTCACCTCTTGACAATGGACCTAAAACGTTTACCGGCGAACCTGTTCGAGACACCATTTTCTCTCTCATTTCCAAAGTATCTCATCACGATCATATACTATCTTAGATTCTAAACCTCATTCATCCGCTCGTCCGAACCGACAATCATCCCGGTGTAATAGAAGAAGTTAACGAACTTCGCGCATAAGTTGTAGTCTTGGAAAATATGGTGCAAAACGTACCAGCTTCATCCAAATCACCGGCACCAACGGTACCACCAACAACCCAAATTTCAATATCACATGCCTCAACATCTCAATCTATACCTCGAGTATAATCATCATTCTACATGACATTCTACATCAGTTATCTTCGTTCGACATGGTGATTATGTAATCTCTAATGTTTTAGAGATTATTTATTCTAGTTCCAACTGAAAACTAAATGAGTTTAATATCATGTTAACTCATTAAATTCATGATTACATCTGAAGAAAATATATATGTATATATGTTTTCATAAAGATTGTAATTAAAAATTCTTTTGTACAAACTGTTAATAATAAAAATATTTTAACGGGTAGGTAATACCCGAGGAATATTTAAATTTCACATTAATAAGTTACACTGTATATTCTTCGAATCTGATTCAACAGTTATTCACTATCCTATTTACAACCACCGGGATACTTATCCGTTCACCAAAGAATAACTATTTTCATTCAAATTCAATTTCATATTTGAATTTTGACCTATCAGAATCCAACAAGTGGCATAATGAAGAAATAATGGACACAATAAAAATTGATTAGAAACAGACTAATTAACAATATTAAATTTTATTAAGAAACCACGCTAACAAAATCCTAGCTAACTGTTAATTCCGTATTACATTTTATTTATCGCAATTTATTTATCGCAATTTATTTTATCGCAATTTATATTCTCGCAATTTTATTTATTGTCATTTAATTTCTGTTATTTACTTTACGCACTTTATTTATCGTCATTTAATTTCTGTTATTTATTTTACGCACTTTAAATATCGGGACACGTATACAAGGTTTTGACATATCATATCGACACATCTATATATATTATTTGGAATCACCATAGACACTCTATATGCAGTAATGATCGAGTTCTCTATACAGGGTTGAGGTTGATTCTATAATAATATATATACTTTGAGTTGTGATCGAGTCTGAGACATGTACACGGGTCACGATACGTATTAATTAATTCAAATATTATATATTAAACTATATATGAATGATTGCACTGTCAACTGTGGACTATCGACTGTGGACTAATAACATTGGACAATTAAAATGAATTAAAATATTGAATATAACATATGAAACTAAACAATTCTTCAAGTTTGCCACTTGATTTCGTCTTAAACCTCATTTGTATCTTCACGATTACATTCTGCGTTCAAACCTTTCATGATTCTTGAAAACACCTCAATCGATAGGATGAATCAACCGCACTTCATCTACGGAAGGAAAGATTTATGCATATAGTTATGCACCTGAGAAACTCTCGGCAATTGAGTAAAAGTTCAACACGTAGCCGCGTCAGATCCTTTGGCATTTATTAACAAAAACAACTTTGCGATCCCTTTTCAAAATTAGCCAATTTTGTCACAACTCCAACAAGTCAACTTCGACTTTTCGTACGAAACAACCTTATTATAACGTTTATATATACGCGTGCTCTTTTATTGTTACCAGGTAACCTTTCATATTCCATCATATTACCATCAGCGTTTAATCATCTAAAAACACAATTCTCCTGAAACCACCTCGGATTAATAACCGATGATTCAGATATCATAGCATTAAATGCAGAGGAAACAGAAAAATGGTAGATGGTCTAAACGGACAAAAGTTTGATGATAAAGAAAGGAGTGTTAGGAACGCTCGATAGAAAATTGGGTATTGAAAAACAGATTGAGTTACCCATGAAGGAGACCAAGGACAAGTACAAGGACCAAATCCTATATTCAAAGGATTCAGGTAATTCTGGATCCGTTGAAATCTTTAGAGAATATCTTGCTCCGAAGTCATGTTAAAATCTTGCGGAAAATCTTTCTCCATCAACCGTCGAACTTAGAAATTCCAAAATATCATCATCAATATCTTTGATATTTCTGAGGATATTTTCATAAATATTCTCGTCCGAAATTATATACCTCTTCGTACTTCCTGTGTATCAATATATTGGAAACATTCAATAGAAAATATAGTACCGAAAAGCAGATTATGCGAAACTATGAAGAAAGCCGTGGATAAATCACAAAGAATAAGTTTGACTTCAAAGAATCCAAATAATTCAATGTCTGCTAAAGTCTATAGTGAATAACTTGCTCCTTACTCTAAACCCTTGCAGACAATAGTTTCTATCATCCTCTGATCTTAGATATTCTGAGATATTATCGTACCTTTCATTATAAATATCCTCCATATTTCTGGAGATATTTTTATAACTATTCTTATCTGAAATCATTAATCTTTTCGTGCTATCAGTATTACATCATATAGAAACTGTTAGTTTCTATATTCTGTAAATTTTCAAGCTTAAAATATGAATGTTATTGTAGTAATGATGGGAACTGATGCATGAGTTAGTATAATATAATGACACTTGATCAACGTGATTATATTACAGTAAGTCATGCTGAGTTTCTAAATGAAACGTGATGATTCACAGATCATAACGTCATCATGTGCCATGTTACATAACTCTTTCATCCTACTTAACTCCGTAACAAATCAAGAAAATGTATTCTTGATGGTTCTATCTTCCGTGATGTTGATAAATTTAAAAATCAAATCGTGCTATCACGTTCCTTCATGCTTAGAACATTATAATCATTCGAAACTCTATATCTATAAATTCTGGACCATTATTCGCTTGACTTGAAGTCGGGAAGAGAAAACAAAAGCATAGAGCTTTGAAATATAAGGGAGAATATAAAGTCCGATAACAACACATAAATTACAAACCGTGTATATCAATGTTTATCGCAACATAAAGACACGGGAGAATTAAAAACATTATAATCCCGAGGGCGAAGTAGAAGAAAGCAGATTCCTCTGGTGGAAGTTGGAAAAGGAGAATGATTGTTCCGATAGTAAGGATGAGGACAAGGATCAGAACTGGATTAATCATTTTCAGAATCTTTTGGATGTATGAACTAAGAAAGAAAGTATAAGAATGGTGAGAATAATGGAAAGGAAGAGCTTAATTTATACTGGAAATATCAGACGTAGTAATCGGGGCAGATCACCTTATTTAATTAAAGAGATCTTAATTTCCATAAATCCCGAAGAATCAGATTTTATAGATCTTCAAGATTTTCTTTAAATCCCTTAAATTCCGGAATTCAACCAAGGCAATGTCAAAAGTTAAGACGCGCCTTATTTTCTAAATTCAAACCTGACTACGTCAAAAGTTAAAAACAAATCTTTGTTTCTCATTTCATCCTTTTGTGAATAGCTTCATTCGCACTCTTCGGATAATTGAATTATTTTTATCCATATTACTCAATGATGATAAAACTCAAGTTATCAACTCATATTCGTCAGGAAAACATATTTATTGTTAGCTATGACGACCTCACTCAAATTTCGGGACGAAATTTCTTTAACGGGTAAGTACTGTGATGACCCGGGAATTTCCGACCAAATTTAAACATAATCTTATATGATTCGACTCGATAAGCAAAGTCTATTAAACCGAGTCTCATTATGTTTGAACTATTTCATGATAACATTTGACCTTTAACTATTTCCGACGATTCACGAACCTTTAATTGTAACTAAGAATGTAAATATAAATAATTATATATAAAACTAATTATATTAGTATTAATGAACTATTAAGTAATTTTGTTATTATAAAAGATAACATTTAATAACTAAAGATTTTCATTTTGAATATATATAGTATATTGTATAGAAATGATTCAAACATATTTTACCAACGTTATCAAAATATTAAATGTACAATGTTATACTTTGTAGTTAATTGTTTAATATACATAATTAATCATCTACTCAACATTTAAAACATGATTTTATATATATGGTAGTATACATATATACATAAATATAACTATATATATATGATTTTATACATAATTATTATATTATGTATATGTAGAAATTTATAATATATCTATGATGAAATAATGTACTATTTTAATAAATATATATAATACTTACATATATAAAACATTTATATTTTTCATAATTACATACAT
The DNA here is from genome assembly GCF_046630445.1 of Rutidosis leptorrhynchoides. NCBI lineage: Eukaryota > Viridiplantae > Streptophyta > Magnoliopsida > Asterales > Asteraceae > Rutidosis > Rutidosis leptorrhynchoides. The sequence continues at coordinate 670,866,371 of NC_092333.1, read as the reverse complement.
AAGTATAATATAATTAGTATGTAAATAAATATTATAATATATTTATATTAAAATGCATAAATATATAATATTCAGTATATGTTACAATACATATTACATAATTATTAAATATTACATAATAATAGATGATATTAATAAATTAAATTTAAATACAAATATAGTTGTTGTAGTAATGTTATTTGTATCGTCAAATATCAATATTTGTATTCATAATATCACTTTATATCATATAAAGATGAAATTGGATGTATAAATTAGATTATTATTACTAATATTATTATTATCGATAAAATATTAATATTATCATAATTAGTATGGTATTATTATTATTATTATTATTATTATTATTATTATTATTATTATTATTATCATTTTTACAATTATTATTATCATTAATATTATATTTATCATTATTATTAATTTTATTAATATTATTAGATATTAATAGTATTGTTATTATATATTATTATTATTAATTAAAAAAAACAGTAGGGATCTATATTATACGCTTGACCTCTGTATCCTTTATCTCTATTATTATTATTTTTTTTGTTTCTTTCCTGCTCCAAACTCGTGAACCTGTGTTGACATTTTCTCCATTTTTTATCAACCGATCTCTATTATTACAAAATGATTATGTATAATTGCAAATCAAATAAAAAGGAAATCCAATGGGATTAAAGAGCACAGCGATATTTTTTTTTTCTTCTTCTCTGCACGCTCCAATTTTTTTTCTCTTAATTCAATTTCGAATAAAGTTTCAAAATCTAAAAATGCAGAAAGGTTAGAAATCTTTCTTTGAATCTATCTGCAAAATCTCAACTCTCAAATCTTTATATCGATCTTGAATTTTGAAGTCAAAGTTTAGTTTAAAAAAAGTCAACAATTGTTCTTGAGACAAATTCGCGTTCGTGTATATGTTTCTGATCAAATTGACGATTCCAGTAGTTTTTATACATGTTTAGAAAACTATTTCGTGTTATAAACATTATCTATAATGTTATCTATTACGAAATCAATTTTTTTGTTTTGTTCCAAGAACCGACGCTGCAGTAGGCCTTTAGTGTTTTTTTTTTTTTTTATTTTAGAACCCAAATTATTATTTTTTTCTGTAATGTTTTGAAGCTTTAAAAGGAACCCTGATTTTTTTTTTTTTTTTTTTTGGTTATTGATGTTTTGTTGAATCCATGAGACTTGTGGAGAAGAAGAGGAATAGAAGAAAAACAGTTTATATATAAAATTTAAATTCGATATTAGTACAGAGAATCAGAATTGGTGGGATGGTCGAGAGTGTTTGCGTGTGAGCATGTGGTCACGAGATCGAGTCCAGAGGACGGTAGTTTCTTTTTTTTTTTGAAACTCTTTTCATGTGAGGTAGTTTTCTTTTCTAATTTTATTATTGTTATTATATATTAATTATTATTAGTATTATTATTATTATTGTGATTGTTTTGATTGTTATTGTTATTGTTATTATTAGTATCATACTTGTTATCATATTTGAAAGTATTATAGACATTACTATTATTATTATGATAGGTATTAATAATATTATTATTAGTAATAAACTTATCATTTTAGTATTTTATCATCATTAGGATTATGATTATCATTATTATTATTATGAAGGAAATAAAAATATATTATTATCATCAATATTAGAATTTGTACCGGTTTATAAATAATAGTATCATCAGTACATTTACAATTAATAATATCATATTTATCAGTATCATCATTAATATTTACTAGTATTATTATGATTATCATTTATCATTTTATAAATATTAGAACCCTTATTATTAACATAAGTATGGTATTAGTATTAATATTATTTTAGAGTTATTATTATTAGTATCATTAACAGTTATCATTTTCATTTTTTTTGCTATTAGTATTATCATTATTAATAAAATTATTATTATTATTAGTAAATCATTATTATCTAAATTATTATTTTAACAAATAAATCTTTTGTACACTATATATATACTTATGGTATATACTAGGATTGTATTAATAATTCACATAACAAACTAATAAAATTTCATAAATACAATACTAACCACAAATATATGTATATAAATATATTAATGTCACTATTTATATAAACGTAAATCATTATAGATATATATACATAAAATCGATATATATATATATAATATAACTTAAAATATAATATAAGTATACGTTTTAAAATAAAGGTTAGAATAAATTCTACAAAACTATAATATATAAATAATACATATTAATAAATGAAATTTTGTAACTTACATTATACGTATTAATATATACACAATTGATATAGGTTCGTGAATCCGAGGCCAACCCTGCATTGTTCAATGACGTCATATGTATTTTTACTACAAAATACAGTATCGTGAGTTTCATTTGCCTTTTTACCCTTTATATTTTTGGGCTGAGAATACATGCGCAACTTTTATAACTGTTTTACGAAATTGACACAAGTACGTGAAACTACATTCTATGGTTGGATTATCGAAGTCGAATATGCCCCTTTTTATTAAGTCTGGTAATCTAAGAATTAGGGAACAGACACCCTAATTGACGCGAATCCTAAAGATAGATCTATCGGGCCCAACAAGCCCCATCCAAAGTACCGGATGTTTTAGTACTTCGAAATTTATATCATGTCCGAAGGAGGATCCCGGAATGATGGGGATATTCTTATATATGCATATTGTTAATGTCGGTTACCAGGTGTTCAATCCATATGAATGATATTTTTGTCTCTATGCATGGGACGTATGTTTATGAGAAATGGAAATCTGAAATCTTGTGGTCTATTAAAATGATGGAAACGATTGTTTAAGTTAAACTAATGAACTCACCAACCTTTTGGTTCACACTTTAAAGCATGTTTTTTCTCAGGTACGAAAGAAATCTTCCGCTGTGTATTTGCTCATTTTATAGATATTACTTGGAGTCATTCATGGCATATTTCAAAAGACGTTGCATTCGAGTCGTCGAGTTCATCAAGATTATTATCAAGTCAATTATAGTTGGATATATTATGAAATGGTATGCATGCCTGTCAACTTTCGATGTAATGAAAGTTTGTCTTTTCAAAAACGAATGCAATGTTTGTAAAATGTATCATATAGAGGTCAAGTATCTCGCGATGTAATCAACTGTTGTGAATCGTTTATAATCGATATGGACTTCGTCCGGATGGATTAGGACGGGTCTTCACAATATGTGCAAGTTAAGATTGTATAACCTAAATTGAGTTTTAACTAGATAAAATGAAATCAAACAAGTACAAGATATTGGGTTGCCATTTAACGATGGACAAATCAATAAAGGAATAAGTTTAAAGGACAACATTTTTGGTATTTTAGATTTATAAAAATGAAAAGATAGTTTTTATATCAAATTAAATAAATATGCTAGTCTAGACTTTTTAACCTCGAATGTTGATTGTTGTTTTAGGATTAAGACTGGATTGATCGTGTAGTAGTATAGATAACGGGATTACACGACGCACGTGATGTTCTTGTCATCTAAGACCTCCTATTTGTAATCAATTAATTCAACTAGCCTAAAGACTTGAATGATGATTATGCCAATGATATGTTGATCATGATCCACTCCTATGTCAACTAATGGTTTAGCTTAGTTCATTCCCTTGGTTCGGTTAAATGCACAATTTACCCAACCCAAGTAATCAATTTAATGTAGCAATAGGATCCTTATAAATGTCACTAGATAAGGCAAATTACTAACACCTATTAGTTATATGGAATTAAGTAATGAAAATATGTATAACAGATTCTAGGGAATTGATCGTTCTCCTAGATAACTACACATATCAATTAAGCTATCCGAAAGTATCTACAAGAGTCGTTCTTACACTCCTATATAGATTAATCGTTTGAACGCAACTTACCCCTTTTGGTAAAAGACTGGCAAACACTTGTCACTAGGTGCAAATCAATATACTAAATCAATAAGATGGTGTTTCTTAGTTGAACAAGTATACTGACTAATTTAATCGAAAAGATTAAACTTAACAAGAATGGTTCTTGTATTCAAACAGCAAACTATGATGCATAAGAACAATCAATCAACAAAGGTAAACAATCAACATCTCGATTATTAATCTAGACAAGCATAAAAAGAACTAGCTAACAATCATATTTAAACACAATAACAAATTAGAAACAAAGATAGAATTCATTGAACTAACAAGAATCGATCTCTTGAAGCAATCTTGGATGATGATCCTGATGATTCTTGATTCTGGATTGAAATGATGGATTAGGTGATCCTGGATTACTCCAAGGATCACCTTGAATCGTAACCTCTGCCTCTGAAAATGACTGTGTAGTGGTGTCTTTTGAATGAGGCTGGACAGGGTTTTAAAAAGGGAATAATTTGCACCGAAAGTGGAGTGCGCCGAGCGCACTATTTGGGGTACGCTGAGCGCACTGTTCACCAACCCCGAAAATACTTTACAGCTCAACTTTACGCGTTCAATCTGCTTTACAGGCTGGAGTGTGCTCATGAGTGCGCCGAGCGCACTGTAGCAGTGCGCACTATTTCTACTACTCCCAGAATTCTCTGATCAAAATTTGGACGAGTGAGCTGAGCGCACACCCGTGGCGCACTCCTTGGTTCACTTTACTATTCATTGACTTTTTGACTTGTTTTCGATCTCTGAGTAGTATCATCCAAAATCTTCCATAATTCTTCAATTACACAATGATTCTAACTATTTTACAATAAAATGGAATACAAACGAAAATACTATGTTTACACACGAAATAAACAACGATAGAACTTGATATTGCGACTAAAGATATGTCTAATTTGAGCAATATCAACTGAATTGTTATACCGGATATCCCTGTTTTTGCTTGGTAACCTAAGAATTAGTATACGCTCTAATTGACGCGAATCTTAAATATAGATCTATGGGAACTAACGACCCCCATCCTGAGAGTTTGGATGCTTTAGTACTTCGATTTTTATACAGATGTGTTAATCCTGTATGTTGGGGATATTTTATATGCATTTTGTTAATGTCGGTTACCAGTCAACTTATCGTGAGAATGATTTTCATACAGATGTGTTAATCCTGTATGTTGTTTATGAAAATGAAATCTTATGGTCTATTAAAATTATTGAAAATCATTGTTTACGATAAACCTATGAATTCACCAACCTTTTAGTTGACACTTTTAAACATGTTTATTCTCAGGTATCAAAGTGCTTCCACTGTCTGCTTGCTATTTGCTCAAGGTGCTGCATGGAGTCTTTCATGCCATATTTTCAAAAAGACATTGCATTCAAATCTTATTGTTATAATCTATTATTAAATAATTTGACGATTAAGTCATTTTGTATAAGTTGACATATATATTTGGGAAATGTCTACATTTTTGGTAAACTTTCTATATATAGGAAGTATGTCATTAAAAATGAATGCAATGTTTATCGAAACGTATCATATAGAGGCCAAAACATTGCTGTGAGACCGTAGATAACGTGCCGCGTTAATAGCGATTTTGACGGGTCGTTACATTATAAAATCAGGATATCAGCTTTGTATGCCCACTTAGTTGATAGGTTTAACTCATCACAATTAAATCACGATTAAGTCCTAATAATTGATCTTACGTGATAATTAGTTTTACTATTCTTGAATAGGAATAATAAGCGAACTATAATTATTATTTTATTGATTATCAATATAAGTTATGAACTTATAAAAAGCCAAATAATCTCTGATTAATCTAAAGGCTAGATAACCAACTATTTTAATTATATTTGAATTAGAACAATCCCATCTTTCTTGAGATAGTCTTATAAAAATACTTCTTTAATTAAATTACCTTACTATTATGTCTTTCCTAAGAGATAATATTTAAATAATAATTAAATATATTATAACATATAACAATATTATTTCTTTCCTAAGAAGTATACTAAATAAAAAATAACTCTTATCCACTTCTGCAACTGTGTCGAACGATTCCTAACTTACTAATTACTATATTACAATGGATCATATAAATTGAGTGATGTGTTAAAGTGATAAAGTAAATTAGATCCTATATATTTCAAAGTTGAAACCAATTATCAATTCTAAATTGATGGCTCTTTTAGCTAAGACGAAAAGATAAGTGAAGAGAGGGCCATCTTGCCTTACACCTCTCTTGGGCGAGAATTCTCTGGTTGGTGATGTGTGCGAGGTGGTGTACGAAATACTATTATTTTTATTACGAAATACGACGAAATATGATACAAGTTTTATTTTTTTATCTACAAATGGGATATACCTAAACTCTGCTGCAACACTAAGGCAGTGTACCTAATCGTAGAGTAGTATAGTTTTTAGTAAGTCCGGTTCGTTCCACAGGGAGACGACTTATTTTACACTATATTTTTAAACAACTATATTTGTACAAAATATATATATTACAATTATTATTATTATAGAAGGGGGGTTTTACCGTTTAATGACTGGTTTATCGATTTTATATTTTAAGCGTAAAGATAAATGACGATAATTAAAGTGCGTAAAGTAAATAACGATATTTAAATGATGATATATAAAATTACGAATAATAAAATATGAAATAAAATAATTATGCTTATTTAAACTTCCGTAATCATGATGTTTGACGTTTTGATTTTAAATTATTACCCTGGGATAATTGTCCTTTGTCCTGGATTTATTTGATACCTATCTGGTTTTTGCCCATAATAGTTCATCGGTCATAATTATAAAATGCTCATCAAATTAACCTTATTCCCGAAGTCAAATATTCCAACTAATTAGGGATTTAAACTGTAACAAGGTTTTAATACTTTGTTAATAATTACACCAGGTTATCGACTACGTGTAATCCAAGGTTTTAATACTTTTTTAACAATTACACCAATTACCCTTGTATGTAATCCACCCCTATTTTAATGAGTCCATTGACTATTAATCCATCCCCGTCTCCGGTCAAATGAACAATTATTAGTATTTATAAATATCCTGCACACCGTACCCGATCGAGCGTATGTGGCTATTTATAAATACGTCAAATTGTAAATCTCTATATTAATCAAATATAAAGTCCATTAATAATCCATAGTCCCATTTCCACAAGTGTCGGTATTTGTCCAAACCCTAATTATGGTCCAAAGTTCAATAACCCTGTCTTAATATTTAGTCCAACATCATGATTACTTCGGCTCAAATAAGCATAATAATAACTTAAATACGAGACATTAATTTAAAAAGGAAGGACATAGCTTACAGTGATTATTAATCGCGTAGTGATACACTGACAGAACTCCGACTTTAAAACCCGTAAAATAACCTTTACATTACCTAATCTAAACTAATATAAAACTAAACTAATTTATATTATATATATATATATATATATATATATATATATATATATATATATATATATATATATATATATATATATATATATATATATATATATATATATATATATATATATATATATATATCAGAGAGAGAGAGAGAGAGATTGATATGGTGCAATGGATTCGGCAGAAGCTCGTGCCTTTTATAGGAAAATGCTGATTTTAACTGCTCCGCGATCGTGAAGGTTTTACCCTTTGCAGTTCCGCGATCGTGGAGGTACGCCTTCCAACTCACCAACATTTTTAAAACGTGGGCTGCTGTATTTTTATAATATATAATATAATATATATAATTTTATATAATTATATATATATTATATTATATTATATTATATTCTTGTGCGTAGTTGACTTGTAATTTTAGGTCCGTTGACTCGCTCGTTGATGCTCGGTTTATGTCTCGGTTCCGGATTTCGAACGTCTTTTCGTATGCTTAGATATCTTGTACTTTGCGTTCCACGACTTGTACTTTTATCAATATTTAGACGTTGATCATCAATAAATTGAACCACTTGGATTGTAACTTGTACATTTGAGCTTTTTGAACGTTTGCGTCTTCAAATCTTCGTTTTCTTCTTTTATCTTCGCGCTTATTTATTTAAATGATTATTACATAAAAATAGAACAATGGTAACTAAAAACTTTACATATTGGAAGGATATTGAGACTTAATATATGATCATTTGGAGCAATATCAAATATCCCCACACTTGAACGTTGCTTGTCCTCAAGCAATACAGAACTTGAAATAAAATCACACTTCACTCGAATCACTTTTTTTTTCTCACACTTTATACATCAGTAATTTTGATACGGTGGTATGAACAATGATAGTAACGATATGGTTTACAGTCCCACATGACTATGAAAGTTTATATCCTTTAAGAAAATTGGATCTTTATGAAAATTTTTGATCTTTTGAAAATTCAAGCTAGATTTTACCCTAGACAAGTTTTTCGATTTAACCCTTTATCGGTGTTTGCAAAAATGTTTTTGTGGGTTTTGTGGGTTTCAGATTTGAAAATTTTACCTCAAAACTTGAGGTTTTGTGTCACCCACTTGCTAACCTTGTATTAGGAAAGCACACGTCCAGTATACTTGCTCCGTATATTACCTTTCGGTAAACTACCGTCCGGTTATAAAGGGAAGCGATGAACAAGCAACTGTTAAGGCAATGTCTAATGACATGCAGATGTTAATGGTCCACAACGTGTCGGATGAAATTACTATCCTTTGTAGGAGAAATAGTAAAGATCACCCTATAATTTTTTGGTCTGCCATAAGGTCCTGTCTTCGACCATGCTATGCAACCACCGTTCTTACGGTTGACACCCGATTTGGTTCAGGTGACCTAATGAATTTCGAGAAATTCTTAGGATTTTACGTTCAATGGTAATGAACGCATTGAAAATAGGTTTTCAGAAAACAAATCGGTTTTTATTTTTGATCAAAATATTTTCTCGTTCAAGCACGAGTTTAGATATCATCGAATTCCATGAGTTTGTAATTCTCAATCTTTAAGGTCAACCTCAAGGATTGAGTAATATCAGGCTTAAAAGCTGATTTTTAACCTTTAAGGAGATTATCCTTTCTGGAGGTCTGATTCATTAGTCTTATCAAGCTAATTTGCACGGCGCCCTCCCTATTTTACGAGATAGATCCTCTCATGGTTAGGATAAGTCTGACCACTTGGCGACCCTGTTTGATGCTGAGGTCTGTGGATTTTCTGCTGATTTTAGAGATGACTTTTCTAGATTTTTCATCAACCTACAGCTGGTCTGGACGACAACTTCCTGACCTAAATCAAGAAGCGCGTGTCTTTTTAGGAAGACTTTACTTCCTTTTAATGATGGAATTGATTCATCGAGTAGATCCATCTTTTCTTTCAAATGTATTACAATAAACTGGGTAAAACAGTTAATTTAGTCCAAAACAAAAGCACCTGCAATAACTTTACAGAAACATGTGATAGATAGTTTTTAATTGAATAACTTGGTACATTTTCCCCACACTTGGCTTTTATTTATTTCTTTCTTTGCCTTTTTATTCTCCTCTTTTCCATTTTAAATGAATTCATACATTTTAGGTTGTTTCTCAATTTATATCCTTTTCGAGGTAGCGATAATTTCGGTATTAACACCTAGTTTTTATCGTTCATAAATATGTATAAACATGATTTTAAATTCATTTAGTTGAAAATTTTTCAAATTTTCAAAAAATTTGGCAAATAAATCAAGTGCAAACCCGAGAGAATTTATAACCATTCCCCACACTTGAGATCATGCAATGCCCTCATTTGCATGAAATCAGACTACAATTATAAATTCATGAGGGTGATTAGTGTAGAAAAATGATTAAAAATACCCAATTTGTAATTACAAAGCTCGTCGAATGATAGATGGCGCGCCTCATCGTTCATTCCTTTTGTTGTTTTATCACACATGTTTTTCTTCAAAAATGGTTGCTTTTCTGAACTGTTTGCTAATCTTTGAAAATACGTATTTACCCTAATTTATCATGCATTTTTATTAACGAGTTATGCACTAACCTGAACCCCGAATTTAACATTAAGTGGGGTTAGACTTCCCCACACTTAGCTGATGACATGTGAAGTCGGTCGAATAAGTTCCATGAATTAGAATAGTGAGCCAGTTATTTACATCTCGGGTGGTATATAATATATCAATGGTTTAAAGTTTAGACCCACCCGATTGTCACTACTTAATTCTTTTTTAAGTGTAGCTTTCAGTAAATGGATGCGTCTCTTTTATGGTTCTTGGTCAAATGGATCGTTATACACCGACATACATATTTCTTTACGGTGGACAATTCCTAACATTTCCTTCCGTTCATTCTCGGGTTCAAAGATTTCACCTCTATTACCTAATTGGGTGAAATTCGAGGTGTCAATATCTATTACAACTCGTAGTTCATCTTCGGTCGATGACTCGTCTATTGAGAATATTAGGTAGGAAGGTTGTGGGATGGTGAATTTCGAGATCGAAGCAAATTCTTTTTTTTTTTTATGGTCCTTATCGGTCCCTCTATTTTGATCTCGGGAGTAAAGTTTTCATTGTCATCATCTTCCCAAGAGTACCAATTTGTCACCCTTACTTCTTCTTCATCCATTGATGGATCGATGATTTCGTCGGTAGAGGCTAATGTGTCGATATGTTGTGAAATTGGTAAAACTGAATAAAAAGTATCATCGGGATAATTGGTGATTTTGGAGCTCTCGAATTCAACAAAATTCGATGATATGAGATTTTCTTGTACATGACTCCTCAGATCAACAGGTGTATAGTCTGATAGAGTTTCAGCCCGCCAATTTGCAAACTCTCTTATCTGTTCATTTTGAGCGTCAAATTCATCGAGTTTGATTTTCATATAATCTAAAAAAATTTCAGACACATAATTTTTCTCGTCCTCTAGTTGTTGAGTTTGGATATATTCTTGGGAATAATCCAAATTTGAATTGTATTCCTCATAATCATTCCATTCAGGTTTCATGGGTGCATAATTTTCCATAGGAACGTAATAATAACATTCCCATGTTGAATGATAATTTCCACAGATTTCACAACCAGTTATTGTTTCGTCATTCGTGATCCAAGATTGACCGAACGAATTTTCATCAACACCCATTTGAGAGTACTGATTTAATTGATTTCAGATGTCAGAAAGAGTTTCCAAAATATTGTTAAGATTTTTCATTATACACTTATTACTAAGTTTTAAATTAATAGACTTTTCCGATTTTGCCCACGTTTCGAATAGCCAAAAGATGTAGCAGGTAGCAAGGATCCTTTAAATCGAAAAATCCACAACTCGCCACTAACAAATCCAACTATTACTACGAACCAGAAAATTGACGTCTATTAATTTAATCATTTGTACAAAAATATAATAACTTGTCGAAAAACTAAAAATTTACACTTAATCTAAGGAGAAACTTATAACTATGAAACGATAAAATTAAAAACGACGAACTAAAAAATAAAAAGATAAAAATTATTACAGAATATATTCTAAAAATGATAAAAATAAAATTTTATATAAAAATATTAGTTTTATATTATTATTATATAAAAATATTAATCTATATAATTAAAATTAACTAAATTATTTAAAACCTAAAAACTAATTAATCTAAATAAATAAACTAAATTAACCCTAAATAATAATAATAATAATAATATAAAATTTAACCCTAATTTCGCATTTAATGCTGGTGTTGACTTGTCAGACAACTCTCGCGATCGCGACAATTTTTGCTTTGTTTGCTCTGCGATCGCGGAGGTATGTAGGTTCAGAACCACTGCAGGCTCAAACTCGTTCGTTTTTTTTTTAAACTTATATATAGAAAATTTATAAAAATAAACTTATATTTTAAAAACTAAAAATAAAAATAAAAATACTTTATAATTTTACAAAATATTAAAAATACGTTTTTTTATATATGTATATATTTTTAAAAATATAGATTAAAAATATAGCGTTCCGCGCTCCCCGGCAGCGGCGCCAAAAACTTGATGTGTGCGAGGTGGCGTACGAAATACTATTATTTTTATTACGAAATACGACGAAATATGATACAAGTTTTATTTTTTTATTTACAAATGGGATATATCTAAACTCTGCTACAACACTATAGGCAGTGTACCTAATCGTAGAGTAGTATAGTTTTTAGTAAGTCCGGTTCGTTCCACATGGAGACAACTTATTTTACACTATATTTTTAAACAACTATATTTGTACAAAATATGTATATTACAATTATTATTATTATAGAAGGGGGTTTTACCATTTAATGAATGGTTTGTCGATTTTATATTTTAAGCGTAAAGATAAATGACGATAATTAAAGTGCGTAAAGTAAATAACGATATTTAAATGACGATATATAAAATTGCGAATAATAAAATATGAAATAAAATAATTATGCTTATATAAACTTCCGTAATCATGATGTTTGACGTTTTGATTTTAAATTATTACCCTGGGTTAATTGTCCTTTGTCCTGGATATATTTGATACCTATCTGGTTTTGCCCATAATAGTTCATCGGTCATAATTATAAAATGCTCGTCAAATTAACCTTATTCCCGAAGTCAAATATTCCAACTAATTAGGGATTTAAACTGTAACAATGTTTTAATACTTTGTTAATAATTACAATAGGTTATCGACTGCGTGTAATCTAAGATTTTAATACTTTGTTAACAATTACACCAATTACCCTTGTAAGTAATCCACCCTTGTTTTAATGAGTCCATTGACTATTAATCCATCACCGTCTCCGGTCAAATGAAAAATTATTAGTATTTATAAATATCCCGCTCATCGTACCCGATCGAGCGTATGTGGCTATTTATAAATACGTCAAATTGTAAATCTCTATATTAATCAAACATAAAGTCCATTAATAACCCATAGTCCCATTTCCACAAGTGTCGGTCTTTTGTCCAAACCCTAATTATGGTCCAAAGTTCAATAACCCCATTTTAATATTTAGTCCAACATCATGATTACTTCGGCTCAAATAAGCATAATAATAACTTAAATACGAGACATTAATTTAAAAAGGAAGGACATAGCTTACAGTGATTATTAATCGCGTAGTGTTACACGGACAGAACTCCAACTTTAAAACCCGTAAAATAACCTTTATATTACCTAATCTAAACTAATATAAAACTAAACTAATTTATATTATATTTTATATATATATATATATATATATATATATATATATATATATATATATATATATATATATATCAGAGAGAGAGAGAGAGAGATTGATATGGTGCAATGGATTCGGCAGAAGCTCGTGCCTTTTATAGGAAAATTCTGATTTTAACTGCTCCGCGATCGTGAAGGTTTTACCCTCTACAGCTCCGCGATCGTGGAGGTACGCCTTCCAACTCACCAACATTTTTAAAACGTGGGCTGCTGTATTTTTATAATATATAATATAATATATATAATTTTATATAATTATATATATATTATATTATATTATATTCTTGTGCGTAGTTGACTTGTAATTTTAGGTCCGTTGACTCGCTCGTTGATGCTCGGTTTATGTCTCGGTTCTGGATTTTCGAACGTCTTTTCGTATGCTTAGATATCTTGTACTTTGCGTTCCGCGACTTGTACTTTTATCAATATTTAGATGTTGATCATCAATAAATTGAACCACTTGGATTGTAACTTGTACATTTGAGCTTTTTGAACGTTTGCGTCTTCAAATCTTCGTTTTCTTCTTTTATTTTCGCGCTTATTTATTTAAACGATTATTACATAAAAATAGAACAATAGTAACTAAAAACTTTACATATTGGAAGGATATTGAGACTTAATATATGATCATTTGGAGCAATATCAAATATCCCCACACTTGAACATTGCTTGTCCTCAAGCAATACAGAACTTGAAATAAAATCACACTTCACTCGAATCACTTTTTTATTCTCACACTTTATACATCAGTGATTTTGATACGGCGGTATGAACAATGATAGTAACGATATGGTTTACAGTCCCACATGACTATGAAAGTTTATATCCTTTAAGAAAATTGGATCTTTATGAAAACTTTTGATCTTTTGAAAATTCAAGCTAGATTTTACCCTAGACAAGTTTTTCGATTTAACCCTTTATCAGTGTTTGCAAAAATGTTTTTGTGGGTTTTGTGGATTTCAGATTTGAAAATTTTAGCTCAAAACTTGAGGTTTTGTGTCACCCACTTGCTAACCTTGTATTAAGAAAGCACACGTCCAGTATACTTGCTCCGTATATTACCTTTCGGTAAACTACCGTCTGGTTGTAAAGGGAAGCGATGAACAAGCAACTGTTAAGGCAATGTCTAATGACATGCAGATGTTAATGGTCCACAACGTGTCGGATGCAATTACTATCCTTTGTAGGAGAAATAGTAAAGATCACCCTATAATTTTTCGGTCTGGCATAAGGTCCTGTCTTCGACCATGCTATGCAACCACTGTTCTTACAGTTGACACCCGATTTGGTTCAGGTGACCTAATGAATTTCGAGAAATTCTCAGGATTTTACGTTCAATGGTAATGAACGCATTGAAAATAGGTTTTCAGAAAACAAATCGGTTTTTATTTTTGATCAAAATATTTTCTCGTTCAAGCACGAGTTTAGATATCATCGAATTCCATGAGTTTGTAATTTTCAATCTTTAAAGTCAACCTCAAGGATTGAGTAATATCAGGCTTAAAAGCTGATTTTTAACCTTTAAGGATATTATCCTTTCTGGGGGTCTGATTCATTAGTCTTATCAAGCTAATTTGCACGGCGCCCTCCCCATTTTACGAGACATATCCTCTCATGGTTAGGATAAGTCTGACCACTTGGCGACCCTGTTTGATGCTGAGGTCTGTGGATTTTCTGCTGATTTTAGAGATGACTTTTCTAGATTTTTCATCAACCTACAGCTGGTCTGGACAACAACTTCCTGACCTAAATCAAGAAGCGAGTGTCTTTTTCGGAAGACTTTACTTCATTTTAATGATGGAATTGATTCATCGAGTAGATCCATCTTTTCTTTCAAATGTATTACAATAAACGGGGTAAAACAGTTAATTTAGTCCAAAACAAAAGCACCTGCAATAACTTTACAGAAACATGTGATAGATAGTTTTTAATTGAATAACTTGGTACATTCTCCCCACACTTGGCTTTTATTTATTTCTTTCTTTGCCTTTTATTCTCCTCTTTTCCATTTTAAATGAATTCAAACATTTTAGGTTGTTTCTCAATTTATGTCCTTTTCGAGGTAGCGATAATTTCGGTATTAACACCTAGTTTTTATCGTTCATAAATATGTATAAACATGATTTTAAATTCATTTAGTTGAAAATTTTTCAAATTTTCAAAAAATTTGGTAAATAAACCAAGTGCAATCCCGAGAGAATTTATAACCATTCCCCACACTTGAGATCATGCAATGCCCTCATTTGCATGAAATCAGACTATAATTATAAATTCATGAGGGTGATTAGTGTAGAAAAATGATTAAAAATACCCAATTTGTAATTACAAAGCTCGTCGAATGATAGATGGCGCGCCTCATCGTTCATTCCTTTTGTTGTTTTATCACACATGTTTTTCTTCAAAAATGGTTGCTTTTCTGAACTGTTTGCTAATCTTTGAAAATACGTATTTACCCTAATTTATCATGCATTTTTATTAACGAGTTATGCACTAACCCGAACCCCGAATTTAACATTAAGTGGGGTTAGACTTCCCCACACTTAGCTGACGACATGTGAAGTCGGTCGAATAAGTTCCACGAATTAGAATAGTGAGCCAGTTATTTACATCTCGGGTGGTATATAATATATCAATGGTTTAAAGTTTAGACCCACCCGATTGTCACTACTTAATTCTTTTTTAAGTGTAGATTTCAGTAAATGGATGCGTCTCTTTTATGGTTCTTGGTCAAATGGATCGTTATACACCGACATACATATTTCTTTAGGGTGGACAATTCCTAACATTTCCTTCCGTTCATTCTCGGGTTCAAAGGTTTCACCTCAATTACCAAATTGGGTGAAATCCGAGGTGTCAATATCTATTACAGCTCGTAGTTCATCTTCGTTCGATGACTCGTCTATTGAGAATATTGGGTTGGAAGGTTGTGGGATGGTGAATTTCGAGATCGAAGCAAATTCTTTTTTTTTTGACGGTCCTTATCGGTCCCTCTATTTTGATCTCGGGAGTAAAGTTTTCATTGTCATCGTCTTCCCAAGAGTACCAATTTGTCACCCTTACTTCTTCTTCATCCATTGATGGATCGATGATTTTGTCGGTAGAGGCTAATATGTCGATATGTTGTGAAATTGGTAAAACTGAATAAAAAGTATCATCGGGATAATTGGTGATTTTGGAGCTCTCGAATTCAACAAAATTCGATGATATGAGATTTTTTTGTACATGACTCCTCAGATCAACAGGTGTATAGTCTGATAGAGTTTCAGCCCGCCAATTTGCAAACTCTCTTATCTGTTCATTTTGAGCGTCAAATTCTTCGAGTTTGATTTTCATATAATCTAAAAAAATTTCAGACACATAATTTTTCTCGTCCTCTGGTTATTGAGTTTGGATATATTCTTGGGAATAATCCAAATTTGAATTGTATTCCTCATAATCATTCCATTCAGGTTCCATGGGTGCATAATTTTTCATAGGAACGTAATAATAACATTCCCATGTTGAATGATAATTTCCACAGATTTCACAACCAGTTATTGTTTCGTCATTCATGATCCAAGATTGACCGAACGAATTTTCATCAACACTCGTTTGAGAGTACTGATTTAATTGATTTCGGATGTCAGAAAGAGTTTCCAAAATATTGTTTAGATTTTCCATTATACACTTATTACTAAATTTTAAATTAATAGACTTCTTCGATTTTGCCCACGTTTCGAATAGCCAAAAGATGTAGCAGGTAGCAAGGATCCTTTAAATCGAAAAATCCACAACTCGCCACTAACAAATCCAACTACTACTACGAACCAGAAAATTGACGTCTATTAATTTAATCGTTTGTACAAAAATATAATAACTTGTCGAAAAACTAAAAATTTACACTTAATCTAAGGAGAAACTTATAACTATGAAACGATAAAATTAAAAACGACGAACTAAACAATAAAAAGATAAAAATTATTACAGAATATATTCTAAAAATGGTAAAAATAAAATTTTATATAAAAATATTAGTTTTATATTATTATTATATAAAAATATTAATCTATATAATTAAAATGTCCCATTCTTATTGATTAAAAACGTTCCATATTAATTGATTTCGTTGCGAGGTTTTGACCTCTATATGAGACGTTTTTCAAAGACTGCATTCATTTTAAAACAAACCATAACATTTATTTCATCAATAAAGGTTTAAAAAGCTTTACGTAGATTATCAAATAATGATAATCTAAAATATCCTGTTTACACACGACCATTACATAATGGTTTACAATACAAATATGTTACAACAAAATAAGTTTCTTGAATGCAGTTTTTACACAATATCATACAAGCATGGACTCCAATTCTCGTCCTTATTTAAGTATGCGACAGCGGAAGCTCTTAATAATCACCTGAGAATAAACATGCTTAAAACGTCAACAAAAATGTTGGTGAGTTATAGGTTTAACCTATATATATCAAATCATAATAATAGACCACAAGATTTCATATTTCAATACACATCCCATACATAGAGATAAAAATCATTCATATGGTGAACACCTGGTAACCGACAATGACAAGATGCATATATAAGAATATCCCCATCATTCCGGGACACCCTTCAGATATGATATAAATTTCGAAGTACTAAAGCATCCGGTACTTTGGATGGGGTTTGTTAGGCCCAATAGATCTATCTTTAGGATTCGCGTCAATTAGGGTGTCTGTTCCCTAATTCTTAGATTACCAGACTTAATAAAAAGGGGCATATTCGATTTCGATAATTCAACCATAGAATGTAGTTTCACGTACTTGTGTCTATTTTGTAAATCATTTATAAAACCTGCATGTATTCTCTTCCCAAAAATATTAGTTTTTAAAAGTGGGACTATAACTCACTTTCACAGATTTTTACTTCGTCGGGAAGTAAGACTTGGCCACTGGTTGATTCACGAACCTATAACAATATATACATATATATCAAAGTATGTTCAAAATATATTTACAACACTTTTAATATATTTTGATGTTTTAAGTTTATTAAGTCAGCTGTCCTCGTTAGTAACCTATAACTAGTTGTCCACAGTTAGATGTACAGAAATAAATCGATAAATATTATCTTGAATCAATCCACGACCCAGTGTATACGTATCTCAGTATTGATCACAACTCAAACTATATATATTTTGGAATCAACCTCAACCCTGTATAGCTAACTCCAACATTCACATATAGAGTGTCTATGGTTGTTCCGAAATATATATAGATGTGTCGACATGATAGGTCGAAACATTGTATACGTGTCTATGGTATCTCAAGATTACATAATATACAATACAAGTTGATTAAGTTATGGTTGGAATAGATTTGTTACCAATTTTCACGTAGCTAAAATGAGAAAAATTATCCAATCTTGTTTTACCCATAACTTCTTCATTTTAAATCCGTTTTGAGTGAATCAAATTGCTATGATTTCATATTGAACTCTATTTTATGAATATAAACATAAAAAGTATAGGTTTATAGTCGGAAAAATAAGTTACAAGTCGTTTTTGTAAAGGTAGTCATTTCAGTCGAAAGAACGACGTCTAGATGACCATTTTAGAAAACATACTTCCACTTTGAGTTTAACCATAATTTTTGGATATAGTTTCATGTTCATAATAAAAATCATTTTCTCAGAATAACAACTTTTAAATCAAAGTTTATCATAGTTTTTAATTAACTAACCCAAAACAGCCCGCGGTGTTACTACGACGGCGTAAATCCGGTTTTACGGTGTTTTTCGTGTTTCCAGGTTTTAAATCATTAAGTTAGCATATCATATAGATATAGAACATGTGTTTAGTTGATTTTAAAAGTCAAGTTAGAAGGATTAACTTTTGTTTGCGAACAAGTTTAGAATTAACTAAACTATGTTCTAGTGATTACAAGTTTAAACCTTCGAATAAGATAGCTTTATATGTATGAATCGAATGATGTTATGAACATCATTACTACCTTAATTTCCTTGGATAAACCTACTGGAAAAGAGAAAAATGGATCTAGCTTCAATGGATCCTTGGATGGCTCGAAGTTCTTGAAGCCGAATCATGACATGAAAACAAGTTCAAGTAAGATCATCACTTGAAATAAGATTGTTATAGTTATAGAAATTGAACCAAAGTTTGAATATGATTATTACCTTGTATTAGAATGATAACCTACTGTAAGAAACAAAGATTTCTTGAGGTTGGATGATCACCTTACAAGATTGGAAGTGAGCTAGCAAACTTGAAAGTATTCTTGATTTTATGAAACTAGAACTTTTGGAATTTATGAAGAACACTTAGAACTTGAAGATAGAACTTGAGAGAGATCAATTAGATGAAGAAAATTGAAGAATGAAAGTGTTTGTAGGTGTTTTTGGTCGTTGGTGTATGGATTAGATATAAAGGATATGTTATTTTGTTTTCATGTAAATAAGTCATGAATGATTACTCATATTTTTGTAATTTTATGAGATATTTCATGCTAGTTGCCAAATGATGGTTCCCACATGTGTTAGGTGACTCACATGGGCTGCTAAGAGCTGATCATTGGAGTGTATATACCAATAGTACATACATCTAAAAGCTGTGTATTGTACGAGTACGAATACGGGTGCATACGAGTAGAATTGTTGATGAAACTGAACGAGGATGTAATTGTAAGCATTTTTGTTAAGTAGAAGTATTTTGATAAGTGTCTTGAAGTCTTTCAAAAGTGTATGAATACATATTAAAACACTACATGTATATACATTTTAACTGAGTCGTTAAGTCATCGTTAGTCGTTACATGTAAATGTTGTTTTGAAACCTTTAGGTTAACGATCTTGTTAAATGTTGTTAACCCAATGTTTATAATATCAAAAGAGATTTTAAATTATTATATTATCATGATATTATGATGTACGAATATCTCTTAATATGATATATATACATTAAATGTCGTTACAACGATAAACGTTACATATATGTCTCGTTTCAAAATCATTAAGTTAGTAGTCTTGTTTTTACATATGTAGTTCATTGTTAATATAATTAATGATATGTTTACTTATCATAATATAATGTTAACTATATATATAACCATATATATGTCTTCATATAGTTTTTTACAAGTTTTAACGTTCGTGAATCACCGGTCAACTTGGGTGGTCAATTGTCTATATGAAACCTATTTCAATTAATCAAGTCTTAACAAGTTTGATTGCTTAACATGTTGGAAACATTTAATCATGTAAATATCAATCTCAATTAATATATATAAACATGGAAAAGTTCGGGTCACTACAGTACCTACCCGTTAAATAAATTTCGTCCCGAAATTTTAAGCTGTTGAAGGTGTTGACGAATCTTCTGGAAATAGATGCGGGTATTTCTTCTTCATCTGATCTTCACGCTCCCAGGTGAACTCGGGTCCTCTACGAGCATTCCATCGAACCTTAACAATTGGTATCTTGTTTTGCTTAAGTCTTTTAACCTCACGATCCATTATTTCGACGGGTTCTTCGATGAATTGAAGTTTTTCGTTGAATTGGATTTCATCTAACGGAATAGTGAGATCTTCTTTAGCAAAACATTTCTTTAAATTCGAGACGTGGAAAGTGTTATGTACAGCCGCGAGTTGTTGAGGTAACTCTAGTCGGTAAGCTACTGGTCCGACACGATCAATAATCTTGAATGGTCCAATATACCTTGGATTTAATTTCCCTCGTTTACCAAATCGAACAACGCCTTTCCAAGGTGCAACTTTAAGCATGACCATCTCTCCAATTTCAAATTCTATATCTTTTCTTTTAATGTCAGCGTAGCTCTTTTGTCGACTTTGGGCGGTTTTCAACCGTTGTTGAATTTGGATGATCTTCTCGGTAGTTTCTTGTATAATCTCCGGACCCGTAATCTGTCTATCCCCCACTTCACTCCAACAAATTGGAGACCTGCACTTTCTACCATAAAGTGCTTCAAACGGCGCCATCTCAATGCTTGAATGGTAGCTGTTGTTGTAGGAAAATTCTGCTAATGGTAGATGTCGATCCCAACTGTTTCCGAAATCAATAACACATGCTCGTAGCATGTCTTCAAGCGTTTGTATTGTCCTTTCGCTCTGCCCATCAGTTTGTGGATGATAGGCAGTACTCATGTCTAGACGAGTTCCTAATGCTTGCTGTAATGTCTGCCAGAATCTTGAAATAAATCTACCATCCCTATCAGAGATAATAGAGATTGGTATTCCATGTCTGGAGACGACTTCCTTCAAATACAGTCATGCTAACTTCTCCATCTTGTCATCTTCTCTTATTGGCAGGAAGTGTGCTGATTTGGTGAGACGATCAACTATTACCCAAATAGTATCAAAACCACTTGCAGTCCTTGGCAATTTAGTGATGAAATCCATGGTAATGTTTTCCCATTTCCATTCTGGGATTTCGGGTTGTTGAAGTAGACCTGATGGTTTCTGATGCTCAGCTTTGACTTTTGAACACGTCAAACATTCTCCTACGTATTTAGCAACATCGGCTTTCATACCCGGCCACCAAAAATGTTTCTTGAGATCCTTGTACATCTTTCCCGTTCCAGGATGTATTGAGTATCTGGTTTTATGAGCTTCTCTAAGTACCATTTCTCTCATATCTCCAAATTTTGGTACCCAAATCCTTTCAGCCCTATACAGGGTTCCGTCTTCCCGAATATTAAGATGCTTCTCCGATCCTTTGGGTATTTCATCCTTTAAATTTCCCTTTTTTAAAACTCCTTGTTGCGCCTCCTTTATTTGAGTAGTAAGGTTATTATGAATCATTATATTCATAGATTTTACTCGAATGGGTTCTCTGTCCTTCCTGCTCAAGGCATCGGCTACCACATTTGCCTTCCCCGGGTGGTAACGAATCTCAAAGTCATAATCATTCAATAATTCAATCCACCTACGCTGCCTCATATTCAGTTGTTTCTGATTAAATATGTGTTGAAGACTTTTGTGGTCAGTATATATAATACTTTTGACCCCATATAAGTAGTGCCTCCAAGTTTTTAATGCAAAAACAACCGCGCCTAATTCCAAATCATGCGTCGTATAATTTTGTTCGTGAATCTTCAATTGTCTAGACGCATAAGCAATCACCTTCGTTCGTTACATTAATACACAACCGAGACCTTGCTTTGATGCATCACAATAAATCACAAAATCATCATTCCCTTCAGGCAATGACAATATAGGTGCCGTAGTTAGCTTTTTCTTCAATAACTGAAACGCTTTCTCTTGTTCATCATTCCATTCAAATTTCTTCCCTTTATGCGTTAATGCAGTCAAGGGTTTTGCTATTCTGGAAAAGTCTTGGATGAACCTTCTGTAGTAACCAGCTAGTCCTAAAAACTGGCGTATGTGTTTCGGAGTTTTCGGGGTTTCCCACTTTTCAACAGTTTCTATCTTTGCCGGATCCACCTTAATACCTTCTTTGTTCACTATGTGACCGAGGAATTGAACTTCTTCCAACCAAAATGCACACTTTGAAAACTTAGCGTACAATTTTTCCTTCCTCAATACTTCTAACACCTTTCTCAAATGTTCACCGTGTTCTTGGTCATTCTTTGAGTAAATAAGTATGTCATCAATGAAAACAATGACAAACTTGTCAAGGTATGGTCGACACACTCGGTTCATAAGGTCCATGAACACAGCTGGTGCATTAGTTAAACCAAACGGCATGACCATAAACTCGTAATGACCGTAACGTGTTCTGAAAGCAGTCTTTGGAATATCATCTTCTTTCACCCGCATTTGATGATACCCGGAACGTAAGTCAATCTTTGAATAAACAGACGAGCCTTGTAGTTGATCAAATAAGTCGTCGATTCTCGGTAGTGGGTAGCGGTTCTTGATGGTAAGTTTGTTCAACTCTCGGTAGTCGATACACAACCTGAATGTACCATCTTTCTTCTTGACAAACAAAACAGGAGCTCCCCACGGTGATGTGCTTGGTCGAATGAAACCACGCTCTAAAAGTTCTTGTAATTGGCTTTGCAGTTCTTTCATCTCGCTGGGTGCGAGTCTGTAAGGAGCACGAGCTATTAGTGCAGCTCCTGGTACAAGATCTATTTGAAATTCAACGGATCGATGTAGGGGTAATCCCGGTAATTCTTTCGGAAATACATCGGGAAATTCTTTTGCAATGGGAACATCATTGATGCTCTTTTCTTCAATTTGTACTTTCTCGACGTGTGCTAGAACAGCATAGCAACCTTTTCTTATTAGTTTTTGTGCCTTCAAATTACTAATAAGATGTAGCTTCGTGTTGCCCTTTTCTCCGTACACCATTAAGGGTTTTCCTTTTTCTCGTATAATGCGAATTGCATTTTTGTAACAAACGATCTCTGCTTTCACTTCTTTCAACCAGTCCATACCGATTATCACATCAAAACTCCCTAACTCTACTGGTATCAAATCAATCTTAAATGTTTCGCTAACCAGTTTAATTTCTCGATTCCGACATATATTATCTGCTGAAATTAATTTACCATTTGCTAATTCGAGTAAAAATTTACTATCCAAAGGCGTCAATGGACAACTTAATTTAGCACAAAAATCCCTACTCATATAGCTTCTATCCGCACCCGAATCAAATAAAACGTAAGCAGATTTATTGTCAATAAGAAACGTACCCGTAACAAGCTCCGGGTCTTCCTGTGCCTCTGCCGCATTAATATTGAAAACTCTTCCGCGGCCTTGTCCATTCGTGTTCTCCTGGTTCGGGCAATTTCTAATAATGTGGCCTGGTTTTCCACATTTATAACAAACTACATTGGCATAACTTGCTCCGACACTACTTGCTCCGCCATTACTCGTTCCGACACCATTTTTTCCTTTCGTTCTATTAGCCCCTGGTCCGTAGACCTCACACTTCGCCGCGCTATGACCATTTCTTTTACACTTGTTGCAAAATTTGGTGCAGAACCCCGAGTGATACTTTTCACACCTTTGGCATAGCTGCTTCTGATTGTTGTTGTTGTTGCGGTTATTATTGTTGTTGGGATGATTGTTGTAGTTGCTGTTGCTGTTGTTGTTGTTGTTGTTGGGCCGTTTGTTGTAGTTGCGATTGATGTTGCGATTGTTGGGATAATTGTTGCGATTATTGTTGTAATTGCTGTTGTTGTTGTATTGGTGATTCTTATCACCGTTTTCCTCCCACTTTCTTTTGACTTGCTTCACATTGGTCTCTTCAGCAGTCTGTTCTTTAATTCTTTCTTCAATCTGGTTCACTAGTTTGTGAGTCATTCTACATGCCTGTTGTATGGAGGCGGGCTCGTGTGAACTTATATCTTCTTGGATTCTTTCCGGTAATCCTTTCACAAACGCGTCGATCTTCTCTTCCTCATCTTCGAATGCTCCCGGACACAATAGGCACAATTCTGTGAATCGTCTTTCATACGTGGTAATATCAAATCCTTGGGTTCGTAACCCTCTAAGTTCTGTCTTGAGCTTATTGACCTCGGTTCTGGGACGGTACTTCTCGTTCATCAAGTGCTTGAATGCTGACCACGGTAGTGCGTACGCATCATCTTGTCCCACTTGCTCTAGATAGGTATTCCACCATGTTAACGCAGAACCTGTGAAGGTATGCATAGCGTACTTCACTTTGTCCTCTTCAGTACACTTACTTATGGCAAACACCGATTCAACTTTCTCGGTCCACCGTTTCAATCCGATCGGTCCTTCGGTTCCATCAAATTCCAAAGGTTTGCAGGCAGTGAATTCTTTGTAGGTGCATCCTACACGATTTCCTGTACTGCTAGATCCAAGGTTATTGTTGGTATGTAGCGCAGCCTGTACTGCGGCTATGTTTGAAGCTAGAAAAGTACGGAATTCCTCTTCATTCATATTCACGGTGTGTCGAGTAGTCGGTGCCATTTCCTTCAAAATAGTCAAATGGAACAAGTTAATCATACAGAATATTAAGAGTAGTTAATAGTATTTCGTAGCATAATATGAACTCATTTATAAAAGCTTTTTCTTCATATTAGCGTTTTATAAGTTTAAATTCGGGTAGTACCTACCCGTTAAGTTCATACTTAGTAGCTAATATACAATTCAACTACTACAATTCTATATGAAAAACTGATTGTAATAATATTTCGCGTTCAAACTTTTATACAATATTTTACAAACTTACAATACCGCTTATTTTACATAAAGCATGAAATATAGCACACAATAACTTTGATACAAGATAGTTGTGAAGACAATTCTAGCTAGTACACAAGTCGTTCGGCAAAGGCAATAAAGACACGTAATTCATACGTCCAGAAACAAGTCATGCATTCTGGTTTTACTAGGACTACTTCCCATCCTTGGTCTTGTGCAACATAACCGTTATGGCCGTTGATAAGACAGCGTGTTGTAACGTCATCAAAGGGACGAGGGTTACGTAATGTCCAACAGTCCCGTAATAATCTAAAAACCTCATTTCTTACCCCAATTACCGACTCCGTCACTTGTGGAAACGTTTTGTTTAATAGTTGTAGCCCGATGTTCTTGTTCTCACTTTGGTGAGAAGCGAACATTACTAATCCGTAAGCATAACATGCTTCTTTATGTTGCATGTTAGCCGCTTTTTCTAAATCACGAAGTTCAATATTCGGATATATTGAGTCAAAATAATTACTTAACCCGTTGCGTAAAATAGCATTTGGGTTCCCCGCAATATATGCGTCAAAGTAAACACATCGTAACTTATGGGTTTCCCAATGTGATATCCCCCATCTTTCAAACGAAAGTCTCTTATAAACCAAGACATTCTTGGAACGTTCTTCGAATGTCTTACAAACTGATCTCGCCTTAAATAGTTGTGCCGAAGAATTCTGGCCGACTCTAGACAAGATTTCATCAATCATGTCTCCGGGTAGGTCTCTTAAAATATTGGGTTGTCTATCCATTTTGTGTTTTTAAACTGTAAAATAGACAAGAGTTAGTTTCATAAAAAAATACTTATTAATACAAGCAATTTTTACATATATCATAAAGCATAAGAACACTATATTACATATATTACACCACACGAATACAACTATCTTATTCCGACTCGCTCGTTTCTTCTTCTTCGGTTTTGGTTCGTTTTGCCAAGTTTCTAGGGATATATGATGTTCCCCTAATACGAGCCGTCGTTGTCCACATTGGTTTAGAAAAACCTGGTGGTTTAGAGGTTCCCGGGTCATTGTTACAACTTAAGGACTTCGGGGGTTGACGATACATATAAAGTTCATCGGGGTTGGAATTAGATTTCTCTATTTTTATGCCCTTTCCCTTATTATTTTCTTTTGCCTTTTTAAATTTAGTTGGGGTAATTTCTATAACATCATCGGAATTCTCGTCGGAATCCGATTCATCGGAGAATTGGTAATCCTCCCAATATTTTGCTTCCTTGGCGGAAACACCATTGACCATAATTAACTTTGGTTGGTTGGTTGAGGATTTTCTTTTACTTAACCGTTTTATTATTTCCCCCACCGGTTCTATTTCTTCATCCGGTTCCGATTCTTCTTCCGGTTCCGATTCTTCTTCCGGTTCCGACTCTTCTTCCGGTTCCTCTTCGGGAACTTGTGAATCAGTCCACAAATCATTCCAATTTACATTTGACTCTTCATTATTATTAGGTGAGTCAATGGGACTTGTTCTAGAGGTAGACATCTATCACATAATATCAAACACGTTAAGAGATTAATATATCACATAATATTCATATGTTAAAAATATATAGTTTCCAACAAAAATGTTAAGCAATCATTTTTAAAGAAAACACGGTCGAAGTACAGACTCACTAATGCATCCTAACAAACTCGATAAGACACACTAATGCAAATTTTCTGGTTCTCTAAGACCAACGCTCTGATACCAACTGAAATGTCCCATTCTTATTGATTAAAAACGTTCCATATTAATTGATTTCGTTGCGAGGTTTTGACCTCTATATGAGACGTTTTTCAAAGACTGCATTCATTTTAAAACAAACCATAACATTTATTTCATCAATAAAGGTTTAAAAAGCTTTACGTAGATTATCAAATAATGATAATCTAAAATATCCTGTTTACACACGACCATTACATAATGGTTTACAATACAAATATGTTACAACAAAATAAGTTTCTTGAATGCAGTTTTTACACAATATCATACAAGCATGGACTCCAATTCTCATCCTTATTTAAGTATGCGACAGCGGAAGCTCTTAATAATCACCTGAGAATAAACATGCTTAAAACGTCAACAAAAATGTTGGTGAGTTATAGGTTTAACCTATATATATCAAATCATAATAATAGACCACAAGATTTCATATTTCAATACACATCCCATACATAGAGATAAAAATCATTCATATGGTAAACACCTGGTAACCGACAATGACAAGATGCATATATAAGAATATCCCCATCATTCCGGGACACCCTTCGGATATGATATAAATTTCGAAGTACTAAAGCATCCGGTACTTTGGATGGGGTTTGTTAGGCCCAATAGATCTATCTTTAGGATTCGCGTCAATTAGGGTGTCTGTTCCCTAATTCTTAGATTACCAGACTTAATAAAAAGGGGCATATTCGATTTCAATAATTCAACCATAGAATGTAGTTTCACGTACTTGTGTCTATTTTGTAAATCATTTATAAAACCTGCATGTATTCTCATCCCAAAAATATTAGATTTTAAAAGTGGGACTATAACTCACTTTCACAGATTTTTACTTCGTCGGGAAGTAAGACTTGGCCACTGGTTGATTCACGAACCTATAACAATATATACATATATATCAAAGTATGTTCAAAATATATTTACAACACTTTTAATATATTTTGATGTTTTAAGTTTATTAAGTCAGCTGTCCTCGTTAGTAACCTATAACTAGTTGTCCACAGTTAGATGTACAGAAATAAATCGATAAATATTATCTTGAATCAATCCACGACCCAGTGTATACGTATCTCAGTATTGATCACAACTCAAACTATATATATTTTGGAATCAACCTCAACCCTGTATAGCTAACTCCAACATTCACATATAGAGTGTCTATGGTTGTTCCGAAATATATATAGATGTGTCGACATGATAGGTCGAAACATTATATACGTGTCTATGGTATCTCAAGATTACATAATATACAATACAAGTTGATTAAGTTATGGTTGGAATAGATTTGTTACCAATTTTCACGTAGCTAAAATGAGAAAAATTATCCAATCTTGTTTTACCCATAACTTCTTCATTTTAAATCCGTTTTGAGTGAATCAAATTGCTATGATTTCATATTGAACTCAATTTTATGAATCTAAACAGAAAAAGTATAGGTTTATAGTCGGAAAAATAAGTTACAAGTCGTTTTTGTAAAGGTAGTCATTTCAGTCGAAAGAACGACGTCTAGATGACCATTTTAGAAAACATACTTCCACTTTGAGTTTAACCATAATTTTTGGATATAGTTTCATGTTCATAATAAAAATCATTTTCTCAGAATAACAACTTTTAAATCAAAGTTTATCATAGTTTTTAATTAACTAACCCAAAACAGCCCGCGGTGTTACTACGACGGCGTAAATCCGGTTTTACGGTGTTTTTCGTGTTTCCAGGTTTTAAATCATTAAGTTAGCATATCATATAGATATAGAACATGTGTTTAGTTGATTTTAAAAGTCAAGTTAGAAGGATTAACTTTTGTTTGCGAACAAGTTTAGAATTAACTAAACTATGTTCTAGTGATTACAAGTTTAAACCTTCGAATAAGATAGCTTTATATGTATGAATCGAATGATGTTATGAACATCATTACTACCTTAATTTCCTTGGATAAACCTACTGGAAAAGAGAAAAATGGATCTAGCTTCAATAGATCCTTGGATGGCTCGAAGTTCTTGAAGCAGAATCATGACACGAAAACAAGTTCAAGTAAGATCATCACTTGAAATAAGATTGTTATAGTTATAGAAATTGAACCAAAGTTTGAATATGATTATTACCTTGTATTAGAATGATAACCTACTGTAAGAAACAAAGATTTCTTGAGGTTGGATGATCACCTTACAAGATTGGAAGTGAGCTAGCAAACTTGAAAGTATTCTTGATTTTATGAAACTAGAACTTTTGGAATTTATGAAGAACACTTAGAACTTGAAGATAGAACTTGAGAGAGATCAATTAGATGAAGAAAATTGAAGAATGAAAGTGTTTGTAGGTGTTTTTGGTCGTTGGTGTATGGATTAGATATAAAGGATATGTTATTTTGTTTTCATGTAAATAAGTCATGAATGATTACTCATATTTTTGTAATTTTATGAGATATTTCATGCTAGTTGCCAAATGATGGTTCCCACATGTGTTAGGTGACTCACATGGGCTGCTAAGAGCTGATCATTGGAGTGTATATACCAATAGTACATACATCTAAAAGCTGTGTATTGTACGAGTACGAATACGGGTGCATACGAGTAGAATTGTTGATGAAACTGAACGAGGATGTAATTGTAAGCATTTTTGTTAAGTAGAAGTATTTTGATAAGTGTCTTGAAGTCTTTCAAAAGTGTATGAATACATATTAAAACACTACATGTATATACATTTTAACTGAGTCGTTAAGTCATCGTTAGTCGTTACATGTAAATGTTGTTTTGAAACCTTTAGGTTAACGATCTTGTTAAATGTTGTTAACCCAATGTTTATAATATCAAAAGAGATTTTAAATTATTATATTATCATGATATTATGATGTACGAATATCTCTTAATATGATATATATACATTAAATGTCGTTACAACGATAAACGTTACATATATGTCTCGTTTCAAAATCATTAAGTTAGTAGTCTTGTTTTTACATATGTAGTTCATTGTTAATATAATTAATGATATGTTTACTTATCATAATATCATGTTAACTATATATATAACCATATATATGTCATCATATAGTTTTTTACAAGTTTTAACGTTCGTGAATCACCGGTCAACTTGGGTGGTCAATTGTCTATATGAAACCTATTTCAATTAATCAAGTCTTAACAAGTTTGATTGCTTAACATGTTGGAAACATTTAATCATGTAAATATCAATCTCAATTAATATATATAAACATGGAAAAGTTCGGGTCACTACATCAGACAACTCTCGCGATCGCGACAATTTTTGCTTTGTTTGCTCTGCGATCGCGGAGGTATGTAGGTTCAGATCCACTGCAGGCTCAAACTCATTCATTTTTTTAAACTTATATATAGAAAATTTATAAAAATAAACTTATATTTTAAAAACTAAAAATAAAAATAAAAATACTTTATAATTTTACAAAATATTAAAAATACGTTTTTTTATATATGTATATATTTTTAAAAATATAGATTAAAAATATAGCGTTTCGCGCTCCCCGGCAGCGGCGCCAAAAACTTGATGTGTGCGAAGTGGCGTACGAAATACTATTATTTTTATTACGAAATACGACGAAATATGATACAAGTTTTATTTTTTTATTTACAAATGGGATATATCTAAACTCTGCTACAACACTATAGGCAGTGTACCTAATCGTAGAGTAGTATAGTTTTTAGTAAGTCCGGTTCGTTCCACATGGAGACAACTTATTTTACACTATATTTTTAAACAACTATATTTGTACAAAATATGTATATTACAATTATTATTATTATAGAAGGGGGTTTTACCGTTTAATGACTGGTTTGTTGATTTTATATTTTAAGCGTAAAGATAAATGACGATAATAAAAGTGCGTAAAGTAAATAACGATATTTAAATGATGATATATAAAATTGCGATTAATAAAATATGAAATAAAATAATTATGCTTATTTAAACTTCCGTAATCATGATGTTTGACGTTTTGATTTTAAATTATTACCCTGGGTTAATTGTCCTTTGTCCTGGATATATTTGATACCTATCTGGTTTTTGCCCATAATAGTTCATCGGTCATAATTATAAAATGCTCGTCAAATTAACCTTATTCCCGAAGTCAAATATTCCAACTAATTAGGGATTTAAACTGTAACAATGTTTTAATACTTTGTTAATAATTACAATAGGTTATCGACTGCGTGTAATCTAAGATTTTAATACTTTGTTAACAATTACACCAATTACCCTTGTATGTAATCCACCCTTGTTTTAATGAGTCCATTGACTATTAATTCATCACCGTCTCCGGTCAAATGAAAAATTGTTAGTATTTATAAATATCCCGCTCATCGTACCCGATCGAGCGTATGTGGCTATTTATAAATAAGTCAAATTGTAAATCTCTATATTAATCAAACATAAAGTCCATTAATAACCCATAGTCCCATTTTCACAAGTGTCGGTCTTTTGTCCAAACCCTAATTATGGTCCAAAGTTCAATAACCCCATTTTAATATTTAGTCCAACATCATGATTACTTCGGCTCAAATAAGCATAATAATAACTTAAATACGAGACATTAATTTAAAAAGGAAGAACATAGCTTACAGTGGTTATTAATCGCGTAGTGTTACACGGACAGAACTCCGACTTTAAAACCCGTAAAATAACCTTTACATTACCTAATCTAAACTAATATAAAACTAAACTAATTAATATTTTATATATATATATATATATATATATATATATATATATATATATATATATTATATAGAGAGAGATTGATATGGTGCAATGGATTCGGCAGAAGCTCGTGCCTTTTATAGGCAAATTCTGATTTTGACTGCTCCGCGATCGTGAAGGTTTTACCTTCTGCAGCTCCGCGATTATGGAGGTACGCCTTCCAGCTCACCAACATTTTTAAAACGTGGGCTGCTGTATTTTTATAATATATAATATAATATATATAATTTTATATAATTATATATATATTATATTATATTCTTGTGCATAGTTGACTTGTAATTTTAGGTCCGTTGACTCGCTCGTTGATGCTCGATTTATGTCTCGGTTCCGGATTTTCGAACGTCTTTTCGTATGCTTAGATATCTTGTACTTTGTGTTCCGCGACTTGTACTTTTATCAATATTTAGACGTTGATCATCAATAAATTGAACCACTTGGATTGTAACTTGTACTTTTGAGCTTTTTGGACGTTTACGTCTTCAAATCTTCGTTTTCTTCTTTTGTCTCCGTGCTTATTTATTTAATCGATTATTACATAAAAATAGAAAAATAGTAACTAAAAACTTTATATATTGAAAGGATATTGCGACTAAATATATGATCATTTGGAGCAATATCAGTTGGCGAGCCATTAACTAAGATGGAGATAGATGTAGACTTTAGACATGATTCTATCCATGATCACCATTTATCTCCAAATCCCATTAATTTCAACACTGTAAGGAGGTAATCCCAAATTCCCAATATAATGAATCAAACGCTTTCTCGAAATCCGCCTTAAATAGTAAACTTTTATTGAAAATTTTAATACCTGAATTAAATTGATTGAATTTTAATATTTAAATAAAATAGATTGAAACTAAATTTGATACTTTGGCAACTAAATGTATTTTAGTTGCAAGTTAATGTGGTTTAACATTTTCTCATAACATATGATTTAAGTGTCATTTATTTTATCATAATAAGGTTTCAGTTGGTTTTAAAGGTGAAATAAATTGTGAGATTGTTAGTGAACGTGATGGTGATAATGGAAGTTGTTTTCCTGTTAATTTAGATAGGATTGATAGGATTCTTGATGGTGTTGGTTTTAGTCCTATTTCAACTAGTGCACTTCTTGATAACTTGGCGAATGCTGCTACCGGTAATACTGCGGGATGAAAACTGTGTATTTGTGCGAATGTTAATTGTAAAGGTTATTGTAGGGGTTGGCACATTCATACTAGTAGGTTTCGGTTCAATGGGGGAAAAAAGGCGTAGATAAAGATGTGATCAAGAAGAAAGGTAACAAGAAGAAAAAGAGTGGAAGGGATGGGACCTTTTGTTTACACGATTCTAGTGATGAGGAGGAATCCGTGGTGGCTAGCCAAGGGACTCCAAAAGTAAATGAAACCTTAGAGAATTGTAAGTCGAAGCGTGTGGGAGCGGGGTCGGGTGAAGCTTTTGTTGGTAATGGATTTTATGACAAGTTTAGAAATGGTGGTTTGAATTCGGACGGAGTTGGAATTGAGTCGAACTTCGCTTTCCAGGCTAATAGGAAAGATGTCATCAACATGAAGAACCAATGGGCTTGTTTTGCCTTTTATGGGTCTTCTTTGTTTGGTAGTATGTTTGCTTCTTTGTTTTTCGGTTGTATTCGTATTCTTTGTTAGGTCCACAATGAGGTTCGGTTTTAGTTAACGTCTTTCTTGTCTTGGTTAGGTTGTGTTTTTATGTCACCGATCCTCTATCGTGGTGGTTTTCTTTGTTTGCTCGGTTTCTTGTCTCTTTTTGAGTTCAAGTTTTATATAAAGTTTTTGTTATTTTAAATGACCTGTCCATATTACTATAAACGCGGTACGTTACTCATTGGTCCCATAGCGAGGTATTTAACCTCTATATGATACGTTTTAGAAAATATTGCATTCGTTTCATAAAAAGCACACCATTATTATACATAATGCATGTTTTAAACAATTAGGTGATTATTTAAGGAATAATCCCCATAATACATCGGTTTTCAAATACTACACACGTGACATAACAGTCGAATATAATACATGATAAAGGTTTTATTGAATGCAACACTTTATTTAAATAAAAGTATGAGACTCCATGCACAGCCTGCTCAGATAATGCAACAGCGGAAGACTTTCTTAATGACCTGAGAATAAACATGCTTATACAGTCAACACAAAGGTTGGTGTGTAACGACTCGGAAATTTCCGACCAAATTTAAACTTTAATCTTTATATTATTCCGACACGATAAGCAAAGTTTGTTAAGTTAAATCTCAAGAATTTTAAACTGTGTTCATACATTCATTATAACCTCGACCAAATTCCGACGATTCACGAACCGTTATATATAAATAGATATGTATATGTATATGTATATGTATATATATATATATATATATATATATATATATATATATATATATATATATATTATAACTTGAGAATATTAATAAAGTATTAAATGTATAATACTTTACACGAACGTATTTGTTTCAATATGATTTTCGACAAAATTAAAAAAAAATATATTAAATGATTGAATTATCAGAAACGTTGAATTATGATTACAAGACTCTGTTGAGAGGTCCACTATGATTTGAGAAAATCTATTCCTCTTAACGATATTCAGAATAATTTGTAAAGCTATATATAAATAAAAACAAAAAGTGTCATTTACGAAAGTTAGACAAAAGTTAGTGAAGAATTGGTTTCCATAATATTCTATTAATCTATTTTCAAACGTACAAAGACGTTTTCAGTTTAAAAAGAACTTTATTATTAAAATGTATATAACTTTTATAAATATCTAGAATCACTTTTGATAACTCATTACTTAACCAGTATAATAAATATAACGATATTTATATTTTATTTCATTAAATATATATAACAATTTAAATTAATATTATATATATTTATACGCGTATTATACATACATAGTTTTTATACTTTTACTATACTTTAACTTTACCTTTACTTTACTTTTACTTTACTTTAACTTTAATAATTCACTTTAATAATTCATACTTTAATAATTCACTTTAATAATTCATACTTTAATAATTCACTTTAATAATTCATACTTTAATAATTCACTTTAATAATTCATACTTTAATAATTCACTTTAATAATTCAAAAATATATTATAAATAGAATTCAATAGGTTTCATTATTTTATAGAAACTTAAAAATATATTTCTCTAAACTCTCACAATCGATATATATATATATATATATATATATATATATATATATATATATATATATATATATATATATATATATATATATATATATATATATATATATATATATATATATATATATATATATATATATATATTTGCTCTGTATTATTTCAAGATATTATTAGTATACATAAAATATTACGACGGAGTGCTGTCCGAGTGATTTCAAAATTGTTTTTTTGAATGAGTCGAAGCTAAGGAAATTATGGGTTATAGCTATGGAGGTGATGGGTATGGTTCATGGGTATGCTCGTGAGGTCAATCTAGTATTTTGTCATCTCCGTTGCGTCTACGTACTTTCCTGCAATATTGAATCTCAATATTGATACGTCGTGAATCCGAGGCCAACCTTGCACTTGTTAAATGACGTTATATGTATTTTTACTACGAAATACAGTATTGTGAGTTTCATTTGCTCCCTTTTATATATATTTTTGGGACTGAGAATACATGCGCTGTTTTTAAAAATGTTTTACGAAATAGGCACAAGTACTAAAACTAATTCTATGTGGGTTTAAACCAGAAATATACCCTTAGCTTGGTAACATTAAACTACTTGTCTATGTACGGTAGGCGCGAATCCTAAAGATAGATCTATTGGGCCTGACAAACCTCGTCCTGACTATGGGATGCTTTAGTACTTCAAGGTTATTTAAAACACACCTGATCCGGTGTACTTCAGAGGGTAAAACATGAACGTTAAGGCTTGTTACCGGGTGCCTACAACTTATAGAATACTTTTATACACTTGCGAGTGTACATATATTTAGAAACTGAAATCTTGTGGTCTATTAATATATTGAAATGATTGTTATGATAAACCTATGAACTCACCAACCTTTTGGTTGACACTTTAAAGCATGTTTACTCTCAGGTATTAAAGAAATCTTCCGCTGTGCATTAGCTCATTTTAAGGATATTACTTGGAGTCATTCATGACATATTTTGAAAGACGTTGCATTCGAGTCATTGAGTTCATCAAGATTATTATTAAGCCAATTATAGTTGGATGTATTATGAAATAGTGTGCATGCCGTCAACTTTCGTTGTAAAGAAAGTTTGTCTTTTAAAAACGAATGCAATGTTTGTAAAATGTATCATATAGAGGTCAAATACCTCGCGATGTAATCAACTATTGTGAATCGTTTATAATGTATATGAACGGGTCCTTTCAGTTGGTATCAGAGCGGTGGTCTTAGCGAACCAGGTCTGCATTAGTGTGTCTAACTGATAGTCGTTAGAATGCATTAGTGAGTCTGGACTTCGACCTTGTCTGCATGTTAAAAGTTTTGCTCATCATTTTTGTCGGAAATTACCTGCTTATCATTCTTAGTCTAGACACATCTTATTGCATTGATTGCATGAATAGTGTATAGACAAAATTCATATCTTAGCGTATCTGCTAATTCATATCTTAGCGTATCTGTTACTGTAAACTTTGCCTGACATATTCCGTAAATTCCTCCGTAATCTACGAAACCTTTTGCTCTATATAATTAGAATACCACCCGATAGTCGAAAAATCATTTCATATCAAAAAATTCTTTATTCAATCGTACGAAATGGAATTCGTCATTAGTTCAAGTCCCTCGGATTCCAAAATGAAATCCCACTCAAGTTCTGAAAGCAGTGTGACCGGAATGGATCAACCAATTAGTCATCATCTATTCTGGATGAATTGGGGATAGGTTCGTAGCCTCCTTAATCATTGGAGACAAGAAGAAGGTGATCCCTTCCATCCACCACATTGCCCTCTTGGCGAAGAACCTGAAGCACTTACCGGCGAACCTATCCGAAACACCATTTTCTCTCTTATTTCTAGAGTATCTCGTCACGATTACATACTATACCAAATTCTAGATTTTATTTATTCGCTCGTCCGAACCGACAATCACCCCGGTGTAATAGAAGAAGTCAACGAGCTTCGCGCTCGGGTAGTGGCTTTGGAGAATATGGTGCAAAGGTTACAAACGCCAGCAGCAGTACCGGCAGCATAAACAGTACCACCATCAGCAACACCAACAGTACCATCACCACCACCAACAACAACATCCACATCCCACACCGCAACATCACAATCTGTATCTAAAACATCAACGTCATATGCGCTGTAAATATCCAGGAATATCAACAACAATAAACGATGAAGTATTAATTCATAAACTTCATTGAAGGGATATCTCTGCGGCAGTTATGTAATCTCCAAAATCTTAGAGATTATTTAATTCTGACCGTAAATCGAATGAGTGAACGGAGATGGTAGAGTAGAAACTTTGATCGAAAATGGTGTACGATTTACAAGCTAGAATTGTTTTACCAACAGCATCAACAGGACCGTAGCATCATCAACACAGTCAGTGCCGTCAGTATCGTCAGAATCAACAGCACCTGTAACATCACAAACTCTGTCAGTTCAAGAATCATTGTGGACATCATTACGAATCAACAACGAATATATTGTATCAACGAGTTATGAAGTATTAACTCATTTCCAATCGAAAGATTTATATGTATATTTTATATGTATAAATTTTTAAACCATAATAAATCTTCCCGTACTAAGCTATTATGTGTGAATCTTAACTACTCAGTTAATTTATATTACAAATATGCAATGATGTACGTCCTTCGTCCGCAACTTAACCATCGTTAATTACAATCTCTGTCTCAATTCAATAAAAATCCAATTCATAATAAATCAAGTGTATTATTCGATTATATGTTTGATTTTACACTTTCATCATTGATGTACTCGAAACTTTTCAAATAACATCATTCGTACCTTGTGACCAACAAATAACAAAGTAATGATTCATAATTTCAATATTATTGAAGAAATACTTATGCAATTTATAAAGTTTTAGGGATTACTCAATTCTAGTTCCAACCATAAAACAAATGAGTTTAATTTAATATTAACTCATTAAATCTATATTACATCTAAAGAAAATATACACATATATTTTCATAAAGACTGTAATAAACTTCTTTTGTACAAAATATTAATTGTGAAAATTTTTTTAACGGGTAGGTAATACCCGAGAGATATAAATTCACAAATAATATGTTACATTCTTCGAATCTGATTCAACAAATCATCCATTATACTCCCTACTTTCACAACAATATACATTCTTTTATAGAAATCAAAACAACCATACTCATTCAAAATTTAATTACATATTCTGATTTTGAAATCTCAATATTCAACTCGAGATATGACCAAAATCATCACTCTTAGATCCTTACATCTTTCATAAGCTATATTTTGACTTCAAAACTGTGTTAGAACATCATATGTATTAACGATTACAATATGTTCTCAAACCCTTCGAAAATTTCTGAAGACACTTCGAATGATGAGCAATCGAGATGATGATCCAACCACATGTTACCCACAGTTATGTACCCGAAAAACTCTTGAAACCAAAGTAAAAGTTTAAACAATGTTTCCGCGCCAGATTCTTTGGCATTTATTAGCAAAAATAACTTTGCGACTCCTATTCAAAGTAGCCAGTTTTGTCACAGCTTCAGCAAGTCAACTTCGACTTTTCAGTCAGACTAACCTTATTATAACCTTGAGATATACACCATCGTTACCAGGGAACCTTTTACATTCCACCACATTATTAGCAGATGTACCAACAATTTCATTACCCTTTGACTTTAGCCTCTCCAAAAAGTCATTATAATTATTTATTGAAACCCCATCATTTACTCATTCGCATCTTGTAATGAGAATTGCCATACGAATCATTGGAAATTAGCAATCAGTATTTTGAAATCTCGCAGCATGTCTACGCCAACAGTTATATGTGTATATATAACGTCTATCTTCTGGACTTAATGTGAAGTTTCTGAAAAACACTCCGAACTATGAATTGGTTATCCAAAAATGGAAAAAATGCTGATGAAGCAGCAAAAACTATAAACGACTTTAAACGGTAAAAGCTGGATGATAATGATGAAGTGTGCTGGCAAAGCGCAGAAAAAGAGAAGTTTTGGAACTGGAAAACGGATTGAGAAAAGTAGGAATGAGGCTATGGACAAATTACAAAGACTGAACCTGACTTCAAAGGATCCAAATGTTTCAGTACCTGCTGAAGTCATTAACGAATATCTTGCTCCTGACTCTAAACCCCTGCGGACAATATTCTTCATCATCCTCTGATATTAGAAATTCTAAAATATCATCATATCTTTCATTATAAATATCATCCATACTTCTGAAGATATTTTTATAATTATTCTTATCTGAAATCATTTACCTCTTCGCGCTATCTGTATTATATCATAAAAGAAACTATTTTAGTTTCTAAATTCTGAAACAATCGAGTTTAAAATAGGAATATTCTTGAAGAAGTGTTGGGAGCTGAAGCATGAGTTAGTATAATATAATGACACTTGATCAACGTGATTATATTATAGTAATTCATGCTGAGTTTCTAAATGGAACATGATGATTCACAGATCATAACGTTATCATGTGCTATGTTACTTGACTCTTGTATTCTCTTTGATCTCTAAATATCAAGAAAATATTTCTTGATGATTCGGCCTTTTCCGAGGTATTCTGGTAATTTGACAAGTCAAGATCGTGCCATTACAATTTCCTTCCTAGAACATTAACAATGTTCATTCCGAAATTTATATCTGCGAATTCTGGACCATTACAAGCGGTGCTTAATCACAAGAAGAAGAAACGAAAGGACAAAGCTCCGAACTAGAAATGGGAGTATAAATCATAGCAAATAGAAGAGAGCATTAACTGTGGATGACAATGATTATAGAAGAAGCAAGGACTTTGAAATATAAGGGAAGATATAAAACCCAACAACAACCCAAAAATCATAAACCGTATATATCAATGCATATAGCAATATAAAGATACGGGAGAACTAAAAACACTATAAAACCAAGAGTATAGTAGAAGTAAATAGATTCTTCCGGACGCAGATGAAAAATAAGAGCGACAGATATGAAAGTGATGAGTATATCAAGAATCAGCACTGGATGAAGCATATTGACAAATACTTTAAAATATGAGTTGAGAAGGTGTGAGTTGTAAGAAAACAAATTAGGTGGATTTATAGTGAAATATCCGACAGAGAAATCAAAATGGATTATCGCATTAATTCGAAGAGGATCATAATTTCCTTAATCGCCGAATAATAAAATCCAATATAGATTACAAAGATTTTCTTTACGGAGATCAATCGTGATGACGTCAAAAGATACGACGAATCACAATTATCTTAATGAGTCGAAGTGCTGTCCGAGTGATTTCAAAATAGTTTTTTTGAATGAGTCGAAGCTAAGGAAATTATGGGTTATAGCTATGGAGGTGATGGGTATGGTTCATGGGTATGCTCGTGAGGTCAATCTAGTGTTTTGTCATCTCCGTTGCGTCTACGTACTTTCCTGCAATATTGAATCTCAATATTGATACGTCGTGAATCCGAGGCCAACCTTGCACTTGTTAAATGACGTTATATGTATTTTTACTACGAAATACAGTATTGTGAGTTTCATTTGCTCCCTTTTATATATATTTTTGGGACTGAGAATACATGCGCTGTTTTTAAAAATGTTTTACGAAATAGGCACAAGTACTAAAACTAATTCTATGTGGGTTTAAACCAGAAATATACCCTTAGCTTGGTAACATTAAACTACTTGTCTATGTACGGTAGGCGCGAATCCTAAAGATAGATCTATTGGGCCTGACAAACCCCATCCTGACTATGGGATGCTTTAGTACTTCGAGGTTATTTAAAACACACCTGATCCGGTGTACTTCAGAGGGTAAAACATGAACGTTAAGGCTTGTTACCGGGTGCCTACAACTTATAGAATACTTTTATACACTTGCGAGTGTACATATATTTAGAAACTGAAATCTTGTGGTCTATTAATATATTGAAATGATTGTTATGATAAACCTATGAACTCACCAACCTTTTGGTTGACACTTTAAAGCATGTTTATTCTCAGGTATTAAAGAAATCTTCCGCTGTGCATTAGCTCATTTTAAGGATATTACTTGGAGTCATTCATGACATATTTTGAAAGACGTTGCATTCGAGTCATTGAGTTCATCAAGATTATTATTAAGCCAATTATAGTTGGATGTATTATGAAATGGTGTGCATGCCGTCAAATTTTGTTGTAAAGAAAGTTTGTCTTTTAAAAACGAATGCAATGTTTGTAAAATGTATCATATAGAGGTCAAATACCTCGCGATGTAATCAACAATTGTGAATCGTTTATAATGTATATGAACGGGTCCTTTCATGGTGAGATATATAGGTTTAAAATTACCATCAATATAAATATAGACCACAAGATTTCATAGTTATAAATATTTCAATAAAGATATTCTATAAGTTGTTGAGCGCTTCGGTAACCATACTTAACCATTAATATGGCATATTCCCTTTATTATAAAATCTCCCTAAACTGTGCCAAGTGTAGTAAAAACGAAGTACTATGCAACCGTTTACGATACTAGAGCGACTAGCCCGGTTGAGGTTGTCAAACCCGATAGATTTATCAATAGGATTCGCGCTTACATGTTCTTACAACATGTAAATATTAGTTACCAAGCTATTAGGGAAGATATACAATGTGGTACAACTCAACGTAGAATATATTTTAAGTACTTGTGTCCATGGCGTAAAACATAAAATGCATGTATTCTCATCCCAAAATATTTTTAGAGTTTAAAAATGGGACTATATACTCACGGTAGTAAAAGTATATTAATAATAAGTTTTCAACTTATTAAAAATATGGCCGTCGTCCTTGGATTCACGAACCTATAACAATAATAACGATTCAGATAATAATACATGTGAAAAAAATTAATATAGCAAGTTCATATAATACTTATATAATAATTTTTAACATTTTATGTTAGTAGTCCATTGTTAGTAGTCCTTTGTTAGTAGTCCATTGTTAGTAGTCCTTTGTTAGTAGTCCAAAATAGTCCGAAAAGTCCAACAGTCCAATAATCGGTATATAATCTTAGAATTAACCCACGGGTATTGTGTACGTATTGTCTTGCATCAATCCAGAGACGTGTTGACTTAGAATTTATCAAAACGTATTGTGTACGTATTGTCATGGAACGTACCAAGATTATTATATATATACAATCTCGGAATTAACCAAGATTATAATATTTTGTTATACTAATGATAACATGTCCAAATATATATAGGATATAGGAAAAGTTAGCAAGGATATGGTTAATATAGTTTTTATAATATAAATTTCGTCCATACAACGTTAATTTTAGCAGATTTTGTTTAGCTCACCAAATATTCATTACAACTCCGTTTAAAGTGAATCAAATTGCTTTAAGAAATAAATTTTACAAAACCAATTCGAAAAATTCAGTCCAAGTAGTAATATTTTGAGCTTTACCCTCGTTTTATGTCGGTGGACAGATTTGGAAAAATCCCGGCATCCACCCAATATATGATTTTTGATAAAATACTTCCACTTTGTCTAAAATCATGAAAAAAAATACTGGAAATCTTATTTACATATATTAGCATATTTCCAAAGTCTTAGCCTCGAACTCAAAATCTAAGATAGGTTTTTAATTCTCAACCCAAAACAGCCCGCTTTTTACCGAATGGAGATTAAACGATATATGTTAAGTTTCAAGGTGTTCTTCATTTGTACAAGTTATAAATTCTTATATTAACTTAATATAACATCATAATACATATAAATAAGTGTTATTAGAGTTAAGTTAGAAAGATTAGATTAGTTTTTCAAACAAGTTTAGAATCAACTAAACTGTGTTCTAGTTTATAAACTCTTATATAGATAGCTATAAACGTATGAATTGAACAAGAGTTGAAGTAGAGTTTTTACCTCAAGTTTAGAATGTAAAGTTGCTGGAAAGAAGTAGTAGAACAAAACTTGAGAGAGTTCTTGCAAGTGTGTGTGAAAATTGAAAGTAAAATTTGAAAAATGAATGTGTAAAAATGAGTTAGAAATGGTGCTTATTTATAGGCTTGTAAATTTGGTTTTTAGTAAAAATATCTAAGATAAGTTAAAATGCATTAAGTCATGGATAACATATTAAATTTATTAGGTCATGGATGACATATTACACAAATAATTGCAGATTTCTATTAGTATATACTAATAGTAAATACTTCTAGAAGCTGTGTATAATACAGGTAAAAATACCGTATGAATACGAGTAGAATTCTTGAGAAAATTGAACGAAAATATGACTATAGATATCCTTTATATGTATGTGTAAATTATAAAGTGTATTCAATACTTGTAAGGATGTATTTACACTCGTAATACATTTTATGTAAATACATTTTAACATAAGTTAAATACGTCGTTTAAATAGTAACATATAAATTGTTCGATAACTCTTTAAATTAGTAGTATGAAAATATATATATAATACTTTGTTAATATATTTTAATACTTTGTTAAAATATAAATAGTTCCATTCTATCATATTTATACAATATATGATTTGGGTACCTGGTTCGTTGAATAGTGCTTGTTTCGTTGTTGATTCAGTCATCTATGTTGGTAAGGTGGATGGTGGAGTGTATGTTGTTCATGATGGTGTATCTCGGAGGAACCTATTAAAAATTGGCAAGTTGTTAGTGTTGTTTAATGTCTTTTTTTATTAAGCAACCGGTAATTCATATTAATTCATATTTTACCTGGTTTGGTTTGTGTCACGGTATCATTTTCTGGTATTTTTCTTGTTGGTGAGTTTCTGATTCGGAGTCTATGGGGAACACGTTGTCCACGATAAACTGAGGTAATACTCTGTCCGTGCTTGAGCTATAACGAAACTACAGTATATGTGTTGTTCCTTCTCTTTCATTAGTTGTGGTGTTATGAGCTTTTGTCGGTGGCACATGACAGTCACTAATGTGTGACATATGTGTCTGATTATCATGTTCTCCTCTTTTGAGAAAAATGTGAAAGCCGCGATTGCTGGACCATCTGTGAAGTATGCCCTGAAACAGTAGCTTTTTTTAGGTTTTTCTTAATGGGTTTTGCTTTAAGTTTAGTATCAATTTGTGTATATGTATCTTACCAAAAGTTGCTTCTTGGTCTCCGCGGGTTGGACATTTGTTGGTGTTTCCGATGGGCCGGATTTTTTTCCTACATTTTGGGTGGCTGCAGCTGTTGTAATACCAAGTTCTGGTGTTATCGAATTCAACTAACGTAAGTTCGCATGTGAATGGGTCTACCTGTAATGAGTAAATGGGTTAAATAAGACATGTATGGTGGTTAAGTATCCTTTTTTTAAATTACCTCATAGCTTCCATTGTTTTGTCGCAGAAGTTCAGTGAGTGTGTACCTATTCTTTGTTTTTTCCATGTTAATGTCTTCGTACTTGGTTCCGTCTATCTGTAGTAGTGTAGTTGCTCCAAATTTTTCCTTGTACCTGTTACATATGGTATATATGATATGGGTGTATGCACTGTGTAAATCACTATACAGATGTAATGTAACAACCCAAACCAAACCACGAACAACCCGCATTAAAATACGAAATAAAAAAAATATTTCCTGTTCAGCATGTGGCGCGGCGCGCTAGATGGCCGCGCGGCGCGCCAAACTGTTATGTCCAAAAAAGTTTTAAACGCGAAAAAGATCGACTACTTCCCGTCATAATTAGATCGAACGCTTTCACCAACATTTTCAAATATGTAAAACTAACACGATTCAAACATAAAAACAAGTTTTACATGATGGGGCCCACATTGGCCGATTTACGAGTTTAATACAAAATATGAGTTTCGACCACCAAAAAGTTTAAGTACCAAACTACACTACTAGCATGGCGTTTGGGATTAAACT
Organism: Rutidosis leptorrhynchoides; assembly: GCF_046630445.1. NCBI lineage: Eukaryota > Viridiplantae > Streptophyta > Magnoliopsida > Asterales > Asteraceae > Rutidosis > Rutidosis leptorrhynchoides. Next base: position 670,821,448 of record NC_092333.1, on the reverse strand, counting down.
ACCCAAGTCTCGGTCAACCTCCAAGGACTAATACTTCCAAAAAGCGTCCCCTAATCAACAAAGCAGGATCTCTATTCCATGATAATGCCCTTACCCTTGTCCACAACAGAACCTATAAAAATAGTAAACAACGAGAGGTTAAGCAAAGCTTAGTGAATGCAATAATTATACACATACATATATAATCTACTTACTTGCATCACTTACACATTATCGCACACGAGCTAGCAATTCGACAACCATGTAAAACATTAAGCATATACCAATAACCGCAAGTTCATAAGGAGCTAGCAATACCAATAGCATATAGTTCATAATTAAATATGCTAACACAACATTCTTATAACCATGGTTAACCAATCGAGCAAGGGAACGGTACTTAAAAGGCCGTTGGAGTTCGTAACATCCGTTAGTGTTACTTAAACGACGCATAATCACTAATCCCCCGGGTGATGTCTTAAACAACGCGACTCACTCACCCCCATGACAATGTGGCATCTTGAACAACGCAACGAATCCACATGCCAATCAAAACGATGAGTGGTGTCTTAAACAACGCGACATCCACTCCCATGACAATGTGGTGCCTTAGACAACGCGACAATGCCACATGTCAATCAAACAATGAGTAGTGTCTTAATAACGCGACAATACTACTCGTTACATAGAACGTGGTGTCTTAATAACGCGACAATGCCACATCCATTCTACACAAATAAATACATTATATACATACACGCATAATTATTCCACTCACCTTACGCCTTCGGTGAATCAATAAAATCAAGCTTGAATCTTCAAGGTAACGCACCTATTATCACGCACATACAATCAATCAACCATTCAAGTTGGTCAAACTCACAACACTTACCACTACTATGTCATTTTGACCCATTTGGACACCTAACCCATAATTGGGTCCTCTTTTGCCAAAACCCTAACATTAGTCAAGTTAGGTCTTAAAACATCCTTTAACACTAGGTTTATGCATTAATCACAAACATTTACTAACTTAGGTCCATTTTGACCCATTTGACCCATTTAAGGTCAACACACCCATTTCGGATCATCCACTAACCCACACAACACCCATTTACATAAATATTGGTGTTCTAGCAATTTACTAACTAATTAAGGTTTGTTAACAACAATTAATACTTGAAAAATCCTAGTTAGTCATCTTTGAGTCAACATAACCCTAATTCTCCCAAAACACCCAATTTACTAACAAAGTGGGTTTTAGGTTCACCATTAACCCTAACCCTAACCCTTACACAAAATTAAATTAGGAAATCATGTTTAGAGCATACCACTACACTCAAAATGTAGCTAGGAAGTAGATGAACAAGTTTAATGCTTGAGCTTGAGCAAGATTCCACCTTCTTCTTCTCCAAAAATGAGTTTTCTCACACTAGGTTAACACTCTCTCTCTAGAATTGAATGGATGAGGATAAGGTAGATGGAAATGGAGTAAATGGCACTCCAAAAACTGATCCAAAGCCTTTAAGTCGGCCCTTAAGTGATTTTACCAAATTGCCCTCAAAATATCTAATTTAAAAAGAAAGGAATCTGTCAGCCCGTAGTGGCGCGCCGCGCGGCCAGTTCAGCTTCTTTTGTCTTTTAATTATATACAACGTAAACCCCACAACTTGAATAACTTATTCACACATATTTACAAGGAAAAATATTCGGGTCTTACAACTCTCCCCCGCTTACATCGGAGCGCGTCCTCGCGATCCAAGCCGCATGACAAGCGGGAAGATAAACCAACACAAATTCCTCGGGTTCCCATGTAAACTCGGAACCTTTACTACGACGCCATTGAACCTTAAAGGTCCTCACCTCCTTGTTACGCAACATTTTCACTTTCTCATCAAGTATAGCAATCGGCTCTTCAACATATTCCAACTTGTTGTTTAGCTCGATTTCGTCTAATGGCATCCACGAAGAATCATCCGCAAGACACTTACGGAGGTGGGAAACATGAAATGTGTTATGGATCCCCGCAAGTTCTTCGCGTAATTCCAATCGATATGCAACTTCACCAACACGAGCTAAAACTTTGAATGGCCCAATAAATCGAGGAGCTAACTTTCCCCGTTTTCGAAATCGGATAATACCTTTCCATGGTGAAACCTTAAGCATTACCATGTCGCCTTCTTCAAATTCGATCATTCATCTACGTTTATCGGCATACGACTTTTGTCTATCTTGAGCCTTCTTCAGATGATCCCGAATAATCTCAATCTTGTTATTCGTCTCCAAAACCAAATCGGTACTCCCGATTTCCCCTTGACCCACTTCACCCCAAAAAATTGGAGTTCGACACCTACGCCCATAAAGCATCTCATAAGGTGGCATCCCGATACTAGTGTGATAACTATTATTGTACAAGAATTCCACCAAAGGCAAGTGCTCATCCCAACTACCACCGAAATCAATAATGCACGCCCGTAACATATCTTCCAAAGTTTGATTCGTACGTTCGGTTTGACCATCCGTTTGAGGATGATATGCCGTGCTCAACTTTAATTGCGTACCCATATCTTCATGAAACTTTTCCCAAAATCGAGATATGAAACGGGTATCTCGATCCGAAATAATAGATATAGGAACCCCATGTCGCGAGACCACTTCCTTGATAAACAACTTAACTAAAGCCTCCGACGATATCGCTTCTTTAATGGGGAGAAACAAAGCACTTTTCATCAAACGATCAACTATCACCCAAATCGTATCAAATTGGGTTCTCGCCGTCTTTGGTAACTTTGTAATGAAATCCATGGTAATGTGCTCCCATTTCCATTTCGGGATTTCTAACGGTTGTAACTTACCATACGGCTTTTGGTGCTCGGCCTTAACTTGCAAACAAGTAACACATTGTTCAACATATTTTACAACATCACGCTTCATGCCCGGCCACCAATAATCTTTCCTTAAATCAAGATACATTTTCGTCTCGCCCGGGTGAATGGAATACTTTGACTTATGTGCTTCATCAAGTAGCACTTGTCGATAATCACCCATCTTAGGCACCCACACCCTTCCTTGAAAAGACAACAAACCAAGCAAGCCCATAGTAATGAACTCTGATTGCCCCACAATTCGCTCCTCATGCTTGTTGTGAACGTAAGCCTCAATTTGAATTACACCTAGCTTTTCAAGAAAATCGTTAGTAATAATCATACGTAACAATCCCAATCGTAACGACGGGTGATGACTCTTTCGACTTAACGCATCCGCGACCATATTCGCCTTGCCCGGATGATAAAGTATTTCACAATCATAATCTTTTACCACATCCATCCACCTACGTTGACGATAATTCAAATATCATTGATTAAAGAGATGTTTCAAACTCTTATGATCTGAATAAATCGTACTCTTGACACCATACAAGTAATGGCGCCAAATTTTCAACGCATGTACCACTGCCGCCAACTCAAGATCATGAGTCAGATATCTCGTTTCGTGTTCCTTTAACTGTCGAGAGGCATAAGCGATGACTTTACCCCTTTGCATAAGAACACACCCGAGCCCGTTTAAAGAGGCATCATAATAAATCGTCATATCTTCCACACCTTCCGGCAATACTAACACCAGAGCTTGACACAACTTCTCTTTTAACAATTGAAAAGCAATTTCTTGCTCGTTTTCCCAATTAAATTTAGCATTCTTCCTCGTCAATTTCGTCAATGGAGAAGCAATCTTAGAAAAGTCTTGGATAAACCGACGATAATAACCGGCCAATCCGAGAAAACTTCGGATTTCCGTAGGCGTAGTCGGTCGTCCCCAACTCTTCACCGTCTCGATCTTCCCCGGATCCACTTGAACGCCGTCTTTGTTCACAATGTGACCAAGGAATTGGACTTCCCTTAGCCAAAATTCACATTTGGAGAACTTTGCATACAACTTGTCCTTTTGTAACGTCTTCAATACTTCACGCAAATGACGTTCATGTTCGTTCATACTTTTCGAGTTGACTAGTATGTCGTCAATGAACACTATTACCGACTTGTCCAACATAGGTTGGCACACTCGGTTCATAAGATCCATGAATGCCGCCGGTGCATTCGTAAGACCAAAAGGAATCACCACAAATTCAAAATGCCCATAACGCGTTCAAAAATCCGTTTTCTCGATGTCTTCCTCGCGGACCCGCATTTGGTGATAGCCGGACCGTAGGTCGATTTTAGAGAAATACATTGCACCTTGGAGTTGGTCAAACAAATCGTCAATCCTAGGCAAAGGATAACGATTCTTGATCGTCACTTTGTTCAACTCCCGATAATCGATGCACATCCGCATACTACCATCCTTCTTCTTTACGAACAATACCGGAGCGCCCCACGGCGAAGCACTCGGTCGAATAAAACCCTTTTCGAGTAACTCTTAGATTTGATTTAACAACTCTTGCATTTTTGTCGGTGCTAAACGATAAGGAGTTTTAACAATGGGGGTAGCCCCCGGAACCAACTCAATGCGAAATTCAACTTGTCCTTCCGCCGGAACACCTGGTAACTCATCCGGAAAAACGTCTTCAAATTCATTAATCACCGGAATTTCACGAATGGGTGGTGGCTCATTACGAGTATCAACAACATGAGCAAGGAAAGCCATGCCACCAGTAACAACGAAACGACGTGCCCGTGCAAAAGTGCATATCGGCACCGGTCTCCTTCGCTTATCGCCATGAATAATTAACTCTCCCCCACTTGGGGTCCTTACACGAATAAACTTATCATGGCATGAAATATCGGCTCTATAACGATCGAGCCAATCCATACCAATGACAACATCAAAATCGCCAAGGTCATCAGGATGAGATCAATTTCAAAACTTTCGGCACCAAACACAACATTACAATTTCTACACACATCAACCACTAGCGCCGTCTTGCCATCCGCTATTTCAACTACTACCGGACAGCTTAACTTTACTAGCGGTTTATTTAACTTAGGCACAAATCTTGGAGACACGAAAGACAAATTAGCACCACTATCAAAAACTATCCACGCCGGATTAGAATTAACCATGAAAGTACCTGAAATGACTTCATTGGATTGTTTGGCTTCTTCATTCGTCATCAAGTAATTACGACCCCTAGCCGTACCCGCCGCCTTCTCTAGCCGCTTGACATTATCATTGCGCAACTCGGGACACTCGGGCCTCTTGTGCCCTTCTTTACCACAATTGAAACAAGTAAATTTGGTTGTAGAAGGTGGGTTGGTGCAATCACGGGCCATGTGCCCCCTTCGCCCGCAATTATGACATGAATAATGAAATTCCCCCTGAGCACTCTTCTTCACACTACCAACGCTCTCGGTTGCACCTTTACCCTTCTTGTTCGAATGACTAGTAGCTTCGAACTTCCTCTTACCAAAAGTAAAACTACTCTTTCTCAACATAAGCGCTTCAAAACCTTTAGCCATATTAAACAACTCATCGAAGCTTTTCACCACGTTCACACTAATTTTCTCTTGATAACTATCATTCAAGGTTCGATAGAAATCTTCTTTCAACATCTTATCATTCCCGACATACTCCGGGCAAAATTGGGTCTTGGACAAAAACACGGATTTGAGAGTGTTCAAATCCATCGACCCTTGCCTCAAGGTACGTAGCTCGTCCTTAAGCCTTGTAAGATCGGCCGAAGTTCGGTATTCATCGAAAAACTCTGCTTTGAATTCGTCCCAAGTGAAGTCCATACATTGCACATCACCATAAAGATGGATTTTCGCGTCCCACCATAACTTAGCATCGCCCCTTAACATGCTAGACCCATACCTTCTCTTCTTATCGAGAGGACATTCGCAAGTACGGAACGCCCCCTCCATATCGGAGATCCAACGGGCACTTTTAAGAGGATCTCTTTCGCCCTCAAAAGTGGGAGGTTGAGAATCCTTGAAGTTCTTATAAAAAAAGTCCCGTCTTCCCACATTATCATCATGAAGAACGGCCTTGACTTGCTCTTTGACTACATTGACTAATTGCTCGTCAATCGAGTCTAGAAACATCTTCTTAATCTCCTCAACGTATTCTGCCTTTTGACGTTTAAAGATGGCCTCAACCTTGGCCGTGAACTCGGGGTCCTCACTCGTGCCCCCATTATCGGTGTCGTGTCCGTTTCTCATCTTCATTCTATAAAATGAGATAGGTTAAACGGCGAAACAAAAGGACATAACACGTATGTATATACTTATACACCACACTACTCCATCTTGCTCAACAATCGTCGTACATTGCTTGTTCGACACGATTTGCGCCCGTAACAATGGTAGCTAATCATTGTTACGCGAGCACGTTGCATTAACTTGCTAGTACAACGTCTATCTCGCTTGATGATTGTAAAACATACCACAAAACAATTAGCACTAGGTTAGTTAACATAAACCAAAGTACTAACAATTCCCGATCCGGCCCAAAGTCCTACAAGTCCCGCATAAAGCGTACACACAATAAACTCTAAGTCTAGGCACCTATCTCAAGTCGCCTAAATCCCATAGACCATGCTCTGATACCACTTGTAACAACCCAAACCAAACCATGAACAACCCACGTTAAAATACGAAATAAAAAAAATATTTCCTGTTCAGTGAAAGGACCCATTCATATACATTATAAACGATTCACAATAGTTGATTACATTACGAGGTATTTGACCTCTATATGATACATTTTACAAACATTGCATTCGTTTTTAAAAGACAAACTTTCTTTACATCGAAAATTGACAGGCATGCATACCATTTCATAATATCCACTATCCAACTATAAATTGATTAATAATAATCTTTGATGAACTTAATGACTCGAATGCAACGTTCTTCGAAATATGCTATGAAAGACTCCAAGTAATATCTTTAAAATGAGCAAATGCACAGCGGAAGATTTCTTTAACACCTGAGAATAAACATGCTTTAAAGTGTCAACCAAAAGGTTGGTGAGTTCATTAGTTTATCATAATCATTTATTTTCATCATTTTAATAGACCACAAGAATTTCATTTCCAGTTCTCATAAATATATGTCCCATGCATAGAGACAAAAATAATCATTCATATGGTGAACACCTGGTAACCGACATTAACTAGATACATATAAGAATATCCCCTATCATTCCGGGATCCTCCTTCGGACATGATATAAATTTCGAAGTACTAAAGCATCCGGTACTTTGGATGGGGTTTGTTAGGCCCAATAGATCTATCTTTAGGATTCGCGTCAATTAGGGTGTTTGTTCCCTAATTCTTAGATTACCAGACTTTAATAAAAAGGGGCATATTCGATTTCGATAATTCAACCATAGAATGTAGTTTCAATTACTTGTGTCTATTTCGTCAAACATTTATAAAAGCGCATGTATTCTCAGTCCCAAAAATATAAAGGGTAAAAAGGCAAATGAAACTCACCATACTGTATTTCGTAGTAAAAATACATATAACGTCATTGAACAAGTGCAAGGTTGGCCTCGGATTCACGAACCTAAATTAATTATATATATTTATGTGTTGGTCAATATTTGTCTAACAAATTAGGTCAAGTCATAGTGTACCACAATCCTAATGCTCGAGACTAATATGCAAAAGTCAACAAAAGTAAATTTGACTCAAAATAATTTCTAAAAATCTATACATGATTAATATATAGTTTAAATATCGTCGTTTTATATTTTTAAATATTTTTTAAAAGATTTATTAGAGTAAATAATATAATTTATTTATTAATAAATAAAATTTTATATTAAATTTATATAATAAAATATACTTTTATATATATTAAGTAATAAAATTTATAGGATTCATTTAATATCATAAAGATAATATGATAGGTATTATTAAAGTAAGTTATTACACGTAGTAAAATATGTTTGTATCACATATTTATTTGATAAAATAATATCTATAATAATAGTAAGTAAAAGTTGTATTATTTTGTAATAATAATTATTATTATAAAAATATCAATATTTATAATTACTAAGATGACATTATGATAAAACGATAATTTTAATTATGATAACTTTAATATTTACGATAATTTTTAATATTATCTTTAAAATAATAATTCTATTTAAAATAATAATAATAATGATATTTTATAGTAACAATGACATTTCTATTAAAATGATAATTTTTGTTAAAATGATAGTTTTAATACTAACGATACTTTTAATAATAATAGTAATGATAAAAATAATAAGAACGATAATTTTATCTAAATCAATATCTTATAATATTTTAATTTCATCATGATACTCTTACTCATTATTTCCTAATCGTTTCGTTTAATATCTTTTAATCTACTTTTATATCATTTTCATAATAATGATAATAATAGTAATCAAAATAATTAGGTGTTACAAATATTTGTTTTAATTACACTAATATTAATAATGATAGTTACTATAACATTATTAACGATAATACTAATAATTATCTTAATGATAATATAGTAATAATAATAATAACAATAACAATAACCATTTTTAAATAATGATATATATATTAATAATGATAATAATAATAATAATACAAATAATAATAATAATAATAATAATTGTATAATAATAATAATAGTAATTATAACTTTAACGGTAATAACGATAGTAATAATAAAAAAAATAACAATTTTTAATGATAAATCCCTTTTATTGATAAAGATAATAATAATCATAATAATAAGATAAAACTAGAACGACGATAAAAACGACGATAATAATAATCATTTTTAATAAAAATATCGAAAATTCAATTGATTATAACTTCTAATCCGTTCATCGAAACCATTCGATATCTAAAGTTAAAGTTCTTAATTTTTCGCTAGCTTTCCAAGGACATGCATATCTTATACCTTATCTCAACCCAAGTGTAACTAATTCAAGATTCAACCTAACCTGTCTAAGGGCAATATCAAAAGTACAAGCATGCATAATCCTAAATACTCGAGCACTAGTCAGGGATACACTATTAGTATGTAAAAGTTAAATTATGAGTACTCACGTATCAATATTGAGATTCAATATTAGAGAAAAGGTACGTAGACGCAACGGAAATGATAAACACTATATTGACCTCACGAGCATACCCATGAACCATACTCAATCACCTCCATAGCTATAACCCATAATTTCCTTAATCCTATCCTACTCGAAAAACAATTTCAAAACCACTCGGACAGCACTTCGTCGTAATATTTTATGTATACTAATAATATCTTGAAATAATACGGAGTAAATATATATATGTAAATCAATTGAGAGAGTTTAGAGAAAAATATTTTCAAGTTTCTATAAAATAATAAAAACTATTGAATTCTATTTATAATAGATTTTTGAATTATTAAAGTGAATTATTAAAGTATGAATTATTAAAGTGAATTATTAAAGTATGAATTATTAAAGTGAATTATTAAAGTATGAATTATTAAAGTGAATTATTAAAGTATAAATTATTAAAGTGAATTATTATAGTTAAAGTAAAGTAAAATAAAGTAAAGGTAAAGTTTAAGTATAGTAAAAGTATAAAACTATGTACGTATAATACGCGTATAAATATATATAATATTAATTTAAATCGTTATATATATTTAATAAAATAAAATATAAATATCGTTATCTTTATCATACTAGTTAAGTAATGAGTTGTCAAAAGTGGTTCTAGATATTTATAAAAGTTACGTTTTAATAATAAAGTTCTTTTTAAACTGAAAACGTTTTTGTACGTTTGAAACTAAATAGATCAATCGAGTCTTTATGAGATTCAATCTTCCACTATCCTTTGTCTAGTTCTCAATGATTGACAATTTGTTCTTATTTATAAATCACTTTACCATTTTCCGAATATTGTTAAAATGGAAAGATTTCTCAAATTAACGTGGGCCTTTCAACAGAGACTTGTAATCATAATTCAATATATCTGATAATTCAATCATTTGATCTTATCTTCTAATTCCATTGATAAAAATTTTGAAACAGATACAATCATATAAAGTATTTAATCTAATATTTTTTTTACGTTTCAAGTTATAATATATATACACATATACATATATAATCATATTAATTTAATGGTTCGTGAATCGTTGGAACTTGGTCGAGGTTGAATGAATGTATGAACATAGTTTAAAATTCTTGAAATTTAACTTAACAAATATTGCTTATCGTGTCGGAAACATATAAAGATTAAAGTTTAAATTTGGTTGGAAATTTCGGGGTTGTCTCAGTACCCACCCGTTAAAGAAATTTCGTCCCGAAATTTGAGTGGAAAGGTCGTGAATGATAATAAGTATGTTTTCATGATGCATACGGGCTGAAAATTAGAGTTTTATCATCAGCGAATAATTTTGATAAACAATCCATTTATATGAAGAGTACGAATGAAGCTAACATAGAAGAGTGAAATGAGTAAGTGTAGATTCATCTTATCATTTGACGTAGATATGATTGATTCCTAGATTTCAAGGGATTTGAAGAAAATCTTCTTAATAAGATTTGACTCTCCGGTAATCAAGGGAATTAGAATCCGCTTTAAATGCGATCGTCCATTTTAATTGTTCTGTCGAAGATTTTCTTATAAATTCACCTCCTTCATTTCCTTACAACTCACACCTTCTGTTGATGCATTTTATGCAAGTCCCTAGACATCTACCCACGTCCATTGCAGGTACAACAATTTACAGGCCACCATGATTGCTCGTTATTATCCTATCCGTGTTTGTATGTGGTTACAGGAACTGCAGGAACGAGATTTAGATGTTTGACTATGTTAGACTTAGTCAGACGTACGAGTGAAGCCTCACTAGTACGGCTGACAGGCTCATACGCACGGTTGATGCTGAGCTAAGTCACAATTACAACCTAAATGAGAAGACACGAGTGAGTGATCACCCGTACGGCTGATGAAGCCAACTCGTACGTGTGATGAATGAATCGTATGGGTGAGTCAACAGCAGGGGTATATAAAGTCTTATGTTCTTCATTTTAGGTTAAGCCTCTCATTTGTTACACACACTCAGATCTAGTGAGCTCCTTCGATTCTCTCTCAGTCCAAATCACCCAGGTGGTAAATAATAGCTCTAGGTGTTGATCTAATCACACTTGATTTAGTTGTGGTTTGACTAAATTAATCAAAAAAAAAAAAACTTAACCTATTCACTAGAGGGTTTGAATCACTTATTCCGCCATTGCGTGAGTTAAATCTGTTGATTTCTAAGTTCCTAGTCATGTTTCATCACCTTCTATTCTTTCCCCCTCAACTCATATATTAAACTATTCATCAATATGCTCCATCCAGTTCTGATTCTCGATATACTTCTAACTTTCATATCGGTCATTCTTCTTTTTCATCTACCGCCGGAAAAATCTATTTACTTCTACTATACTCTTGGGTTTATAGTGTTTCTAGTTCTCCCGTGTCTTTATATTGCTATATGCATCGATATATATGGTTTATAATTTATGGTTTGTCATTGGACTTTATATGTTCCCTTATATTTTAAAGTCTCTGCTTCTGTCTTCTATAATCATTATCATTCACAGTTAATGCTCTCTTTTATTTGCTGCAATTTATACCCCAATTTTTATTTCAGAGTTTTGTCCTTTTGTTTCTTCTTCTTGCGATTAAGCACCGCTTGTAATGGTCTAGAATTCACATATATGAATTTTGGAATGAACATTGTTAATGTTCTAGGAAGGAAATTGTGATGGCACGATCTTGACTTGTCAAATTACTAGAATACCTTGGAAAAGGCCGAATCATCAAGAAATATTGTTATGATATTTTAGAGGTTAAATAGAATAGAAGAGTCGTATAACATGGCACATGATGATGTTATGATCTGTGAATCATCACATTCTATTTAGAAACTCAGCATGACTTACTGTAATATAATCACATTGATCAAGTGTCATTAAATTATACTAATTCATGCTTCAGTTCCCAACACTACTTCAAAATATTCCTATTTTAAACTTGAATGTTTCAGAATTTAGAAACTAAAATAGTTTCTTTTATGATGTAATACAGATAGCGCGAAGAGGTAAATGATTTCAAATAAGAAAAATTAAGAAAATATCTTCAGAAATATGGAGGATATTTATAATGAAAGATATGATGATATTTTAGAATTTCTAATATCAGAGGATGATGAAGAATATTGTCCGCAGGGGTTTAGAGTCAGGAGCAACGTATTCATTAATGACTTCAGCAGGTACTGAATCATTTGGATCCTTTGAAGTCAGGTTCAGTCTTTGTAATTTGTCCACAGCCTCCTTCCTACTTTGCTCAATCCGTTTTTCAGTTCCAAAACTTCTCTTTTTCTGCGCTTTGCCAGCACACTTCATCATTATCATCCAGCTTTTACCGTTTAAAGTCGTTTATAGTTTTTGCTGCTTCATCAGCATTTTTTTTTTTCGGAGAACCAATTCGTAGTTCGGAGTGTTTTTCAGAAACTTCACATTCAAATTAAGTCCAGAAGATAGACGTTATATCTACACATATAACTGTTGGCGTAGACATGCTGCGAGATTTCAAAATACTGATTGCTAATTCCCAATGATTCGTATGGCAATTCTCATTACAAGATGCGAATGAGTAAATGATGGGGTTTTAATGAATAATTATAATGACTTTTTGGAGAGGCTAAAGTCAAAGGGTAATGAAGTTGTTGGTACATCTGCTAATAATGTGGTGGAATGTAAAAGATTCCCTGGTAACGATGGTGTATATCTCAAGGTTATAATAAGGTTAGTCTGACTGAAAAGTCGAAGTTGACTTGCTGGAGCTGTGACAAAACTGGCTACTTTGAATAGGAGTTGCAAAGTTACTTTTGCTAATAAATGCCAAAGAATCTGACGCGGATACGTTGTTTAAACTTTTACTTTGGTTTCAAGAGTTTTTCGGGTACATAACTGTGGGTAACATGTGGCTGGATCATCATCTCGATTGCTCATCATTCGAAGTGTCTTCAGAAATTTTCGAAGGGTTTGAACACAGATTGTAATCGTTAACATACATTTGATGTTCTAACACAGTTTTGAAGTCAAAATATAGCTTGTGAAAGATGTAAGGATCTAAGAGTGATGATTTTGGTCATATGTCAAGTTGAATTTTGAGATTTCAAAATCAGAATATGTAATTAAATTTTGAATGAGTATGGTTGTTTTGATTTCTATAAAAGAATGTATATTGTTGTGAAAGTAGGGAGTATAATGGATGATTTGCTGAATCAGATTCGAAGAATGTAACATGTTAATTGTGAATTTATATATCTCTCGGGTATTACCTACCCGTTAAAAAAAATTCACAATTAATATTTTGTACAAAAGAATTTTATTACAGCCTTTATGAAAATATATATATGTATATTTTCTTCAGATGTAACATAGATTTAATGAGTTAATGTTAAATTAAACTCATTTGATTTACGGTTGAAACTAGAATTGAATAATCCCTAAAGGCTTTAAAAAGTACATAACTTTTACGCAGTATTTCTTTAATGACATTGAAATTATGAATCAATACTTCGTTATTTGTTGATGTATGATGTTCGGTTCGTGGAACTCTTGTGAATTTCGCAAAGTACGAATGATGTTATCTGAAAAGTTTCGGGTACATCGATGATGAAAGTGTAAAATCAAATATATACTTGATTTATTATGAATTGGAATTTGTTGAATTGCGACAGAGATTGTAGTTAACGCTGGTTAAGTTGCAGCCGAAAGACGTACATTATTGCATATTTGTAATATGAATTAACCGAGTAGTTAAGATTCACACACAATAGCTTAGCATGGAAAGATTTATTTCAATATATATATATATATATATATATATATATATATATATATACATATAATTTCTTTAGAAGGAATGAGTTAATTCTTCATAACTCATTGATACAATATACACGTTATTGATTCGTAATGATGTCCACAGTGATTCTTGAACTGACGGAGTTTGTGATGTTATCTGTGTTGTTGATTCGGATGTTGACTGTACTGACGATGCTGGTAACGCTGACGGTACTGTTGATGTTGTTGGTAAATCAAGTTTAGCTTGTTAATCACACACCATTTTTGTCAGGGTTTCTACTCTTCCTTCTATCATTTTGATTCGCTTAACTGATTTATGGCTAGGGCTAGATTAGATAATCTCTAAGACTTTAGAGATTACATAATCGCCGCGGAATGTTTCTCCAATGAAGTTATGAATTAATACTTCGTCAGTTATTGTTGTTGGTACTCCTTGGTATCTATGGTGCGTATGACATTGATGCTCGTAGGACAGATTGTGAAGTTGAGGTTTACGACGCGGTTGTGGTTGGAGGTGGTAATGGTACTGTTGGCGTTGATGATGGTGGTACTGGTTATGCTGCTGGTGCTGCTGCGGGTGTTTGTAATCTCTGCACCATATTCTCCAAAGCCACTACCCGAGCGCGAAGCTCGTTGACTTCTTCTATTACACCGGGGTGATTGTCGGTTCGGACGAGCGGATAAATAAAATCTAAAATTTGATGTAATATATAATCGTGACAAGATACTCTGGAAATGAGCGAGAAAATGGTGTTTCGGACAGGTTCGCCGGTAAGTGCTTCAGGTTCTTCGTCAAGAGGGCAATGTGGTGGATGGAAGGGATCACCTTCTTCTTGTCTCCAATGATTGAGGAGGCTACGAACCCATCCCCAATTCATCCAGAATAGGTGATGACTGATTGGTTGATCTATTCTGGTCACACTGCTTTCGGAGCTTGAATGGGATTCCATTTCGGAATCTGAGTGACTTGAACTGATGACGAATTCCATTTCGTACGATTGGATAAAGGATTTTTTTTTTTCGATATGAAATGATTTTGGCTAACGGATGGTATTCTAATTACATAGAATATATATATATATATATATATATATATATATATATATATATATATATATATATATATATATATATATATATATATAGATCAAAAGATTTCGTAGATTACGGAGGACTTTGCGGGATATGTCAGGCAAAGTTTAAAGTAACAGATACGATAAGATATGATTTAGCAGATATGCTAAGATATGAATTTTTGTCTATACACTATTCATGCAATCAATGCAGCAAGACGTGTCTTAGACTAAAAATGATAAGCAGGTTATTTCCTGAGGATGATAAGTAGTTAATTTTCGACACAAAATGATAAGCAAAACTTTTGACATGCAGACACGGTCGAAGTCCAGACTCACTAATGCATCCTATCGACTTATCAGTTAGACAAACTAATGCAGACCTGGTTCGCTAAGACTACCGCTCTGATACCAACTGAAAGGACCCGTTCATATACATTATAAACGATTCACAATAGTTGATTACATTGCTAGGTATTTGACCTCTATATGAGACATTTACAAACATTGCATTCGTTTTTAAAAGACAAACTTTCTTTACATCGAAAATTGACAGGCATGCATACCATTTCATAATATCCACTATCCAATTATAAATTGATTAATAATAATCTTTGATGAACTCAATGACTCGAATGCAACGTTCTTCGAAATATGCTATGAAAGACTCCAAGTAATATCTTTAAAATGAGCAAATGCACAGCGGAAGATTTCTTTAACACCTGAGAATAAACATGCTTTAAAGTGTCAACCAAAAGGTTGGTGAGTTCATTAGTTTATCATAATCATTTATTTCCATCATTTTAATAGACCACAAGAATTTCATTTCCAGTTCTCATAAATATACGTCCCATGCATAGAGACAAAAATAATCATTCATATGGTGAACACATGGTAACCGACATTAACTAGATACATATAAGAATATCCCCTATCATTCCGGGATCCTCCTTCGGACATGATATAAATTTCGAAGTACTAAAGCATCCGGTACTTTGGATGGGGTTTGTTAGGCCCAATAGATCTATCTTTAGGATTCGCGTCAATTAGGGTGTCTGTTCCCTAATTCTTAGATTACCAGACTTTAATAAAAAGGGGCATATTCGATTTCGATAATTCAACCATAGAATGTAGTTTCTATTACTTGTGTCTATTTCATCAAACATTTATAAAAGCGCATGTATTCTCAGTCCAAAAAATATAAAGGATAAAAAGGCAAATGAAACTCACCATACTGTATTTCGTAGTAAAAATACATATAACGTTATTGAACAAGTGCAAGGTTGGCCTCGGATTCACGAACCTAAATTAATTATATATATTTATGTGTTGGTCAATATTTGTCTAACAAATTAGGTCAAGTCATAGTGTACCACAATCCTAATGCTCGAGACTAATATGCAAAAGTCAACAAAAGTAAATTTGACTCAAAATAATTTCCAAAAATCTATACATGATTAATATATAGTTTAAATATCGTCGTTTTATATTTTTAAATATTTTTTAAAAGATTTATTAGAGTAAATAATATAATTTATTTATTAATAAATAAAATTTTATATTAAATTTATATAATAAAATATACTTTTATATATATTAAGTAATAAAATTTATAGGATTCATTTAATATCATAAAGATAATATGATAGGTATTATTAAAGTAAGTTATTACACGTAGTAAAATATGTTTGTATCACATATTTATTTGATAAAATAATATATATAATGATAGTAAGTAAAAGTTGTATTATTTTGTAATAATAATTATTATTATAAAAATATCAATATTTATAATTACTAAGATGACATTATGATAAAACGATAATTTTAATTATGATAACTTTAATATTTACGATAATTTTTAATATTATCTTTAAAATAATAATTCTATTTAAAATAATAATAATAATGATATTTTATAGTAACAATGACATTTCTATTAAAATGATAATTTTTGTTAAAATGATAGTTTTAATACTAACGATACTTTTAATAATAATAGTAATGATAAAAATAATAAGAACGATAATTTTATCTAAATCAATATCTTATAATATTTTAATTTCATCATGATACTCTTACTCATTATTTCCTAATCGTTTCGTTTAATATCTTTTAATCGACTTTTATATCGTGTTCATAATAATGATAATAATAGTAATCAAAATAATTAGGTGTTACAAATATTTGTTTTAATTACACTAATATTAATAATGATAGTTACTATAACATTATTAACGATAATACTATTAATTATCTTAATGATAATATAGTAATAATAATAATAACAATAACAATAACCATTTTTAAATAATGATATATATATTAATAATGATAATAATAATAATAATAATACTAATAATAATAATAATAATAATTATTGGATAATAATAATAATACTAATTATAACTTTAACGATAATAACGATAGTAATAATAAAAAAAATAACAATTTTTAATGATAAATCTCTTTTATTGATAAAGATAATAATAATCATAATAATAAGATAAAACTAGAACGACGATAAAAACGACGATAATAATAATCATTTTTAATAAAAATATCGAAAATTCAATTGATTATAACTTCTAATCCGTTCATCGAAACCATTCGATATCTAAAGGAAAAGTTCTTAATTTTTCGCTAGCTTTCCAAGGACATGCATATCTTATACCTTATCTCAACCGCAAGTGTAACTAATTCAAGATTCAACCTAACCTGTCTAAGGGCAATATCAAAAGTACAAGCATGCATAATCCTAAATACTCGAGCACTAGTCAGGGATACACTATTAGTATGTAAAAGTTAAATTATGAGTACTCACGTATCAATATTGAGATTCAATATTGCAGGAAAGGTACGTAGACGCAACGGAAATGATAAACACTATATTGACCTCACGAGCATACCCATGAACCATACTCAATCACCTCCATAGCTATAACCCATAATTTCCTTAATCCTATCCTACTCGAAAAATAATTTCGAAACCACTCGGACAGCACTCTGTCGTAATATTTTATGTATACTAATAATATCTTGAAATAATACGGAGTAAATATATATATGTAAATTAATTGAGAGAGTTTAGAGAAAAATATTTTCAAGTTTCTATGAAATAATAAAACCTATTGAATTCTATTTATAATAGATTTTTGAATTATTAAAGTGAATTATTAAAGTATGAATTATTAAAGTGAATTATTAAAGTATGAATTATTAAAGTGAATTATTAAAGTATGAATTATTAAAGTAAAGTATTAAAGTATGAATTATTAAAGTGAATTATTAAATTTAAAGTAAAGTAAAGGTAAAGTTTAAGTATAGTAAAAGTATAAAACTATGTACGTATAATACGCGTATAAATATATATAATATTAATTTAAATTGTTATATATATTTAATAAAATAAAATATAAATATCGTTATCTTTATCATACTAGTTAAGTAATGAGTAGTCAAAAGTGGTTCTAGATATTTATAAAAGTTATATACGTTTTAATAATAAATTTCTTTTTAAACTGAAAACGTTTTTGTACGTTTGAAACTAAATAGATCAATCGAGTCTTTATGAGATTCAATCTTCCACTATCCTTTGTCTAGTTCTCAATGATTGACAATTTGTTCTTATTTATAAATCACTTTACCATTTTCCGAATATTGTTAAAATGGAAAGATTTCTCAAATCAACGTGGGCCTTTCAACAGAGACTTGTAATCATAATTCAATATATCTGATAATTCAATCATTTGATCTTATCTTCTAATTCCATTGATTAAAATTTTGAAACAGATACAATCATATAAAGTATTTAATCTAATATTTTGTTTACGTTTCAAGTTATAATATATATACACATATACATATATAATCATATTCGTTTAATGGTTCGTGAATCGTTAGAACTTGGTCGAGGTTGAATGAATGTATGAACATAGTTAAAATTCTTGAAATTTAACTTAACAAATATTGCTTATCGTGTCGGAAACATATAAGGATTAAAGTTTAAATTTGGTTGGAAATTTCGGGGTTGTCTTAGTACCCACCCGTTAAAGAAATTTCATCCCGAAATTTGAGTGGAAAGGTCGTGAATGATAATAAGTATGTTTTCATGATGCATACGGGCTGAAAATTAGAGTTTTATCATCAGCGAATAATTTGGATAAACAATCCATTTATATGAAGAGTACGAATGAAGCTAACATAGAAGAGTGAAATGAGTAAGTGTAGATTCATCTTATCATTTGACGTAGATATGATTGATTCCTAGATTTCAAGGGATTTGAAGAAAATCTTCTTAATAAGATTTGACTCTCCGGTAATCAAGGGAATTAGAATCCGCTTTAAATGCGATCGTCCATTTTAATTGTTCTGTCGAAGATTTTCTTATAAATTCACCTCCTTCATTTCCTTACAACTCACACCTTCTGTTGATGCATTTTATGCAAGTCCCTAGACATCTACCCACGTCCATTGCAGGTACAACAATTTACAGGCCACCATGATTGCTCGTTATTATTCTATCCGTGTTTGTATGCGGTTACAGGAACTGCAGGAACGAGATTTAGATGTTTGACTATGTTAGACTTAGTCAGACGTACGAGTGAAGCCTCACTAGTACGGCTGACAGGCTCATACGCACGGTTGATGCTGAGCTAAGTCACAATTATAACCTAAATGAGAAGACACGAGTGAGTGATCACCCTTACGGCTGATGAAGCTAACTCATACGTGTGATGAATGAATCGTATGGGTGAGTCAACAGCAGGGGTATATAAAGTCTTATGTTCTTCATTTTAGGTTAAGCCTCTCATTTGTTACACACACTCAGATCTAGTGAGCTCCTTCGATTCTCTCTCAGTCCAAATCATCCAGGTGGTAAATAATAGCTCTAGGTGTTGATCTAATCACACTTGATTTAGTTGTGGTTTGACTAAATTAATCAAAAAAAAAACTTAACCTATTCACTAGAGGGTTTGAATCACTTATTCCGCCATTGCGTGAGTTAAATCTGTTGATTTCTAAGTTCCTAGTCATGTTTCATCACCTTCTATTCTTTCCCCCTCAACTCATATATTAAAGTATTCATCAATATGCTCCATCCAGTTCTGATTCTCGATATACTTCTAACTTTCATATCGGTCATTCTTCTTTTTCATCTACCGCCGGAAAAATCTATTTACTTCTACTATACTCTTGGGTTTATAGTGTTTCTAGTTCTCCCGTGTCTTTATATTGCTATATGCATCGATATATATGGTTTATAATTTCTGGTTTGTCGTTGGACTTTATATGTTCCCTTATATTTTAAAGTCTCTGCTTCTGTCTTCTATAATCATTATCATTCATAGTTAATGCTCTCTTTTATTTGCTGCAATTTATACCCCAATTTCTATTTCGGAGTTTTGTCCTTTTGTTTCTTCTTCTTGCGATTAAGCACCGCTTGTAATGGTCCAGAATTCACAGATATGAATTTCGGAATGTACATTGTTAATGTTCTAGGAAGGAAATTGTGATGGCACGATCTTGACTTGTCAAATTACTAGAATACCTTGGAAAAGGCCGAATCATCAAGAAATATTGTTATGATATTTTAGAGGTTAAATAGAATAGAAGAGTCGTATAACATGGCACATGATGATGTTATGATCTGTGAATCATCACGTTCTATTTAGAAACTCAGCATGACTTACTGTAATATAATCACATTGATCAAGTGTCATTAAATTATACTAATTCATGCTTCAGTTCCCAACACTACTTCAAAATATTCCTATTTTAAACTTGAATGTTTCAGAATTTAGAAACTAAAATAGTTTCTTTTATGATGTAATACAGATAGCGCGAAGAGGTAAATGATTTCAAATAAGAAAAATTAAGAAAATATCTTCAGAAATATGGAGGATATTTATAATGAAAGATATGATGATATTTTAGAATTTCTAATATCAGAGGATGATGAAGAATATTGTCCGCAGGGGTTTAGAGTCAGGAGCAACGTATTCATTAATGACTTCAGCAGGTACTGAATCATTTGGATCCTTTGAAGTCAGGTTCAGTCTTTGTAATTTGTCCACAGCCTCCTTCCTACTTTGCTCAATCCGTTTTTCAGTTCCAAAACTTCTCTTTTTCTGCGCTTTGCCAGCACACTTCATCATTATCATCCAGCTTTTACCGTTTAAAGTAGTTTATAGTTTTTGCTGCTTCATTAGCATTTTTTTTCTTCGGAGAACCAATTCGTAGTTCGGAGTGTTTTTCAGAAACTTCACATTCAAATTAAGTCCAGAAGATAGACGTTATATATACGCATATAACTGTTGACGTAGACATGCTGCGAGATTTCAAAATACTGATTGCTAATTCCCAATGATTCGTATGGCAATTCTCATTACAAGATGCGAATGAGTAAATAATGGGGTTTCAATGAATAATTATAATGACTTTTTAGAGATGCTAAAGTCAAAGGGTAATGAAGTTGTTGGTACATCTGCTAATAATGTGGTGGAATGTAAAAGGTTCCCTGGTAACGATGGTGTATATCTCAAAGTTATAATAAGGTTAGTCTGACTGAAAAGTCGAAGTTGACTTGCTGGATCTGTGACAAAACTGGCTACTTTGAATAGGAGTCGCAAAGTTATTTTTGCTAATAAATGCCAAAGAATCTGACGCGGATACGTTGTTTAAACTTTTACTTTGGTTTCAAGAGTTTTTCGGGTACATAACTGTGGGTAACATGTGGTTGGATCATCATCTCGATTGCTCATCATTCGAAGTGTCTTCAGAAATTTTCGAAGGGTTTGAACACAAATTGTAATCGTTAACATACATTTGATGTTCTAACACAGTTTTGAAGTCAAAATATAGCTTGTGAAAGATGTAAGGATCTAAGAGTGATGATTTTGGTCATATCTCAAGTTGAATTTTGAGATTTCAAAATCAGAATATGTAATAAAATTTTAAATGAGTATGGTTGTTTTGATTTCTATAAAAGAATGTATATTGTTGTAAAAGTAGGGAGTATAATGGATGATTTGCTGAATCAGATTCGAAGAATGTAACATGTTAATTGTGAATTTATATATCTCTCGGGTATTACCTACCCGTTAAAAAATTTTCACAATTAATATTTTGTACAAAAGAATTTTATTACAGCCTTTATGAAAATATATATATGTATATTTTCTTCAGATGTAACATAGATTTAATGAGTTAATGTTAAATTAAACTCATTTGATTTACTGTTGAAACTAGAATTGAATAATCCCTAAAGGCTTTAAAAAGTACATAACTTTTACGCAGTATTTCTTTAATGACATTGAAATTATGAATCAATACTTCGTTATTTGTTGATGTATGATGTTCGGTTCGTGGAATTCTTGTGAATTTCGCAAAGTACGAATGATGTTATCTGAAAAGTTTCGGGTACATCGATGATGAAAGTGTAAAATCAAATATATACTTGATTTATTATGAATTGGAATTTGTTGAATTGCGACAGAGATTGTAATTAACGCTGGTTAAGTTGCGGCCGAAGGACGTACATTATTGCATATTTGTAATATGAATTAACCGAGTAGTTAAGATTCACACACAATAGCTTAGCACGGAAAGATTTATTTCAATATATATATATATATATATATATATATATATATATATATATATATATATATATATATATATATATATATATATATAATTTCTTTAGAGGGAATGAGTTAATTCTTCATAACTCATTGATACAATATACACGTTATTGATTCGTAATGATGTCCACAGTGATTCTTGAACTGAAGGAGTTTGTGATGTTATCTGTGTTGTTGATTCGGATGTTGACTGTACTGACGATGCTGGTAACGCTGACGGTACTGTTGATGCTGTTGGTAAATCAAGTTTAGCTTGTTAATCACACACCATTTTTGTCAGGGTTTCTATTCTTCCTTCTATCATTTTGGTTCGCTTAACTGATTTATGGTTAGGGCTAGATTAGATAATCTCTAAGACTTTAGAGATTACATAATCGCCGCGGAATGTTTCTCCAATGAAGTTATGAATTAATACTTCGTCAGTTATTGTTGTTGGTACTCCTTGGTATCTATGGTGCGTATGACGTTGATGCTCGTGGGACAGATTGTGAAGTTGAGGTTTACGACGCGGTTGTGGTTGGAGGTGGTAATGGTACTGTTGGCGTTGATGATGGTGGTACTGGTTATGCTGCTGATGCTGTTGCTGGTGTTTGTAATCTCTGCACCATATTCTCCAAAGCCACTACCCGAGCGCGAAGCTCGTTGACTTCTTCTATTACACCGGGGTGATTGTCGGTTCGGACGAGCGGATAAATAAAATCTAAAATTTGATGTAATATATAATTGTGACGAGATACTCTGGAAATGAGTGAGAAAATGGTGTTTCGGACAGGTTCACCGGTAAGTGCTTCAGGTTCTTCGTCAAGAGGGCAATGTGGTGGATGGAAGGGATCACCTTCTTCTTATCTCCAATGATTGAGGAGGCTACGAACCCATCCCCAATTCATCCAGAATAGGTGATGACTGATTGGTTGATCTATTCCGGTCACACTGCTTTCGGAGCTTGAATGGGATTCCATTTCGGAATCTGAGTGACCTGAACTGATGACGAATTCCATTTCGTACGATTGGATAAAGGATTTTTTTTTTTTTCGATATGAAATGATTTTGGCTAACGGATGGTATTCTAATTACATAGAATATATATATATATATATATATATATATATATATATATATATATATATATATATATATATATATATATATAGATCAAAAGATTTCGTAGATTACGGAGGACTTTGCGGGATATGTTAGGCAAAGTTTAAAGTTACAGATACGATAAGATATGATTTAGCAGATATGCTAAGATATGAATTTTTGTCTATACACTATTCATGCAATCAATGCAGCAAGACGTGTCTTAGACTAAAAATGATAAGCAGGTTATTTCCTGAGGATGATAAGTAGTTAATTTTCGACACAAAATGATAAGCAAAACTTTTGACATGCAGACACGGTCGAAGTCCAGACTCACTAATGCATCCTATCGACTTATCAGTTAGACACACTAATGTAGACCTGGTTCGCTAAGACCACCGCTCTGATACCAACTGAAAGGACCCGTTCATATACATTATAAACGATTCACAATAGTTGATTACATTGCGAGGTATTTGACCTCTATATGATACATTTTACAAACATTGCATTCGTTTTTAAAAGACAAACTTTCTTTACATCGAAAATTGACAGGCATGCATACCATTTCATAATATCCACTATCCAACTATAAATTGATTAATAATAATCTTTGATGAACTCAATGACTCGAATTCAACGTTCTTCGAAATATGCTATGAAAGACTCCAAGTAATATCTTTAAAATGAGCAAATGCACAGCGGAAGATTTCTTTAACACCTGAGAATAAACATGCTTTAAAGTGTCAACCAAAAGGTTGGTGAGTTCATTAGTTTATCATAATCATTTATTTCCATCATTTTAATAGACCACAAGAATTTCATTTCCAGTTCTCATAAATATACGTCCCATGCATAGAGACAAAAATAATCATTCATATGGTGAACACCTGGTAACCGACATTAACTAGATACATATAAGAATATCCCCTATCATTCCGGGATCCTCCTTCGGACATGATATAAATTTCGAAGTACTAAAGCATCCGGTACTTTGGATGGGGTTTGTTAGGCCCAATAGATCTATCTTTAGGATTCGCGTCAATTACGGTGTATGTTCTCTAATTCTTAGATTACCAGACTTTAAAAAAAAGGGACATATTCGATTTCGATAATTCAACCATAGAATGTAGTTTCAATTACTTGTGTCTATTTCGTCAAACATTTATAAAAGCGCATGTATTCTCAGTCCCAAAAATATAAAGGGTAAAAAGGCAAATGAAACTCACCATACTGTATTTCGTTGTAAAAATACATATAACGTCATTGAACAAGTGCAAGGTTGGCCTCGGATTCACGAACCTAAATTAATTATATATATTTATGTGTTGGTCAATATTTGTCTAACAAATTAGGTCAAGTCATAGTGTACCACAATCCTAATGCTCGAGACTAATATGCAAAAGTCAACAAAAGTAAATTTGACTCAAAATAATTTCCAAAAATCTATACATGATTAATATATAGTTTAAATATCGTCGTTTTATATTTTTAAATATTTTTTAAAAGATTTATTAGAGTAAATAATATAATTTATTTATTAATAAATAAAATTTTATATTAAATTTATATAATAAAATATACTTTTATATATATTAAGTAATAAAATTTATAGGGTTCATTTAATATCAAAAAGATAATATGATAGGTATTATTAAAGTAAGTTATTACACGTAGTAAAATATGTTTGTATCACATATTTATTTGATAAAATAATATATATAATGATAGTAAGTAAAAGTTATATTATTTTGTAATAATAATTATTATTATAAAAATATCAATATTTATAATTACTAAGATGACATTATGATAAAACGATAATTTTAATTATGATAACTTTAATATTTACGATAATTTTTAATATTATCTTTAAAATAATAATTCTATTTAAAATAATAATAATAATGATATTTTATAGTAACAATGACATTTCTATTAAAATGATAATTTTTGTTAAAATGATAGTTTTAATACTAACGATACTTTTAATAATAATAGTAATGATAAAAATAATAAGAACGATAATTTTATCTAAATCAATATCTTATAATATTTTAATTTCATCATGATACTCTTACTCATTATTTCCTAATCGTTTCGTTTAATATCTTTTAATCGACTTTTATATCGTGTTCATAATAATGATAATAATAGTAATCAAAATAATTAGGTGTTACAAATATTTGTTTTAATTACACTAATATTAATAATGATAGTTACTATAACATTATTAACGATAATACTAATAATTATCTTAATGATAATATAGTAATAATAATAATAACAATAACAATAACCATTTTTAAATAATGATATATATATTAATAATGATAATAATAATAATAATAATAATAATACTAATAATAATAATAATAATTATTGGATAATAATAATACTAATTATAACTTTAACGATAATAATGATAGTAATAATAAAAAAAATAACAATTTTTAATGATAAATCCCTTTTATTGATAAAGATAATAATAATCATAATAAAAATATTATGATTACTATTATTATTAAAATATCGAAAATAACGACGATAAAAACGATGATAATAATAATCATTTTTAATAAAAATATCGAAAATTCAATTGATTATAACTTCTAATCCGTTCATCGAAACCATTCGATATCTAAAGGAAAAGTTCTTAATTTTTCGCTAGCTTTCCAAGGACATGCATATCTTATACCTTATCTCAACCGCAAGTGTAACTAATTCAAGATTCAACCTAACCTGTCTAAGGGCAATATCAAAAGTACAAGCATGCATAATCCTAAATACTCGAGCACTAGTCAGGGATACACTATTAGTATGTAAATGAGCAAATGCACAGCGGAAGACTTAATTCGTACCTGAGAATAAACATGCTTAAAAGTTTCAACCGAAAGGTTGGTGAGTTCATAGGTTTATCATAACAATCATTCTAATATCTTAATAGACCACAAGATTTCATAATCATAAACATAATACACTCGCAAGTGTATGTAAATCATTCTAAGTGGTTGAGCACTTGGTAACCATACTTAACATTTAATCAACGTCGCATATTCCCTTTATTATGAAATCTCCCTACACTGTACCAAGTGTAGTAACCAAATGAAGTACTGTGCAACCGTTGAATACTGGTCGTCCAGTCCGGTTGGGGTTGTCAGGCCCGATAGATCTATCAACAGGATTCGCGTTTACAATACCCATGTAAATAGTAGTTACCAAGCTACAGGGGAGTATGCCAGTGGTACAACTCAACGTAGAATATATTTTTAAGTACTTGTGTCTATTTCGTAAACATTTATAAAAGCAGCGCATGTATTCTCAGCCCAAAAATATATATTGCAAAAGCAATTAAAAAGGGAGCAAATGAAACTCACCTAATGTATTTTGTAGTAAAAATACATATGACGGTATTGAACAAATATAGGGTTGGCCTCGGATTCATGAACCTATATTCAATTATGTATATTAACACATGTAATGGTAATCGTACAAATTTGTATATATGTTAGTTACACTATTCTTATATTGATAACCTATATGTTTCATATATTCTTTTTATATATTTAAAATAAATAAAAATATTACTTTTGTTATGTTAGGTGTATTAAATATATCTGTGTGTGTATATATATATATATATATCGTTTGTTTGTTAAAATTACAATAATATTAAAATAATATTAGTAATGATAAAAATATAATCTTAATGATAATAGAGTTAAAAATGATATTTGTAATAGAAATGATAAAAATGATAACTTAAATAAAAAATGGTACTTTTAATAAAAATGTTAATTTTAATAATAATGAATACTAATAATAATAACTACAAAATAATGATTTTACTAGTATTAATAATGATATTAATATTTATATTTTTAATATTTGTAATGACATAATAATAATAAAAATAAAATAATAATACTAATAATAATAATAATAATAATAATAATAATAATAATAATAATAATAATAATAATAATAATAATAATAATAATAATAATAATAATAATAATAATAATAATAATAATAATAATAATAATAATAATAATAATAATAATAATACTTAGATTTAATAATGTTAATATTAATTTTGAAAATTATACTAGTCATTTATTTGTAGTAATAATAATAATAATAATAATAATAATAATAATGATAATAAATAAGAATGACTACCTCAAATGGGAAGGCTTTTAAAATAAACTGTCGTTGCCCGGGCTCGAACCCGTGACCTCCCACTTAACAAGTCATACTCTTAACCATTCCTCTGCTATGACTATTCTGATTAACCTTATATTCTAAGGTATATAACTCGTATTTTTTTTTACTTCATCAGCATTACGATTGTCCTTAATCAAACCTCATTGGGCCGCCACCTTAATATTAGCCCAGACAAAAACCTTAAAAGGTTCTCAGCCCAACTTTCTAACTCTCAGCCCAACGTTATATCCTCGGCCCAATTAGAAAACCAGATAGTCCAAGTTACAAAATAATAAAAGGATCCGTATTTTATGTTATTGAATGAGCGGTTCAAAGAAAATTAGGGTGAGCTGGAGAATCACGGGTGTATTTGGGTACCCCACCTGTATAATTCGATGATAAGCAACCGTACCACTTATGTAACAAACACACACCATCATTCTTCATCATTATAACAGTATCAGAAATAGAATAGGAAAAAGAGATAATGAAGTAGCGGTATCTTTATCATTCTTTCGTGATCTCTTCATCTTAGCATCGCGTCATCTTCATTAATCTGCTGGGTTCTTCAAACCATAATAGAAACAGTAACAAGCGAGCTGTAGCAGTGGTTTAATCATGGTGGTGGTTGGAGTGACTTAATAGGTGGCGAACAGAAGCAATATCGAGCAGTTTCATGTTTTCGTTGGGTGTAGACTAAAAGAAAAGAAAAATAAAATAAATAGAAGGAGGTTGAAGGTGGTGATTTACGAAGAAGAGGGGAGGGAGGATGAGAGAGAAAGATTGAGATGGTGGTTTGTGGAGCTTCGACCGAAAGTGAACAAGTCCAATCGAATTGTTGTAGCTGGTGGTTTAATTGTATGAAAACAGGAAACAGTAGCAGATACAGCAGCAATATTTATTCGATTTTGGTGGTTCGATGGGTTTAGTGATGATTTGGGTGGTGGTTTTGGGTGAAGGTTATGGGTGTTTACGACTGTGAAACAGGAAAACGCAGAAAACCAAAGGTGGTTTTGTGATTATGAAGGTGAGGTGGTGAAGTGGGTTTCACGAAGGAGAAAACCAAGAAAGAAGGTGGTGGTTTGAGAGTGTCACGATGATGGTGGTTGTTTGTGGTTCAAAGTGGTGGCGATTGATGCTTGCCGATACACTATTATAGACCGAAAATAAAGTATCAAACAAGGAACGGTAATAGGAGGTGACCATCTGAAAAGTGGTGTGAAGGTGTAGATGGTTGAAGAAACAGTGATCAAAGTGGTGATTATCTTGGTGGTTTTTATCAAACATAAGTATGATGTTCTCGGGAAGCAGTAGAAACATATATGCAAGTGATAGTGGTTGTAGAAAGAAGGGGAACGAGGATGTTTGGTTTATCTTTATGAAATGGGTGTTCTCATATATAGATATATATAAATAATAGGGGTAGATACATATTAGGATAGATAGATACTAATCACCAACCAAATATCAATTACGTTCAATTAAGTATAGTGTTTCAATAGTACCCTTTTGATAAATTCAAGAATGATTGAAATTAAAGAAGTCTATATCTTGTTTGATTGTACCGACATTTCCTTTTTCCATTTAACTTCTATTGTTTTGACATGGAATCTCATACCATATAAATAATAGTTAAAGTTGATAGTTAACAGATTATTCGTATTTTATTATATTTATTATTAATAAATAATAATAATAAGAACATAGATATTAATAATAATGATTATCAATAATAATGTTATTAGTACTAATAATAATATTAATATAACAAATTAATATTAATACAAAAGAAATGAAAAATTACACATTCTATATATAATATCTTTATAAATTACTTGTATTACAATGTTCATATATATAATTACACAACAAGTTTTAGTTATCTTTCATAATAACTAAATAATATAACATTTCAAATTATATTTCGAATTATTATATGTATTTATATTTTTAAAATATATATGTATCTATTTACAATTAATGGTTCGTGAATCGTCGAGAATAATCAAAGATCAAATGTATATATGAAAACAGTTCAAAATTTTTGAGACTCAACCTAACAGACTTTGCTTATCTTGTCGAAAATATTAAATCGTATCGAGAGTTTGGTTCAAAATTAGTCGAAATTTTCCGGGTCGTGACAGTACCTACCCGTTAAAGAAATTTCGTCCCCGAAATTTGAGTGAGTTTGTCATGGCTAACACTAAAATGTTTTTCATTACGAATATGAGTTGATAAATAGAGTTTTATTACCATTGAGTAATGTAGATAAAACAATTCGACTACTCGAAGCGTACGAGTGAAGCTATCACAAAAGAGTGAAAAGTTTCGTTTCAACTTTTGACGTAGTCATGGTGAATTTCCGGAATTCATGGAGTTTAAAGAAAATCTTCTAATCAGAATGAAAATGAAATAACACGATTTATTAGCAACTGTTAGAATTACAGAAATATCAAGGAAATATTTCCGTGATATGCTTAGAGCTTAAGTAGAATGAAAGAGTCGTGTAACATGACACATGATGAGGATAAGGTCTTTGAATCATCATCACGTTACATTAAAAATTTAGCATAACTTACTGTAATATAACCACGTTGGCCCGGCGTCATTATATTATACGAACTCATGCTTCAATTCCCAACACTTCTCCAAAAATCATCCATAATTTAAACTCAAATTTTATAGAAAGATAGAAACTAAAACAGTTTCTTTTATGATGTAACATAGATAGCACGAAAGATAGATAATTTCGGACAAGAATATTTATGAATATATCTTCAGAAATATCGAAGATATTTATGACGATTTTTTTTTGGAATTTCTAAGATCGAAGGTTGATGAAGAAAATCTTTCCGCGTGGATTTAGAATAAGTAGGAGCAAGATATTCGTTTAAAGGTTTCAGTAGATACTGAATCATCTGGATTCGTTAAGTACAGGCTTAGTCTTCGTGATTTGTTCACAATCTCCTTCATGGTTTTCTTAATTCATTTTCCAGTACCAATTTTCTATTGAGTGTTTCCTACACTCCATTCTTTATCATCAAACTTTTGGCCATTAAGACCATCTATAACTTTTACTGCTTCATCAGCATTTTCAGAACTCAGAGATCTGTTTCGTAAGCTAGAGGGCTTTTCAGAAATTCAGAGATTCCGAATTGAAATTCATCGGTCCAAAAGATACACGTCATATATAGATATATAACTGTTGACGTAGGAACGCTGCGAAATTCGAGAATTAATGATTAATGCTTCCCAGTTTTTGGTATGGAAACTATCGCTACAAGATGTCGATGAGTGCATGATAAGACTTTAATAGATAAATATTGTGATTTGTCGGAGAGATTTAAGCCAAGGAGCAACGAGGTTGCTGGTACGTCTATTGGTGATATTGTAGAATATAACAAGTTTCCTGGTAGCAATAACAATGGCAAACGTATAAATCAAAGATATAATAAGGTTGATTCGAACGAAAAGTCGAAGTTGACTTGTTGGAGCTGTGACAAAATTAGCTACCTTGAAAAGGGATTGTAAAGTTAATTTGGGTAATAATAATGCTAAAGGAATTAG
The DNA here is from genome assembly GCF_046630445.1 of Rutidosis leptorrhynchoides. Classification (NCBI taxonomy): domain Eukaryota; kingdom Viridiplantae; phylum Streptophyta; class Magnoliopsida; order Asterales; family Asteraceae; genus Rutidosis; species Rutidosis leptorrhynchoides. Next base: position 670,790,064 of record NC_092333.1, on the reverse strand, counting down.
CACCGCTACGTGTTAAACGATTACTCAGTTTCCGAGAGTTTTTCAGGTGCATAACTATATGCATCAATCTTTTCTTCTGTAGATGAAGTGCGGCTGGTTCATCCTCTCGATCGAGGTGTTTTCAAGAATCATGAAAGATTTGAACTACATATTGGAATCGTCAAGATTCAAATGAGGTTTAAGATGAAATCAAGTGGCAAACTTGAAGAATTGTTTAGTTTCATATGTTATAATCAATATTATTAATTCATTTTAATTGTTCAAAGTTAGTAGTCCAACTGTCCAATAGTCCAATAGTCCAATGATTCATATATAGTTTAATATATAATATTCGAATTAATTAATACGTATCGTGACCCGTGTACCGGTCTCAGTATTGATCACAACTCAAACTATATATATATTTTGGAATCAACCTCAACCCTGTATAGCTAACTCCGTCATTTGCATATAGAGTGTCTATGGTTGTTCCAAGATATATATATATATATATATATATATATATATATATATATATATATATATATATATATATATATATATAGATGGGTCAATATGATATGTCGAAACCTTGTATACGTCTCCCGTTATTTAAAGTGCGTAAAAGTAAATAACAGAAATTAAATGACGATAAATAAAATTGCGAGAATGTAAATTGCGAGAATGTAAATTGCGAGAATGTAAATTGCGAGAACGTAAATTGCGAGAATGTAAATTGCGATAATTAAATTGCGATAAATAAAATGTAACCAGTTAGCTAGGAACAGTTAGCTAGGAACAGTTAGCGTGGATTCTTAACAATATTTCAATTAGTTAATTCGTTTGTTTCTAACAAATTTTATTTTGTCCGATGTTTTCTTCATTATGCCACTTGTTGGATTCTGATAGGTAAAAATCCAAATATGAAATTGAATTTGAATGAAAATAGTTGTTCTTTGGTGAACGGATACGTATATGTGCGGACTTGAGCAGTATTGTTAATGACTGCTGAATCAGAACTGAAGAGTGTACAGTGTAACTTATTAATGTGAAATCTAAATATTTCTCGGGTATTACCTACCCGTTAAAATATTTTCACCATTAACAGTTTGTACGAAAGAATTTTTAATTACAATCTTTATGAAAATATACTTACATATATATTTTCTTCAGATGTAATATAGATTTAATGAGTTGATATGATATTAATCTCATTTAATTTACCGTTAGAACGAGAATATATAATCTCTAAAACATTAAAGATTACATAATCGTCATGTCGAACGAAGGTAATTGATGTAGAACAATTCGTAGAACGATGATTATACTCGAGGTACAGAATGAGATGGTGAGGCATGGATTGTTGAAACTTGGGTTATTGGTGGTACTGGTACCGTTGGTGCTGAAGCTGGTGATGTTACTGGTGTTGGTGATACTGCTGGTGCTTGCAAATTGTGTACCGTGCTCTCTAAAGTTTATACTCGAGCTCGGAGTTCTCTAACTTCTTCTACTAACCCTGGTTGGTTATCAGTGTGAGGTAAAGGTCAGATATCTTCTCTAGTTCCGTTAATGGTAGTCTCAAGACGAAAAATTCTTGCAAAAAGGGTATAAACGGTGTTGCGAACGGGTTCGCCGGTTAGCGGGTCAAGTACTCCAAGGTTAGGTGGTAGATTCGGTTCATGATATGGAGTACCTTCTTCCCTTCTCCATAGGGTGAGTATGTCGCGAACCCACCCCCATTTTCTCCAGTAATCACGGTAGTTGATTGGTTGGTGTGCTCCTGTCACGCTGTCTTCGGAGTCAGAGGAACTTGGTCGATTCGTAGAGGCCATCTTACTCGATCTCAGAAAAGATTTTTGGTATGAAGAGTTTAGTGACAGAAATTGATAGTTGGATGGTATTCTCAATGCATCATATGCATAGATATATATAGTACCAGATTCCCCTAAGTTACGGAGAAATTTACGGAAGATATCAGGCAAAGTCTATCGTAATAGATACGCTATGATATGATTTAGCAGATACGCTAAGATATGAGTTTTGTCTATACACTAATCATGCAGTCAATGCAGTAAGATGTGTCTAGACTAAGAATAATGAGCAGGTAATTTCCTAAAGATGATAAGCAGATGATTTCCGACAAAAATGATAAGCAAATATTTTGACATGCAGACACGGTCGAAGTCCAGATCCACTAATGCATCTAAACGACTATCAGTTAGACACATTAATGCAAGACCTGGTTCGCTAAGACCACCGCTCTGATACCACCTGTAACAACCCATCCTTATCCACCTGGACGAAGTCATCAACATTTGGTCCCATTGCGATGATCGACTCCAAGTAATGTCCTTAAAATGAGCAAATGCACAGCAGAAGACTTAATTCGTACCTGAGAATAAACATGCTTAAAAGTGTCAACCAAAAAGTTGGTGAGTTCATAGGTTTATCATAACAATCATTTCAATATCTTAATAGACCACAAGATTTCATAATCATAAACATAATACACTCGCAAGTGTATGTAAATCATTCTAAGTGGTTGAGCACTTGGTAACCATACTTAACATTTAATCAACGTCGCATATTCCCTTTATTATGAAATCTCCCTACACTGTACCAAGTTTAGTAACCAAATGAAGTACTATGCAACCGTTGAATACTGGTCATCCAGTCCGGTTGGGGTTGTCAGGCCCGATAGATCTATCAACAGGATTCGCGTTTACAATACCCATGTAAATAGTAGTTACCAAGCTACAGGGAAGTATGCCAGTGGTACAACTCAAAGTAGAATATATTTTTAAGTACTTGTGTCTATTTCGTAAACATTTATAAAAGCAGCGCATGTATTCTCAGCCCAAAAATATATATTGCAGAAGCAATTAAAAAGGGAGCAAATGAAACTCACCTAATGTATTTTGTAGTAAAAATACATACGACGGTATTGAACAAATATAGGGTTGGCCTCGGATTCACGAACCTATATTCAATTATGTATATTAACACATGTAATGGTAATCGTACAAATTTGTATATATGTTAGTTACACTATTCTTATATTGATAACCTATATGTTTCATATATTCTTTTTATATATTTAAAATAAATAAAAATATTACTTTTGTTATGTTAGGTGTATTAAATATATCTGTGTGTGTGTGTGTATATATATATATATATATATATATATATATATCGTTTGTTTGTTAAAATTACAATAATATTAAAATAATATTAGTAATGATAAAAATATAATCTTAATGATAATAGAGTTAAAAATGATATTTGTAATATAAATGATAAAAATGATAACTTAAATAAAAAATGGTACTTTTAATAAAAATGTTAATTTTAATAATAATGAATACTAATAATAATAACTACAAAATAATGATTTTACTAGTATTAATAATGATATTAATATTTATATTTTTAATATTTGTAATGACATAATAATAATAATAATAATAATAAAATAATAATAGTAATAATAATAATAATAATAATAATAATAATAATAATAATAATAATAATACTTAGATTTAATAATGTTAATATTAATTTTGACAATTATACTAGTCATTTATTTGTAGTAATAATAATAATAATAATAATAATGATAATAAATAAGAATGACTACCTCAAATGGGAAGGCTTTTAAAATAAACTGTCGTTGCCCGGGCTCGAACCCGTGACCTCCCACTTAACAAGTCATACTCTTAACCATTCCTCTACTATGACTATTCTAATTAACCTTATATTCTAAGGTATATAACTCGTATTTTTTTTACTTCATCAGCATTACGATTGTCCTTAATCGAACCTCATTGGGCCGCCACCTTAATATTAGCCCAGACAAAAACCTTAAAAGGTTCTCGGCCCAACTTTCTAACTCTCAGCCCAACGTTATATCCTCGGCCCAATTAGAAAACCTGATAGTCTAAGTTGCAAAATAATAAAAGGATCCGTATTTTATGTTATTGAATGAGCGGTTCAAAGAAAATTAGGGTGAGCTGGAGAATCACGGGTGTATTTGGGTACCCCACCTGTATAATTCGATAATAAGCAACCCTACCACTTATGTAACCGACACACACCATCATTCTTCATCGTTATAACAGTATCAGAAATAGAATAGGAAAAAGAGATAACGAAGTAGCGGTATCTTTATCATTCTTTCGTGATCTCTTCATCTTAGCATCGCGTCATCTTCGTTAATCTGCTGGGTTCTTCAAACCATAATAGAAACAGTAACAAGCGAGCTGTAGCAGTGGTTTAATCATGGTGGCGGTTGGAGTGACTTAATAGGTGGCGAACAGAAGCAATATCGAGCAGTTTCATGTTTTCGTTGGGTGTAGACTAAAAGAAAAGAAAAATAAAATAAATAGAAGGAGGTTGAAGGTGGTGATTTACGAAGAAGAGGGGAGGGAGGATGAGAGAGAAAGATTGAGATGGTGGTTTGTGGAGCTTCGACCGAAAGTGAACAAGTCCAATCGAATTGTTGTAGCAGGTGGTTTAATCGTATGAAAACAGGAAACAGTAGCAGATACAGCAGCAATATTTATTCGATTTTGGTGGTTCGATGGGTTTAGTGATGAGTTGGGTGGTGGTTTTGGGTGAAGGTTATGGGTGTTTACGACTAGGAAACAGGAAAAAGCAGAAAACCAAAGGTGGTTTTGTGATTATGAAGGTGAGGTGGTGAAGTGGGTTTCACGAAGGAGAAAACCAAGAAAGAAGGTGGTGGTTTGAGAGTGTCACGATGATGGTGGTTGTTTGTGGTTCAAAGTGGTGGTGATTGATGCTTGCCGATACACTATTATAAACCGAAAACTAAGTATCAAACAAGGAACGGTAATAGTAGGTGACCATCTGAAAAGTGGTGTGAAGGTGTAGATGGTTGAAGAAACAGTGATCAAAGTGGTGATTATCTTGGTGGTTTTTATCAAACATAAGTGTGATGTTCTCGGGAAGCAGTAGAAACATATATGCAAGTGATAGTGGTTGTAGAAAGAAGGGGAACGAGGATGTTTGGTTTATCTTTATGAAATGGGTGTTCTCATATATAGATATATATATAAATAATAGGGGTAGATACATATTAGGATAGATAGATACTAATCACCAACCAAATATCAATTACGTTCAATTAAGTATAGTGTTTCAATAGTACCCTTTTGATAAATTCAAGAATGATTGAAATTAAAGAAGTCTATATCTTGTTTGATTGTACCGACATTTCCTTTTTCCATTTAACTTCTATTGTTTTGACATGGAATCTCATACCATATAAATAATAGTTAAAGTTGATAGTTAACAGATTATTCGTATTTTATTATATTTATTATTAATAAATAATAATAATAATAAGAACATAGATATTAATAATAATGATTATCAATAATAATGTTATTAGTACTAATAATAATATTAATATAACAAATTAATATTAATACAAAAGAAATGAAAAATTACACATTCTATATATAATATCTTTATAAATTACTTGTATTACAATGTTCATATATATAATTACACAACAAGTTTTAGTTATCTTTCATAATAACTAAATAATATAATATTTCAAATTATATTTCGAATTATTATATGTATTTATATTTTTAAAATATATATGTATCTATTTACAATTAATGGTTCGTGAATCGTCGAGAATAATCAAAGATCAAATGTATATATGAAAACAGTTCAAAATTTTTGAGACTCAACCTAACAGACTTTGCTTATCTTGTCGAAAATATTAAATCGTATCGAGAGTTTGGTTCAAAATTAGTCGAAATTTTCCGGGTCGTGACACAACGAAAATGATAAACACTATATTGACCTCACGAGCATACCCATGAACCATACTCAATCACCTCCATAGCTATAACCCATAATTTCCTTAATCCTATCCTACTCGAAAAACAATTTCGAAACCACTCGGACAGCACTCCGTCGTAATATTTTATGTATACTAATAATATCTTGAAATAATACGGAGTAAATATATATATGTAAATCAATTGAGAGAGTTTAGAGAAAAATATTTTCAAGTTTCTATGAAATAATAAAACCTATTGAACTCTATTTATAATAGATTTTTGAATTATTAAAGTGAATTATTAAAGTATGAATTATTAAAGTGAATTATTAAAGTATGAATTATTAAAGTGAATTATTGAAGTATGAATTATTAAAGTAAATTATTAAAGTATGAATTATTAAAGTGAATTATTAAAGTTAAAGTAAAGTAAAAATAAAGTAAAGGTAAAGTTTAAGTATAGTAAAAGTATAAAACTATGTACGTATAATACGCGTATAAATATATATAATATTAATTTAAATCGTTATATATATTTAATAAAATAAAATATAAATATCGTTATCTTTATCATACTAGTTAAGTAATGAGTTGTCAAAAGTGGTTCTAGATATTTATAAAAGTTATATACGTTTTAATAATAAAGTTCTTTTTAAACTGAAAACGTTTTTGTACGTTTGAAACTAAATAGATCAATCGAGTCTTTATGAGATTCAATCTTCCACTATCCTTTGTCTAGTTCTCAATGATTGACAATTTGTTCTTATTTATAAATCACTTTACCATTTTTCGAATATTGTTAAAATGGAAAGATTTCTCAAATCAACGTGAGCCTTTCAACAGAGACTTGTAATCATAATTCAATATATCTGATAATTCAATCATTTGATCTTATCTTCTAATTCCATTGATAAAAATTTTGAAACAGATACAATCATATAAAGTATTTAATCTAATATTTTGTTTACGTTTCAAGTTATAATATATATACACATATACATATATAATCATATTCGTTTAATGGTTCGTGAATCGTTGGAACTTGGTCGAGGTTGAATGAATGTATGAACATAGTTTAAAATTCTTGAAATTTAACTTAACAAATATTGCTTATCGTGTCGGAAACATATAAAGATTAAAGTTTAAATTTGGTTGGAAATTTTCGGGTTGTCACATTCAGCATGTGGCGCGGCGCGCCAGATGGCCGCGCGGCGCGCCAAACTGGTCTGTCCAAAAAAGTTTTAAACGCGAAAAAGATCGACTACTTCCCGTCATAATTAGACCGAACGCTTTCACCAACATTTTCAAATATGTAAAACTAACACGATTCAAACATAAAAACAAGTTTTACATGATGGGGCCCACATTGGCCGATTTACGAGTTTAATACAAAATATGAGTTTCGACCGCCAAAAAGTTTAAGTACCAAACTACACTACGAGCATGGCGTTTGGGATTAAACTACCCAAGTCTCGGTCAACCTCCAAGGACTAATACTTCCAAAAAGCGTCACCTAATCAACAAAGCGGGATCTCTATTCCATGATAATGCCCTTACCCTTGTCCACAACCGAACCTATAAAAATAGTAAACAACGAGAGGGTAAGCAAAGCTTAGTGAATGCAATAATTATACACATACATATATAATCTACTTACTTGCATCACTTACACATTATCGCACACGAGCTAGCAATTCGACAACCATGCAAAACATTAAGCATATACCAATAACCGCAAGTTCATAAGGAGCTAGCAATACCAATAGCATATAGTTCATAATTAAATATGATAACACAACATTCTTATAACCATGGTTAACCAATCGAGCAAGGGAACGGTACTTAAAAGGCCGTTGGAGTTCGTAACATCCGTTAGTGTTACTTAAACGACGCGTAATCACTAATCCCCTGGGTGATGTCTTAAACAACGATACTCACTCACCCCCATGACAATGTGGCGTCTTGAACAACGCGACGAATCCGCATGCCAATCAAAACGATGAGTGGTGTCTTAAACAATGCGACATCCACTCCCATGATAATGTGGTGCCTTAGACAACGCGACAATGCCACATGTCAATCAAACAATGAGTAGTGTCTTAACAACGCGACAATACTACTCGTTACATAGAACGTGGTGTCTTAACAACGCGACAATGCCACATCCATTCTACACAAATAAATACATTATATACATACACGCATAATTATTCCACTCACCTTACGCCTTCGGTGAATCAATAAAATCAAGCTTGAATCTTCAAGGTAACGCACCTATTATCACGCACATACAATCAATCAACCATTCAAGTTGGTCAAACTCACAACACTTACCACTACTATGTCATTTTGACCCATTTGGACACCTAACCCATAATTGGGTCCTCTTTTACCAAAACCCTAACATTAGCCAAGTTAGGTCTTAAAACATCCTTTAACACTAGGTTTATGCATTAATCACAAACATTTACTAACTTAGGTTCATTTTGACCCATTTGACCCATTTAAGGTCAACACACCCATTTCGGGTCATCCACTAACCCACACAACACCCATTTACATAAATATTGGTGTTCTAGAAATTTACTAACTAATTAAGGTTTGTTAACAACAATTAATACTTGAAAAACCCTAGTTAGTCATCTTTGAGTCAACATAACCCTAATTCACCCAAAACACTCAATTTACTAACAAAGTGGGTTTTAGGTTCACCATTAACCCTAACCCTAACCCTTACACAAAATTAAATTAGGAAATCATGTTTAGAGCATACCACTACACTCAAAATGTAGCTAGGAAGTAGATGAACAAGTTTAATGCTTGAGCTTGAGCAAAATTCCACCTTCTTCTTCTCCAAAAATGAGTTTTCTCACACTAGGTTAACACTCTCTCTCTAGAATTGAATGGATGAGGATAAGGTAGATAGAAATGGAGTAATTGGCACTCCAAAAATTGATCCAAAGCCTTTAAGTCGGCCCTTAAGTGATTTTACCAAATTGCCCTCAAAATATCTAATTTAAAAAGAAAGGAATCTGTCAGCCCGTAGTGGCGCGGCGCGCCATAGGGCCGCGCGGCGCGCCAAATGCCCAGTTCAGCTTCTTTTGTCTTTTAATTATATACAACGTAAACCCCACAACTTGAATAACTTATTCACACATATTTACAAGGAAAAATATTCGGGTCTTACATGTAATTTGATGTTTATGTTTTTTTTTTTTTAACTACTTACGCGTTAATTGATTGGAAATATTCTGATAATGGCGGGTTGATGTAGCTGTATGTTGCTGGTGTGCTTGTTAGCTGAAGCTTGTTCCCTATTAAAATGGTTGTTATGTTATGTTCTAAACCAATTAAGTATGCAAATTTCAATATAAGCAACCGTTGCAAATGTTTCAGCACAGAACAATTAGCAAATGAAATACAATTTAAAACAAATAAGAACGAAAGCAAATAAAAAATACAATGGTAAAAAGAAGGTATTACTTACATCAAGGACAGAGCAAAACAGCAGACGCAACCGGGTACGTGACTGACTGAAGAAGAAAAACAACAAACAAACATGAACAAAATTACATTGAGATCATATTCTATCATTATTTATACATAAAAGAATGACAACCACAATAAAATCAATAGTTTCTGAGGCAGCGAACAATAGAAAAAAAATGGTTTCATTCATGCGCAAATGGTTTAAAACTGAGATAACTCAGAATATGAACTTACCAAAAGCTAGAAAGTGTAAGTTAATAAACGAAAACTATGCTTTTTTATAGGTGTCTAGAAAATGGCACATGAAGTTTCACTCTCACATAAAGCTAAAAGTCATTTTGTTTGTCAGTTCAAAATAAAGTGCAAGCCGGGAAAAAAACACTACATTATAGTTATAGATGATTTTTTAGAAAAGGAAAGATCAGAATTGAAATTCCATAATTTCAAATCATTTCAAATCTATGGGATTTCAAATCCTAAGAATTGAAATCCTTGAACCAAACACCCCTATATGTTTTCTCCGGTGTGTTCCACACCAGTAAAAAAAAATTGTTACATGAGAGGTTTAATAAATGTTTTAAAACAATTTTTTTTTTTTTGGAAAAGAATAATTGTGGTAGCAAGGTACCATAAATGGTTGGAACTAGTAAAAATGGGCTCGCGCGATGCGGCAGGGACTTTCGGGTTGCATATTCATATTTAACGTAGCGTTATGTATTTACATAATTAAAAACGCGTTGTTACGAGTGTGTTTGGATACCCGTGGGTAGTACCTAGTACAATTAATGGCATGCGCGCGTTTTTGACGCCGAAAAAATCGTGTTAAAAGGGGGGCGGAACATTCGATATGATGTAGTTAGTTGGGTTGTTTATCATATATGTATACATATATACGGAAGATAGCCCGAAATTATTTACCGTTTTTTAAAAAGCGTTCGTTTCGCGTATAGTTAGTTTCGTTGCGTTCGTAAAATTATTTCGAGTTGGTCGGTGGTGTCGGAGAAATTTAACCCTTAGCGAGCGGGAATATACGGTTCGTTAAAAATTTGAGTGGAGTTTGTTTACATTTTGTCAATAAAATAAATTTTTTACATTTTTTACTCCTGAAAATTTTGCAAATTTAGCATAGTTTGAGGGGTATTTTGTAAAGTTATTGGGTGGTGTCGTTTTGACCTTGTTGGGACTAGGGGTATGCATGGTACGAAAAGAACTGAAGATCGTACCGGACCGAACCGATTTTGAACCGAACCGATTTTGAACCGAACCGAGCTTTTTCGGTCCGGTCCTTGGTCCATAATTTTACGGATTTTCGGTCTTCGGTCCGGATCGAACCGGACCAAAACCGAAAAAACACTAAAAATACCCGAACCAAACCAATAATATTTGGTCCGGTCCTTGGTCCATGTTTTTGCTTCAATTTGGGATTCGGGACGGAACCGAACCGAACCGAACAAGTTTGGTCCGGAACCGTACCACGCACACCCCTAGTTGGGACGACAATTTTCTGGACCAATTTAGTATATAGGATTTCGAGTTAGTCGGTGGTGTCGGAGAAATTTAACTCTTAGCGAGCGGGAAGATACGAGCCGTTAAAAATTTGGGTAGAGTTTGTTTAAGTTTTATTAATAAAATAATTTTTTACACTTTTTACCTCTGAAAAATTTGTAAATTTAGCATAGTTTGGGGGTATTTTGTAAAGTTATTGGGTGATGTCGTGTTGACCTTGTAGGGGCGAAAATTTTCTGGACGAATTTTAGTATGTAGGATTAATTAATAATTAATAATTAATAATAATAATTAATAATTAATAATTAATTGGTACTCGATCCATAAAAAATTGTATGTACCCGTCAACTCTCATTTGGATCGAAATTATATATCGGTACTGTGGCCCATGATATTATGTTGGGTTAAGAATATTGTGAATCCCATTTTATTGACATGTAGTATGTATTTTTTTTTTTTTGGACGGCGGTTAGATGGTTAGTCACGCACACACGCAAGGAAGAAACCCGGGATCGAATCCCCTTGCAGGAATTAAATCTGGTAAAACTTCCCCCCCTGGAATCGAACCTGCGCCACTTCAATGAGCGGTGAACACGGGCCCGCTCCAAAGGAGCTGGTACCACTCAGGCTGATGCCTCGGTGGTGACATGTAGTATGTATTATCATGGGTAATGATATATCTATCATCCAAATTACTTCATCCACCACATCTATGCATTATTTTGTTGTACAGTACAACCTGTTAATGAACGGTTTATGGTAGAAGAAATAATTTGGATGATGAATATATCAATTCCCATTATCATGTGGGATTAACTGGTGTTACCACTTGTCGACTTGGTAATGTGGAAGATATGTCTCGTAATGGTATACAAAATTTGTAACCCTTTTAAAAATTTTAATTAATTCAAAATTGCTCATTTTGTCTCTGTATTTTCCACTTTTTGCTCGTTTTATCTCCGAGTTTTATTTTCTACATTTTCATCCTTAAAAGAATTTTAGAGTCCTAATTTTATCCTTCACCCTAACGAAGGTTAACTGAGTCTGTTAAAACTATTCACATGGACTATTCACGTAATTTTTAACTAATTAAATTACAAAAATTAATTCTTTTTTAGGGTTGTCTAATTTTAATTTACTTATATTGACCAGATTTAGTACTATTGCATACCTTCAACAAATATGGTGGCTTGAGGTAAAAGGAGACATTGACTTTCAGTTTTCAATTGGAACATACTCCTTACTATTCAAGCTTCGGCTCGGTAGGTTTACAAAGTGACATGGATTGTCTTACCAAAAGGGTGTTTACGGTTGGGACATAAAATCGGTCCATTTTCAACTCACAACACCCGATGGTCAACATGCAGTTTCAACGTGTTTCTTGGATTGAAACATGATTTAATATATTCTGATTAAAAATATATTATTTTTCTTTTGTCTACATATCTAAGGGTCTATTTGTTTTTTTCTTATTGAGTTCAATTTGTCCGTAATTATATTTTTTTAGTTGGACTCGAGTCGAATTTTGAACTTCAGCTTTTATAACCGAGCTTGACCTTGCCAATATATCAACTAAAGTCTATTGTTTCTTTATGTACCTTACTGAATTTTTAAGCACAAATCATTTCATGGAATTTTAATATTTTATAAACGTGTAATTCAAATTCCAAGAATGAAATCAGATTGTGATGTCATGTGGATACTGGATATTACATGTCCATTTTTGGATACTGGATACTAATCATGATCTTCTATGCCCCAGAGAGGAAGAATAAGTTGATTTTTGTAATTTAATTAGTTAAATATTACGTGAATATATTTTTTTTTTTTACGAGGAACCCCCTAGCAACGAGCCATAATGGCTTCCCTCAAGTTGGTAAACCCCGGGTAAACGGCAATCCAGGCCTCCACCGCTACCAGGCAAAGCATCCTCTAATCAATCAGTCACTAAATGGAGCTCGCCTCAAGGTATTTTGCCTTGAAGGGAATCGAACCCGTGACCTCTTGCTTCATTGGAAGTCCTGGTGGCCACCCAGGCTATGCCTGGATGGTTGATTACGTGAATAGTTCATATGAATAGTTCATGTTAATAGTTTTAACAGACTCAGTTAAACTTCGTTAGGGTAAATGATGAAATTGGGACTTTAAAATGCTTTTAAGGATTAAAAAAATGCAGAAAATAAAACACATTGATGAAACGGGTAAAAGTGAAAAATACGGGGACGAAATGGACAATTTTGTCTTTAATTAATGTTTTCCTATAAACTGAAAGAAGTTTTATTATCTATATCCTAAAGGAGGTGCGGTTTGTGGTCGTTTTGGCCACCCCACTTTATCAAACGACACCCAACCAAACTCAACCTCAAAAAACACAAAACACCCCCCTCAACTATAACCAACTTACAAATACTACACCAAACTTCAGGGGGGTAAAACAAAAATTCTCTTACTTAAAATAAAAACTCCACCCAAACGCTTCGACTGCTTGTATCTTCCTGCTCGACGCGAGTTAAATTCCACCTACCACACTGTGATGACCCGGAAATTTTGACTAAATTTAAACTTAATCTTTGTATGATTAACATTTCTGACACGATAAGCAAAGTCTGTAAAACTGAATCTCAAAATTTTTGAAATACCTTCGGTTGTTTTCGACGATTCGCGAACAATTATATGTAAACAGATACATATATACTATAACATGAAAAGGTAACAATGTATTAATTGTTTGATACCGTACATTAAACTTATTGGTTTAAATATCTATTTGAATATATATGATAAGTTGAGATATTTATTATTAAAATTTATTTATAAATAACTTCCAATGTGTATTTAAAAATTGATTTATGTATATTAAAAAGATATATACATATATATAATAAACGATAGTAACATTCGTTTATTGATTCGATTGATATTTAGATAAGTTAAATAAAGCGTTTAAGATGAACCAGTAAAACACTAATTTGCTACAGTGTTTTCCAATTTGCCACATTACTCAAAATGCTACAGTGTTTTCGAAAATCACTATTTGCTACAGTGAAATTGACTTTGCTACAGTAAATTGCTACAGTAAAAATTGACTTTGCTACAGTAACTTTGCTACAGTGGCATATTTTATGGATAACTTAAGGCTATATTTTGACAAAGGTACGTGTCACGAAACGTAAAATGCAAGTTTTCTCAGCGTACGAAAGGACATTCGAAAAACCAGAACCGGGACATAAGTCGAGTGATGACGTACGACTTATCGGAACAAAAATTACAAGTCAACTATGCACGTGAATTTAATATAATATATAATTAATTATTTAAATTATATATATTATATTAATAATTAATTATGTCGACGAGCTAAATTACAAAACAATGTGAGCTGTCCCTAGTCCTCATGCGAGTCGCATGGCCAGAAGGCCATTTCCATGCGAGTCGCATGACTCCAGATTTCAGGCCAAGTGCTATAAATTCTCGAGTTTTGGCCAGATAAATCACACACATATTATTTTTACTCCGTATTTATTTATTTTATTATTATTATTATTATTATTATTAATAATAAGATTATTATTAATCTTATTATTTTTATTATTTGTGTTATTATTTTTGCGATACAAAAATAATAATGTACATAAAATATTACGACGGAGTGCTGTCCAAGTAATTTTCAAAATGAGTTTTCGAGCAAGCTAGAGCTAAGGAAATTATGGGTTATTGCCAAGGAGGTTATGGGTAATGTTCGGGGGTATTTTTTTGTGAATCAAACCTCGTGTTTATCATCTCCGATGCGTCTACGTGCTTTCCTGCAATATTGTATATCAATATTAAACAGTGAGTTCATATGATCCCTTTTTCAAATTATATTTTTGGGCTGAGAATACATGCGCAGTTTTATAAACTGTTTTACTAAATGGATACAAATACTAAAACTGATTTTGTGTGAGTTTCATAAGATCCCTTTTACTCCCTACATTTTTGGGCTGAGAAAACATGCAAATGCTTTATTAACCGATATACAATATTTATATGCGTGAGTTTCATTGATCCCTTTTTAATTGCTTTTTGCAATATATTTTTGGGCTGAGAATACATGCACTTTATTTTAAACGCAATGGATACAAGTACATACTAAATTCTACACTGAGTTTGAACCGAAAATCCCTTAGCTTTGGTAACTAGTAACTGCTAGTTATAAGAACTGGTGGGCGCGAGTAGTAGTATATGGATCCATAGGGCTTGACATCCCCGTCCGAGCTAGAGCACTAGCCTTTTAACGGACGTATGCTATTTGAGAAGCGTACACGTTGGTTTGCGTGTATTATTAAGATGATTATACAAAGGGTACAAATTATATAAACGTTAAAGTTTAGTTACCAGGGTGCTCAATTTCGTAGAATATTTTGATAAATGTTTCTGGATGAAACAACTGAAATCTTGTGATCCACCTTTTATGTAAAACCTATTGATAAACGTTTCGGATGAAATAACTGAAATCTTGTGATCCACCTTTTATGTAAAACCTATTGATAAACGTTTCGGATGAAATAACTGAAATCTTGTGATCCACCTTTTATGTAAAACCTATTGATAAACGTTTTGAATAAAACAACTGAACTTTTGTAAATCCACATTGATATACGGATTATGTGTAATATTAAAACTATGAACTCACCAACCTTTGTGTTGACACTTGAAGCATGTTTATTCTCAGGTTTCTAGAAGTCTTCCGCTGTTTGCTTATATGTTAGACAAGCTATGTGCATGGAGTCATACATGGCATATTTTTCAAGGAAACGTTGCATTCACCAAATCATCACCATGTATCTTATTTTGACTGTACTGTCAACGGAAGTACTATTGTAAACTATTATTTACAGTGATTGTCTATATGTAGAAATCATCAGATGTTAAAAACCTTTGATTTAAATATTCATTTATGGTGTGCCTTTTCAAAAGAATGCAATGTTTACAAAACGTATCATATAGAGGTCAAATACCTCGCAATGAAATCAATGAATGACGTATTGTCCATATGGATTTGGAGCGATCGTCACACACACCGTTAAACTCGAAATTTTTTTATGAACAAAACGAAATTAACTACGTTCGAAACGGACACTTTTTAAAAAACGCTAAACACAACGACAGCCCGTATCTTCCTGCTCGCCGCGAGTTAAATTTTTTCGACAACACCGTCAGACTCGAAATAATTTTATGAACAAAACTAAACTAACTACTTTCGAAACGGACACTTTTTAAAAAACGCTAAACACAACGACAACCCGTATCTTCCTGCTCGCCACGAGTTAAATTTGTTCGACAGCACCGTCATACTCGAAATAATTTTATGAACGAAGCGAAACTAACTACGTTCGAAACGGACACTTTTTAAAAAAACGCTAAAGACAACGACAACGATAACGGCGCTTAACACATGAGCCGTTTTCTCTTCTGTAAATACAAAAAGCTACGTTAAATATGAATACGCAGTTCGAAAGTTCCCGCCACATTGCGCGTGATCCGGACTAGTTAACTACGGAGTATGAAATGAACGTCATACGAATAGTTGTATGCATTGGAACAATAAAATAATGAGGATTAAATGTTTTGAACCTCACCCGTTCAAATCAATAAAAAAAAATTATTTATTAATTTTTTTATTTTTTTGGCAAAAAGGTTACTAAATGAGAGTATAAAAGTCCATGTGAGTTTGTAAGCTTGAATTTGGTAACTCCCATTTGTAGAAGAAGACTTGTGCGGAAAACATTATATTTGTTAAGTTCTTTGGGCAAAACACTAAAGATGCTTGCCTCTTCTGGTAAATTTTGTTTTTGGAAATGCCTTTTATAAATTGTCTTAGAAACACTTATTTTGAAGGGTTTGCAAAAGATATTTACGTAGAGTCCGTTTCTACTTACGAGATTAAAGACTATGTTAGTCTTTTGACCAAACAATTATTGGTGTAGAGTTATATATTTACGTATTTAATGTTACATGAGTAAATTTGAGAAAATGTGTTCATAGGTCATTTCTGAATTATATCGATAAACAAAACTTGCGTGTTTTGTTAGAATTGTTGAAAAATACTTTTAATGTATATTTGGGATAATTCCTTGGTCCTTTATTAAGGATGTGTGGAGTGTGTTTCTACACAAAATGGTTCTTTGCATATTGTAAAGATAATGACATTATCGACAATGTTGTTAAATTATTTTGGATGCTGAATTTCACAATGTAATTTGAAAAGCAAAAACGAGAAATGTAAACCACCCACTACTTGATGATGATGTAGTTTGTTAACTAGTTAACGATAAAAGTTTAGAACTTATTTTTTTAGCGTTCTAAGTTTTAGTTTCTTAATGAAACAATATGACATATTAGATGCCGAGATCTCCAACCTGGGAGTACCGAATGTACATTCCACAAAGGGTCGTGATGAGAACTATGTGGGTATATTACATGTCTCATGAATGTGGAATACATGTTTGGTTGAAACCTACTTGGTTTAACATACTTGTGATCAGTGGAACTTCCATATTAGTTCAGATCATGATCACGAATGAGAATGACTTGGTGGTCATTTCTGGTGGTTGAAACCTATTTGGTTTAACCGAGTTGTGATCATTGGAACTTATGTATATGTTTAGATGATGATCACGAATGAGAATGACTTGGTAGTCATTTCAAGTGGTTTTTGTGATTATTGGAACTTCGTTATTAGTTCAGATGATGATCGCGAATGAGAATGACTTGGTGATCATTTCTGATTATATCGTTTATCATTTGAATGAGAAAGTGATAATGATGGAATTGACGTATCTCATCATCAAATTGAAAAGGACAATGGCAATGCCCGAGGCTTCTTTTCATAGCTTGTCATGAAACTATTTTGTACCCGTTAAATTATATCTGACTACAAAAACGTGAAATGAAATAGTTTTGGTTCACTTAGTTATTATAAACCTACTACATTTCATAAAATGGTTTTAATCAATGAAATATTACTACTTCTTTATAATTATATTTTTAACGGAGTGATAAAAGAAAAGATTGGAGTAATAATATCATTAAAAATAGGCCATGACAATAGTTGGAAGGAAGTTAGCTATGTCAGTAAATGACATGAATTATAATTGAATACATTTAGTAAAATGTGATTCCGACACGCATGTTAATGCGAATGAAATGTATTGATGATATGTCATAACTGAGATAATTCAAAGTGTGAATTAAAGATACGACACTATAATGTAGTGTCTAGCGAGATTAATATCTAACTTGAAGGTCCGATTAAGTGTAAGGAGTACATTATAATGACTTGGCATTAAGAGGTCAAGATTATAATAAATAATTATGTGTACTCTATACGAGTAAACGTTGTGATGACCCGGAAATTTCCGACCAAATTTAAACTTAATCGGTATATGTTTCCGACACGATAAGCAGAGTCTGTAATGTTAACTTTGAACTGTGTTTCATATATTCAATTGACCTTCGACTGCTCTCGACGATTCATGAACAATTAATTGTAAATAGATATGTGTGTATGTATATATAAATAATAATTCGAAATATAACTTGAAGTGTTATATGTTGTTGTTATTAAAAACTAATAAGATAAAAAGAGAATATTATAATAATTATTATTTAAGATATATCTCTATATATAAATAAAGTATATTAAAAAAATAAATATTAAATGATTGTAATACTTGTTTGATATTTCGATTGATATTAAGCAAGTTAAATTCAAACTTATGTAATTTTAAAATAATCGGTGATTCGAAAATGAGTTCTATAAATTCTAGGCTTACTAAAAATATATTTAGGACCTAGTTATTAAAATTTAACACTTTTTATATTTTACCCATAAATGAGAGGGACAGTTGATATAATTTTTATTAAATAAATTAAGGATCAAATGATATACCATAATGACCAAAATAAATAAATATAGTTAATCTAAAAATATGGAATTTTTCTGAAACACTTTTACCCGCCCCTGATTTCAAATAGTGCACGATACACAGTTCGTGAAGACTGTCGGTAGCATGAATACAATTAAGTTTCTCGAATGTTTTGTTGCTATTGTTAATCACTATTTATGATTGAATGATTTGTACTATGTTTAAATTCTTCCACATATTGATTGAAATATATACCGTGTTTATTGAGTTTAACTCTTCATTTAACTATCTATCTAATATCTAATATATATATATATATATATATATATATATATATATATATATATATATATATATATATATATATATATATATATATATATATATATATATTATTAATTAAAGCATATGCAGATTCAAATTAATCACCATCGAAATACAATTGCAAGTTGTCTTGCTTTTGCTCAACCAATCACAAACCACTAGGGTGAATCATATATATAAGAAATGTATATATACAAATGAGTAACTGTTTTCCTATCTAACTCTCTATTCAAACTTGTGGGAATTATTTAACATGTCACTGTGTTTGTTGAATACCACAAATATCTTACCCTATATATTACAAATATATATATCGCCTACTTGCAATACATTTACATATTTATATTTGCTATTCTTTCTCTTTATGTTATATGATATCACCAATAAAAACACCATGGTTCCACCATCACTTCAACCATCCTCCATCAAACAATTATCATCGAACACCACCAACTACGGCTTTATTTTTTTATTTTTTTTTTTTGTTTTCTGTTGTTGCAGCTAAGAACTACCACAACCCACTATTAATGATACTCGTTCACAGCTGCTAATGTTACTCTTTTGTTTTGCTACTAATGCAGTGGGCTATGGCCAGTATCAATCAGACAAATTCATGGCATCGGTATTATTAATACTTGTGTGTTATCAATCGAGATTTGTTATCACTCTATTTGTTGCAATTGTCCGAAGAAGCCACACCTTTAGATCAACCACATGTCAAGGTTTCTGTATTTGTTACTATCCAGTTTATCTTCTCCAAGAACCACACCCATTGAAGAACCCAACACCAACCTGCAACTACTGCTCGCAGCTATTTTTTTTCTCGGTCTGTTTCGTTTCCTGGTCGATACTATTACCTATGGCTCGCTAACTTTTCTTTCTTTTTATTTTCGAAACCACCAACACTATCACTAATATAACTAACACCATCACCATCAGAGACCTCTACTAGATCATCATAATCACAAAACGTTTTCTATTGTTACTATTCGGTTTTTCTGATCGAATACAACCCAACAAGAACACCAAACAAGTTTTGTTCCTGCTCAACCCAAAACCGAACACCCACTTATTAATATTTTTACTACTACTGCTATCGTACCTATCATTATCACCATCATTTTCGTTACTTGCTGCTGCTACGTAACTAACCTATTGATTGATTATCGTAACCATAGTGAACTAAAGCAAACCTCCTCATGATCGATGATAAACAAAACCCACCTGTATATATATATTTTTTTTTGTCGACCGTTATTGTCCTAGTTCCAAATAAAACCCTAAAAACCATCACCAAAACCCACCCTTCATGCGATTTATTTAATTTCGTTTGAATCTGTTTTGAGACGACAAAGATAATTTTGAAGACCTGGAACTGTGATCGATATTATGTTTGAGATTATGGATCGTAACTGTTATAACTTGGATTAGATTTCCTTGGGCCACTTAAACTACATCTTGGGCCGAGGTCCATTGTATAAATTGTGTTGTTGGGCCGAAAAGGAAAATAGAGGGTTAAATATATTTCGGGTATGAGACATTTCAGAAGATAACCAATAGCTCGATGGTTAGGGGTGTTTGTGTGGAACAAGAGGTTGTGGGTTCAATTCCCGGCAGTGACAGTTTCCTTGTTTTTTTTTTTTTTTGAAGATTATTAAGTCTCTTAAGGTAGTATTATTGTTATTGTTATTGTTATTATTATTATTATTATTATTATTATTATTATTATTATTATTATTATTATTATTATTATTATTATTATTATTATTATTATTATTATTATTATTATTTGAAATATAAGTATTATTAGTATCATTAATATTATTAGTATTATCATTATTAAGATCACCATTATTATGATTATCAATATTGTTATTATTAGTAATATATCTATTATTATTATTATTAAAAGTATTAAATATGATATTACAATTAAATTTAAAACTTTGGTATTATTATCACTTTCGCATGTATTATTATATCACTATTATTATGATTATAGTTACTAATATGATTATTATTATAATTGTTATGAAATTGGTTATAATTTTGAATTATAGAAACTATAGATATAAGTTACAAATTTATCACGATGTTATAATAAAATTTATTATCACTAACACAGTTATTATTATTATTATCGTTAATAGAATTATTAACATTATCATTTTATTAGTAATATTAAGTATTATAATTATTATCATTTTTACCACAACTAATATTATTTTGACTACTACTATAATTAATATACAAATGATACATATATATAACACATATAATATAACAAAGATTAATATTTTTATATAACAAAATGAATATAAGAAACAGTATATTATTTATATAAAAAGGATATAACTAGTAAATTTATATATATATTTGTTCGATTACAACCATGTATACTAATAAATATACAAATGATATAGGTTCGTGAATCGAAGGCCAACCCTGCATTGTTCAATGTCGTCATATGTATTTTTACTACAAAATACAGTATAGTGAGTTTCATTACTCCCTTTTTATATATATTTTTGGGACTGAGAATACATGTGCTGCTTTTATAAATGTTTTACGATATAGACACAAGTAATCGAAACTACATTCTATGGTTGAATTATCAAAGTCGAATATGCCCCTTTTTATTTAGTCTGGTAATCTAAGAATTAGGGAACAGACACCCTAATTGACGCGAACTCTAAAGATAGATCTATCGGGCCCAACAAGCCCCATCCAAAGTACAGGATGCTTTAGTACTTCGAAATTTATATCATGTCTGAAGGAGGATCACAGAATGATGGGGATATTCTTATATGCATATTGTGAATGTCGGTTACCAGGTGTTCAATCCATATGAATGATTACTTTTGTCTCTATGCATGGGACGTATATTTATGAGAAATAAAAATCTTGTGGTCTATTAAAATGATGGAAATGTTTATTTATGTTAAATTAATGAACTCACCAACCTTTTGGTTGACACTTGAAAGCATGTTTATTCTCAGGTACGAAAGAAATCTTTCGCTGTGCATTTGCTCATTTTAGAGATATTTCTTGGAGTCATTCATGTCATATTTCAAAAGACGTTGCATTCGAGTCATTGAGTTCATCAAGATTATTATTAAGTCAATTTTAGTTGGATATATTCTGAAATGGTATGCATGCCGTCAATTTTCGTTGTAAAGAAAGATTGTCTTTTAAAATGGAATGTAATGTTTGTAAAATGTATCATATAGAGGTCAAATACCTCGCGATGTAATCAACTGTTGTGAATCGTTTATAATCGATATGGACTTCGTCCGGATGGATTAGGACGGGTCTTCACAGTTGGTGAAATATCCCGTTCTTATTGATTAAAAACGTTCCATATTAATTGATTTTGTTGCGAGGTTTTGACCTCTATATGAGACGTTTTTCAAAGACTGCATTCATTTTTAAAACAAACCATAACCTTTATTTCATAAATAAAGGTTTAAAAAGCTTTACGTAGATTATCAAATAATGATAATCTAAAATATCATGTTTACACACGACCATTACATAATGGTTTACAATACAAATATGTTACATCGAAATCAGTTTCTTGAATGCAGTTTTTACACAATATCATACAAACATGGACTCCAAATCTTGTCCTTATTTTAGTATGCAACAGCGGAAGCTCTTAGTATTCACCTGAGAATAAACATGCTTTAAACGTCAACAAAAATGTTGGTGAGTTATAGGTTTAACCTATATATATCAAATCGTAACAATAGACCACAAGATTTCATATTTCAATACACATCCCATATATGTTGTTGATTCACGAACCTATAACAATATATACATATATATCAAAGTATGTTTAAAATATATTTACAACACTTTTAATATATTTTGATGTTTTAAGTTTATTAAGTCAGCTGTCCTCGTTAGTAACCTACAACTAGTTGTCCACAGTTAGATGTACAGAAATAAATCGATAAATATTATCTTGCATCAATCCACGACCCAGTGTATACGTATCTCAGTATTGATCACAACTCAAACTATATATATTTTGGAATCAACCTCAACCCTGTATAGCTAACTCCAACATTCACATATATAGTGTCTATGGTTGTTCCGAAATATATATAGATGTGTCGACATGATAGGTCGAAACATTGTATACGTGTCTATGGTATATCAAGATTACATAATATACAATACAAGTTGATTAAGTTATGGTTGGAATAGATTTGTTACCAATTTTCACGTAGCTAAAATGAGAAAAATTATCCAATCTTGTTTTACCCATAACTTCTTCATTTTAAATCCGTTTTGAGTGAATCAAATTGCTATGGTTTCATATTGAACTCTATTTTATGAATATAAACAGAAAAGTATAGGTTTATAGTCGGAAAAATAAGTTACAAGTCATTTTTGTAAAGGTAGTCATTTCAGTCGAAAGAACGACGTCTAGATGGCCATTTTAGAAAACATACTTCCACTTTGAGTTTAACCATAATTTTTGGATATAGTTTCATGTTCATAATAAAAATCATTTTCTCATAATAACAACTTTTAAATCAAAGTTTATCATAGTTTTTAATTAACTAACCCAAAACAGCCCGCGGTGTTACTACGACGGCGTAAATCCGGTTTTACGGTGTTTTTCGTGTTTCCAGGTTTTAAATCATTAAGTTAGCATATCATATAGATATAGAACATGTGTTTAATTGATTTTAAAAGTCAAGTTAGAAGGATTAACTTTTGTTTGCGAACAAGTTTAGAATTAACTAAACTATGTTCTAGTGATTACAAGTTTAAACCTTCGAATAAGATAGCTTTATATGTATGAATCGAATGATTTTATGAACATCATTACTACCTTAAGTTCCTTGGATAAACCTACTGGAAAATAGAAAAATGGATCTAGCTTCAATGGATCCTTGGATGGCTCGAAGTTCTTGAAGCAGAATCATGACACGAAAACAAGTTCAAGTAAGATCATCACTTGAAATAAGATTGTTATAGTCATAGAAATTGAACAAAAGTTTGAATATGATTATTACCTTGTATTAGAATGATAACCTACTGTAAGAAACAAAGATTTCTTGAGGTTGGATGATCACCTTACAAGATTGGAAGTGAGCTAGCAAACTTGAAAGTATTCTTGATTTTATGTAACTAGAACTTGTAGAATATATGAAGAACACTTAGAACTTGAAGATAGAACTTGAGAGAGATCAATTAGATGAAGAAAATTGAAGAATGAAAGTGTTTGTAGGTGTTTTTGGTCGTTGGTGTATGGATTAGATATAAAGGATATGTAATTTTGTTTTCATGTAAATAAGTCATGAATGATTACTCATATTTTTGTAATTTTATGAGATATTTCATGCTAGTTGCCAAATGATGGTTCCCACATGTGTTAGGTGACTCACATGGGCTGCTAAGAGCTGATCATTGGAGTGTATATACCAATAGTACATACATCTAAAAGCTGTGTATTGTACGAGTACGAATACGGGTGCATACGAGTAGAATTGTTGATGAAACTGAACGAGGATGTAATTGTAAGCATTTTTGTTAAGTAGAAGTATTTTGATAAGTGTATTGAAGTCTTTAAAAAGTGTATAAATACATATTAAAACACTACATGTATATACATTTTAACTGAGTCGTTAAGTCATCGTTAGCCGTTACATGTAAGTGTTGTTTTGAAACCTTTAGGTTAACGATCTTGTTAAATGTTGTTAACCCAATGTTTATAATATCAAATGAGATTTTAAATTATTATATTATCATGATATTATCATGTATGAATATCTCTTAATATGATATATATACATTAAATGTCTTTACAACGATAATCGTTACATATATGTCTCGTTTAAAAATCATTAAATTAGTAGTCTTGTTTTTACATATGTAGTTCATTGTTAATATACTTAATGATATGTTTACTTATCATAGTATCATGTTAACTATATATATATATATATCCATATATATGTCATCATATAGTTTTTACAAGTTTTAACGTTCGTGAATCACCGGTCAACTTGGGTGGTCAATTGTCTATATGAAACATATTTCAATTAATCAAGTCTTAACAAGTTTGATTGCTTAACATGTTGGAAACATTTAATCATGTAAATATCAATCTCAATTAATATATATAAACATGGAAAAGTTCGGGTCACTACAGTTGGTATCAGAGCGGTGGTCTTAGCGAACCAGGTATGCATTAGTGTGTATAACTGATAAGTAGTTAGGATGCATTAGTGAGTCTGGACTTCGACCGTGTCTGCATGTCAAAAGTTTTGCTTATCATTTCTAGTCAGAAATCATCTACTTATCATCCTTAGAAAATTACCTGCTTATCATTCTTAGTCTAGACATGTCTTACTGCCTTGACTTGCATAGACAATGTATAGATAAATTCATATCTTAGCGTATCTGATTATTCATATCTTAGTGTATCTGATTATTCATATCTTAGCGTATCTGTTACTGTAGACTTGGCCTGTCAACTTCCGTAGATTCCTCCGTAACTTATGGGATTTTAGTATGATATATGCATATGTAAATTATGTATTGCAGGGTACTAATCTATATCCTATAATATATTCCTTATCGAAAATCCTTCATTTGATCATACGATATGAATCCCTCAACCAGTTCGAGTCCCTCAGATTCCGATAGCTATTCCGATAGTTATTCCGACAGCTATTCCGACATGGATATTCACCGAAGCTCCGAGAGTGGTGTCACCAGAATGAATCAATCAATCAACCATCCCCAATTCATCTGATGGGTTCGTAGTCGACTTAATCAATGGAGACGCGAAGAAGGCGATCCCTTCCACCAACCGAATTCATCTTTTGACAATGAACCTGAAGTGTTTACCGGCGAATCTGTTCGAGACACCACTTTCTCTCTCATTTCCAGAGTATCTCGTCACGATTATATACTATCTCAGAATCTAAACCTCATTCATCCGCTCGTCCGAACCGACAATCATCCTGGTATAATAGAAGAAGTCAACGAGCTTCGCGCCCGAGTTGTAGCCTTATAAAATATGGTGCAAAACATACCAGCTTCAGCAACATCACCGGCACCAATAGTACCATCAGTAAAAACACCCGTACCATCAATAACACACGCTTCAACATCTCATTCTGTACCTCGATTATAATCATCATACTACATATCGTTCTACATCAATTATCTTCTTCGACATGGCGATTATGTAATCTCTAATGTTTTAGAGATTTTATATTCTTGTTCAAACTGTAAATCAAATGAGATTAATATCATATTAACTCATTAAATCCATGATTACATCTGAAGAGAATATATATGTAAGTATATTTTCATAAAGATTGTAATTAAAAATTCTTTCGTACAAACTGGTAATGGTGAAAATATTTTAACGGGTAGGTAATACCCAAGGAATATTTAGATTTCACATTAATAAGTTAAACTGTACATTCTTCGAATCTGATTCAACAGTCATTTACTAACCTACTTACAACCACCGTTATATGTATCCATTCACTGCAGAATAACCATTTTCATTCAATTTCATATTTGGATGTTGACCTATCAGAATCCCACAAGTGGCATAATGAAGAAATAATGGACACAATAAAAATTGATTAGAAATAGACTAATTAACAATATGAAAAATTTTGTTAAAAATCCACGCTAACTGTTTACAACTAACTGTTCCTAGCTAACTGTTAATTCCGTATTATATTTTATTTATCACAATTTAATTATCGCAATTTACATTCTCGCAATTTTATTTATCGTCATTTAATTTCTGTTAATTCCGTATTATATTTTATTTATCGCAATTTAATTATCGCAATTTACATTCTTGCAATTTTATTTATCGTCATTTAATTTCTGTTATTTACTTTACGCACTTTATTTATTGTTATTTAATTTCTGTTATTTATTTTACGCACTTTAAATATCGGGACACGTATACAAGGTTTTGACATATCATATCGACGCATTTATATATATTATTTGGAATAACCATAGACACTCTATATGCAGTAATGCTCGAGTTCTCTATACAGGGTTGAGGTTGATTCTACAATAATATATATAATTTGAGTTGTGATCGAGTCTGAGACATGTACACGGGTCACGATACGTATTAATTAATTCGAATATTATAAATTAAACTATATAAGAATAATTAGACTGTTACTGTGGACTATCCACTATGGACTATCAAGATTGGACAATTAAAAATGAATTAAAATATTGTTTATAACATATGAAACTAAGCAATTCTTCAAGTTTGCCACTTGATTTCATTCTAAACCTCGTTTGTATCTTGACGATTACAATCTGCGTTCAAACCTTTCATGATTCTTGAAAACACCTCAATCGAGAGGATGAACCAACCGCACTTCATCTACGGAAGAAAAGAATGATGCATATAGTTATGCATCTGAAAAACTCTCAGAAATTGAATAAATGTTTGACACGTAGTTGTGCTAATTCCCTAGTGTTATTATTACCCAAAACAACTTGAGAATCTCCTTTCAAAGTAGCAAATTTTATCACAGCTCCAGCAAGTCAACTTCGACTTTTCGTTCAAAACAACCTTATTATAACCTTGATATATATGTGTACTCTTTTATTGTTACCGAGGAACCTTTTATATTCCACAACATTATCAGAAGATGTACCAACAATTCTGTTGATCTTTGATTTTCCGAAAATCATCATATTCATTGAAACCCTATCATATACTCATCCTCATCTTGTAACAAGAACTGCCATGCCAATTATCGGGAGTCAACAATCAGTACTTTGAAAACGCACAGCATATCTACATCAACAGTTATATGTATAACATTTATCTTTTAGAATTATAGTCTCTTATTCTGAAAAGCACTCAATCTACAAATCAATACTCTGAATGTTGAAAAAGCTGAATGAAGCAGCAGAAACTGTAGGCAACCGTAAACGACTTTAGTCATCGGAAGTTTGATGATAAAGAATAATATGTTGAAAAAACTCGGAAACGTTGGAACTGGAAAACGGGTAGAGTTAACCATGAAGGAGACCAAAGACAAATACAAGGACCATACCCTATATTCAAAGAATCCAGTTAATTATGGATCCGTTGAAATCTTTAGAGAATATCTTGCTCCGAAGTCATGTTAAAATCTTACGAAAAATCTTTCTCCATCAACCATCGAACTTAGAAATTCCAAAATATCATCATCAATATCTTCGATATTTCTGAGGATATTTTCATAAATATTCTCGTTCGAAATTATATACCTCTTCGTGCTTCCTGTGTATCATTATATTGGAAACATTCAAGAGAAAATTTAGTACCGAAAAGCAGATTATGCGAAACTATGAAGAAAGCCGTGAACAAATCACAAAGAATAAGTTTGACTTCAAAGAATCCAAATGATTCAATTTCTGCTAAAATCTTTAGTGAATATCTTACTCCTTACTCTAAACCCTTACGGACAATAGTTTCTATCATCCCCTGATCTTAGATATTCCGAGATATTATCGTATCTTTCATTATAAATATCCTTCATATTTCTGAAGATATTTTCATAACTATTCTTATCTGAAATCATTAATCTCTTCATGATATCAGTGTTACATCATATAGAAACTGTTAGTTTCTATATTCTGTAAACTTTCGATCTTAAAATATGAATGTTATTGAAGTAATGTTAGAAACTGATGCATGAGTTAGTATAATATAATGACACTTGATCAACGTGATTATATTACCGTAAGACATGTTGAGTTTCTAATGAAACGTGATGATTCACAGATCATAACGTCATCATGTGCCATGTTACATAACTCTTTCATTCTGCTTAACTTCTGAACCTATCAAGAAAAATATATTCTTAATAGTTCTATTCTCAGTGATTCTGGTAAATTGACAAAACAAATCGTGCTACTACTTTTCCTTTCTACCTTGTATATTATGAAAATTCGAAACTCCATACCTATGGATTCTGGACCATTACTTGCGAAAAGTAAACAAGAGCATGAAGCTCCGAAATAGAAAGGGGGTACAAATCGCAGCAAATAAGAGAGCGCATTAACTGTAGATGACAATAATTATAGGAGACAGAAGCAGGGACATTGAAATATAAGGGAAGATATAAAATCCAACAACAACGCAGAAATTACAAACCATGGATATTAATACGAATAGCAATATAAAGACATGGTATAATTAAGAAGAGTATCACCCCAAGGTAATAGTAGAAGTAAACAGATTCTTCTGATGGAAGATTGAAAAGAAGGATGACAGAAATGATAATTAGAAAAATATCAAGGATTAGAACTGGATTAAGCATTTTCACAATCTTTTGGGTGTATGAACTAAGAAAGAAAGTATAGGAATGGTGAGAATAATAGAATGGAAGAGGTAAATTTATAATGGAAACATCCGACAAGGCAATCGAGACAGATGATCGCATTTAATTAAAGAGATCTTAATTTCCATAAATCCCGAAGAATCAGATCTTATAGATTTTCTAGATTTTCTTTATGTAACATCCCGCCTTTTTCCATTTACTTTTACGTTATACTAATTTAAACTCCGTTATATGTTTATAACATCTCCCATTGATACGCGTTTTAAATTATCTCGTTTAGGTAATTCACGCACCCGAACGAAAGTTGAGGGACTAAACTTGACAAGGGATCAAACCCTTGACTAGGTCAAAGGGTCAAACCCCTTTCACTCATTCATTATCATCTCCATCTCTCTCTCTTCCTCTCTAGCAAGAACACACACACCATTTCTAAATTCATTCAATCATCATCTAAATCCGATCTAGGAGGCTTACAACAAAATAAATTACATATTCGTAATCCTCTCTTCATCCTCTTCATTTTGGTACCAACTTCATCTCGTTTGGGTAACATTTCTAAAACTCTAGATTTCTCTAAATTCGTGTTTTTGACTTGAAATGGTGTTAGTTAGTGTCTATGGCTCATTGTGATGTCGTGCATGTAATTTGTATGCTCGATCTCGTTGTTTTAGTATAACTAGCATGAACTTGAATTTTGGTGTGTTATTCTTGAATTTTAGATGATCATATGTTGTTAGATGTTAAAAGTTCATGTTTTAATTGTGTTCCTAGTATCACTAGCTTCAATTTGGTGTGTAGGTTGATTAAGAAAACTTCAAAAGCATGATTTTTGATTTTGAGATGTTTGACTAGGGTTTGATGGTTCTTGACATGAATTTTTGGATGCTTGAATGCCATGGAATGTTAATTGTTAGTGTTTAGTTATAATGTATGCCTCATTACCTTCAAAACGGCATATCATATGTGAGAATTGGATTCCCGAAACTCAAAATGCATTTGATGAACTTGAAAATTTGAAAATAGACTTTTATTGATCACTTGACGAGAAATCGGTTGTTGAAAATGATGTTTTTGATTGATGATACATGTTTAGTTGTGTTCCTTGTCAAAAGAGCTTTCCAACGGTATAAGATACGCCTTCTAGTTGTTTACGGTTTGCGTTTTATGGTTGTTTGAAGTTTTGACCAAGACTTGAACATTTGAAACTGACCAGGTACCAGGCCACGCCTAATGTCGCGGCGCGACACCTCTGGCCGCGGCGCGGCATATGCCGTGGTCAGGTTCTGACCTCCATGTCCAAAATACGAAAAATGTTTGGCATACTACGGACCTCCGATTCACATGAAACTTGTTCTAACATGCTCATATATGATTAAAAACCTCAGAAAAATAGTTCGGGACCCGACCCGAACATGTTGACTTTTTCGTTGACTTTGACCCGACCAAGTTGACTTTTAATCAAACTTAACCAATTGTTTGTGCAATCGTTCTAACATGCTTTTATACTTGTACCTTGCATGAAACATGACAATTTGATTCACATGCTATTATGATCGAGTCTTAACGAGCCATAGGACTAATTGAACATCTTTGACCTATCGTGTTTACCGTTATTGATACAACCTATTGTTTAGGTCAAGACTAGCATTGTTCTTTGCACACGTTTACTTGTAGAAGTACTTTACTACTCGTGCACTCAAGGTGAGATCATAGTCCCACTTTTACTCTTTTTGAACTTACTTTTGGGATGAGAAAACATAAACGTTCTTTTAAACTACGTGAACACAAGTACAGGGAAAACAAACATTCTACATACGAGTTTGAACACAAATCCTCAATTCGATTATCATTAGTTACATCAGATGGTGTAAGCGAGAACTTATGTTATATGGCCATATGGGTTTGACAAACCCTCACTTCGGACGGTTCGCTACCGTCTACGGGTGAAATATATTTTCGGGAAACAGTGTATGTTCTAACACTATTATTACGGGATTCAACGGACAGAATGTTAAGCTTTGATAATTGAGTGCTCGTGAATATTAACTTTTAGAATGTACTATGACTTTATCGATGTTGCAAATCTTGTGGTTCAACTTACTTTTACTCACTTACTTATTTAAACCTATGATTTCACCAACGTTTTCGTTGACAGATTCTCTATGTTTTTCTCAGGTCCTTGAACTTAGGTGATATATGCTTCCGCTCATACTTTTTGATACTTGCATTGGATGTCGAGTATACTTGCATACGTGGAGCGTCTTTTTGACTACTTTTAATTGTGTCGCACGTGTTTCATACAAACTTTAAACATTGTTATGTACTTGTTATGGAAACTACTTTTGTAAACTTTGAAACATCCTTATTTATGAAATGAATGCGACATATTTTTCGGTCAAACTTTGTTATAAAGACTTACGACAACGTAATGGGACCATACGTAGATGACGCCGTCATTTGACAATTTTTCGGGGTCGCTACAAGTGGTATCAGAGCTTTGGTTGTAGGGATTTAGAGTTCATTGGTGTCAACCCCGAGTCATAGGGTACATTGGTGAGTCTAGACTACAACCGGCATATAGACTTGACATAGGAATTACTTGACAAATTGTGCATTTATACTCTAACTCTTCTACTCATATCTTCTCTTATTCTATCTAAATCTTGCGTTGTATAATTTAATTGACACGCCACCTTGACTATATGATGTAATGTCGAATGCACATATGAATTAGGGTAATATAATTCCCGGAAATTATATTACGGTGACTCATATGAACATACCGACATTATGACATAAAGAATTTAAGGCGGGTCAAGGATAATTTTCTCTCTATCTTTATCCCATATCACGGTTAGTATTATTTAGAATACTAACCAACGGTATTCTTTTGTTTTGAAGGAACAATGGCTCCTCGCCGTGTACGACGCAATGAAACTCCCGAACAAGCCTTACAACGCATGATAGCCACTGCCGTGGATGCGGCCATGGCCGGTCACTCGTCTAACAACAACAATAACACCAACCACAACAACAATAACCAAGGAGCCGGTAACTCTAGCGAAGGGTGCTCCTACAAAGCTTTCATGGGGTGCAAACCTCACACTTATGATGGAACCGGGGGACCGGTTGTGCTTACTTGTTGGTTTGAACAAACGGAGGCCGTCTTTAGCATAAGCGGTTGTCGGGATCAAGACAAGGTCAAATACTCCACCCACACTTTCTCCGGAATTGCTCTAACATGGTGGAACACCTATGTTCAATCGGTGGGTACCGATGAAGCTCATGCCCTCTCTTGGGCCGATCTAAGGGAAAAGATGATTGTTGAATATTTTCCGCGCGAAGAAACCCGAAAGCTTGAGGAAGAACTAAGAGCTTTGAAAGCGGTCAGAAACGATCTTAAAGCTTATAATCAACGCTTCGCCGAACTATCCTTGATGTGTCCTAATCTTGTTAACCCCGAATCTCAAAGGATTGAGCTCTACATGCTCGGTCTTCCAAAAAGCATCAAATAAGGGGTGATGTCATCCAAACCCGCTACTCATCAAGCCGCTATGAACATGGCCCGCCAATTAATTGAAACGGTTGACGAAATCGTAGTGCCGGCTCCTAAGGCCGAGGACAAGTCGGGTGGCAACAAAAGAAAATGGGAAGCCACTCCATCAACCAACTACAACAACACCTTCACCAAAAAGCCTTTCAACAACGACGGCAAGAAGGGTTATGTCGGGAACCTACCTTTTTGCAACAAATGCCACAAGCATCATCACGGCGAATGTAACAAGCTAATTTGTCACCGTTGCCAAGGAGTTGGTCATAGGGCCAACAATTGTACAAACGCCGCCCCCGTTGCTCGAAAGGGGCCCAATCCTCCAAAAACGGTCACTTGTTACGAATGTGGCCAAACGGGCCATTATAAGAACGAATGCCCGAAAAAGAAAGCCAACCCCAACAACCGAGGCCGAGCCTTTAACATCAACACCGAGGAAGCCCGAGATGACAATGAACTAGTCACGGGTACGTTTCTTCTCAACAACTCTTATGTTACTTGCTTATTCGATTCGGGTGCCGATAAGTGTTTTGTGTCTAAGACTTTGGCTCCTACCCTTTGCACTCCACCACACCCTTTAGATACTACTTATTCCATCGAAGTGGCCGACGGAAAACTCTTAAGTGCCGACACATATTACCGGGGGTGTACTTTGAACATTTTGGGTAAGGAATTTGAAATTGACTTGATACCCATGGAATTAGGGAGTTTTGATGTAATAATCGGTATGAATTGGTTAGTCAAAACGAAATCTCACATCCTTTGTGATCTTAACGCAATCCGAATTCCTATCGAGAATGGTGAACCTTTGATTGTTTATGGCGATAAGAGTTGCACCAGACTCAACCTCGTTTCGTGCCTTAAAGTTAGAAAACTACTCCGTAAGGGTTGTTTTGCGATCCTTGCCCACGTTAAGAAAGTCGAGTCTGATGAGAAGCATATCGATGATGTGCCAATTGTTAGTGACTTTTCCGATGTATTTCCCGACGAATTGCCGGGTCTTCCACCTCATCGACCGGTTGAATTCCAAATCGATCTTATTCCGGGAGCCGCACCCGTAGCACGTGCACCGTATAGACTTGCTCCATCTGAAATGCAAGAATTGAAAAGTCAAATCCAAGAACTACTTGATCGTGGTTTTATCCAACCTAGCCATTCACCTTGGGGCGCTCCGATTTTGTTTGTTAAAAAGAAAGACGGATCCCTACGAATGTGCATTGATTATCGTGAACTAAACAAATTGACGGTTAAGAACCGATATCCTCTTCCTCGCATCGATGACCTCTTTGATCAATTACAAGGGTCTTGCGTATATTCAAAAATCGATCTCCGCTCGGGTTATCATCAATTAAGGGTTAAGGGGGAAGATGTCTCCAAAACCGCTTTCCGGACTCGTTATGGTAGTTATGAATTCCTTGTCATGCCATTTGGTCTTACTAACGCACCGGCGGTGTTCATGGATCTTATGAACCGCGTGTGTAAACCGTATCTCAATAAATTCGTTATTGTGTTCATCGATGACATATTGATCTATTCTAAAAATGAAGAGGAGCACGAACAACATCTCCGACTTGTGCTTGAACTCTTGAGACAAGAACGACTTTATGCCAAATTCTCCAGGTGTGAATTTTGGTTAAAGGAAGTTCAATTTCTTGGTCATGTTGTAAGTGATCAAGGTATTAAAGTCGATCCCACAAAAATCGAAGCCATTAGTAAATGGGAGACTCCTACTACTCCGACTCACATTCGTCAATTCTTGGGTCTCGCCGGGTACTATCGTAGATTCATCGAAAACTTCTCTTTGGTTGCACGTCCTCTAACCGCATTAACTCACAAGGGAAAGAAATTCATTTGGGCGACCGAGCAAGAATCCGCGTTCCAAATCTTGAAGACAAAGCTAACCACCGCTCCTATCTTGTCACTTCCCGAAGGCAACGATGATTTTGTTGTGTATTGCGACACCTCAAAACATGGTTTTGGGTGTGTATTGATGCAACAAACGAAAGTCATTGCTTATGCTTCTCGACAACTCAAAATTCACGAACGAAACTACACGACACATGATCTTGAACTCGGTGCCGTCATTTTTGCACTTAAGTTATGGAGACATCATCTTCTTGGTACCAAAAGTACCATCTTTACCGATCACAAAAGTCTCCAACATATCTTCGATCAAAAGCAACTAAACATGAGACAATGAAGGTGGATTGAGACCTTGAACGATTATAATTGCGAGCTTCGTTACCACCCCGGGAAGGCAAATGTAGTGGCCGATGCCTTAAGTCGAAAGGAAAGAGCGGTGCCTCTTCGTGTCCGAGCTTTGAATATCACCATCCACTCCAACCTTAATAGCCAAATTCGGGTAGCCCAAGATGAAGCTCTTAAGGACAACAACATCGCACGCGAACTTTTAAACATTCTCGTCTCCCGATTCGAAGTTAAGGAGACCGGACTTCGATATTACGCCGGAAAAATTTGGGTGCCTAGATATGGCGATCTACGAAACCTCATCCTAGACGAAGCCCACAAATCGCGATACTCGATTCATCCCGGCGCCAATAAGATGTACCATGACCTTAAAGAACAATATTGGTGGCCGAACATCAAAAAGGAGGTTGCTAGATACGTCGCCAATTGTTTGACTTGCGCTAAAGTCAAAGCCGAACACCAAAGACCGTCCGGGTTACTTCAACAACCCGAGATCCCGCAATGGAAGTGGGAAAGGATCACGATGGATTTTATCACCAAACTACCGAAAACGTCGGGCGGTTATGATACAATTTGGGTCATTGTTGACCATCTCACCAAATCCGCGCACTTTCTCGCCATGAAAGAAACCGACAAAATGGAGAAACTTGCACGACTTTACATTAAAGAGATTGTAGCCTGACACGGAGTACCGTTATCGATTATCTCCGACCGAGATGGTCGTTTTGTTTCTAGATTTTGGCGTACGTTACAAGAAGCGTTGGGAACGCGTTTGGACATGAGCACCGCATATCATCCCCAAACCGATGGGCAAAGTGAACGTACAATACAAACCTTAGAGGATATGTTACGAGCCTACGTTGTTGATTTTGGAAAAGCTTGGGACAATCACTTACCTCTCGCCGAATTCTCTTACAACAATAGTTATCACGCGAGTATTAAGGCCGCACCTTTTGAAGCGTTATATGGTCGAAAATGTCGCTCTCCTCTTTGTTGGGCCGAAGTGGGTGACGTGCAAATCACCGGACCCGAACTCATTCACGAAACCACCGAGAAGATCGTACAAATCCGAGATAGGCTCCGGACGGCCCGGAGTCGTCAAAAGTGCTACACCGACAAAAGACGCAACGACCTCGAATTTCAAGTCTGTGACCGAGTAATGTTAAAAGTTGCACCTTGGAAAGGTGTAATCCATTTTGGGAAACACGGGAAGCTAAATCCGCGGTATATTGGTCCTTTCGAAATCTTGGAGCGTATTGAAAACGTTGCTTATCGTTTAGATCTTCCGCCTCAATTGAACTCCGTTCATCCTACCTTCCATGTATCTAACTTGAAAAAGTGTCTTGCCGAACCCGACATCGTCATCCCTCTCGAGGAACTTACTATTGATGACAAGCTTCATTTTGTGGAGGAACCGGTTGAAATTGTGGACACCTCCGTCAAGACATTGAAACAAAGCCGAATCCCGATTGTTAAAGTCCGTTGGAACGCCAAAAGAGGACCCGAGTTTACTTGGGAAAGGCAAGATCAAATGCAAAAGAAATACCCTCATTTATTCCCAATTCCGGAAACGCAGGATTCCCGAGGAAGAAACAACGACTACTACGCCTACTTAAATTTCGGGACGAAATTTCTTTTAAGGAGTAGGTAATGTAACATCCCGCCTTTTTCCATTTACTTTTACGTTATACTAATTTAAACTCCGTTATATGTTTATAACATCTCCCGTTGATAAGCGTTTTAAATTATCTCGTTTAGGTAATTCACGCACCCGAACGAAAGTTGAGGGACTAAACTTGACAAGGGATCAAACCCTTGACTAGGTCAAAGGGTCAAACCCCTTTCACTCATTCATTATCATCTCTATCTCTCTCTCTTCCTCTCTAGCAAGAACACACACACCATTTCCAAATTCATTCAATCATCATCTAAATCCGATCTAGGAGGCTTACAACAAAATAAATTACATATTCGTAATCCTCTCTTCATCCTCTTCATTTTGGTACCAACTTCATCTCGTTTGGGTAACATTTCTAAAACTCTAGATTTCTCTAAATTCGTGTTTTTGACTTGAAATGGTGTTAGTTAGTGTCTATGGCTCATTGTGATGTCGTGTATGTAATTTGTATGCTCGATCTCGTTGTTTTAGTATAACTAGCATGAACTTGAATTTTGGTGTGTTGTTCTTGAATTTTGGATGATCATATGTTGTTAGATGTTAAAAGTTCATGTTTTAATTGTGTTCCTAGTATCACTAGCTTCAATTTGGTGTGTAGGTTGATTAAGAAAACTTCAAAAGCATGATTTTTGATTTTGAGATGTTTGACTAGGGTTTGATGGTTCTTGACATGAATTTTTGGATGCTTGAATGCCATGGAATGTTAATTGTTAGTGTTTAGTTGTAATGTATGCCTCATTACCTTCAAAACGGCATATCATATGTGAGAATTGGATTCCCGAAACTCAAAATGCATTTGATGAACTTGAAAATTTGAAAATAGACTTTTATTGATCACTTGACGAGAAATCGGTTGTTGAAAATGATATTTTTGATTGATGATACATGTATAGTTGTGTTCCTTGTCAAAAGAGCTTTCCAACGGTATAAGATACGCCTTCTAGTTGTTTACGGTTTGCGTTTTATGGTTGTTTGAAGTTTTGACCAAGACTTGAACATTTGAAACTGACCAGGTACCAGGCCACGCCTAATGTCGCGGCGCGACACCTCTGGCCGCGGCGCGGCATATGCCGTGGTCAGGTTCTGACCTCCATGTCCAAAATACGAAAAATGTTTGGCATACTACGGACCTCCGATTCACATGAAACTTGTTCTAACATGCTCATATATGATTAAAAACCTCAGAAAAATAGTTCGGGACCCGACCCGAACATGTTGACTTTTTCGTTGACTTTGACCCGACCAAGTTGACTTTTAATCAAACTTAACCAATTGTTTGTGCAATCGTTCTAACATGCTTTTATACTTGTACCTTGCATGAAACATGACAATTTGATTCACATGCTATTATGATCGAGTCTTAACGAGCCATAGGACTAATTGAACATCTTTGACCTATCGTGTTTACCGTTATTGATACAACCTATTGTTTAGGTCAAGACTAGCATTGTTCTTTGCACACGTTTACTTGTAGAAGTACTTTACTACTCGTGCACTCAAGGTGAGATCATAGTCCCACTTTTACTCTTTTTGAACTTACTTTTGGGATGAGAAAACATAAACGTTCTTTTAAACTACGTGAACACAAGTACAGGGAAAACAAACATTCTACATACGAGTTTGAACACAAATCCTCAATTCGATTATCATTAGTTACATCAGATGGTGTAAGCGAGAACTTATGTTATATGGCCATATGGGTTTGACAAACCCTCACTTCGGACGGTTCGCTACCGTCTACGGGTGAAATATATTTTCGGGAAACAGTGTATGTTCTAACACTATTATTACGGGGTTCAACGGACAGAATGTTAAGCTTTGATAATTGAGTGCTCGTGAATATTAACTTTTAGAATGTACTATGACTTTATCGATGTTGCAAATCTTGTGGTTCAACTTACTTTTACTCACTTACTTATTTAAACCTATGATTTCACCAACGTTTTCGTTGACAGATTCTCTATGTTTTTCTCAGGTCCTTGAACTTAGGTGATATATGCTTCCGCTCATACTTTTTGATACTTGCATTGGATGTCGAGTATACTTGCATACGTGGAGCGTCTTTTTGACTACTTTTAATTGTGTCGCACGTGTTTCATACAAACTTTAAACATTGTTATGTACTTGTTATGGAAACTACTTTTGTAAACTTTGAAACATCCTTATTTATGAAATGAATGCGACATATTTTTCGGTCAAACTTTGTTATAAACACTTACGACCACGTAATGGGACCATACGTAGATGACGCCGTCATTTGACGATTTTTCGGGGTTGCTACACTTTATATCCCTTGAATTCTGGAATTCAATCAAGACGACGTCAAAAGTTAAGACGAACCTTATTTTCTAAATTCAACCCTGTTTACGTCAAAAGCTAAGGAAAATCTTATTTTCTTCAATTCACTCTTTTGCGATAGCTTTATTCGTATTCTTAGAATAATCGAATTATTTTATCATTATTATTATATGATGATAAACCTCTAATTTTCAATTCATAGTGGTCATGAAAACATTTTTATTGTTAGCCATGACCACCTCACTCAAATTTCGGGACGAAATTTCTTTAACGGGTAGGTACTGTGATGACCCGGAAATTTCCGACCAAATTTAAACTTAATCGGTATATGTTTCCGACACGATAAGCAGAGTCTGTAATGTTAACTTTGAACTGTGTTTCATATATTCAATTGACCTTCGACTGCTCTCGACGATTCATGAACAATTAATTATAAATAGATATGTGTGTATGTATATATAAATAATAATTTGAAATATAACTTGAAGTGTTATATGTTGTTGTTATTAAAAACTAATAAGATAAAAAGAGGATATTATAATAATTATTATTTAAGATATATCTCTATATATAAATAAAGTATATTAAAAAAATAAATATTAAATGATTGTAATACTTGTTTGATGTTTCGATTGATATTAAGTAAGTTAAATTCAAACTTATGTAATTTTAAAATAATCGGTGATTCGAAAATGAGTTCTATAAATTCTAGGCTTACTAAAAATATATTTAGGACCTAGTTATTAAAACTTAACACTTTTTATATTTCACCCATAAATGAGAGGGACAGTTGATATAATTTTTATTAAATAAATTAAGGATCAAATGATATACCATAATGACCAAAATAAATAAATATGGTTAATCTAAAAATATGGGATTTTTCTGAAACACTTTTACCCGCCCCTGATTTCAAATAGTGCACGATACACAGTCCGTGAAGACTGTCGGTAGCATGAATACAATTAAGTTTCTCGAATGTTTTGTTGCTATTGTTAATCACTATTTATGATTGAATGATTTGTACTATGTTTAAATTCTTCCACATATTGATTGAAATATATACCGTGTTTATTGAGTTTAACTCTTCATTTAACTATCTATCTAATATATATATATATATATATATATATATATATATATATATATATATATGTATATATATATATATACATATATATATATATATACATACATATATATATATATATGTGATGACCCGGAAATTTCGACTAAATTTAAACTTAATCTTAAATGATTAATGATTTCGACACGATAAATAAAGTCTGTAAAACTGAATCTCAAAAATTTTAAACTATTCAAATACCCTTCAGTTGTTCTCAACGATTCGCGAACCATTATATGTAAATAGATACATATATATACTATAACTTGAAAACATAACAAAGTTTTAATTGCATGTTACCGTACATTAAAGTTATTGGTTTATATATCTATTTGAATATATATGATTTCAAGTTATTTAGTAAACGATAGTAACATTCAATTATTGATTCGATTGATATTTAGATAAGTTAACTAAAACGTTTAAGATGAGCAAGTAAAACACTAATTTGCTACAGTATTTTCAAATTGCTACAGTACCCAAAATGCTACAGTGTTTTCGAAAATCACTATTTGCTACGGTAAAATTTACTTTGCTACAGTAACTTTGCTACAGTAAAACACTATTTTAAAAATGTATTTTAACAAATAGTGAGACGATGATTTATAGAAGTAAATGACCAAAACACTCTAAAGTTTAAGATATACTTTGAGTGGTATAGTTTATGGATAACTTAAGGCTATATTTTGACAAAGGTACGTGACACGAAACGTAAAATGCAAGTTTTCTAAAGGTACGAAAGGACATTCGAAAAACCGAAACCGGGACATAAGTCAAGTGATGACGTACGACTTATCGGAACAAAAATTACAAATCAACTATGCACGGGAATAAAATATAATATATAATTAATTAATTTAAATTATATATTATATATATATTATTTAATTATGTCGACAAGCATTAGGACAAAATTATGTGAGCTGGAAAAATGGGCCATGCGATCGCATGGCCAATGGCCTTCAGAACCATGCGATCGCATGGGGTCTGGGGACAGGCCACACCTATAAAAACTCGATCATTCTGCTTCTGTTTTAACATATATTACTCCGTATTTATTTTATTTATTATTATTATTATTATTATTATTATTATTATTATTATTATTATTATTATTATTATTAAGATTATTATTAATCTTATTATTTTTATTATTAGTGTTATTATTTTTGCGATACAAAAATAATAATGTACATAAAATATTACGACGGAGTGCTGTTCAAGTAATTTTTAAAACGAGTTTCCGAGCGAGCTAGAGCTAAGGAAAATATGGGTTATTACCAAGGAGGTTATGGGTAATGTTCGGGGGTATTTTTGTGAATCAAACCTCGTGTTTATCATCTCCGATGCGTCTACGTGCTTTCCTGCAATATTGTATATCAATATAAAACAGTGAGTTCACTGATCCCTTTTTATACATATTTTTGGGCTGAGAATACATGCGCTGTTTTATAAAATGAATACAAAAACTAAAACTGATTTGAGTGAGTTTCATAAGATCCCTTTTACTCTCTACATTTTTGGGCTGAGAATACATGCAAATGCTTTATAAACTGATTTACAATATTTATATGCGTGAGTTTCATATGCTCCCTTTTTAATTGCTTTTGCAATCTATATTTTTGGGCTGAAAATACATGCACTTTATTTTAAACGCAATGGATACAAGTACATACTAAATTCTACACTGAGTTTGAACCGAAAATCCCTTAGCTTTGGTAACTGTTAACTGCCAGTTATAAGAACTGGTGGGCGCGAGTAGTAGTATATGGATCCATAGGGTTTGATATCCCCGTCCGAGCTAGAGCACTAGCCTTTTAACGGACGTATGCTATTTGAGAAGCGTACACGTTGGTTTGCGTGTATTATTAAGATGATTATACAAAGGGTACAAATTATATATACGTTAAGTTTAGTTACCAGGGTGCTCAATTTCGTAGAATATTTTGATAAACGTTTCTGGATGAAACAACTGAAATCTTGTGATCCACCTTTATATACAGATTATACGAAACATTAAAACTATGAACTCACCAACCTTTGTGTTGACACTTGTTAGCATGTTTATTCTCAGGTTTCCTAGAAGTCTTCCGCTGTTTGCTTAGATGTTAGACAAGCTATGTGCATGGAGTCTTACATGACATATTTTTCAAGGAAACGTTGCATTCACCAAATCATCACCATGTATCTTATTTTGACTGTATTGTCAATGAAAGTACTGTTGTAAACTATTATTTATGGTGATTGTCTATATGTAGAAATCATCAGATGTCGAAAACCTTTGATTTAAATATTTATTTATGGTGTGCCTTTTCAAAAGAATGCAATGTTTACAAAACGTATCATATAGAGGTCAAATACCTCGCAATGAAATCAATGAATGACGTGTTCGTCCATATGGATTTGGAGCGATCGTCACAATATATATATATATATATATATTATTAATTAAAGCATATGCAGATTCAAATTAATCACCATCGAAATTCAATTGCAAGTTGTCTTGCTTTTGCTCAACCAATCACAAACCACTAGGGTGAATCATATATATAACAAATGTATATATACAAATGAGTAACTGTTTTCCTACCTAACTCTCTATTCAAACTTGTGGGAATTATTTAACATGTCACCGTGTTTATTGAATACCACAAATATCTTACCCTATATATTACAAATATATATATCGCCTACTTGCAATACATTTACATATTTATATTTGCTATTCTTTCTCTTTATGTTATATGATATCACCAATAAAAACACCATGGTTCCACCATCACTTCAACCATCCTCCATCAAACAATTATCATCGAACACCACCAACTACGGCTTTATTTTTTTTTATTTTTTTTTGTTTTGTTTTCTGTTGTTGCAGCTAAGAACTACCACAACCCACTATTAATGATACTCGTTCACAGCTGCTAATGTTACTCTTTTGTTTTGCTACTAATGTAGTGGGCTATGGCCAGTATCAATCAGACAAATTCATGGCATCGGTATTATTAATACTTGTGTGTTATCAATCGAGATTTGTTATCACTCTATTTGTTGCAATTGTCCGAAGAAGCCACACCTTTAGATCAACCACATGTCAAGGTTTCTGTATTTGTTACTATCCAGTTTATCTTCTCCAAGAACCACACCCATTGAAGAATCCAACACTAACCTGCAACTACTGCTCGCAGCTATTTTTTTTTCTCGGTCTGTTTCGTTTCTTGGTCGATACTATTACCTATGGCTCGCTAACTTTTCTTTCTTTTTATTTTCGAAACCACCAACACTATCACCAATATAACTAACACCATCACCATCAGAGACCTCTACTAGATCATCATAATTACAAAACGTTTTCTATTGTTACTATTCGGTTTTTCTGATCGAATACAACCCAACAAGAACACCAAACAAGTTTTGTTCCTGCTCAACCCAAAACCGAACACCCACTTATTAATATTTTTACTACTACTGCTATCGTACCTATCATTATCACCATCATTTTCGTTACCTGCTGCTGCTACGTAACTAACCTATTGATTGATTATCATAACCATAGTGAACTAAAGCAAACCTCCTCATGATCGATGATAAACAAAACCCACCTGTATATATATATTTTTTTTTGTCGACCGTTATTGTCCTAGTTCCAAATAAAACCCTAAAAACCATCACCAAAACCCACCCTTCATGCGATTTATTTAATTTCGTTTGAATCTGTTTTGAGACGACAAAGATAATTTTGAAGACCTGGAACTGTGATCGATATTATGTTTGAGATTATGGATCGTAACTGTTATAACTTGGATTAGATTTCCTTGGGCCACTTAAACTACATCTTGGGTCGAGGTCCATTGTATAAATTGTGTTGTTGGGCCGAAAAGGAAAATAGAGGGTTAAATATATTTCGGGTATGAGACATTTCAGAAGATAACCAATAGCTCGATGGTTAGGGGTGTTTGTGTGGAACAAGAGGTTGTGGGTTCAATTCCCGGCAGTGACAGTTTCCTTGTTTTTTTTTTGAAGATTATTAAGTCTCTTAAGGTAGTATTATTGTTATTGTTATTATTATTATTATTATTATTATTATTATTATTATTATTATTATTATTATTATTATTATTATTATTATTATTATTATTATTATTATTATTATTTGAAATATAAGTATTATTAGTATCGTTAATATTATTAGTATTATCATTATTAAGATCACCATTATTATGATTATCAATATTGTTATTATTAGTAATATATCTATTATTATTATTATTATTATTAAAAGTATTAAATATGATATTATAATTAAATTTAAAACTTTGGTATTATTATCACTTTCGCATG
Source organism: Rutidosis leptorrhynchoides (assembly GCF_046630445.1). Taxonomy (NCBI): domain Eukaryota; kingdom Viridiplantae; phylum Streptophyta; class Magnoliopsida; order Asterales; family Asteraceae; genus Rutidosis; species Rutidosis leptorrhynchoides. The sequence goes on along the minus strand of NC_092333.1, from coordinate 670,745,485 downwards.
TATTATTATATCACTATTATTATGATTATAGTTACTAATATGATTATTATTATAATTGTTATGAAATTGGTTATAATTTTGAATTATATAAACTATAGATATAAGTTACAAATTTATCACGATGTTATAATAAAATTTATTATCACTAACACAGTTATTATTATTATTATCGTTAATAGAATTATTAACATTATCATTTTATTAGTAATATTAAGTATTATAATTATTATCATTTTTACCACAACTAATATTATTTTGACTACTACTATAATTAATATACAAATGATACATATATATAACACATATAATATAACAAAGATTAATATTTTTATATAACAAAATGAATATAAGAAACAGTATATTATTTATATAAAAAGGATATAACTAGTAAATTTATATATATATTTGTTCGATTACAACCATGTATACTAATAAATATACAAATGATATAGGTTCGTGAATCGAAGGCCAACCCTGCATTGTTCAATGTCGTCATATGTATTTTTACTACAAAATACAGTATAGTGAGTTTCATTACTCCCTTTTTATATATATTTTTGGGACTGAGAATACATGCGCTGCTTTTATAAATGTTTTACGATATAGACACAAGTAATCGAAACTACATTCTATGGTTGAATTATCAAAGTCGAATATGCCCCTTTTTATTTAGTCTGGTAATCTAAGAATTAGGGAACAGACACCCTAATTGACGCGAACTCTAAAGATAGATCTATTGGGCCCAACAAGCCCCATCCAAAGTACCGGATGCTTTAGTACTTCGAAATTTATATCTTGTCCGAAGGAGAATCCCGGAATGATGGGGATATTCTTATATGCATATTGCGAATGTCGGTTACCAGGTGTTCAATCCATATGAATGATTACTTTTGTCTCTATGCATGGAACGTATATTTATGAGAAATGAAAATCTTGTGGTCTATTAAAATGATGGAAATGTTTATTTATGTTAAATTAATGAACTCACCAACCTTTTGGTTGACACTTGAAAGCATGTTTATTCTCATGTACGAAAGAAATCTTCCGCTGTGCATTTGCTCATTTTAGAGATATTACTTGGAGTCATTCATGTCATATTTCAAAATACGTTGCATTCGAGTCATTGAGTTCATCAAGATTATTATTAAGTCAATTATAGTTGGATATATTCTGAAATGGTATGCATGCCGTCAATTTTCGTTGTAAAGAAAGATTGTCTTTTAAAATGGAATGTAATGTTTGTAAAATGTATCATATAGAGGTCAAATACCTCGCGATGTAATCAACTGTTGTGAATCATTTATAATCGATATGGACTTCGTCCGGATGGATTAGGACAGGTCTTCACAAACGTCACAAGATTTTGATGTTGGAAGTAATTCAATTTGTCCTGTGATGATAAATTGAGTTATGTTATATGGACTTTAAAGATGTCCAAGAGAAATTCTCTTGATGGAGAATTAAAGAACCCTCCTTCATAAGTGGCATATCATTATGCATACGAAGGAAGTAAGACTGAATGATGAATAAGAGACAGTGTTTATAAGACACTCGTGATGGTGTTTAATCTCAAATGGATTTTGTCTAAATAAGAATTGTTACAAGAAACATGGTATGAGATTCCAAGTTGTGGGGAATTAGAATGATGCATCTTCTATTCTCAAGTTTTGGTCTTAAAGTCTATGGCATGCTAGACTTAGACATGTTAATGTTGATCACATACAGGGATCTATTAACAACGAATATTCCATTGTGTGGAATTTATGTACACACAAAATCGTAGTTTCATTCAGTAACATACAAATTTATTGACAATAATGATGTGGATTAAATCCAATGTATATGGAAATCGATGACTTTGAAGATATTTATAAACATAAAGATATCTATCTTTATTATATTTATCTTGAATGTTGAGTTGTAATGATGCGCATAGCTGCACATCCATCGCGCAACATCCTAATGTCGCACATCATCCCACAATGAGTCGCGTGATAGTTACATAAGTTTCTAATGACATGCATCAAATGTCGGTCGCGCAGTTTAAACATGGCATCACTCAGTTTGTACGTGCAAGGCTAAAAGCGTACGATGGCGACACTAAAACAGAAAGGACACTGTAACAGGTTGGTATGATCCTGACATTGCATAACGGCTGAGAAATGACAGCAGGGTATAAGGGGGCAACACTAAGATAATGGCAGCACATTTTGCATCTTTACGGAACAAAAGGACAAGAACAAAGCAACGTGCCACTAACATGTCTGTTTGTCCCCTTACGTGGCACTAAGGGAAAAAAACTCATACATATAAATAGATGTAACTTGAGCTGGAAACATCAATCGAAATTATCTTAATTCATCAGAAATCACTCCCAAGTATATCATCCTCTCAACATACCATACAACACTAGCTAACCCGCACAACCGGAATAGCTACTTAACACTCCTTGTGGTTTCAGGTAACGTTGCTATAACATAAATCCTAACACCGCCCTTGAGCCATTAGTTCCGGCTAACCCGAATGTTGGTGGGTCATGTTTAACCACCCTTTCTGAGATCATAATCTCGTATGAAGGTTACTCACGGTACTCCGGACCGGAGAGTTAAACTCAAGGAACCCTTAAATCCCCTTTTATTTGTTGATCTTGCATGAACCGAACCCCTTGGACTATTTTATGCTTAAAGTTGAATTAATTAACTAGAATTCAGATTTGCAAGGGTAGTTTGATGCGAAAACTTTGTTACGTTTTCTAAATTCGACGTCTCTAGGTCCAACCTAGAATATGCCTGATAATTATTCAATATGTATTAATCTGGAACACAAAGGATGTAAATCTTATGTGGGGACATTTGACTACGTCATTGATTAGAATCATATTTGATGTATATGATTATGGTTGACTATATATCATGTTGCAATACATGTAGGGGAAGCTTTGAAAGAAAAGCATTAGCCCACTAGCTGGGTAAGTTGAACACAAAACCATGGAAATGTGGAGGTGTCTTGCATTTTGATATCAAGTACACTATTCATGATAAATGATTAATTGGAAGGGTACATGGTAAGCATCTAGTTCATGTTAAAATTCTAGATCTATTGAGCCAATAATGGTAATTAAGATTGACATAGTCAATATATTTACAAAAGAACAACTAATCTCTTTGTTGGTTATCTTAGTTAACTTTGTAGAGTTAAATGATAACAATTCGGGTTCGACAACCATGAGGTTGAGAAGAGATTATGTTGTGAAATGAGACTAAAGCCCTTGAAATAATGGTTTATATGAAGGAAAACTAACCTAGTTGACTGAAGATCCCAAGATGTGGGTTCAATAGGACAACCTAATTGTATAAGTTACGGGTGGTCACTGTGGGGGAATTCATAAACCTCCAAAACTAATTGAGGGAGTTATTCAACTTCCTAATCCATTCTAATTAATAACAGTGACATTATATGAGGCTAAGCTTTTGGCTTTTAATGAAATCTAAAGATATACGCTTATAGTAGTTGGAGGTCTTTAAGAGATCACCTATGTGAGAGAGAATTGAGGTCGCTACCAATGGAATTAATGGTGCATAATTCCTAATAGATGTCGCAGAACCAGACTAGTATTTCAAGACCATAATGAACACGACTATGAGGACTTGACTATGTCAGGGAGAATTATGTGTGAAGTGTATTGTCGTCTACACAAATGGCAGACCGGTTCAAAGACACCACGTCTAATGCGAGTTAGGAGACTAAGTAAATTTCATAAGGGAAGGTTCAAAGGGTAACACCTACTTATCCTTTAATACAACTGTAGATCATAAAACATTGGTGATTTTAATTTTGACAAGCCTATCCTATGACCGGTGCCTATCGTTAGTTAAGTGCTTGTTATCGACTGATGTAGCGTATGTTAAAGGCTTGGTGCCATAGATACCGCCTCGTAAGGAGTGCTCGTTAAACTGGTTCACCATCGATTTGGCAAATGAATTTTGGAGAGTGGTCCCCACCCGGTGTCAGTTTTGACCGTTTGAAACGGCTAGAAAATAAAAAATGAAGTGATTTTAAGCCTCAAACGACTACAAAATGAAATAAATTATTATTATTATTATTATTATTATTATTATTATTATTATTATTATTATTATTATTTATTATTATTTTTTTGTATAAAAACTATAACCCAAACTCATTTTACACTATAAATACATACATGGTTGTCAGTTTTGACCGTTTTGATGCTACTTCCTCTCGATGCACGTACGAGGATGTTCGCGTAGTACATAAATCAAAACATTGACAACCGTTTAAGATGTGGCAAGGAAGAAATTGTTGTTTAAAGAATTCGAGATACTCAACCGCCCAATTCCAAATATTCCGGAAACGGACAAGAAATTACTAGCCGGCTTTCAAGAAGATTGCGGGGGTATTTGCATAAATCGAGACGATGACAACGATTAGGAGTAGTTTGTGTTTTACTTTATGTTTTAAATTATGTTTGTTTTCTTTATTTATTTATTTTTAATAAAATACGGCCGTATTTGTATATATTAATGAAAATGTTGTTTAACTAAAATGTAATTTGTGTCAGTTTAAAATAAATATAAAAAACTAATTAATTGTGTGACAGTTAGGGATGGCAATGGATATCCGATCCATTGGATATCCATCCAATCCGATCCATTTACACGGATATGGATGATCTAAATGGATGATAAACGGATATGGATATGGATATGGATGATGTGAAAAATTAGTGGATCAGATATGGAAGTCAATTTACCATCCACGGATATATCCATTTACCACCCGAAATACGTATAAATATATACATATTTCTTTTAATATATGCATATACATATCACATATCCTTGTACACGTAGACTATAAACTATTAAAATGTTATCAATAATATAAATTATGAAGATATAACTATATAACTAGTATTAAATTCACATATCTTACATATATTACATAGATTTGTTAAATATCCTTTGATAATTTCATTACAAAATAAGAATATCTTTATAAATACTTAACATCCAACGGATATCCATTAACCCGCTTAATCCAATGGATATGGATATGGATGGATGATTTATATTTAAATGGATATGGATATGGATATGGATTTAAAAAATTAAATGGATGTGGATGTGGATATGAGACCACCCGATCCATATCCGATCCATTGCCATCCCTAGTGACAGTTAAGAAGATGATGTAGGGATTAATTATGGGTTAGTTTCACTGTTGCAAAAGACCTCGTATCAAGGCGTGGCAACTTCCGTTCTGACGATTTGACTACCCCGTTCCGTCTCGAAGAAAACCGTCTAAAATGACAGCTAACGATCAAAATTATGGTCAAAGTTGAAAAAATCGGGTTAAAGTCTGTCAAAATTCGGAAAAGGCAGGAAGTCGGTAAAATCGGTCAAATTTGTCGTATTTTAGTTTAAACTTTATGTATTAAATTAACGATGATATCGATTATGAGTACAAAATTGTCAATTAAAGTTTTTGGCTAAAAAATATGTATACATATATACATTTATATTTATATACTTATATATTTGAAAGACAATTTTGGTCCCGTCTTGACTCCCGTCTCGACCCCGTCTCGAACGTCTCGACCTTTTTAGAACCCAACCGTCTCGACTCCGTCTCACGTCTTTCACAACCTTAGTAGTTCTATCTAATAATAATAATAATAATAATAATAATAATAATAATAATAATAATAATAATAATAATAATAATAATACTAGCTTGAATATACTAGCCCGGGGCGCGTTTTTGGGAACGCGATTTCGGAGGGCGTTTTCGGCGCGCAATTTCAGCGCGTTTTCGTCGCGCGTTTTTTGGCGCGCGTTTTCGGCGCGCGATTTAAGGGCCTGCTTTCGGCGCCCGTTTTGGTCGGCCGTTTTCGGGGCGCGATTTCAACGCGTGTTTTCAGCGCGCGTTTTTCGGGGCGCGTTTTCGGGGCGCGCGTTTTCGGGGCGCGTTTTCGGCGCCCATTTTCGGAAGAGATACATCAAAAAATATAAATAAGAAAATTTTTACTATCCCGACCCAACCGACCCGGGTCTTGACCCAACTCGACCCGGGTCTCGACCCAACCCGTTCGACCCATTTTAATTCTGACCCGTTTTGACCCATGACCCATTTCGACCCGAACCTATTTGATCTTTGACCCAACCCGACCCAACCCGACCCATCTCGACCCGTTTGCCAGGTATACTAGCCCCTTATAATAATACTTGAATCGGCGCATGTTTAATTGGAGAGTTCACATGAAACATAATACTTGAATCGGCGCATGTTTAATTGGAGAGTTCACATGAAACGTGTAGTGTTTGTAGCTACTAATCAAATTCATACAAAATCTGTTATGTTTGCATCTCAAAGTTCATATTGTCTAAACCAATAATGTCGAGCTTAGCTTAAAAAACATCGTTATACTATATGGGGTATAAAAATCTTGTGTTGTAGTATAAGTGTTAGTGACATAACACTCTTTGTTAGATGCTAGAAGTTTGACTTCCGGGACTACAACATTGCACCCAAAGTTATCATATGACTTTGAAGTTCACCCAATGTCGCATTTCGTACATTGCGTTACGAGGTATTTTACCGGCCATGCTCTCGTATATATTTAAATCTGTAATTTTAAAACTGTTAACATAACTGACTATAACCGACGTACATGCACGGTTAAATCTGTAATTTTTTTTATCATTAATCAGTTATTCACCACATATCACAAACATCAAAAATTCATTTAGACAATAAAACTTAAATAAAATAAAAAATAAATACGGCCCCAGGACTAGGCCCAGGCCCAAACAATCCATTTCAGTCCGACTATGTCGGCGATTACAAATATCTCGCCATAAGAAACCCTAGAGTATTTCGGTTCACCAGATTCCAACCCAAATAGAAACCCTAGAATTTTTCGGTTCAACAACGATTCCAAACCCTAGATCGTTACTCTTAACAGATGGAAATCACGTCAAGTTACAAGTACGTTCCTCTAATTCGTTCTTTCTAAACTTCAAATCGATTCCACAAAACATAAAATTATCTGAAAGAAAGAATTCGGTTTATTTGGAACGTCCTGAAAGAGTTTTTGCTTCAATCTTTTTTGTTCTAAATTGATATACCAAAAAGATTTCGATTTTATTGAATCAATTAAAATATAAGTTTGTTGATTGAAGGAGGTTTACTTTATTATTTTTAACAAATTGTTTGGTTCATTGTAGAAGAGAAGACTCTTCGCCGGATGGAGCAAAGACTAAACGAATAGCAGATGAGACTTTTAAGATTCCAACTCAACAAAATTCCTAGAATAGGTTTGTTTGTCGTTTGGTGCTTCAGCTAATATAAAATATTTTTTTTTTAATTATGGTTTGGGTTAACTGTTAGTAGCGCCGACTGATTATATATGCTGATTCATATAAACCAAAACATGTCTTTGCACGTACTTGCGTACTTATTTCTCTATTTTTTTTTCTTCTTCAATAAATTAATTAATAAAAAATCATTGAATACGGAGTATTTTTTTATTGATAACAATTAAAGTGGTACCAGTGTCTTTGGCTTGTTATGTTTTTAACAAACATAAACAAAATTATATGGTCAATCAAGATATTTACAGTTAGTATTATATATAATGAATATATATAATATATAAATTTAATATATATATAAATATACTAAAATAAAAAAAATACCAACTTGCGAACGTTATCATTACGTCAGCAAGTTCATGTTTATTGTCACGCATTTTTTTTGGGTTAAATATTTCATTTTAAAAAAAAATATTTCATTTTCTATACAAACCAACTCCCCTACCCGGTTGGTGTTTTGATCTTATTTAGTGACAATCTATCGACCAGGGTTCGTTCCATCACTTTATTTAATACCTTTATTTAAACCTATGCAGCTCTCCACTTTATTTCCCTTTTTAAAACCCTTTTTTAAATCTCGACCAAGGTTCGTATTCATATATATTTTATACTAATTTAATGACTCATGAAATAATGACTCATGAAATCACGGATATAGTTATATAGGATATAGTTATATAGTTTTTATATAAAAAATAATTTTCATTGTAGCTTGCATGTTTTAACTTTTTCTTTCTATTAATTTTATTTTATATTCAAAGTAAAATTGAACCCATATTATGTAATGGTTGAAATTTAGTGATAAAACTATATAATTCATCACTAAAGCATGCCAACTATAGAATGATAAAGTTCAGTCTATGCTATATGTTTCTAGGGACCCGTGTACATTTTTAGTTAAGCTAACTAGCCATTACATAAAAGTTCACAACTTTGTTTTTTTTTTTTTTTTTTTTTTTTTGCCCAAATTACATAGTACGTAGTAACATATTTGACCTGTTTTCGGTAATCTATTTTATTCTATCCTAAAAAAAGGATTCTACTTTTAAAAGATAATAAAAAAAGAGTTCTCATTTAACTTTCTTTGTTAAGTGCCACGGTGGCAATTCCATGTAATCAAGTTTATTCACTTCATTTTTAATTCAATATATAATATATATATATATTTTATCATAAGCATATACAGAGTGAAAAATATCATCAATGGTTTCATAATATCATCATCATCATCATCGCTTGTTTCATCACCATCATCATAGACATAAATTCACCAGAATACTACTATTAGAAACAACAAATAATTGATGTAAGTTACAAGCAAACAATTGATTACACACATCATCGATTGCAAACAACTAACAATCATTTTATCCATCTTCATTATCATCTATTCGTATATTCTGGTGATTGATTCATCCAACGAAGTCATCGATTCATCAGATCTAAACCGATTCGACGGCATCATCCATCATCAGATCTGTTCGTTAATTCAAATCTAGTGTCATCCATTTAGAATTGATTTGATGGTGGTGTTTGGCCGAAATATGAACCATCATATCCACCGGATCCATGGCCGGAGATTCACTCTTACTTCTTTCCGATTGAAACTTCGACGAAATCATGTGGTTATGTGTATGAAATCATGTGGTTATTTACATATGTTGCATCTATGTTTCTTTACCCATCAACAGAACAAAGGATGGAGATTTAGATTTGGTTTTGATTTGATTTGAATTATTAATTAGTTTCTATTTAATATTTTGTTTGGTAGCTAAAGAAGAAAATTAAACTGAAACCGATGACGTGGAATGCAACTCTCGAACAGTTAAGCAATCTACGTGGAAAAAAGAAGTGACGTGGAATGCCATTGTGGCACTTAACGGAGAAAGTTAACGAGACCCCTTCTTTTTGATTAACTTTTGAAAATAGAATCCTTTTTTTATGACATAATGAAATAGGTTACCGAAAATAGGAAAATATGTAAAATATGTTACCTTTTTATGTAATTTGCCCTTGTTTTTTGCCGCAGCAAACCACTTCAACATAGCATCTAAGCTCCGATACCGATACTCTCTAACAAAAAATCTGGATCCAGGATGTCTAAGAGCAACTCAATGTGTGTAAACCACAACTAAAAGTCCAAGCTTACCATAAAACGAACCACAATTAAGCGACATCCAATAAAGAAATTAATACAAAGTTAACCGAAAAATGTTATAATCATATCAATGAAAGAAACATACCATACCAACTCATTTGACCCGTTTCAACTCGTTCCTCCTTTAGCTTAAACTTTTTACCCGACTCATTTGACCCGTTTGAGATCATATACAGCCCAAATTGGCATGCTACTGTATAAAATTTTTACCTTTAACCATGAACACTAAAAATACATTTTGTAGCCTTTAAGACTGCTAAAAGGCTAATCACATAGCAACACACATACTCCTGATTATATCAAGAGACTGTAAGTATTTGAAGGTTCCAACCTCTAATTAAATCAAGAGCTTGAAACCACACATCATTGATTATTATTACGTAGACAATAACATGTTTTAAAGTAAACTAAAAAAAAATTAGAATAGTGGATGCCAAAACCTTTAACTCCAAACACCAAATGCAGCTCAAATAACCTGCAACCGTCGTACATAAAAGTTACATACACAACTTTTAAAAAAAAAGATTAAAAAGTAATGTATCATATTGTTTCAAGACTTCCTTTCCAAAAGTTAAACCATTAAAACTCAGAACACAAATATGGTGGTGGAATGGATCAAAAGAGCATGTAACTTACATCTTACCCACTGAAAATGGTTACCAAAAATGCTAGTCAGTATTCATTTAAAATAATAGATAGAAATACTTACATATCCATTAAAAAGCAATAGCTTCATTAGCTTCCTGAATACTTTTGATTGTAAACCCAAATCCCCTGCTTCTATATGTTACACCATCATAAACATTCTAATCAAGCACAAAAGTTAGGATTACACATTTTACACATAACTGAAAATTAAACACAAAAGCCAACAGTTATAAAGTCAAAACCAAACACACACACGCACAGTTTAAAATGAAGGTTATCAACTTCCAAGGTGCTGGGAGGCATCTGAGTCAAGGCTAACCTGTAAGATTGTCTAGCAACTATAATTCATTAGAGGTTGAGAAACAAAACATAAGTAAATATATAAAAAAAGTATTATAAAAACAAAATTATTCAACAAACCCATAACAACTATTCTTTAAAAAGTCGATTATATGCAATGGATAATCACTTTAAAAAGTTAACTCTTTTTGTCTCAAGAATTTCAGCAAACACTTTTTATGCAATGGATAATCACTATTTGATCCTAACATGTATAAAATCGTAAACATGTATACCTAACATAAGAATGAACTCCCATTTCATGCAAGTTCAAATGTATACTATCATGGACGCATTAAGATTACTATTTGAAAACTTAATGTTCCTGCAAGTCATGGCTTTTGGTAAAATTATAATACCAAGGTATCATCTGAAAACTAAATCAAGAAACCCATACCAAGTATAGATTCCAGAAAATGTGAGAAATAGTATACATCCTGAAACGAATATTGCACAAAACTGCAAAACGGCATACCGTTTGGGACCAGAAATACATGGTTCAACTTTACTTAGTTCGATGAGTATACTTTCTCTTGTTGAGGCTGATTTCACATCATCATTATTAATGATTAGTGAGTGCACAATAATAGGTCTAAACATTAAGGGGACTAACCTCACTATAATCGACAAACATGTTTGCTCGCAAGTATGCTTCAATCATAGCCACCTAAAAGCATCAACACCAAAAACACTACTATAAAACAGCATAAAATCAACACACTGTCAAACCATCAAGTGAATTCAGCATACTTCAATTTTTAAAATTAACCGCCAACAAAACTTTCGATAACAAAAATGTATATATGGATATAAACTTACAATATCATCACCTCTTCCTGTCAACTTCAGATTTTGAAGTGTTACATGATCTACAGGGAATAGCTGGTCTATCAACTAATGTCAATTCATGCATACCCTCCCCTGCATGTATGAACTACAACAACAACAATACGTAAAGGCATATCATAAGTGATCTTCATACTGGTTCTACATCCAAACATCCGTCATTAACTACATCATTACCAAAATATAAGATCAAAGTGAACTAAACCTAATATCCACTACATCCATCATTCATACTGGTTCTACATAAAACATAATTATAATTAGGTGAGTTTCAAAAAAATTAACTATCAATAATCGCATTGAAGTCTATTAACAATAATGCCATTACTAATTACTACTACGTAATACACTTCGACATAAAACTTCAAAAACACATAAATGTTTTGACCTACGAATCTAATCAATCACGAACAATGCAAGTGAAGACATATCATATAGCAAAACATAACCACAAACACCTAGTGTGCAAAACCAACTTAAGAAATTTTGAAACTACCCAACGCAATCACCATAAATATCACTTTACAAATTTAAATCATCTCTTTAAACCTCATGTGAATATAAAAAATCATAATAACTTACAGTGACAATTTAAACTATAATCATTCCAGGATGACCTACACTCAATAATTTATCTTACTTCAAACCTACGAAATTAAACATCTCAGCAAAAATTAGTAAGATGAATATGAAATTTCATAAAGCAAAAAAAAATAAAAAATAATAATAAAATAAATAAATAAATAAAATAAAAATAAAATTAACCACAAAGATCATATCAGAATCGAATATTCACGGAGAAAGATGAAAGAAACCCATTTTGTAAAATCTTAATCTGATCATGTAATTTGACAGTAAAGTTACATACCTTTAATTTCTTCTCACAAGTCCCTTTGATTCTGCTTTCTGAATCTGAAGCACAATGATTGTATGATGAAAATAATAAATTAAATATCAGATTTAGGGTTTGAATTAGTTTAAATTTGAATTTGAATTCTTATTTCTTGGAATTGAAAGATTTAGCCCGTTTGGCTCGTGGAATTACAAAGTAATTTGATAGAATTGGAATTATTTATTAGACCGCTCCGTTTGGTTGGAACTAGTGTTCGAACCCTCGCTTCGCGTCGGGGTTCAGTTTTCAATGTATTATATTGCGTTTAGTTTGTAAAATTATTTTGTGGCTAACGATGATATCGTTGAAGCGCAACTCGAGTCGAACTAAAAGGTATAATCCGTGAAAGATTTAAATGTTATTTTAAATTAACAACAATATATGTACATCTCCGCGTTTCACTATGGAATTGTCGACTTTTAAAAATTTAACGCAAAATCGACGTGTATGAAAAGTACCTCAAATATTTAGCGTTTTTTAAAAAGCGTCTGATTTGCGTATAGTTAGTGACAGTGTGCTCCTAAAATTGTTTCGAGTTTAACGATGGTTTCAGAAAAATTTAACTCGGTGCGAGCGAGAAGATATGGCCCGTTGAATATTTGGGTGTAGTTTTTTTAAATTTTTTTATGAAAATGAGTATTTGACACTTTACTCCCTGTTTGGGGGTCGATTTTAATATTTGAACAAACTATGAGGGTTTTTTTTTTTTTTAAAAAAGGTGGAAAATGGGAAAAAAAGTGAAAGAACGAAAGCACCACTGGCGACTATTATTTATTTTTTGTCTATTAGGTAGTATATAAAGTATGTAGTCGATTTATAACGAATGAGGAGTTTAATGGATAAAGTATAAAATGTTAAAAGTTTGTGATAAGTTTGTAAAAACCATAAAGTTAGATAGTATATATTTGTTTGGGACTAAAATGTAAGTAAGTAAAAGAGTGGGGGTGGTTTGTGAAACTTGTGAGTTACTATTCACTTGGCCTTTGCCTTTTAGATATAAGGTATAATAATTATATTCCTTGGAATCTTGAGATTCCTTCATATATGGAATGTTCATTCTATGTTGATGGATTTAAATTCCTTTCAACATTGAATTTTTTGGGTCGCGACTATATAGCGCCTTTTTGGCGCTCATTTTCGAGGCACGTTTTCAGGGAACTATTCGGCGCGCGGTTTCGGGGCGTGGTTTCAGGAAGCGTTTTCGACGCGCGTTTTCGGGTCGCGTTTTCGGGTCGCGTTTTCGGTCCGCAATTTTCGGGTCGCGTTTTTATGTCGCGTTTCGTGGCGCGTTATCGTGGCGCGTTTCGAGTCGCATTTTTGAAACGTTTTTTCGCGGATCGGGTCATTTTTTTTATGCGCGTTTTCGTGTCGCGTTTTGAAACCGTGTTTTCGCGGGCATTCGGAAACGCGCATTTTCACACCTGGAAACGCGCGTTTTCGCAGGGCGCCCGTAAAAACCCGCGTTATCGCGGGCGCCGGGAAACGCGCGTTTTCGCAGGGCGCCCGGAAACGCGCGTTTTAGCGGGCGCCCGGAAACGCGCGTTTTCGCGGGGCGCCCGGAAACGCTCGTTTTCGCGGGCGCCCGGAAACGCGCGTTTTCGCGGGCCGCCCGGAAGCGCGTTTTCGCCGGGCGCCCGGAAGCGGGTTTTCGCCGGGCGCCCGGAAGCGCGTGTTTCGCCCGGCGCCCGGAAACGCGCGTTATCGCAGGGCGCCCGGAAACGCGCGTTATCGCGGGCCGTCCGAAAACGCGCGTTTTAGCGGGCCGTACGGCAACGCGCGTTTTCGCGGGCGCCCGGAGACGCGCGTTATCGCGGGCGCCCGGAAACGCGCGTTATCGCGGGCGCCCGGAAACGCGCGTTATCGCGGGGAGCCCGGAAACGCGCGTTTTCGCAGGCGCCCGGAAACGCGCGTTTTCGCGGGGCGCCCGGAAACGCGCGTTTTCGCGAGGCTTCCGGAAACGCGCGTTTTGGCTGCGCGCCCGGAATCGCGCGTTTTGGCTGGCGCCCGGAAACGCGCGTTTTCGCGGGGCGCCCGGAAACGCGTTATCGCGGGCGCCCGGAAACGCGTTTTCACGGGGCGCCCGGAAACGCGTTTTTGCGGGGGCCCGGGAACGCGCGTTTTTACGGGCGCCCGGAAACGCGCGTTTTCGCGGGCGCCCGAAAACGCGCGTTTTCGCAGGCCGCCCGGAAACGCGTTTTCACAGGCCGCCCGGAAACGCGCGTTTTCGCGGGCGTCCGGAAACGCGCGTTTTCGCGGTCGTCCGGAAACGCGCGTTTTCAAGGGCCGTCCGGAAACGCGCGTTTTCGCGGGGCGTCCGGAAACGCGCGTTTTAACGGGCCGTCAGCAAACGCGCATTTTCGCGGGCGCCCGAAAACGCGCGTTATCGCGGGGCGCCCGGAAACGCGTTTTCGCAGGGCGTCCGGAATCGCGCGTTTTCGCGGGCCGTCAGGAAACGCGCGTTTTCGTGGGCGCCCGAAAACGCGCGTTTAAGCGGGCCGCGCGGAAACGCGCGTTTTCGTGGGCCGCCCGGAAACTCGCGTTTTCGCATATTCCGAAAACGCGCGTTTCTGGATCCCCTGCTGAAACGCGCGTTTTCGCTGGACGTCCAGAAATGCGGATTTTCGGATCCCCTGCAAAAACGCGCGTTTTCGCAGCGCGTCCGTAAAAACGCATTTTCGCAGCGCATACGAAACACGCGATCTCGCAGCGCGTCCGAAAACGTGCGATCTTGCAACGCGCCCGAAAACGCTCTTTTTCACAGCGGAAAACGCGCGTTTTCGACACGCGTTCTCAAATCGCGAATCTAAATTTTTTTTATTTTTATTTTTTTATGAAAAAGTGAGTCTGGAAATGAACACAAAATTTAGAAACGTAATTCCTTTTTTAACTTTTTAATTATTTTATAAAATAAAATTCAATTTCATTTCATGTAATATAGAACACATTTTTCACATTCCATGGAATTTATCAATTCCAATTCCTTCGGATTCCAATTCCTTTGACACATTCCATTTCATCCAAAAACATTCCACGAGCCAAACGGGGTCTTAGGGTTTTTTTTTTTTGATTGGGAAAAACAACGATGGTGGAGAGTTGAGAGACACAGTGTGACGATCCGGAAATTTCCGACCAAATTTAAACTTTATCTTTATATTATTCCGACACGATAAGCAAAGCTTGTTAAGTTAAATCTCAAGAATTTTAAATTGTGTTCATACATTCATTATAACCTCGACCAAATTCCGACGATTCACGAACCGTTATATATAAATAAATATGTATATATATATATATATGTATATGTATATTATAACTTATAAATATTAATAAAGTATTAAACGTATAATACTTTACATGAACGTATTTGTTTCAATATGTTTATCGATGGAATTAGAAGATAATATCAAATGATTGATTTATCAGATACATTGTGATATGATTACGGGTCTATGTTATAAGGTCCACTGTGATTTAAGTAATCTATTCTTTTTGACGACATTCGGAAAATGGTAAAGTGATTTATAAGTAAGAACGTGGAGTGTAAATAACTTAGATGTTGGATATCGACAAGTTAAGTAACTCGATATTTTTCATTAAGATTATTTCATACGTTTATTTAACCTTTGAACTTTATCGCATGCTTCACCAACAGTCTGTAATTTAAAAACTTGAAACCTATTATGAAAATATATGATTTTACTTTTCTAAAACGTTTTATGATATAACGATTTCCATTATATTAACCTTTAAACAAAATGCTTCTTAAATATATTTAGTTTTGGAAAACAAAATTATCATATTTATTTGATTTAGTTTCAAACGTACAAAAACGTTTTCAGTTTAAAAAGAACTTTATTATTAAAACGTATATAACTTTTATAAATATCTAGAACCACTTTTAACAACTCATTACTTAACCAGTATGATAAAGATAACGACATTTATATTTTATTTTATTAAATATATATAACGATTTAAATTAATATTATATATATTTATACGCGTATTATACGTACATAGTTTTATACTTTTACTATACTTAAACTTTACCTTTACTTTATTTTTACTTTACCTTAACTTTAATAATTCATACTTTAATAATTCACTTTAATAATTCATACTTTAATAATTCACTTTAATAATTCATACTTTAATAATTCACTTTAATAATTCATACTTTAATAATTCACTTTAATAATTCATACTTTAATAATTCACTTTAATAATTCAAAAATCTATTATAAATAGAATTCAATAGGTTTCATTATTTGATAGAAACTTGAAAATATTTTCTCTAAACTCTCTCAATCGATTTACATATATATATTTACTCCGTATTATTTCAAGATATTATCAGTATACATAAAATATTACGACGGAATGCTGTCCGAGTGATTTCGAAATTGTTTTTCGAGCGGGATAGAGCTAAGGAAATTATGGGTTAAAGCTATGGAGGTTATGGGTATGGTTCAGGAGTATTGCTCGTGAGTCAAACTAGTGTTTATCATCTCCGTTGCGTCTACGTACTTTTCCTGCAATATTGAATCTCAATATTGATACGTTCGTGAATCCAAGGCCAACATTGCACTTGGTCAATGACGTCATATGTATTTTTACTACAAAATACAGTATTGTGAGTTTCATTTGCTCCCTTTTATATATATTTTTGGGACTGAGAATACATGCACTATTTTTTATAAATGTTTTACGAAATAGGCACAAGTACTAAAACTAATTCTACGTGGGTTTAAACCAGAAATATACCCTTAGCTTGTTAACATTAAACTACTTGTCTATGTACGGTAGGCGCGAATCCTAAAGATAGATCTATTGGGCCTGACAAACCCCATCCTGACTGTGGGATGCTTTAGTACTTCGAGGTTATTTTAAACACACCTGATCTGGTGTACTTCAGAGGGTAAAACATAAACGTTAAGGCTTGTTATCGGGTGCCTACAACTTATAGAATACTTTTATACACTTGCGAGTGTACATATATTTATAAACGAAAATCTTGTGGTCTATTAATATATTGAAATGATTGTTATGATAAACCTATGAACTCACCAACCTTTTGGTTGACACTTTAAAGCATGTTTATTCTCAGGTATTAAAGAAATCTTCCGCTGTGCATTAGCTCATTTTAAGGATATTACTTGGAGTCATTCATGGCATATTTTGAAAGACGTTGCATTCAAGTCATTGAGTTCATCAAGATTATTATTAAGTCAATTATAGTTGGATGTATTATGAAATGGTGTGCATACCGTCAATTTTCGTTGTAAAGAAAGTTTGTCTTTTAAAAACGAATGCAATGTTTGTAAAATGTATCATATAGAGGTCAAATACCTCGTGATGTAATCAACTATTGTGAATCGTTTATAATGTATATGAACGGGTCCTTTCAGTTGGTATCAGAGCGGTGGTCTTAGCGAACCAAGTCTGCATTAGTGTGTCTAACTGATAATCGTTAGGATGCATTAGTGAGTCTGGACTTCGACCGTGTCTGTATGTCAAAAGTTTCGCTTATCATTTTTGTCGGAAATCATCTGCTTATCATCTTTAGGAAATTACCTGCTCATTATTCTTAGTCTAGACACCTTTTACTGCATTGATTGCATGAATAAGTGTATAGACAAAATTCATATCTTAGCGTATCTGTTACTGGAGACCTTGCCTGATATCTCTCGTAAATTTCTCCGTAATTTAAGGGATCCTGGTACTATATATATCTATGCACATTATGCATTGAGAATACCATTCAACTATCAATTTCTGTCACTAAACTCTTCATACCAAAAATCTTTTCTGTGATCGCTTAAGATGGCCTCTACGAATCGACCAAGTTCCTCTGACTCCGAAGACAGCGTGACAGGAGCACACCAACCAATCAACTACCGTGATTACTGGTGAAAATGGGGGTGGGTTCGCGACATACTCACCCTATGGAGAAGGGAAGAAGGTACTCCATATCATGAACCAAATCTACCACCTAACCTTGGAGTACTTGACCCGCTAACCGGCGAACCCGTTCGCAACACTGATAATGCTAAAAACGAACATATATTTCATAGCATTATTCCTCAAGAAAGACAAGCTTTTAGTTGCAATTGTTCTATTTACAAGTGATATTCGTTTAAATAATAAAAGGTGAAGACAAAAGACAGATTCGACGAATTGAAGACGCAAACGACCAAAAAGCTCAAAAGTACAAAAGACAATCGAAAAGGTTCCAATTATTGATAAGAAACGTCTCGAAATCACAAGAGTACAAGATTCAAAACGCATAGTACAAGATATTAAATTGTACGCGAGGACGTTCGAAAATCCGGAACCGGGACCAGAGTCAACTCTTAACGCTCGACGCAACGGACTAAAAATTACAAGTTAACTATGTATATAAATATAATATAATATATAATTAATTATATTAATTATATATATATTATATATATATATTGAAAACTGTCGGCAGCAAGAAACTCCAAGGGTGTGAGCTGTAAATACATCTCCGCGACTCGCGGAGTTTTAAGGGCATTTTGCCGCGAGTCGCGGAGCCCCAATTTTCAACTCTGGCTATAAAGCCAACCGAATTCTGATCAAATTTCAATATCTTTTTTCTTCCTCTTCATACGTAAAATTTATATTTATATTTATAATTTATATTTTAATTTTAATTATAATTCTAATAATAAGGGTATGTTAGCGAATGTTGTAAGGGTGTAAGTCGAAATTCTGTCCGTGTAACGCTACGCTATTTTTAATCATTGTAAGTTATGTTCAACCTTTTTATATTAATGTCTCGTAGCTAAGTTATTATTATGCTTATTTAAAACGAAGTAATCATGATGTTGGGCTAATTACTAAAATTGGGTAATTGGGCTTTGTACCATAATTGGGGTTTGGACAAAAGAACGACACTTGTGAAAACTAGACTATGGGCTATTAATGGGCTTTATATTTGTTTAACTAAATGAAAGTTTGTTAATGTTAATATAAAGATTTACAATTGGGCGTCCCTATAAATTACCATATACACTCGATCGGACACGATGGGCGGGGTATTTATATGTACGAATAATCGTTCATTTAACCGGACACGGGAATGGATTAATAGCCACTAGAATAATTAAAACAGGGGTGAAATTACATTCAAGGGTAATTGGTGTAATTGTTAACAAAGTAGTAAAACCTTGGTTTACACGCAGTCGATAACCTGATGTATTCATTAAACAAAGTATTAAAACCTTGTTACAATTCGAATCCCCAATTAGTTGGAATATTTAACTTCGGGTATAATAATAATTTGACAAGGACACTTGCACTTTATATTTATGACTGATGGACTGTTATGGACAAAAACCAGACGGACATATTGAATAATCCAGGACAAAGGACAATTAACCCATGGGCATAAAACTAAAATCAACACGTCAAACATCATGATTACGGAAGTTTAAATAAGCATAATTCTTTTATTTCATATTTAATTTCCTTTATTTTATATTTAATTGCAATTCTAATTATCGCACTTTTATTTATTTTATTTTATCGCACTTTTAATTATCGTACTTTTTAATTATCGCAATTTTATTTTATCGCATTTTTATTATTCGCAATTTCATTATCGTTATTTACTTTACGCTTTAATTTAAGTCTTGTATTTATTTTATATTTTACATTAGGTTTTAACTGCGACTAAAATCTTAAAATCGACAAACCGGTCATTAAACGGTAAAAACCCCCCTTTATAATAATAATATTACTTATATATATATTTGTATTTTTATAAAAGTAAACTAATATAGCGTTGAGCTTTGTTTAAAGATTTCCCTGTGGAACGAACCGGACTTACTAAAAACTACACTACTGTACGATTAGGTACACTGCCTATAAGTGTTGTAGCAAGGTTTAAGTATATCCATTCTATAAATAAATAAATATCTTGTGTAAAATTGTATCGTATTTAATAGTTTTTTCTAGTAAAATAATAACTATTTTATATACACCTAGCTTCACATCAAGTTATTTTTGGCGCCGCTGCCGGGGACAATCTTAAACGCCGGAAGCGCAACGCTAATAAAAAAAAAAAGATTTTTAGTTACTTTTATTAAAAATTCGTTTTTGTAAAAATACGTTTTAATTATTGAAAAATATAAAAAGAAAAAACAAAAATATAAGTATTTTTAAGATTTTGTTAAATATTTAAGTTTTATAAGTTTCTTTATTTCTATTTTAGTTTATAAAAATATAAGTTTTATTTTAAAACCTTTTATTTATTTTAAAAAAAAACAGAAAACATAAAAAAAAAAAAAATATAAAGAAAACGCGTAAAAACTCAACCCTGTCAGCTGAATTTCTGAACCCCGCGACTCGCGGGGTTTTCTTCTTTAATTGCCGCGACTCGCGGAGACCATCTGACACACGGACAAAAACCCTAATCAAGCATTAATTACGGGTTATTTTTAATTATTATTATTATTAAAACCTAATTATTATTATTATTATTATTAGTTTTAATTTTACTTTTACTTTTTAATTTATGTATTTTGTTTAATTAGTTTTATTAAAATTATAAAAATAATATTTTTATAAAAATTGTACTTTTTACAACTTTTTGTATATTTTTATATTTTGTACCTTTTTAATCGTTGTAGCGTAATATTTGTATTTTTTAGCTCATATTTAATTTTAAACTTAGTTTTTGCTATAGTTATTTTTACTCCTAGATTTTTAGGCTTTGCCGTAGAATTCCTTAAGCGCTTTTTCTTTAGACTAAGATTTAGGTGCTTTAGAATTTTGCGACGCCTTTTTAAGTTTTAGTTTCTTTTTAAGTTATTTCCATTTGGGATTTAGTTTTTCCTTGTAAGCTTTAATATTTTTAGACCTTTTACTATGTACCAATTATCATTCCAATTAGTAATTTCAATTTGCGATTATAATTTTAAGTTAGTTGTAGTAATAAGGTTAGGTTAGTCAAGTATTTTTAAGTTTTTATAAGTTTCTTTTATTTTTCCGTCACCTTTTATTTTTCAACCATTTTTTCTTTTTCGACCTTTTTCGACGAACTCTTTTTCTCTCTTATTTCTCGCCATTCTAGTTTTTAGGACATAGATTTTTATTCTACTTCTTATCTAAATTTCTTAAAATTACGAAAATTTATTTTAAGTGGTTAAATTAATAGACATCAAAATTTTCTGGTTCGTAGTAATAGTTGGATTTGTACGTGGACCGGGTTATTGGAGCCAAACAGTCCTCAATTATATTGAGACCAAACGAATCCTGCCCCTCTGCTGCATCTTTTGGCTATTCGAAACGTGGGCAAAATCAGAAAAGTCTATTGATTGGATAACTTATTATAATTTTTCTTTCCTTTTTAAAACTAATAGGATATTCAGTGAATGCACCGAGCAAGACGTTCATCACCTTTTGTACGTTCACCACCTGTAACTCGATCAAGACATCGTTTAACAAATATAACCGCCGTTGATTTTTCTTTAGAATCGTCATCCAGTCGACCAAGTACTTCAGTTCAAATTTCCGATAATCTAGTTTTTGAAACAAACCTCACAATTGAGAATCCAGAGAATATTCAGGAACGGTTCGTAGATCCTGAACCACTAAACTTTCCTCCGGAACCACCAATCATTCAAACAGAGATTGTTGAGGAACGAACTATTAAATCAGAATCATCTATTGATACCGATTCAACAAATTCAATTATGGAGAATCTGGAACCTTTAAGTATGGAAGACCGAATGAGAGCTAAACGCACTGGCCAAGGTCACGCAATTACTCATCCAGACATTAATGCGCCAGATTATGAAATCAAAGGACAAATTCTACACATGGTGACTAATCAATGCCAATTTAGTGGTGCGCCGAAGGAAGATCCAAATGAACATCTACGTACCTTTAATAGGATCTGCACACTATTTAAAATACGAGAAGTGGAGGATGAACAGATATATCTCATGTTATTTCCCTGGACTTTAAAGGGAGAAGCCAAAGATTGGTTGGAATCGTTACCTGAAGGGGCGATCGATACATGGGACGTTTTAATTGATAAATTTCTTAAACAATTCTTTCCTGCATCTAAAGCCGTAAGACTTCAAGCAGAAATTGTTACGTTCACACAGAAGCCAAATGAAACTCTATATGAGGCGTGGACAAGATATGGAAAGTTATTAAGAGGATGTCCGCAACATGGTTTAGACACCTGTCAAATAGTACAAATATTCTACCGAGGATGCGACATCACTACAAGAAAAGACATAGATATAGCAGCTGGTGGTTCTATTATGAAGAAAACCGAAGCTGATGCTTACAAAATTATTGATAATACTGCTTCCCACTCACATGAGTGGCACCAAGAAAAAGATATCATTAGATCATCTAAAGCAGCTAGAGCCGATTCTAGCCATGACTTAGATTCCATTTCGGCAAAGATAGATGCTTTCGAGAGACGAATGGAAAAGATGACTAAGGATATTCACTCAATACGAATTAGTTGTGAGCAGTGTGGAGGACCACATTTGACAAAAGATTGTCTCAGTATTGAATTAACAATGGAACAAAGAGAGAATATTTCATACATAAACCAAAGGCCTGGAAATAATTATCAGAATAATTATCAACCGCCAAGACCGATTTACAATCAAAACCAGAATTATAACCGAAATATTCCATACAATAACCAACAAGGTCCTAGCAATCAACAAGTATCCAATAATACTTACAATCAGCAAAGACCAAATTTTCAAAACAAACCACCACAACAAACCGATGATAAAAAGCCGAATTTAGAAGATATGATGACGAAGCTAGTTGAAACTCAAACGCAGTTTTTCACATCTCAGAAACAAACTAATGAACAAAATGCTCAAGCATTTAGAAATCAACAAGCTTCTATTCAAAATCTGGAACAAGAAGTGAGTAACCTAGCAAGGTTAATAGGTGAAAGAAAACCGGGAAGTTTACCAAGCGATACAAATGCTAACCCCCGGAATGAAACAGCTAAAGCTATTACCACAAGAAGTGGTACAACACTTAAATCACCTGAAATACCTGTAACTAATGATGAAACTATTCCTACTCCACAAGAACCACAACCTGATCAAGATAAGGAAAAAGAACCGGTAGTTGAAAAGGTTAATGAAAATAACACAGTTAAGGATAAACCTTATGTTAAACCATATCAACCACCACTTCCTTACCCGAGTAAAATGAAGAAAGAAAAACTTGAAGCCGAGCAATCCAAATTCTTGGATATGTTTAAACAGATAAATGTAAATCTTCCTTTCATTGATGTGATTTCAGGAATGCCTAGATATGCTAAATTCTTGAAAGATCTGATCACGAATAGAAAGAAAATGGAAGAACTCTCGGCTGTTACTATGAATGCTAATTGTTCAGCAGTGCTGTTGAATAAGATACCAGAAAAACTATCTGATCCAGGAAGTTTCACAATTCCATGTTTTCTGGGTAGTCTTAGTTCAATAGAAGCATTGGCAGACTTAGGTGCTAGTATAAATCTAATGCCGTATTCACTATACGCTAAACTAGACCTTGGAGAATTGAAACCAACCAGAATAAGCATACAACTAGCCGATAGATCAATAAAATATCCTAGAGGGATAATGGAGAACATGCTAGTTAAAGTTGGTAATTTAGTATTTCCAGTAGATTTTGTTGTTTTGGACATGGAAGAAGATTCTCAAGTTCCTCTCATATTAGGAAGACCATTCTTAAACACGGCTAAAGCAATGATAGACGTGTTCGGTAAGAAACTGACCCTAAGTATAGAGGATGAGAGTGTTACCTTTTCAGTTGATAGAGCAATGCAACAACCACAATCTGCAGATGATACATGTTATTATATTCAAACTATAGATGCACATGCAGAATTATTAGAAGAATTTCCAGAATTACAAGGAACAGGAGAATGTTCTTTAGGAGAAGGTAATGAACCAATTGATGAAGCTGAAATGTTAGCTACACTTATAGCTAATGGATATGAACCAACAACAGAAGAAATTCAAATGCTAAAAGAAGAAGACAGATATCGATATAAATCATCGATAGAAGAACCTCCGAAATTAGAGTTAAAGCCACTTCCAAACCATTTGGAATACGCTTATTTACATGGTGAATCTGAATTACCTGTAATAATATCGTCTTCTCTTACTGAAAATGAGAAATCACAACTCATTTCTGTGTTGAAAGCTCATAAACCAGCCATTGCATGGAAAATTCATGATATTAAAGGAATAAGTCCTTCGTATTGCACACATAAAATCCTTATGGAAGAAGGTCATAAAACGTATGTGCAACGCCAACGAAGACTAAATCCTAATATGCAAGATGTAGTTAAGAAAGAGATTATTAAACTGCTAGATGCAGGTTTAATTTATCCAATCTCTGATAGTCCATGGGTAAGCCCAGTTCAATGCGTGCCTAAGAAGGGTGGTATGACTGTCATTACAAATGAGAAAAATGAGCTTATTCCTACTAGGACTGTAACAGGATGGCGTGTATGTATTGATTATAGAAAATTAAATGACGCCACCAGAAAAGATCACTTTCCCTTACCTTTCATAGATCAAATGTTGGAAAGATTAGCCGGAAATAGTTACTATTGTTTTCTAGATGGATTTTCCGGATATTTTCAAATTCCAATAGCACCCGAGGACCAAGAGAAAACCACATTCACGTGCCCTTATGGTACTTTTGCTTACAAACGCATGCCATTTGGACTTTGTAACGCCCCTGCAACCTTTCAAAGGTGTATGATGGCGATTTTTCATGACATGATAGAAGAATGCATGGAAGTTTTCATGGATGACTTTTCAGTCTTCGGTGATACATTTAAATCATGTCTAGTTAATCTGGAACGAATGCTAATTAGATGCAAAAAATCAAATCTAGTACTTAATTGGGAGAAATGCCATTTCATGGTTAAAGAAGGCATCGTTCTTGGACATAAAATTTTAAAAGAAGGAATTGAAGTGGATAGAGCTAAAGTAGATGTAATTGCTAAACTTCCACATCCCACCAATGTTAGAGGAGTTAGGAGTTTTCTAGGGCATGCCGGTTTTTACCGACGTTTCATAAAAGATTTTTCTAAAATTGCCACTCCTATGAATAAACTCCTAGAAAAGGATGCGCCATTTATCTTTTCAGATGAGTGTATCAAATCTTTTAATATTCTTAAAGAAAAACTCACTAATGCGCCGATCATGATAACACCAAATTGGAATCTACCATTTGAACTAATGTGCGATGCAAGTGATTTTGCAATGGGAGCCGTTTTAGGACAAAGGATTGAAAAACGATTTCAACCTATATATTATGCTAGTAAGACATTACAAGGAGCACAAACGAACTATACAACCACTGAAAAAGAACTCCTTGCTATTGTCTTTGCTTTTGACAAATTTCGATCATATCTCGTTCTAGCAAAAACGGTGGTCTATACAGACCATTCTGCTCTTAGATACCTATTTTCAAAACAAGATGCTAAACCAAGATTAATCCGTTGGATCTTACTCTTACAAGAGTTTGATATTGAAATC
Organism: Rutidosis leptorrhynchoides; assembly: GCF_046630445.1. NCBI lineage: Eukaryota > Viridiplantae > Streptophyta > Magnoliopsida > Asterales > Asteraceae > Rutidosis > Rutidosis leptorrhynchoides. The sequence continues at coordinate 670,719,631 of NC_092333.1, read as the reverse complement.
CGAGATAAAAAAGGAGCAGAAAATCTCGCCGCTGATCATCTTTCTCGTCTTGAAAATCCCGAATTAGAAGTTCTGAATGAATCGGCCATACAAGACAACTTTCCTGATGAATATCTATTGAAGATAGATTATAAAGAAATCCCATGGTTTGCAGACTATGCAAACTACTTAGTTTGTGGATTCCTTGAAAAAGGATTATCGTACCAAAGACGAAAGAAATTCTTCAGTGATATAAAACACTATTTCTGGGAAGATCCACATCTGTTTAAAAGTTGTCCCGATGGAATAATACGCCGATGTGTATTTGGAGATGAAGCTAGTAAAATTTTAAACCATTGTCACACAGGACCAACAGGAGGGCATTATGGGCCTCAACTAACAGCAAGAAAAGTTTATGAAGCTGGATTCTATTGGCCTACAATTTACAAAGACGCACACCTTCTTTGCAAATCCTGTGATGCATGTCAAAGGGCCGGAAAAATAAGTCAACGTGATGAAATGCCACAAAATGTCATCCAAGTATGTGAAGTATTTGACATTTGGGGTATTGACTTTATGGGTCCATTTCCAAAATCTCATAATAATCTATATATACTCGTAGCCATTGATTATGTATCTAAATGGGATTGAATTTAAAGTTAATGGTCACAGAGTTAAACATTACATACATGGTCCGATGGAAGTCGACAACGAAGTTAATCACAATTTCGACACCACAGCTAACTAAGTGTGGGGAGAATCAAGTCTTTAAAGGATAATATGTATTTATGTTAGAGTTAGATTGTCTGTTTTCGTGTAGTTCTCGAAAATGGAACACGTATGGTCTTTCCCTAGCAGACCCTAAAGAACTAGTCTTCTCCCCCCATTCTGAATTTTTATTTTTTTTAGGTTTTTACGAAATGAAGACTGCTTGTGAACTAAACCATGGTCTAATGCTACACGCTTTGATCACTAAAAGAAATAATGATATATTACCGAGCGAATTAGTATCAGTAATCAGAGAAAGAATGGACGGAGTTAGAAAAGGATCCAGATGCGAAGATAATAAGTTACAATTTGGTAAAGGAAAATCAAAATCCGCAGCGAAAAGAAGAGCACGACACCTAGAACGATGTCACAAATGCGGAAAATGGTCACATGGAGGTAAATGTTCAAATAATCAAACCTATTCAAATACCGAATTTGTTACTTTATGCAGAGACGGACCGTTCATATGTTTAAAAGAAAAGACACTGAATGCTCGGGGTTACGCCTTTGGAGCCATGGAAAACCAATTAAACCGACTATCTTATGAATATAATAGATCATATAACTAAGAAATCTATTTCACAGGTATGTCTGTATAGTTTTTATTTTTATTTTTAACCTTTTGATAATAAACGCTAATTTGTTCGCTAAAAAGTATTAAATTGGTATTAAATAAAATTAGGTTTGGCGACCGAAATTATTGATATCATTCAAAAATTTATTACATCACTGCGAAATTTAACGTTTATTCTTAAGGTATAAATATCTTTAATCAATCAACCCAAAATATTTCAAAAATTCGTCATGAGTTAAATTAGGTCTTGGAACCGAAATTACTTTACCGAAAAGAGGGGCGCATATTTTTGATAATATTTGATTGATTAAAGTGGGATAAAAAGACAAAAAGATTTTTAATTTTATTATGTTTTAAATCTTTATATTTAAATCTTAAATTAATATTGTAAACTTTGTAAAAAACAATATATTTAAAATTGCAAATATTTGAAAAATTAATATAAGTTTGGTATGAATTTATAATATGAATTTTTAAATTAAGTTTGGTGTGAATTTCTAATTTTAAAAATATGAATTTTTAATTTTATGCATTTCAAATTTTAAGTTTGATGTGAATTTTTAATTTTTAATTTTGAATTTTATATTTAAGTTGTGTGAATTTAAAAACAAAAATTTACTTTATCTCATTAAGTTAAGAATATGATTTTTAAAATTCGTCGTAAGTTGAAGACTAGGTCTTTGAACCGAAATTGCTTTACCCGAGGGAGGGACGAGAACTTTTATTATCATTATTTTTAATCTTATTGAATTAAAGTATGCCAAAAACATTGAAAAAAAAACCCAAAAATCTTAGCTTTTAAAACAATCACTACTAAAAGACAAATTTTAAAATTTTGTCGAGGGACGGACTAGGACATCGATCCGAAACGACCTCATCCTAAATAACAAGGGAAACAAAATTTTAAAATTAATTACTAAATTGTTTTAAGAAGTTAAAGATTATAAAAAAAAAAAAAAAAAAAAAAAAAAAAAGAGTAAACTCCGCGACTCGCGGAGTTTGAAGTACAAAACCTCCGCGACTCGCGGAGGGACCAAAACCCAGAAAAAAATAAAAACAGCTGAAACGATCAGTACACTCAACAACACAAAAACAACCCGAAAAATACTGCGATATACTGCCGAAAACCACCGAAAATCACCCCCAAAAATCTCAATTTTTAACCGTTAATCACCAAATTTTTTGCTAAAATCATGTTGAGAAGGATGATATCTAAGAATTACTCAAGAAAAACGGTAAATTTCTACACCTAAACACCATTTAATTCGAAATTAGGTGTTCTTGAGCTAATTTTTCCCCAATTTGATTTTGATGCTTTTTAGTGTAATTAGATTTAAATTGTTTATGTATTATGCTTGTATAATCTAGATTGATGCTGTTTAACATGATTAGAAGCCTTAAACTTCAAATTTTGAGTAATCTAGGGTTTGTGTTCTTGAGCAAATTTGGGGCTTTTTGAGATAAACAGGTTATGGCCGATTTTTGTCATGAATTGTTGCTAAATTGAGTAGTGTAACATGTCTAGGTAGTTAAATGATCCAAACTTTGAGCCTAAACATGATTTTGAGAATTAAAGTGGACTTTTTCAAGTCCAAAATTCATGAACTTGATTTTTGAAAGATAATGCCATTTGAGACTTGTTTATTTGCTAGTAATGATTATTTTGACATGTTATTTGAGTTGAATGCTTATGAACTTGGCGAACATTTTCGTATATGCTTATTTGAAAAAGTGTAGATTTGATAAAAATGTGAAAATAAGCTTAAGTTTGATATAAATTGATAATGTCATTGTAATTATTTTGATTGATGATTTTGCTGACACTAATGCATATTTGGATGCACAAAATTTGTGTTTGATGTGTTTTGCAGAATGAAAGGGGTGAATCTTCATCCCAAGCCCGCAATGCTCCTGCCGAGAATTTGGAACAACAGGAGGTAGATAACTACTACAAGCAGGATGTACCTCATCCGGTCATGACCTTTTCCGATATGCATTTGGAAGAGTTGCACCCGAACCTGCGATTTGACAGACTTTGGATAGATTATCCAAAATATCAACGGGGTTTGCATACTCTTCACTCTAAGGTTGTTGAGGTACCGAGGGTCATAGAATGGGGACCCTTAGAAGCTGTAGAATTGGCCGGGCCAATTAGGGAATTACTTGTACAGAGGTATGGTAATTCTTCTTTTAATGACTGGATATGTTTATTCACCATACGCAGACCTGTATATAAAGTATGGTGTGAAGAGTTGTTATGTAGTATAGAGTTGAATGATCGGGTAGCTAGTTTAACCGATCGTTCTTTTATTAGATTTTTGTTAGGCGGTTCGATGCGCCACATGTCTTTACTGGACATGGCTCAGGCTTTACGTATATATACGCCTGAGGAATTAGCGTCTGCCGATTGTAGAGGATTGATACTAAACGGTAGAAAGATAGATGAGAATTTTGATACACACGGTGTGTGGAGTCAAATGACAAGCCATCACCGTTTCAAAGGGGGAAACTACTCTTATTTGGATATAGATAGAGCCGAATTAAGAGTAATACATAGGTTTTTAGCTAATTCGATTACACAAAGGGGTAAAAACAAAGAAAAGGTAAATGAACAAGATTTGTTTTACCATATGTGTATTCGAGACCCACAGAGCGCTGTAAGTATACCATATTGTGTGGGTTATTATTTATCAGCTATGGTTCGGGGGATGCGTCCACATAGCATAATAGGAGGTGGTATTTTTATTACTTTGATTGGTGAATATCTCGGTGTGGATATAAGTCGGGGGGGATTATTAGTAGAAGAACCAGAACCCCGCGACACTATAGGTTTAAATGTGTACCATGGTGCGAAAGTTTTGAAGCGGCGAAATAACGCCGCAGTACGATACCATGGTAGACATCCACAGGTGGAGAGAAACCAGGAACAAGGTAATGTAGGAGGGGGGAATGAGATGCAAGAAATGCATAGGTTTATAGCTTCTCAGGAATACGAAAATGCTAGACAGAGAGCATTTGAAGATTGGCAAGTTCATCAGAACCAGATCATAGCGCATTGCCAACATATAGGTAGAAACTATATTCCTACACCGAAACCCGTCTTCCCTCCTTGGTCGATAGAGATGCAGCCACCATATCCTACGTATGACCCTGCCGAAGCATTCTATAGCACTTATGGTTATGCGTGGAACCCCTATTGGTACCAATATCATCCTTAGTTTACTTATTTTTTTTTATTTTGTAATTTGTAATTATTGATATGTTTAATACTTTTGTTAATATTGTAATCATTTTTATAATTATCTAACTTTTATTCTTAGATTTTAATAATTTTTGAATGTGGGGTAATATACCAAACTTCAAAAATATGTATATATGTTTGCAGTTTATCTTATGTACACAACAGGGTAAAATAACGCATTTTCAAAGACTGGCATTAAGTTCAGCAAAAGCAACTAATTTTGACGACAAGATGCAAAATATATGTGAAATAACAACAAGACGGAATGAACAAATGATGTGCACCATTTATCATTCAGCAAACAAACGCCAATATATTTGGAAACTTTGGTAAAAATTTAATCATTTTCACACAAATCACCCTCAATAATTTAAATTGTTACTGATTTCTTGCAAATGAGGGCATTGCAAGATCTTAAGTGTGGGAAGGGGTTAAATTCTTTCGGATTTTAAAAATTTTTACTTTATACACTTGGTTACCATTAAAAATACTAGTAAAGCAGTAGTTGTATTAGAATCTAGTGCTCTCTGATAAAAAAGAACAGCCCTAGTCTTATATACTGACTACCCAATTCTAGTAAAATTTTTCAATTAAATGAATTCAAATCATGTTTATACATATTTATGAACGATAAAACTAGGTTTTAACACCGAAATTATTGTTACCTCGGAAAGGACATAAATTGAGAAACAAACTAAAATGTTAAAATTCATTTAAAATGGAATAAAGGACGATAAAAAGAAAAATAAAAAGCCAAGTGTGGGAAAATTTACAAAGTTATTTTAAACATATGCCACATATATTTGTAACAAATAACTGAAAATACTTTTGCTTTGGACTAAACTAAACTGTTTTACCCAATGAAAGAAAAGAAGAGATGGATCTACACGATGAATCAATTCCATCATTAAAAGGAAGTAAAGTCTTCCGAAAAAGACACGCGCTTCTTGATTTAGGTCATGAAGTTGTCGTCCAGACCAGCTGTAGGTTGACGAAAAATCTAGAAAAGTCATCACTAAAATCAGCAGGAAATCCACGGACCTCAGCATTAAACAGGGTCGCCAAGTGGTCAGATTTATCCTAACCATGAGAAGGATTTATCTCGTACAATGGGGGGGCACCATGCAAATTAGCTGGATAAGACTAATGAATCAGATCCCCAGAAAGGATAATCTCCTTAAAGATTAAAAATCAGCTTTTAAGACTGATATTACTCAATCCTAGAGATTGACCTTAAAGATTGAGAATTACAAACTCATGGAATTCAATGATATCTAAACTCGAGCTTAAACGAGAAAATATTTTGATCAAAAATTATAAACCGATTTGTTTTCTGAAAACCCTATTTTCAATGCGTTCATTACCATTGAATGTAAAATCCTAGGAATTCACCTGGAATTCATTAGGTCACCTGAACTAAATCGGGTGTCAACCGTAAGAACGGTGGTTGCATAGCATGGTCAAAGACAGAACCTTGTGCCAGACCGAAAAATTATAAGGGTGAGCTTTACTATTGCTCCTACCAAGGATAGTAATTGCGTCCGACACGTTATAGACCATAATCAAAAGCATGTCACGGGACATTGCCTTAACAGTTGCTTGTTCAACGCTTTCCTTTACAACCGGACGGTAGTTTGCCGAAAGGTAATATACGGAACAAGTAAACTGGACGTGTTGCTTTCCAAATACAAGGTTAGCAAGTGGGTGACACAAAACCGCAAGTTTTGAGCTAAAATTTTCAAATCTGAAACCCACCAAACCCACAAAAATATTTTTGCAAACACCGGTAAAGGGTTATTCCGGAAAACTTATCTAGGGTAAAAAACTAGATTTAATTTTCAAAAGATCAAATGTTTTCATAAAGATCCAATTTCCTTAATGGATCTAAATTTTTATAGTCATGTGGGACTGTAAACCATATCGTTACTACCATTGTTTATACCGCCGTATAGAAATCACTGATGTACAAAGTGTGAAGAATAAAGAAGTGATTCTAGTATTTCAAGACGATATTGCTTGAGGACAAGCAACGCTCAAGTGTGGGAATATTTGATAATGCTAAAAACGAACATATATTTCATAGCATTATTCCTCAAGAAAGACAAGCTTTTAGTTGCAATTGTTCTATTTACAAGTGATATTCGTTTAAATAATAAAAGGTGAAGACAAAAGACAGATTCGACGAATTGAAGACGCAAACGACCAAAAAGCTCAAAAGTACAAAAGACAATCGAAAAGGTTCCAATTATTGATAAGAAACGTCTCGAAATCACAAGAGTACAAGATTCAAAACGCAAAGTACAAGATATTAAATTGTACGCGAGGACGTTCGAAAATCCGGAACCGGGACCAGAGTCAACTCTTAACGCTCGACGCAACGGACTAAAAATTACAAGTTAACTATGTATATAAATATAATATAATATATAATTAATTATATTAATTATATATATATTATATATATATATATTAAAAACCGTCGGCAGCAAGAAACTCCAAGGGTGTGAGCTGTAAATACATCTCCGCGACTCGCGGAGTTTTAAGGGCATTTTGCCGCGAGTCGCGGAGCCCCAATTTTCAACTCTGGCTATAAAGCCAACCGAATTCTGATCAAATTTCAATATCTTTTTTCTTCCTCTTCATACGTAAAATTTATATTTATATTTATAATTTATATTTTAATTTTAATTATAATTCTAATAATAAGGGTATGTTAGCGAATGTTGTAAGGGTGTAAGTCGAAATTCTGTCCGTGTAACGCTACGCTATTTTTAATCATTGTAAGTTATGTTCAACCTTTTTATATTAATGTCTCGTAGCTAAGTTATTATTATGCTTATTTAAAACGAAGTAATCATGATGTTGGGCTAATTACTAAAATTGGGTAATTGGGCTTTGTACCATAATTGGGGTTTGGACAAAAGAACGACACTTGTGAAAACTAGACTATGGGCTATTAATGGGCTTTATATTTGTTTAACTAAATGAAAGTTTGTTAATGTTAATATAAAGATTTACAATTGGGCGTCCCTATAAATTACCATATACACTCGATCGGACACGATGGGCGGGGTATTTATATGTACGAATAATCGTTCATTTAACCGGACACGGGAATGGATTAATAGCCACTAGAATAATTAAAACAGGGGTGAAATTACATTCAAGGGTAATTGGTGTAATTGTTAACAAAGTAGTAAAACCTTGGTTTACACGCAGTCGATAACCTGGTGTATTCATTAAACAAAGTATTAAAACCTTGTTACAATTCGAATCCCCAATTAGTTGGAATATTTAACTTCGGGTATAATAATAATTTGACAAGGACACTTGCACTTTATATTTATGACTGATGGACTGTTATGGACAAAAACCAGACGGACATATTGAATAATCCAGGACAAAGGACAATTAACCCATGGGCATAAAACTAAAATCAACACGTCAAACATCATGATTACGGAAGTTTAAATAAGCATAATTCTTTTATTTCATATTTAATTTCCTTTATTTTATATTTAATTGCAATTCTAATTATCGCACTTTTATTTATTTTATTTTATCGCACTTTTAATTATCGTACTTTTTAATTATCGCAATTTTATTTTATCGCATTTTTATTATTCGCAATTTCATTATCGTTATTTACTTTACGCTTTAATTTAAGTCTTGTATTTATTTTATATTTTACATTAGGTTTTAACTGCGACTAAAATCTTAAAATCGACAAACCGGTCATTAAACGGTAAAAACCCCCCTTTATAATAATAATATTACTTATATATATATTTGTATTTTTATAAAAGTAAACTAATATAGCGTTTAAACCTGTGGAACGAACCGGACTTACTAAAAACTACACTACTGTACGATTAGGTACACTGCCTATAAGTGTTGTAGCAAGGTTTAAGTATATCCATTCTATAAATAAATAAATATCTTGTGTAAAATTGTATCGTATTTAATAGTTTTTCCTAGTAAAATAATAACTATTTTATATACACCTCGCTTCACATCAAACACCGTTTATACCCTTTTTGCAAGAATTTTTCGTCTTGAGACTACCATTAGCGGAACTAGAGAAGATATCCGACCTTTACCTCACACCGATAACCAACCAGGGTTAGTAGAAGAAGTTAAAGAACTCGGAGCTCGAGTGTTAACTTTAGAGAGCACGGTACACAATTTGCAAGCACCTGCAGTATCACCAACACCAGTAACATCACCAGCCTCAGCACCAACAGCACTAGTACCACCAACAACAACATCCGCGTCACCAGCTTCGACATCTCATTCTTTACCTCGAGTATAATCATCGTTCTACATGACGTTCTACATCATTTATTTTCATTCGACATAGCGATTATGTAATCTCTAATGTTTTAGAGATTATATATTCTTGTTCTAACGGAAAATCAAATGAGTTTAATATCATATTGACTCATTAAATCCATGATTACATCCGAAGAAAATATATAGGTATATATATTTTTTTTTCATAAAGATTGTAATTAAAAATTCTTTCGTACAAACTGTTAATGGTGAAAATATTTTAACGGGTAGGTAATACCTGAGGAATATTTAGATTTCACATTAATAAGTTACATTGTACATTCTTCGAATCTGATTCAACAGTCATTTACTATCCTACTTACAACCACCGATATACGTATCCGTTCACCACAGAATAATCATTTTCATCCAATTTTATATTTGGATTTTGACATATCAGAATCCAACAAGTGGCATAATGAAGAAAACATTGGACAAAATAAAATTTGTTAGAAACAAACAAATTAACTATGAGAAATTTTGTTAAGAATCCACGCTAACTGTTCCTAGCTAACTGTTTCTAGCTAACTGATTATATTTTATTTATCGTAATTTATTTATTGCAATTTATATTCTTGCAATTTTATTTATCGTCATTTAATTTCTGTTATTTATTTTTAAACACTTTAAATATCGAGACACGTATACAAGGTTTTGACATATCATATCGACGCATATATATATTATTTGGAATAACCATAGACACTCTATATGCAGTAATGCTGGAGTTAGCTATACAGGGTTGAGGTTGATTCTACAATAATATTTATACTTTGAGTTGTGATCGAGTCTGAGACATGTATACGGGTCACGATACGTATTAATTAATTCGAATATTATATATTAAACTATATATGAATTATTGGACTGTTAATTGTGGACTATCGACTGTGGACTAATAACATTGAACAATTAAAATGAATTAAAATATTGATTATAACATATGAAACTAAATAATTCTTCAAGTTTGCCACTTGATTTCATCCTAAACTTTATTTGTATCTTGACGATTACAATCTACATTCAAATCTTTCATGATTCTTGAAAACACCTCAATCGAGAGGATAAACCAACCGCACTTCATCTACGGAAGAAAAGATCGATGCATATAGTTATGCACCTGAAAACACTCGGAACCTGAGTAAACGTTTAACACGTATCTGTGCTAGCTCCCTGGGCGTTGTTATTACCGAAAATCACTTTGCAATTCCTTTTCAAAGTAGCAAATTTTGTCACAGCTCCAGCAAATTAACTTCGACTTTTCGTTCGAAACAACCATATCATAATTTTGATATATATGCGTGCTTTTTATTGTTACCGGGAAACCTTTTATATTCCACCATATTACCATCAACGTTTAATCATCTAAAAACACAATTCTCTTGAAACCACCTCGGATTGATAACCGATGACCCAGATATGGTAGCATTAAATGCAGAGGAAACAGCAAAATCGTAGATGGTCTAAACGGCCAAAAGTTTGATAATAAAGAATGGAATGTTGGGAACGCTCGATAGAAAATTTGGTACTGAAAAACAGATTGAGCTAACCATGAAGGAGACCAAGGACAAATACAAGGACCAAACCCTATATTCAAATAATCCAGGTAATTCTGGATTCGATGAAATCATTAGAGAATATCCTGCTTCGAAGTCATGTTAAAATCTTGCGGAAAATCTTTCTTCATCAACCTTCGATCTTAGAAATTCCAAAAATATCATCATAAATATCTTCGATATTTCTGAGGATATTTTCATAAGTATTCTTGTCCGAAATCATTTATCTCTTCGCGATATCAGTGTTATATCATAAAAGAAACTGTTTAGTTTCTAAAATCTGAAATCTTCGAGTTTGAAGTATGAATGTTTTCTGTAACGACCCGGATTTTTCCGATCGTTTTACACTTATAAGATTAATATTTACATAAATTAAAACTTACCAACATGATAAGCAATCTAAATTGTTGAGATTTATGATTTTGAAAAGAGTTTTACATAACGTTTAACCGTCTAGTTTGACCGATGATATCACGAACTATACAATATATGTTAATTATACGTTTGTGTATATATATGTATATATACATATTTAACATGATTTAAGGATGTTTAAATATCTCATTTTGTATTAATAACAATAAGTTATAAGTATATTTTGAAACTACTAACTTAAGCTTTCAAAACGATAACTATACGTAACGTTATTTGACATAAATACTTACGACCTATAATGTTTATACATATATCGTATATATAATGTATTTAATTACTTTTAAAGACTTAAATACATAAAACAATATAAGTATATTCACAGAAGATAGCTATATTTGAATCCTCATTCCATTTTTCACAAGATTTCTATACGTATATCTAGAGTATATGTACTCGTATCATACCTAGCTTCTATACGTATTTACTATTGGTATATACACATCAAATCACCACCAACCAGCCCTTGTTCATGCCTTATGTATAAGGTAACTACTTTTGTTATTTAGTATGACAATTTCACATGATTAAAAGATCTTTTCACAAAATTACAAATTTATACACCTTTTACACCACCATAAATACATGCATCCATTTTCAATTTTTGGAACATCATTTCTCTAGCTAAACACACACAATTACTAGCCTCATGTCTCTCTAAGAACTCCAGCAAAAATCCTCTCAAGAATCACCTTAAACACCACCATAAAAAGATCAACAAAAACACTACAAAAATACAACTTTCAATTCAAGTTTATGTCTTAAGTTGCTTCCAATCTTTCATCCAATTTCATCACTCTTTTGGTTCTAGGTTTTTACTCCTCTTTTACAGCAATCTTGTCCAAGTAACTTGAGGTAGTAACTTTGTTCATAACCTTATTCGATTCATATATATATAGCTATCTTATTGTATGGTATACAATTTTAACAACAAAAACATAGTTTGAATGATTTCAAACTTGTTTGCAAACTAAATAGATCCTTCTAACTTAACTTTTAAAATACTTCAAGACCTGTAATATAACTTAAATATATGCTAATTTAACAAGGTATAACTTGGTTTTTCAAAGAATACCTTAAAAAACTGTTTTTATGACGTCGGAGTGCAACCGGGGGCTGTTTTGGGTTGGATAATTAAAAACCATCTTGAACTTTGAATTGGAGGTTTATATTCTGGAAAAATGATATTTCTTATGAATATGTTAACACATAAAAATTTCATGATTTAATTCATAGTATAAGTATTTTTAGAAAAATGGTCATTAAATGATGTTTTTGTAACAAAAATGATTAACTTCATAAGTTTCACCAAAATTTGACCTATGACCTATGATTTCGAATACAAACTAAGGTATTTACAGTTAATATTCTTAAAGAGGGACTCGATCCAAGGAAGTGGCAAGTTGAACCAACGAAAACGGAGTTGTAACGAAGAAACTATGACCGAAACAAAATCGGATATCCAAGACTAGTTTAGCCACGAAAATAATTGGAGAAAAATTAAATAAATCACATCTTTTTAAAATAACATGATATTTTATATATATGTACTCATAATTTAATTTTATATGGTTCAGGATCACCCGTAAACAATACGAGAAGATTAAACATAAGATCCCATGATTGTACGCAACACGTCATTTGACAACACCGGTACTTTATGTATGCAACACGTCATTTGACAACACCGGTACCGTGGGTCAAGATTAATCTCGACCAATACATATACGATGGGGGTTTTATTTATTTCATTGGGGGTTTATTAAACAACTAAATATGAACCATTAAAATTGAATTACTAACATCGGACTGCTAACTACGGACTAAGGAATTATTAAAAGTATTAAAAGTATTATAAGTATATATATGTGACGATTGTTTAAAAAGAAAAGGTATTGATATATTATATATGGATAGGTTCGTGATATCAATCGGAGACCAAGTCGAAATTACATATCTTCAAGACAAAAGTGAGTATATAGTCCCACTTTTAAACTCTAAGTATTTCGGGATGAGAATACATGTATTTTATGTTTTACGTTATGGACACAAGTAACTGAAAAATATATTCTACGTTGAGTTGTACCACTGGCATACTTCCCTGTAGCTTGGTAACTGTTATTTACAGCGGTATTGTAAACGCGAATCCTGTTGATAGATCTATCGGGCCTGACAACCCCAACCGGACTGGACGACCAGTATTCAACGGTTGCACAGTACTTCGTTTCGTGACTACACCTTGGTACGGTGTAGTAAGATTTCATAATAAAGGGAATATGCGACGTGATTAAATGTTAAGTATGGTTACCAAGTGCTCAACCACTTAGAATATTTTTATTAAAATGTTTATATATGAAATCTTGTGTTCCATTGTTATAACGCTGCTAGCATCAAACCTATATATCTCACCAACTTTATGTTGACGTTTTAAAGTATGTTATTCTCAGGTATGAATTAAGTCTTCCGCTGTGCATTAGCTCATGTTAAGGATACTACTTGGGACCTTTTAAGCCATGATACAAAGACGTTGCATTCGAGTCATTGGAGTTCAATAGAAAATATTAATAAGTAAATGACAGATTAGGTCATTTGGATATTATGAAATGTTAGACGAAAATGTCAAATATTGATGTAATGATAGTTTGCCTTTTAAGAATAAATGCAACGTTTGTAAAATGTATCATATAGAGGTCATGTACCTCGCAATGTTATCATATGTTATTGTATTCGTCCCTATGGATTGGGTCGGGTCGTCTCATGTGGTATCAGAGCGTTGGTCTTAGCGAACCAGGCCTTGCATTAGTGTGTCTAACTGGTAGTTGTTAGGATGCATTAGTGAGTCTGGACTTTGACCGTGTGTACATGTCAAAAGTTTTGCTTATCATATCTAGTCGAAAATCATCTGCTTATCATCCTTAGGAATTGCCTGCTTAGTATTCTTAAGTCTAGACACGTCTTACTGCATTTAGTGCATCGATAGTGTATAGACAAAATTCGTATCCTAGCGTATCTGTTGCTATAGACATTGCCTGAAGAATTTCAAAGATTCTCCGTAATTCATGGGATTTTGAGTATTATAAATACATATGTAAATTATGTATTGAAGAATACCAAACCCAAACTCCTATAATCTATTCCAAACCAAAAATTCATTTCCCCGACTGTACAAGATGAACTCCGCGTCCAGTTCGAATTCCTCCGACTCCGACAACTACGCTGATATGGATTTCCATTCGGGCTCCGAAGGCAGCGTCACTGGAATGGATCAACCAATTTCTCATCATCTATTCTGGATGAATTGGGGATGGGTTCGTAGTATACTAAATTATTGGAGACAAGAAGAAGGTGATCCCTTTCACCCACCGAATTGCCCCATTGGCGACGAACCTGAAGCACTTACCGGCGAACCTGTTCGAGAAACCATTTTCTCTCTCATTTCTCGAGTATCTCGTCACGATTATATCCTATCCCATATTTCGGATCTTGTTCATTCGCTCACTCCAACCGCCAATCATCCTGGTGTACTAGCAGAAATTAACGAACTTCGCGCTCGTGTGACGGCTTTGGAGAACACTGTGCGAAGGTTACAAACACCAGCAGCAGCACCAGCAGCATAACCAGTACCGTTAACAACATCAACCTCGCAATCTTCAGTACCAGTAGCATCATCGACGTCAACGACATCATCAGCATCAACACCAACCGTATCATTACCACCACCAACAATCACATCCGCACCACGTACCTCAACATCATCATTTGAACTTCGAATATGATCTTTGTTCTACATATCATTCTACACCGATTACCTCTTCTTTACGTATCGTTCTTCGTTCGACATGACGATTATGTAATCTCTAATGTTTTGGAGATTATGTAATCTAGTAATAACGATAAATCAAATGAGTTGAATATTTTATTGACTCATTAAATTCATAGTTACATCCGAAGAAAATATATATGCAAATATATTTTCATAAAGATTGTAATTAAAAATTTCTTTCGTACAAACGGTTAATGATGAAAATATTTTAACGGGTGGGTAGTACCCAAGGAATATTTAGAATTCACATTAACAAGTTACACTGTACATTCTTCGAATCTGATTCAACGATCATTTATTATCCTACTTACAATTACCGATATACGTATCCGTTCACCCCAGATTAACCATTTCCATTTAAATTTCATATTTGGATTTTTACCTATCCGAATCCAACAAGTGGCATAATGAAGAAACATTGGCAAAATAAAAATTGTTAGAAACAGATGAATTAATTAATTGAAATTGTGATAGGATTACACGCTTACTGTTCCGGCTAACTGTTCCCAGCTAACTGATTAATATTTAATTTATCGCAATTTACATTCTTGCAATTTTAATTTCTGTACTTTACATACCGTCGGGACACATGTACAACAACACGTCGGATTAATTCTGAGACAACACGTTGTATAATGGGTCATGATATATATTTATTTATTTTACGCATTTTAAATAACGGGACACGTATACAAGGTTTCGACTTATCATATTGATCCATCTATATATATATTTCGGAACAACCATAGACACTCTATATGTGAAGGTGGGAGTTGGCTATACAGGGTCGGAGTTGATTCCAAAATATATATATACTTTGAGTTGTGATCGACACCGAGACCAGTACACGGGTCACGATACGTATTAAGTAATTCGAATATTATATATTTAGTTCATATATGAATTTATTGAACCATTGGACAATCGGACTATTGGACTGCTAACTTTGGACAATTAAAAATGAGTTAAAATGATGATTATTACATATGAAACTAAACAATCCTTCAAGTTTGCCACTTGATTCTATTTTAAACCTCATTTGTATCTTGACGATTACAATTCGCATTCACAACTTTTCATGATTCTTGAAAACATCTCGATCGAGAAGTTGAACCAGTCGCACCTCGTCTACGGAAGAAAGATTTATGCATACAGTTATGCACCTGAAAATTTTCGAACTCGAAGTTATAGTTAAAACGTATCCGCATCGAATTCCTTATCATCCATTAGCAAAAACAATCACGCGATTCCTTTTCAATTAACTAATTTTGTCACAGCTCCACTTCGATATCTCAGTAAGACTACTCTTATTACAATCTCGATATATATATATACGTTGTTCTTTAGCCATCGTTACCGGAGAACCTTTTATATTCCATCATATTACCATCAGCGTTTAATCATCTAAAAATACAATTCTCCTTAAACCATCTTGGTTTGATAACCAATGACCCAGATCCGATAACTTTGAAAATACTGACGAAGCAGCATGTTGTAGAAGGTCTTAATGACCAAAAGTTGATGATAAAAGAAGGAAGTATTAGGAACGCTCGATAGAAAATTGGTACTGAAAACCGGATTGAGCAAACCATGAAGGAGACTCTGAACAAGTTACAAGGACTAAACTTGTACATAAAGAATTATGACGATTCTATAGCAAACACCTTGCTTCTGAATCTAAACTCTTACGGGTCAATCTTCATCATCATCCTTCGACATTAGAAATTCCAAGATATTATCATATCTTTCATTATAAATATCCTCAATATTTCTGAAGATATTTTCACCACTATCCTTATCTGAAATCATTTATCTCTCTGTAATATCTGCGTTACAATATAAAGGAAACTGTGTTAGTTTCTAAATCCTTCAAGTTTAAAATAGGAATGTTCTGAAGCAGTGTTGGGAACTGATGCATGAATTAGTATAATATAATGAAACTTGATCAACTTCATTATATTACAGTAAGTCATGTTAAGTTTCTAATGGAATGTGATGATTCACAGTACCGTCATCATGTGCCATGTTACACGACTTTTACATTCTATCCAATTCCGAAACATATTAAGAACAAATCATCTTGATAGTTCTATTTTCCTGGATATTCTGGTAATTTGACAAATCAAAATCGTGCCATTACCATTCCTTTCTTAGAGCATTAGCTATGTTCATTCCGAATTTTATACCTACGAATTTCGAACTATTGATCGCTTGACTCAAGGACGGGAAGAAGAAACGAAGGGACAAAGTCCCAAAATAGAAATTGGGGTATAGATTACAGCAAATAGGAGAGAGTATTAACTATGGATGACAATGATTATGGAAAACAGAAGCAGGAGCATCGAAATATAAGGAAAGATATCAAACCCAATAACCACCCAGAAACTACAAACCGTGTGTATCAATACGTATGGCGACGTAAAGACACGAGAGAATTAGAAACATTATAATTCCAAGAAAATCATAAAAGTGAATAGATTCTTCTAGCGGTAGATGAAAGAGAAGAATGAAAGATATGAAAGTTAGAAGTATAACAAAAATCAGAACGGGATGAAGCATTTTAAAGGATACCTTAAGGTATGAATTAGAGGAGGAAGAGTAAGAGATGTGAGGTATGGAAGTAAGAAAGGGAAGGAGGTGGATTTATAGTGAAATATCCGACAAAGAAATCGAAACAGATTATCGCATTAAATCAAAGGAGATCCTGTTTTCTAAATCATCGAAGAACCAAATCTTATTACATAAGATTTTCTTTAAATCCCTTAAATTCTGGAAATCAATCCTAATCTCGACATCGGTTAAAACAATTCTATATTCACTCATTTCATTCTTTTGTGATAGCTTCACTCGTGCGCTTCACATGACCGAATCGTTTTATCCATATCTTCCAATAATGATAAAACTCTATTAATACCTCATATTCGTCATGAAAACATTCCTATTCTTATTTATGACAACCTCTACCAAATTTCGGGACGAAATTTCTTTAACGGGTGGGTACTGTAACGACCCGGATTTTTCCGATCGTTTTACACTTATAAGATTAATATTTACATAAATTAAAACTTACCAACATGATAAGCAATCTAAATTGTTGAGATTTATGATTTTGAAAAGAGTTTTACATAACGTTTAACCGTCTAGTTTGACCGATGATATCACGAACTATACAATATATGTTAATTATACGTTTGTGTATATATATGTATATATACATATTTAACATGATTTAAGGATGTTTAAATATCTCATTTTGTATTAATAACAATAAGTTATAAGTATATTTTGAAACTACTAACTTAAGCTTTCAAAACGATAACTATACGTAACGTTATTTGACATAAATACTTACGACCTATAATGTTTATACATATATCGTATATATAATGTATTTAATTACTTTTAAAGACTTAAATACATAAAACAATATAAGTATATTCACAGAAGATAGCTATATTTGAATCCTCATTCAATTTTTCACAAGATTTCTATACGTATATCTAGAGTATATGTACTCGTATCATACCTAGCTTCTATACGTATTTACTATTGGTATATACACATCAAATCACCACCAACCAGCCCTTGTTCATGCCTTATGTATAAGGTAACTACTTTTGTTATTTAGTATGACAATTTCACATGATTAAAAGATCTTTTCACAAAATTACAAATTTATACACCTTTTACACCACCATAAATACATGCATCCATTTTCAATTTTTGGAACATCATTTCTCTAGCTAAACACACACAATTACTAGCCTCATGTCTCTCTAAGAACTCCAGCAAAAATCCTCTCAAGAATTACCTTAAACACCACCATAAAAAGATCAACAAAAACACTACAAAAATACAACTTTCAATTCAAGTTTATGTCTTAAGTTGCTTCCAATCTTTCATCCAATTTCATCACTCTTTTGGTTCTAGGTTTTTACTCCTCTTTTACAGCAATCTTGTCCAAGTAACTTGAGGTAGTAACTTTGTTCATAACCTTATTCGATTCATATATATATAGCTATCTTATTGTATGGTATACAATTTTAACAACAAAAACATAGTTTGAATGATTTCAAACTTGTTTGCAAACTAAATAGATCCTTCTAACTTAACTTTTAAAATACTTCAAGACCTGTAATATAACTTAAATATATGCTAATTTAACAAGGTATAACTTGGTTTTTCAAAGAATACCTTAAAAAACTGTTTTTATGACGTCGGAGTGCAACCGGGGGCTGTTTTGGGTTGGATAATTAAAAACCATCTTGAACTTTGAATTGGAGGTTTATATTCTGGAAAAATGATATTTCTTATGAATATGTTAACACATAAAAATTTCATGATTTAATTCATAGTATAAGTATTTTTAGAAAAATGGTCATTAAATGATGTTTTTGTAACAAAAATGATTAACTTCATAAGTTTCACCAAAATTTGACCTATGACCTATGATTTCGAATACAAACTAAGGTATTTACAGTTAATATTCTTAAAGAGGGACTCGATCCAAGGAAGTGGCAAGTTGAACCAACGAAAACGGAGTTGTAACGAAGAAACTATGACCGAAACAAAATCGGATATCCAAGACTAGTTTAGCCACGAAAATATTTTCGAAGTAGTGTTGGGAACTGAAGCATGAGTTAGTATAATATAATGACACTTGATCAACGTGATTATATTACAGTAAGTCATGCTGAGTTTCTAATGAAACATGATGATTCACATACCATAACGTCATCATGTGCCATGTTACGCGACTCTTACATTCTATCTAATCTCTAAACATATCAAGAACATAATTTCTTGATAATTCTGTCTTTTCTCTTGAATTCTGGTAATTTAACCAATTAAATCGTGCTATTACAATTTCTTCCTTAGAACATTAGTCATGTTCATTCGAAACTCCATACTTACGAATTCTGAACCATTATTCGCTGACTTAAAGTCGAGAAGAGAAAACAAAAGGATGGAACTCCAAAATATAAAGGAAATAAAGAGGGTGGATTTATAATGAAATATCCGACAGAGCAATCAAAACAGATTATCGCATTTAACCAAAGAAGATCCTATTCCTTAATCTCCGAAGAATCAAATTTTATTTAGATTTTAAAGATTTCTTTAAATCCCTTGAATTCCAGAAATCCACCGTGACTACGTTAAAGGTTAAATTTCTATCTCAAACTGTTGTGACAGCTACCCTCGTACTCTTCACATAATCGAATCGTTTTATCTACATTACTCAGTAATGATGAAACTCTATTTATCAACTCATATTCGTTATGAAAACAGTTTTATGGTTAACCATGACGACCTTACTCAAATTTCGGGACGAAATTTCTTTAACGGGTAGGTACTGTGACGATCCGGAAATTTCCGACCAAATTTAAACTTTATCTTTATATTATTCCGACACGATAAGCAAAGTTTGTTAAGTTAAATCTCAAGAATTTTAAATTGTGTTCATACATTCATTATAACCTCGACCAAATTCCGACGATTCACGAACCGTTATATATAAATAAATATGTATATATATGTATATATATATATATATATATTATAACTTAAAAATATTAATAAAGTATTAAACGTATAATACTTTGCATGAACGTATTTGTTTCAATATGTTTATCGATGGAATTAGAAGATAATATCAAATGATTGATTTATCAGATACATTGTGATATGATTACGGGTCTATGTTATAAGGTCCACTGTGATTTAAGAAATCTATTCTTTTTGACGACATTCGGAAAATGGTAAAGTGATTTATAAGTAAGAACGTGGAGTGTAAATAACTTAGATGTTGGATATCGACAAGTTAAATAACTCGATATTTTTCATTAAGATTATTTCATACGTTTATTTAACCTTTGAACTTTATCGCATGCTTCACCAACAGTCTGTAATTTAAAAACTTGAAACCTATTATGAAAATATATGATTTTACTTTTCTAAAACGTTTTATGATATAACGATTTTCATTATATTAACCTTTAAACAAAATGCTTCTTAAATATATTTAGTTTTGGAAAACAAAATTATCATATTTATTTGATTTAGTTTCAAACGTACAAAAACGTTTTCAGTTTAAAAAGAAATTTATTATTAAAATGTATATAACTTTTATAAATATCTAGAACCACTTTTAACAACTCATTACTTAACCAGTATGATAAAGATAACGATATTTTATTTTATTTTATTAAATATATATAACGATTTAAATTAATATTATATATATTTATACGCGTATTATACGTACATAGTTTTATACTTTTACTATACTTAAACTTTACCTTTACTTTATTTTTACTTTACCTTAACTTTAATAATTCATACTTTAATAATTCACTTTAATAATTCATACTTTAATAATTTACTTTAATAATTCATACTTTAATAATTTACTTTAATAATTCATACTTTAATAATTCATTTTAATAATTCAAAAATCTATTATAAATAGAATTCAATAGGTTTCATTATTGGATAGAAACTTGAAAATATTTTCTCTAAACTCTCTCAATCGATTTACATATATATATTTACTCCGTATTATTTCAAGATATTATCAGTATACATAAAATATTACGACGGAATGCTGTCCGAGTGATTTCGAAATTGTTTTTCGAGCGGGATAGAGCTAAGGAAATTATGGGTTAAAGCTATGGAGGTTATGGGTATGGTTCAGGAGTATTGCTCGTGAGTCAAACTAGTGTTTATCATCTCCGTTGCGTCTACGTACTTTTCCTGCAATATTGAATCTCAATATTGATACGTTCGTGAATCCAAGGCCAACATTGCACTTGGTCAATGACGTCATATGTATTTTTACTACAAAATACAGTATTGTGAGTTTCATTTGCTCCCTTTTATATATATTTTTGGGACTGAGAATACATGCACTATTTTTATAAATGTTTTACGAAATAGGCACAAGTACTAAAACTAATTCTACGTGGGTTTAAACCAGAAATATACCCTTAGCTTGGTAACATTAAACTACTTGTCTATGTACGGTAGGCGCAAATCCTAAAGATAGATCTATTGGGCCTGACAAACCCCATCCTGACTATGGGATGCTTTAGTACTTCGAGGTTATTTTAAACACAACTGATCTGGTGTACTTCAGAGGGTAAAACATAAACGTTAAGGCTTGTTACCGGGTGCCTACAACTTATAGAATACTTTTATACACTTGCGAGTGTACATATATTTATAAACGGAAATCTTGTGGTCTATTAATATATTGAAATGATTGTTATGATAAACCTATGAACTCACCAACCTTTTGGTTGACACTTTAAAGCATGTTTATTCTCAGGTATTAAAGAAATCTTCCGCTGTGCATTAGCTCATTTTAAGGATATTACTTGGAGTCATTCATGGCATATTTTGAAAGACGTTGCATTCAAGTCATTGAGTTCATCAAGATTATTATTAAGTCAATTATAGTTGGATGTATTATGAAATGGTGTGCATACCGTCAATTTTCGTTGTAAAGAAAGTTTGTCTTTTAAAAACGAATGCAATGTTTGTAAAATGTATCATATAGAGGTCAAATACCTCGTGATGTAATCAACTATTGTGAATCGTTTATAATGTATATGAACGGGTCCTTTCACACAGTCTGGAACTGTGGCAATTGTGGCGTGTTTTTTTGTATACTACCCGTTTTTTTTTTTAATTACTACGGAGTAATTAATATTTAATACTGTATTACAAATTGTATTTAATCAAAAATTAATTATTAATTTTAGAATTATTACATCAACAACATGTCCTCAATTTTTTTTAATTCTTTTTATAGAAGAAAAAAGATTGTTTTATTATGATGTCATCCAATTTGCCCTTTATATGAATATATAGAAGATATATAGCACGGGTTGGATTTTCGCTCACCGGTGGCAGAAAATAATAGTATGATGCACCAAGTACATGCTAATATTCACTACAAGTAAAATCGTTTATATGAAAAAAAGTAGTATAAAAGGATTAGAGTTAGGTTTTGATAAAAAATTTTGAAGCTTTTGCACTTGAACATGCTTCCTCTCTAGATGAAACTTTTACAAATCTTTCTAGTATACCATCAATCTATATATAATCAATAAGTATTACTCCATGTAACTTTTCTTTTTGCACTCGAACATGTTTGAAGCTTTTGCACTTGAACATGCTTCCTCTCTAGATGAAACTTTTACAATGTATGAGTAATCAAGTAAATAGAATAATGAACACATTTTATATAAAATTTTTACTTGCCTTTCAAAAAAAAAAAAAAAAAGAATAATGAACACATTGCTATTAACTATGCAAATTAAACCATCTCACCATCAATCTCAGTTACACAGTAATATTTTTTTATAAACAATTAGATATTTTATAAGTATATCACACATAATAGTTTTGTACAACAGCTACAAATATAAACCGGTATACAATTATAAAAATCACCTCACACACAAACATATACAAAAAGTCAAAAACATAAGGAGTATTTACTAAATTACATATGTACTAATTTCAAGGTTGAAAAGGACGCGAGACGGGGCCGAAACAGTAGCGACTTCAAAATGTCGCAACGGAAAAAACGGGGCCGAGACGGGGTCGAAACGGATGTTGACTAATGTTGACTTTAATATATATGAATATATATTACACATATTTTAGAGTAAAAAAACTTTCGTTGACAAGTTTGTACCTATAATTGTTATTAGTGTTAATATAATACAAAATGAAATACTAAACTAAGTCAATTTTGATTAATTTGATCGACTTATGACCGATTTTAACCGAATTTCTGACTTTTGACCCAGCGTTGACCCAATTTTTCCTGCATTTGACCTGAATTTTGACCGTTGACCGGCTTATAAAAAAACGGGACGGGGTCGAAACGGTTTAACCACCAAAACGCCGCAACGGGCGTCGCAACGGACGCCGT
Organism: Rutidosis leptorrhynchoides; assembly: GCF_046630445.1. Classification (NCBI taxonomy): domain Eukaryota; kingdom Viridiplantae; phylum Streptophyta; class Magnoliopsida; order Asterales; family Asteraceae; genus Rutidosis; species Rutidosis leptorrhynchoides. The sequence goes on along the minus strand of NC_092333.1, from coordinate 670,695,982 downwards.
TTACAACAGTGACTAATTTACATATATGCACAAGGAGTGAAAGACTAACTAAAAAATTCATATCAATAAAATAATTTATTTGTGTACCTTCAACCAGATGTCAAGATGCAAGATGAACAAGTGTCCCTCCTCCACAAAAGACAAATTAAAATTGTTTTTTGTTCCTCCCCATTTATCCTCTCTGTCTTATCTACTCGTATTTTTTATTTTTATTTTTTATTTTTTAATTAACCTGCACCCACACAAAGGACAAAGTAACTTTATTGCTATTTTATAATGGACCATTACTGGGTTTTGAGTTTGTTGGGTGCACCCGAATTTTTTAGTGGTAACACTTAGACCACTCCCAACGGTGAGCCATCGGGCCGCCCTCCTTGCACTTCCTCGAGGGCGCCGATGGCATTGTACCGCCATGGCTCCTCCCTCCCTCGTACTCAAGCTCCTCGCCCTGGAAAATTTCCTCATATCCACGAGAGTGAGGGCGAAGTTTTGTGGTTTTTTCAATTTTCAGTGCATTTTTTTTTCCTTTTTTTTGCTGTAAATTTATATATCATGAAAAATGGAAGTTTAAAAAAAGGTGGGTGAGGTTGAGGAAGGGGTGAGGTTGAAGATGAGTTTGGTAGGTGTAATTTATTTAATTTTGTATTTTATATTTTTATTTATATGGGACCCACTACAAAATTGATAGTTGCTAAAAATTGGGAGTTCTATACTAGTAGTATACGTGTAGTCTTCTTTTGATTTTTGTTTTTTTTTTTTTTTTTTTAATCATTATTTCATATATTTGATTGGTAAATTATTGATTTTTAACTCTAACTTAGTTTTAATAATAATACATAAAGTAAATAAAAAAAATTGAGGAAGTATGTCATGGTTGGCAATGGTGTGTTATGGGAGGAAGTGGTGAGAAAAGAGGAGAGAGAAAGCTGATGTGGCGCTGAGGAAGTGCCCATGACGGCGTCATGGTTGGGAGTGGTCTTATAAAAGCCCAACATTTTTACCCTAACTTAACCCATTAGGCAGCCCAATGGACTGGTGTCACATGCCACCATATAATAATGCATAACAAGTTAACAACAAAGCAATATAACTTAAGAAGGTTACTCACTCATATAGTCAGATTATTATAACATATGATGCGTTTAGATTTGGATGCAGCAAGTATACTACCGATTCTATTGTGTTAGCTCTGTGTGGTTGTGGTTCTGCTTCTTTACCCCTCTTATATCCAGAACCATTATTGCAATTGAACCAAATGTTGTGGCGACCTTTCTATTGTTCTTCTTTTATCTTCTGCTTACTAATGAATATTAATTAGTAAGCCAATGAATGTATTAATGAATATTTTATTACTTTTCTATTCTTAACAACCTGATTAATTGTTTGATTGATCGTAGCAGAGGGGTTTATTGCTGAAGATGCAGGCACTCGTGAACCCTATAAGTTGAAAATTCAATGTTTGGACGGGGAAGTTATTGACGCCAAGCCCTTTCTAAGGGAATCTGTAAGGGTAAACCTTTATATCCAACGCCGAATATGTCCGCTATATACCCAAAGCAGTGTTTCGACCGTCCAGAAGGTTGCGCGGTTCTGTTTAACCCGTACAGAGATCTTTAATAAATATGCTGGCGATGAATTCCTCCTCCAAGAGAAGTACGATAGATTCAATTACAGTTTTTGCCAAAGCAATCTGAACGATGCTTCTGATTTAGTTATTGTACGCCTCTCTTTTTTTCCTTCTCATATGCCTTAACAACCTTAACCTTAAAACCTAGGAGTGGTTTATTTATGGATAATTAATTAATTTTTTTGACGTTAATAAATAAACCCAAGTATATATCTTAGACCGCAACACAACACTTTACCCCATTTTATTTTTCTATTGTATCCTTGTTTATTTATCGTTTTTGATTAAGTTGCTTAGTAATTTTCTGCTTCATTTCAGGCTGCTTCTGATTTGGAGATAACAAGCCTCACGGCTTTGATGATGAATCGTGGGATGAGAACGCCAGAGTATTCGGTATTGTGTTTTTTTATTAACAGTTCAAAATGGGAAATAATTAGCAGGATAAGGATCTCAAGTTCAGTTTCAACACGTTAGGTCGTGTACTCGTGTCATACATATTGTGAGGGAGAAGATAATACTAAGTAACAAATAAAGACCCACAATTTTGTGTGTGTGTGTGTGTGTGTGTGTGTGTGTTGTGTGGGGGGTGGGGGGGGGGGGGGGGGGGGGGTGGGGGGCACTCTTTTTTGCTCTTCAGCATGATCCATCTTGTTGAAATTGAACTTGAGACCACTCAAAACCTTTTAGTTGGCCGATTTCTAATATAATGTTAATGCAATGTTATTAAATATTAGTTAAATAATATTATGAAAAGAATATATATATTTTTGTAAATGAATAAGTGATAAAGGGGATAATTTAAATTCAAAGTAAATATTTGGATATATTTCAACCTATTCCCATGTTATGCTACAACGCTTTGTTTTGAGCGTTAAGACCATATATAACCGTGCCCGTGACATCAAAGGCAGATGTGGTGATGTGGCAAGGTCAAGAAGTGAAGTTTTTCAATGGGGAGCGCTAAATTTGAGAGTTACATTTGTGATTGGTGATGTGGTAAATTATTATTGGTAGTTGGGTATAAAATATATTAATTAATAATATATAAATATTAATGCTGAAATCTAATTGGTCCATACATCTCTGACGCGTAGCTTTTTTTCCGTCAGTTTTTTTATTGACGCCCCCGAGACGTCAGGGGGCGTCAGGGCGTCAGATTTCTTGCCAATCATATGCCATGTCATTTTTGGGGTGTTTCTATCCTCTTTTGACGCTGCATTAGATTTGGTCTAAGATAAGACTATATCGAATTGACCCGTAACTGTTCATTTTCTTATTTGATGTGTCTAGGTTAAGACGACCACAGATGCATTATCTTCTCTTGACTCCTCTCTTTCTGATATCAGTTCTGTGCAGGTATGGTGTGGTGTATTAAAGTACCATCAAGCTTTTGGCAACAAATTTTTTTATTTTTTTTAAATTATAAATGTAATTTGGCTGTTGTTTAGAGATGGTATTTTATATCAGAACCCTATTTCTAATGAAAAATGCGTTTTATACTTTTACGAATTTGCATATGGGCTGGAGCCGAATGTTTGTATGAACAATACATTTGAAGGTTCTTATATTTTACTCTATAAACTAACCCATCGAAAAATTTAAAGTTAAATTTTAAATAACCATTTATAAAATACTACTAAGTACTAACCTTTGCATATGGGCTGTTTTGTTGATGTGAAAAGAAAAGGAACACAAAACAAAGAATACATATGTATAGTCGATGACGTCTACCTAAATACCTTTTATAATATCAGTATTTTAGTTGTATGAAAACTTAATGTAAATTCATGTGATTGCTGCAGATTATAAGAAACGAAGATCTAGAAGAACTAAGGGAACTTGGTTCTGGTACTTATGGTACCGTTTTTTATGGAAGATGGAGGGGAACTGATGTCGCAATTAAACGCATGAAGAAAAGCTGTTTTGCAGACCGTTTATCCGAGCAAGATAGATTAGTAAGCATTATTTCGATCTTGTGCTTGATTAATGTTCTAATTTTTGTGTTTTTATGTGTCGAGAGCCTTGCATTTTGGTTTCTGTTAATATAGACAGTAGAGTTCCGGCGTGAGGCTGTTATTCTCTCAAGAATTCATCATCCAAATGTAATAGCTTTTTATGGTTTGGTAAGCGATGGGCTTGATGGGACGTTAGCTACCGTGACAGAGTTCATGGTTCATGGCTCACTAAGGCGTGTTCTGTGTTGTAAAGATAGGTAATACTTCTATTAGTCTTTTACAATATCAATTCAAAATACTATAATCGCATATATTAGTTTAGATATGTAATGCTTTTTATATAATAAATGATAAATGATAGGTGTATTGTCAAACATTAATGTTTGATGACTTATCTGCTTCTTCCATCTCTGTATGATTCTTAGGGATCTTGATCACCGCAAGAAGCTTATAATTGCATCGGACACAGCCTTTGGAATGGAGTATCTGTTAGTGCATATTTTGTAATCCCTAGTTCCATGAACTTTAACGTTTTATTCGATCATGTTGTAACCTGTAATATTGTTAAACGTTGATTGTCGATGTGTTATTTTATATTTGTAAACGTTTAAATATAATTCGTAATATTACTCGACAGTCGGCCGACTGACATGGTCAGTCGACCGACTGTCATTCACTGTCGACCGACATAGGAACTGAGGTATTTAAGCCTAATTAATCTTCATTAATTTGGTTAACAACTTAGCACATTACACACACACAAAAAACACTTCTTGGTCGAGTCTCTCTCAATCTTCATGTCCAAATACCACAGAATGTCAGTCTAGGCTTCGTGTTTATCAAGATCTAGTCTTGGTTTGACTTGTACGAACCCGAAAACCCATAGATATTCGTTTAAGCTCTTTCTATTGTTATTCCGCCTCTAGATCGTGTTAGGTTGATTCTAAGATCCTCTCTCTCAGCGTCTACAAAGTGGTATCAGAGCCTGGTTGCTGAATCAATTGTTTTAAACGAGTTCTTGGTATATTTTTGGGTCAAAAAAATTGGTTTTGGATTGAATTTTGTATACTTTTACGTTAAACCTTCGGTTTTGATTCTGGCTCTGAAAGAAAGTACAGTCGACCGACTTAGGAGACAATCGACCGATTTTCGTGTATTTCGACCGATTGTCATTAGTTCGACCGATTGTCTTTAAACCGACCGACATATGATAAACCGACCGACTTAAGTGATAAACCGACCGACTTAAGTACTAAACCGACCGATTGAAGGAACATCGACCGATTGAAAAAGTACTACCATTTGCCTAAATGTAAACAGAACTTCGACCAAGTAATCATTGACAGTCGACCGACTGTAGTTGTTCATCGACCGACTGTATCTGTTCATCGACCGACTGTCACCAACAGTCGACCGACTTAGGATCAGATTCAACCTTAATCAAAATTTAAAATGTCTGATCAGGCAATGGCAATTACTTCAGGCGTTCAAAACATTTTACTATCTGATAGTGAATCAGGCAGTGCCAATCGTGCTCCTAGACTTGATAATACAAATGATTACATTAGATGGAGGGCTAGGTTCATGAATTACATTAGAGGCCTTGATCCTAGAATGTGGGATTTGATACAACATGAATATAAAGAGCCTTTAGGTACTGATGGTAATAGTAAAAAGTATGAAGATTATAGTGTGACAGAAAAAGAAACATATGCCTTAGAATGTAGATGTTATGCTCAATTGACCCAGGGTTTAGACGGTGATATTTATCATCAATATCAAATGCACTTAACTTCATATTCTCTTTGGAATGCTATTAAGATAGGTGTCGAAGGAAATAAGGCGTATCGTGAAAAGAAAGCTAAAGTAATCAAAAGTGAATGGAAAAGGTTTGCTGCTCTAAGTCATGAAACGTTAGAAGAGACAATCATTCGCTATCGTCATCTTGTCTCTGAATTGGGTAACTTAGGTGTAGAAGTTACATAACAGAAAGCTATCAAACAATTAACAGATGGTTTGCCACACAAGTGGGATGCGTTTATTGAACAGATAGAAGACAGAGCTTCGTCTGCTGGTGAATCACTGACCCTAGATAAACTCACATCAAAATTGATGGTAAAGGACTTGGATATGGAAACCAAAAAGAAACGTCTTGAGGGTCAACAGAGTCCTATAATTTACAAAGCTGGTACTTCTGGATTGAGCAATGTTCATGCTCCCCTACAAACAGCGTTTGTTTCTAATGAGAGTGCTGTAAATAGATCACAACCTGCTCAAAATGTGATGTTTCCAACCCAAGTAAATAAGCCTAGTAATACAAATCAGTCCACCATTAGACAGGAGCCAAAAATGTAGTTCTCAACACTGAGAATTTAAGAACTAGGCCCCTTTCAGTTGTAGAGGAAGATATGGCTTTAGTTGCTTTGGTAGTTAATTCTTATAATGAAATGGTTGGTGGTCAAATTGGTAATGCTCATTTAGAAGCAGAAGATTATGAGCAGATTGATGAGGATGAACTTGAAAAGATGGATATCCTCTGGGCTATGGGTAGTGTGATTAGACGAGCGAAGAAATTTCTGAAAAGGACAGGTCAACAGAGCTTAGGTGTTACTAGAGATACTAAGTTAGGTTTTGATATGTCAAAAGTGAGATGTTTTAATTGCAATGAGTTAGGACACTTCAAAAGAACATGTACCAGGCCACAGAAAACTGGTTTTCACAACCCATTTCACAATCAGTATAATAAGACAAAGGTTAATGTGCCAGTTGAAACAACGAGCGGTGATACTATCAGAAATGATAAAGCAAAAGGCTTAATTGCAACATATTCAGACGAAGGTTGTGATTGGACAGTATTTGCTGATGATGAAAATCATGCTAACGTTGTTAGAATGCCTAAGACCGAAGAAGAAACTGAAAGTGAGAAACAAGAAAGAGAGAAAGCTGGTTGTGTTGGTACTGCGAAAGAATGCATGTGTTACATCTGCAAGATGGAAGCAAGAATTGAGCGAACTTATGCAATGATCAGATATGTTAGAAGAGGTGTTCTTAACAAGAGAGTGTATGAGAAGTTCAAATACGCAATGCACAATGATGGCGATGTATGGACGGATTACAGTAGTTCGTCTTCATCAGATGGAGAAACTATTGTAATAGATGATGTCAAGATTTCAGTTGAGTTGAATAATTCTGACTGTTCCAGTTCTAGTTCAGAATCTGAACCTGAATCAGAGACTGAAGAAAAGCAGTATGCGTTCATGGCAAACACATCAAGTGACTCTAAGGTACAAACTGAATTTCCTTTGGTATGTAACGATTGTGCTGATCATAAGTTAGAAATTGCTAAACTTGAATCCATAGTTTCTAAACTGAATGATATTCCCTTAGGATGTATATACTGTCCCGAAGTAAAACAGGAACTTAGGATTGTTAAAGCAGCTTATCTTGAGGTAAAAGGCCTATACGAGACTAATTTAACTCAGTTTAACAATAAAAAGGAATTCAGGGAGACAATCAAAACTCTAGAAAATCAAGTTCATGATTTAAGAGCTACAATTTCAGGTGACCAAAAGGCCATAATGATGTACTTAAATCAACTTGAATGTGCTAAGAGAGAAAAGGAAGAGTTTAAGATTAAGTATGAGTCAGAAAAGGCTAGAAATGACACTTGGCAGCGAATGTCATATGTCATTGACTATACTGTCTAAAACAAGAATGATGGTAAAAAGGGTTTAGGTTATAAAGAGTGTCCTCCTCCTCTTAGGAATGAGTACATTAATAAACCTTCTGATTCTTGCCTTAGTGAAATCCTAAGTGTTAAGCCTGTAGAGAATGAAAAATCAGACAGCACTAAGCCGATTGTTGAATACTTAGCTGAGGACAGTAAATCTGATTCAGAGTATGAAAAAGTTTCAGAGTTTGTGACACCAAAATCCAAACCAATTACTATCCTGAAAAATCCATTGAATGCTAGTAAGGCTAGTGAAAGCGGACAACCCACACCTAGAAAACAAGTAAACTCTAGGAACGCTAATGGAAAGAAAATATTTCAGACACCTGTCAAGTATCAGCAGGGACTCAACCTAGATAAAGAATATGTTCTTACACAAGCACCTGAAGAACTATTTAATAAAAGGAGCCCTAATACTAACAATGTGCCTAAATATGTGCATCCTAACCGTCGACCAGGCTTGAAACATCATGTTGAGAAGCCTATGCCACCCATGAAACAGTCTTTTCCCAATAAGCATCTGAGTTCAAAAACACGTACAAAAGAAACTCAAAACTGTAATAAATGTGGGAAAAAGGGTCACTGTGCTGTTAACTGTCAACAGCGTTGGAAAACACCAAAAAGAAAATCTGACACTGAAAAGAAAACTACACACTATGCTTCTAGTTCCAGTTCCATAGGTACTTCAAGTAATAGTTCAAAAGGTTTTTATAAACCAAAGTCAAATTCTATTGCTAATTCATCCACAAGGGTACAGTCAGGTGTGAAAAATTTTTTTCAAACGAATGACTATTATGAGAAATCTGTTGGTAAACGTACCGTTTGGAAGCCTAAAACCGAGACAAAGGTTGTTGACAAGTCCAATGATCCATCGGGATCAAAGGGTCAATGGATGGATGTGCAAGTTATTGGTGTCGATGGGAAACCCACTGCCATTCGGGCATGGGTGTCCATCTCAAACTAACTTCTTTTCTTGTTGTGCAGGTCGCCTACGATCCGAGTAGAAATACATGGATTGTTGATAGTGGGGCGTCCCGGCACATGACAGGAAATATGTCCTTACTTTCTAATGTCAAATCAGTAAATGGAGGATCTGTTTCTTTTGCAGGAGATGAAGGAGGTTTTATTATAGCTCAGGGTGTGATTGCTAATGCTAATGTTAGTTTTGATAAAGTGAATTTTGTGAAGCAGATGTCAAATAATCTGCTGTCAGTTTCGCAAGTAGCAGATAAAAAGCATAAGGTTGCCTTTGATGATCAAAGATGCTACATTTTGAAGAAAGAGTATGTAATACCGGAAGAGATGATTCTTATGACAGCTCCCAGAAATAAAGATTTGTATATTTTGGATATGTCAACAGCCCATGTTAAAGCTGCAACAGGTCATCAAGCTTTCATATCCAAAGCTACAGAACAAGAATCAATTTCATGGCACAAGCGTATGGGTCATTTGAGCTTGAGAAAGATGAACAATCTTGTTCATAATAATATGATTGAGGGAGTAAATGTTAAGAGTTTTCAAATTCCTGAAGGATGTCTTCCGTGTAAGAAAGGGAAACAGACTAAAAAGTCACATGCAACAAAGAAACATCATTCAATTGTTGTTCCTCTAGAGTTGTTACATATGGATCTCTTTGGTCCGATTAATCGAACAAGCATCTCTGGAGATTCATATTGTTTGGTAGTGACTGATGAATACTCACGATACTCTTGGGTAGTGATGTTAAAAAAAAAGTCTGACACGTTTGACAATATAAAGTTGTTGTTTTTGAAGCTGGAATCTTTGTACAAGTTAAAGGTTAGGAAGACTCGAACAGATAATGGTACTGAATTCAAGAATCAGCAGATGGAGAGTTTCTGCAATGAGAAAGGCATTCAACAACAGTTCAGTCCAGCTTATACTCCGCAATCAAATGGTGTTGCTGAAAGACGTAACAGAACGTTAATTGAAACTGCGAGAACTATGTTAGCCGACTCAAGTTTACCGGTTAACTTCTGGAGTGAAGCTGTGGCTACAGCATGTTATACAATGAACCGATTGTTAGTAGTCAAGAGACATGGAAAGACTTGCTATGAATTGCTACATAAAAGGAAGCCTAACATTAAACATTTCGAACCCTTTGGTGCACCGTGTTCAATCATGATACGAGATACTGGAGGAAAATTTAATCCTAAGGCTGTTCCTGGTATATTTCTTGGTTATGGGAATCCAAACAAAAGAGTTTTCAACACTGTATCTAAACGTGTTGAAGAACATTTTGAAGTAGATGTTCAAAGAAATGCTGCTATTCCTGCTGGGAAAGGTTTTTCATGGCAGTTTGATTATGAAAATTTGTTTGATTCTTTTGGTCTTCCGTCTGTTGCTACTGATGATGAAGTTATTGCAAGATTACTGAATGAAATGCATACGTCTCCATCACAAATGGTTCCAAAATCTCAAACGGCACCACAACATCACCCAGTGCCGCAACAACAACTTGTTCAAGATGATGAAGAATCCGGTGATTATCAAGATGATCCATCTTATGATGGATCTGATTCTGAAGAGGAGTCACAACCTATAGACAGTGGCGAAAGTGTTCATAATCTGCCACAAAATGTAGAAGTTCAGGAAGAACAACCAGAACCTGAAGGTGTTCGTAGATCATCACGAACAGTTGTCCTACCTCGACACTTAGATGATTTTATTGTTGATTCGAAAGGAGTTTCTGGAGCACCATCAAATGATGCCTCAACGTCTGAAAATCAGAAAGCTTCAACTGAGAATGTTATGCAAGCTTTCTATTCTTCACTAAATAGGTCAGGTAAACTCTTCTTACATGCATATTCATGCTTTGTGTGTCAAATTGAACCAAATTCTGTTGAGGAAGCTCTTCTTTATGATGATTGGGTAAATGCCATGCAAGAAGAGCTTTTGCAATTCAAGCATTTAGGAGTATGGAAACTAGTGACTCCGCCGCATGGTTGCAAACCTTATGGGCTTAGATGGGTATGGAAGAATAAAAAGGACGAGCAAGGTATTGTAATTCGAAATAAAGCTAGATTGGTTGTGAAGGGATATCAGCAGATCCCTGATATAGATTATGATGAAGTATTTGCACCAGTGGCTAGACTTGAGGCAATTCGAATATTTTTGGCATTCGCATCTTTTAAAGGCTTCAAGGTCTATCAAATGGATGTCAAAAGCGCCTTTTTGTACAGGACTCTCAATGAGACCGTGTTTGTTAAACAACCACCGGGTTTTACAGATCCACACTCTCCAGAAAAGGTATATCGTCTAGAAAAAGCACTGTATGGGCTTCATCAAGCTCCAAAAGCGTGGTATGGTACGTTGTCCAACTATATGATTGATAATGGTTTCAGAAGAGGTGTCATCGATCAGACACTTTTCATCAAAGAAAAGGGCAAGCATATAATGCTAGTACAGGTGTACGTGGATGATATTATCTTTGGATCTACAGATAAGACGATGGTGGATGATTTTGAGGAGGTAATGCAGAAACGGTTCAAGATGAGTTCAATGGGAACTATCAAATTCTTCCTTGGTATTCAGGTTGTACAAACAAATCAGGGTATCTTTTTACATCAGACAAAATATGTATCAGATATTCTGAAAAGATTCAAAATGGAAGATGAGCGTCCTGCAAGGACGCCGCTATCGGTGAATCACGGGATTACACCGGATAAGGAAGGTGATAAGGTTGATCAAACCTTATATAGAGCCATCATTGGTTCGTTGATGTATCTAACAGCGTCTCGCCCTGATATCATGTTCGCAGTTTGTTTATGTGCTCGCTATCAAGCAAATCCGAATGTACATCATTTGCTTGTGGTGAAAAAGATTATGCGTTATTTAAAGCAAACTCCGAATTTGGGCCTATGGTATCCCTGTGATAATGATTTTTTACTGACGGCTTATAGTGATTCCGACTATGGTGGATGCAAGAAAGATTTTAAGTCAACATCAGGAGGTTGTCAATTCCTTGGAATCAGACTAGTTACATGGCAGTGCAAGAAGCAGACAGCAGTGGCCTTGTCCACTTGTGAAGCTGAATACATTGCTGCAGCAAGCTGTGCATCTCAGGTTGTGTGGATACAACAGCAGCTTCGTGACTACGGTTTGCATATTTCTAACACTCCTATTTTTGTTGATAATACTGCTGCCATAGCTGTTACGAAAAATCCTGTGAATCACTCTAAGACCAAACACATAGGGATTAAATATCATTTTATTCGAGACTGTTATGAGAAAAGGCTAATTGATGTTATACAAATTGGCACAACTACGCAAAGGGCTGATCTTTTCACAAAAGCTTTTGATAAACCGCGTTTTGATTTCTTGTTAACTGAGTTAAGTGTCAAAATATTGTCAGATGTCATTCCTGACGAAGAGACCAACGAGTAACTTCATTTTATGTGTTCTGCTTGCATAGCTGTATATACTATGTGGTTATATTTCTTTTCTTTCTGATTGTTTCTGTGTGTTTAAAATCCAAAAACCAAAAAGATTTTAGATTTTTAGTATTTTAGGGGGAGTAATGAATGCAACATCAGATATTCAGAAAATAAAAAAAAAAAACGAGTTTGATCTATATAAAATGTGATACGGACTTAATCATAGAATGAGATGATCATAATCACAATCATGTAAATATCTTGATAAGGAACTCATGGAAAGGTTTACAGCGGTTGAGGGTAGTCACTTAATTACCACAGGTGCATACTTTAAAGAAAATTGTTGAGGAAATCAACAAAAGGTGAGGGTATCCCCTATCATGACGTATAATCTAGAAACACATGATGTAGAATATCCCCAAGCAAATTCCAAATTGCTGCACCATTGAGTCTCACGACTAATTGGGATATTCAAGCGATCAATAAGCGTTGAAAATGTTCTAATTGACTATGCATACCGACTTCTATCAAACTTTATTTCTTGAATCGTACCTAAACTCCAAAATAGTAAGTTTATCTCAATAAGAGTGTCTTTCCTGTGAACGGGTTGAAAAGTGTGGTTCTATATTACAGACAGTCCATGAATGAATGATTTAAGTTAATTGATACACAAATAAAGAAAAGAGATCTTCATCGCAAGGAAGTCAATTCGAGAACTAAATCAAAGTCAAGACTGCAATGTGTTGTTTTAAAAAAAAAAAAAAAAAAAAAATAGGGGCACATTGCATATCAAGTTATTATATCATGAAAACAAAAGTGAAATCATGGAAGACGAAAATATCAAGGTTAAGATAATGATGAAATCAAGAAGAGAAGTCTTTGCAAGAATACAAATGAGTGTGAAGATTACCAAGAAGAACTTAAATCATTCATACTTCAACAAAACCATTCTATTGGACTTATTATCATTGTCTGTGATATGGGACTGTACCCATTAAGGCCTAGACAGCGAAAGATGTTTTCAGAGAGATATTTTGAATACTCACTTATTAAGAAAGATACGTATTTCATTCCGTTTCCTCCAATAACTTTAATAATAAAGAAGGAATGAGATTGATAGCAGTTGGTTGATTGCACGATTGATAGAATATTGAATATACTATGAGATCCATCAGAATCATATGAATTGAAAAGTATACGTTACGATAGAAGCTAATGGCTGACAAGGATATTCCAAAATTACTATGAGAATCTTCCTGTTCAATTAGACCTATCGTATGTGCTTGTGGTAACGGAAAGCGTCAATAGACTTGTGCTCAATTGACTACCTAATAAATCGTGCGATCTCAAATGATGTCTAAGTCAATGATTGAATCTAACATAGCAATATGTTAATGTAATTAATTAACTTGATCATCAAAATGTCTAAGAGGAAAGTCTGTAAAAGGTTAATGAAGATAGATACCATGTTAAGATCAATTTCTCTGGTTTTATTTGCTTTTACTTGTGAGATTCATGTATACTTTTTGATAATTTAGCTTCCTTAGGTTTATGACTTACAGAAACTGCTTCCTGTAAATAACATGTTTTATGCCATACAATCTTGGATCTTTCTTAACCTTGATCATTGACTTTCTGACATGAATTGTACTTCATTTGCATTGTTATTGTGAAATGTTTTAAAATCCTAAAAACTACAAAAAGATTTTTCAGTGTGTTGATATTTATTTTGAAAAATACAAAAACATTTTATTTGTTTGCTTATGTGAATATGTGTATATTTCCTTGAAGTTACAAATAGTGTCTCGACGTCAAAAAGAAACGAACTACACATCTCAAATCATAAACTTGTTAAAGTCTTCAAAACGAAAATATTTTGCGTGTAAAATCAGCCAGTGGATGTGAATAGAGGGAATTATCGGGGGTTATGTATCGAAAAATAATTTTTTAATTAGGAGGAGACAGTCGACCGATTTGTACTATAAGTCGGTCGACATTGAACAAAAATCGACCGACTTACTCGTTTGTCACGTGTATCGACCGATTGTCACATATGTCGGTCGACATAACACCAAAGTCGACCGATTGTCGAGCTGAGTATAAAAAGGCCTCAGACGGCCGATTTTCTTTATCTCGTGCGATTGTGTTGATTTACCAAAAATTCGAATTTTGCAAGGAAGAGTTTTTGATCGTGTTTTTCGTATACATCTTTGAATTGTGATTCCAGCGTCGTTAACCAATCTAGGTAATTCCTTTTAAATCGAAAGTTATTGAAGTTTTCGTGTTTATGTTTCTGTTTCGATTCAATGTGTGGTGTTTAGGACCTGTAATTGGTAATTGTTGAATAGATAATGTTAATCGGCCTCCTCTGTACATGTATTAGACTTTGATTGAGTCAAAACACCATAAAATCGAAGAATTTATGTTTAGATCTGTGTTTTGCTTCGTTTAATCAGTCGGCCGATTGTCCTTGAAAATCGACCGACTTAGCGTATGTCGACCGACTTTATAAGTCAATCGATTTACCTGTATGTCGATCGACTGTCCTTGAAAATCGACCGACTTACATTGTATGTCGACCGACTGTTGTTTCCTGTATTTTTTTAAATTTTTCGATTTAACGCTTTTCGATTATTGTATATATGTTTGTATAGCAGAATAAATGGCTCAACTAGGTAGTCCAGTGAACGAAGATGTACATGAGGAAGAGGTGATTCTGTCTAAGAATCTTCCAGGCCTGACGGCAAGCGAAAATGCCAATCTAGAGGCATGTCTAAACGAGGAAGGACCTGAAGCAAAGGAAGGCTTCGTTGATATTATCAAATTCTTGAAAAGGTCCAGGATTCATGCTGCAATAACTCTAGAATGCAAAGCATACTACTCACACCAACGAGAATTCTGGAACAATGCTTCTATCGTCACTGAACAAGGAAGAATGGTAATACGAAGCAGCGTTGGTGGTACAATTGTAAAGATCTCGGCACAGACAGTTCGTGAAGACTTAGGTTTTCCAGATAATGATTCTATGCCAGTCACACTGAATAGAACTAAGGTCCGAAGGTGTCTAGTAAGATGTGGATACTCTGGTGATCCAATGAAAGGAGCTGTTAAGAGAACTCGATTCTGTCATCAATACAAATACCTAACTTTGGTGTTATTGAGATGCATGAGTCCAATGGTAGGCGGTTTTGATGAGCTGAATGAGACTTATAGCTCAATGTTTGCAGCACTAGTTCTTCATGCGGACTTCAACTTCTCCGAAGTAATTTTCAGAAGCATGTTGGTGAACGTGAAAAAGAAGAGCCACTTAATGTTTCCTAGGTTCTTGCAGGTGATGATTGAAAAGCAAGTGCAAGGTTTGAATAAGGTTTGGGAGGATGAGATTAAGCTGAATCATCTGAACGATTTGACTTTCAATCGAGTCAAGCAAAAGAGAGGTCCGGATGAACCATTCAAGAGATTGGTTGGCCACCTCGCAAATGAAAACTATGTATGTCCACCAGGTGCTGCCTGTCGTCATGAGAACAGTACGTCTGGTAATGAAGATGATATCGTCGCAGTTGGTGAAGACGATCAAGAGGTTAATCAGCCACCGCCAGTTGTTCCAATTGAACAGATACTGGTTGATGAAGACGATGAAGGAGATGACCTTGACCCTGATCAATTCGAGCTGAGAAAGCGAAAACAATCTGAGGGTCCTTCGGTTACAACAAAGCCGAAGCAGAGGCGCATAAGATTCATTAAGAAGGCAAAAAGGACTGAGTCGTCCTCCGCTACTGAACAGCGACAATCACAGCAATCACAACCACAACGACAACCTTCAGCTGCTGCTACTCAAGAAACACGTGCTGAAACTGATACAGGAGTTCATGCTGCTGCATCCACGACTGCTATTACACAAGATGCTGCGGTTTCTATATTAAGTGAGAAGGTTGTCAATATGGCTTCTGAATTTGAAAAGTTTAAAGAAAAAGCTGATGAATGAGAGAGAAGAAAGGATGCTGAGATTGCCAAACTGACCAAGCAGGTTGAAGATCAACAGGTTGAATTGAAGAAGTTACAAACTAAGTTTGATGCTCAGAATTTGCTAATTGTAAAGGCTGAGACTACAGCGAACAAGGCACTTTCGAAGGTGCTTGAGTGGGAAAATAATTTCGATATTGAGGCTGTTGATCTCGAGGAGGATATAGACTTTGGTAATTTTAACGATCAAGGAGAGGATGAGCTAGGTTTGGATATTGCTAAAGGCACAAGCGAGAACCCACTGTCAGTAATTCCTCTAAATATTGATTATTATTTACGTGATTTTTTGGCAAAGCAGGATCGTCTGAATCACTCAGTTGTATTTGATGATTTAGAAGAAGGGGAGATCCCACCGGATCTAAGCACTGAGGAGCAGGCCGAGCTAGTGCGTCAAGAGCAACAAGCAAGTACTTCAGCTGACGCAACTGCTAGCTCATCTTTTGAGAATCGTTACGATTCTAGTGATGATTTTGAGGAAATTGTCGTAAGTAATGAAAACGACAAAGTTTTTGATGAAGTAATTATTGAAGATGAACCAATAGGTGATTTTCCAGAGTACGAATGTAATAACGATAAAGATCTACCTACATTTCAAGACTACTTCAAAATGAATGAAGAGCTTCTAAACCGTAAATGCGAAGAAAAAGAAAAGACCGAAGATTTGCCTCCAGGGTTTTTACCGGTCAAGATAAATAAAGAAAAGATAGAAGTTCTAGAAGCTGAGTGGAAGATCCTGTTGAGGATCAGAAAATATTGTGAGAAGCCAGCGCCGGAACCTGAATGGATGAATTACATTAATAGACCGGCGAATCTTTTGGATAAAGGAAAAATAATTGTGTGGGCCTACATTAAAGAGTTGAATATATACACAATAAAGAAGGAGTACGGAGTGGATTACATCAAACATGGATACGTGTTCACGTCTCTACCGTACTTTGAATTTATGCAGGTGGCTAGGCTCAAAATGTTATATAGGGATTATGACGGAATTCCTAATATTGTCTGCAAGAAGATAAGACACTCGTACTTGTCAAAGAACTTTGAGGGATTCGGCCCTCAATTTCCCACAATCACTTATCGAACAAACAAGAAAACGGGCGAACGAAGAAAGATTGTCAAATACAAGCCAGTAAATTATATGAGAAAGGTTCCTGTGATGAAAATGCCGCAGAACTTTAGCCCACGTTTTCGCTGGTGGTACTACGATGAACGCTCAGAGGAGGCAGTCATCGTTTTGGACAAATTGAAGGAAGATGAGACAGACTCGATACGGGTTTTAGATCCCGTTTGGTTGAGAAATTGCTGTGAAGCTGACATCTTCACATTGTACTACAATCGGATGCTGTACAGGCCGGAAAATAGAGTTCAAGCACAACAGTACATTCGTGTTGCAAAGGTTTGCTATTTGAACAATATGGTTACAGATCCGTACAGAGATTGAAGCAGATCGAAGACTTATGAGGAACTAGGTCTTAGGGGGAGTTTGTTAGTGCATATTTTGTAATCCCTAGTTCCATGAACTTTAACGTTTTATTCGATCATGTTGTAACCTGTAATATTGTTAAACGTTGATTGTCGATGTGTTATTTTATATTTGTAAACGTTTAAATATAATTCGTAATATTACTCGACAGTCGGCCGACTGACATGGTCAGTCGACCGACTGTCATTCACTGTCGACCGACATAGGAACTGAGGTATTTAAGCCTAATTAATCTTCATTAATTTGGTTAACAACTTAGCACATTACACACACACGAAAAACACTTCTTGGTCGAGTCTCTCTCAATCTTCATGTCCAAATACCACAGAATGTCAGTCTAGGCTTCGTGTTTATCAAGATCTAGTCTTGGTTTGACTTGTACGAACCCGAAAACCCATAGATATTCGTTTAAGCTCTTTCTATTGTTATTCCGCCTCTAGATCGTGTTAGATTGATTCTAAGATCCTCTCTCTCAGCGTCTACAGTATCTACACTCAAAGAACATTATTCATTTTGATCTCAAATCTGACAATCTTTTGGTGAACATGAAAGATTCTTCAAGCCCTATATGCAAGGTTATCACATATTTTTACGATGCGTTATTCTTTTTACCCAATACATTATAATAATTTATTTACCATGAAAAAATGTTTTAATCGTGTGTCGATTGACATTTCATTTCAATGCTTTATGCAGGTAGGTGACTTTGGACTTTCAAAAATCAAGCGCAACACTTTGGTCTCAGGTGGATTAAGGGGAACCGTAGCGTGGATGGCTCCAGAGCTCTTAAATGGCGACGGCAATAAAGTTTCTGAAAAAGTAAGATGCCCCTATATTATATTTATTTTTATTTTTAAAGATTTATTTGTAATTCTATTTATTGTTACACCTGATTTTGTAATGTTCTCTTTAAAAAAAATAAAAAATTAATCTTTTTTTTGCAACCTGATTTTGTAAGCTTGACGTTTTCTCGTTTGGGATCGTGTTATGGGAGATTATTACTCGTAAGGAACCGTATTCAGATATGCATGTTGGAGCAATCATGAGTGAGCTTTATGTGATTTCTTACTACTTTTAAGTTTGAGTAATGCATTTTTTTACTATGGATAATAGTAATATATTATATAAATTGCAGGAGGCGTTATGAAGAACACACTAAGACCAACAATTCCTAATGATTGTGATCCCGGGTGGAGAAGTCTGATGGAGCAGTGTTGGTCCCATGATCCAGATGTCAGGCCATCGTTTACTGAAATAGTTAATCAATTACGCATAATGTCCGCAGGCTGTCACAAGGCTTCTTAGATTGCTTGAAGTTTGGCCGTATATATATACGAGCATGGTATATTCAGTTATATAATCACTTTAGTAACTATAGCGTAGCCTAACACCTTAGAGGTAACGAGTATGTATATCTTTACCCTAGGGAATTTAGTTCTATTATTATTATCTCGTATTATATAAGATAATAATAATAATATTTATAATAGTCTTGTCTCTTATATACATGTAAAAGTTTACTAAAAAGTATGATTCTATATAAATATTCTAAATATTGATTAATATTGTAAATGCTAAGAACTGAGAATTCAGTTGACAAATATCAATGTTAAATTCTTGCTCTGATTGCTAATTACAACAGCCAAAAAGATCT
The DNA here is from genome assembly GCF_046630445.1 of Rutidosis leptorrhynchoides. NCBI lineage: Eukaryota > Viridiplantae > Streptophyta > Magnoliopsida > Asterales > Asteraceae > Rutidosis > Rutidosis leptorrhynchoides. The sequence goes on along the minus strand of NC_092333.1, from coordinate 670,677,116 downwards.
TTCTTTTCTGTGACAATCGGAATATCATTTATAGTGGCCTGGTTAACTTGTAGATTCATTAGTGTATTGCCCTAAACCATATTTTCTTCATACAGGCTCCTATTTACTTGAATTAAAAGCTCAAATATTTCGTAACTCAAATAACTAAATTTCTTCTTTATCCAAATGGGTTGAGTTTGGTTATGTTTTATTTCTAACGAGTCAATCAAATTTAAATCACTTGAAATGACACTGGAGTGAATTGCATAATAAAGGAGTTTCGGCGAATGAACCTCATTGAGTTGGGATAATTGTAAAAATCCAGTTAATTACACTCTCGAAGGTGCCGTTTTGTACATTGGTGCTGGCCCAGGCTTGAGGAATGAGAAATCATGTGCAATCGAAATGGAGAAATATACAGATGGTTATAGTAATGTTGCTATCGGCGTTGTTTGTACACTTTCCGGCGAGCCTTATCGAAGTGATAAGGTTAGGTAATCCAAGTCACAAAGGTAGATAATAAGGGTAAATATAAAGGGTTTATTCTCTTCGTTGGCGATTCCCAAAGATAGCAATATATGGATTGCTTTACGCCACCGAAAAAGAATGTTGAGCATGTGTGTTTTAAGATCGAGTGAAGTATGTTGTGTGTGATTTCAGAAACATATCAATGACCATGTTCGTGCTTCCTGATATGTAGATGTATAATACCTTCTTTTGAGGTATTGTTGGTTCCCAATGTATTATGGAAAGATTCTTTGACTTTCGCATTTTGAGAGCTTACAATAGAAAGTAAGATGGTCCTTTCCTTAGTTAGATGCGTTGGCGGCCGAGCTAGGAATAGTTCCCTAAGCTTGACTGTTGTTTGATCGAGGTTGAAGGGCACTATATTTGATGCCACCGCTCCGTTGGCGGGACATCTTTGCACACCATTGTTAAAAATTTGCTTCATGAATTGTCCTTATCGAAGCGATCCCGAAGGTGGGGTACACTATCAGGTGTCTCCAAAGAAATTACTCAATCAGCTTACTCTTAAGAACAGTAATATTTATTAACCAGAATGGGCAAGCAGTATAGATACTATATCAAGGATGGGCTAGTAAAAGGAACATCACACGTTATCATGACATTAGTTTCTCGTTGTATCTTATAGGAGATGCAAATCATCAAAAGCATCATCTTCATCATCTGATCATAAACAACAAGACAATAATCATGCAATTTCAATGCTTCGGCACCTCAACTTCCCTCCATCAAAGAAGCCATTAAACCTATTTGATGAGGCGAGTTTATCATCCTCACCCCCTGCTTACATAAGTGTATGCACTTTGGACAAAGTTAAATTTGCATTGGAACGAGCAGAAAGGGAAACGCTTAGAAAGCGCTCGATTTCAATGTCGAAGCAATGGTGATTGAAGATGAAGATAATGAAAATTCTTGTCAGACTTATGCTGCTGGTTGTCCAAATTGTTTGTTGTATGTGCCTTACCAGCAATCCTAAATGTCCTCGTTGCAACATGACAGTGCCATCCCCTACGATGATGAAGAAACCGAAAATCAATCTTAACATATCAATATGATGACCAGTTATTAGTTTGATATCTGCTAATAATAATAATAGTCGTGAATTCGGTTTTATAGTTTTGTTGAAATTAATATTTTTGTAAATGGGATTATTAGCCAACAGGTGGAATAGAAAAACAGTTTTGATTTAGTAAAACAAAATCCTCCTATTTAAACATTATGAAGAATTATTTTTTTTTTCTTTTCATGTTTGATATTCTTTAATAATTAAGCGTTAAATTATTTTAATTTAAGATACATAAACTAATAGTTCAGGTAATTTTCATATTAAGTCAGGTAAGCGAATTCACACGTTACAGCTTATACTTTATTTTACATTCGGTGGTCTATGTATAGACATAAAACTGTAAATTACATTTTTTTCTACAGATTTTTATACACCCGTGCAACGCAAAAAATTGCTTTATAATAAAGAATGCGAGAATCATATATGATATTATCACTTGCTCGTGGGATTTGTTTAATAAAATATTTTTTTACCGATAAAAAAGAAAAAACATATAATATTATTCATTTTAATTAAGTAGGTTATTTTGAATGTTAAGAAAAGTATATATTGTAAAATCACTTAATTTTAATTTAATATTAAATATTAATAATTAATTTACAAATGAAAAAATAGGAGTAAATAAAAGTAAATTATCGGAGTATTTACAAAAGATTGCAAGTATTAAAAAAATACTCCCTCCATCCTAAAATAAATGTTCTGGTTTGATTTTTTGAGTTCTTCTTCGTTAACTTTGATTTTAAATTTTTTTTTTTGGATTAAAAAATAATTAATAAAAGTTATACCAATGAATACACAATTAAAATTCAATATTTTCATATAATTTTCATAAAAATTGTGTATACCAAAAACCATAAAATAATTGAAGTCATGGACTTTGAAAAGTCAAACAGGAGTAGCTTACAAGTAACAAAGGATGCCCAGACCGACATATCCGATTCCATTAGCTATAAATATATCCATACCCTCAACCGTCGCTTCTAAACCCCAACTTCAATTCATTCTTGCTTCTTTACACATCTATAACTAACTAAAAAGTGACTCCAAGCTCAATAAATATGCACAATAAATTTCAGCTATAAACTCACTTTTTTTTATAAATATATATGGTTATATACATATTATTATAATTATATTTGTAATTTAAAGGAATGGATTTTAGTTTTAATAATTCAGTTATTATTAAATATTATAATTATATTATATATTTTAAACTAAAAAGTGAATCCAGGGTCAATAAATTTCAGCTACTCCAAGCTCAATAAATATGCACAATAAATTTCAGCTATAAACTCACTTTTTTTTATAAATTTATATGGTTATATACATATTATTATAATTATATTTGTAATTTAAAGGAATGGATTTTAGTTTTAATAATTCAGTTATTATTAAATATTATAATTATATTATATATTATATATTATATATTATATATTATATATTTTAAACTAAAAAGTGAATCCAGGGTCAATAAATATGCACAATAAATTTCAGCTATAAACTCACTTTTTTATAAATATATATGGTTATATACATATTATTATAATTATATTTGTAAATTTGTAATTTAAAGGAATGGATTTTAGTTTTAATAATTCTGTTATTATTAAATATTAAATATTATAATTATATTATATATTAAATTAAATACATGTCACCCGCTTATATTTTTTTTTTTTTTTTCAAACTGTGAGATATATTAATTTTCATCACAAACATTACAATACAATGGCAGTGCATACACTAACCATAAAATTCCAAATACAAATGAACCAACTAACAAACAATACCAGCACTACTTATACAATATGCAAACTATTTCCCACCACTTTCAAATCACACAAGCCTGCAACAGTTTTAACATTCTGGGTGTCTTTGACTTTTAAACTGGTCAACTTAAACCTAATGAAATCCTTAACTTCCATACTAACATCTTTGACACTCCTTTTCACATTTCTAAAAATTCTGTTGTTTCTTTCCATCCAGATAGCATACACCAGAGCACCAATGGCCACTTTATTCAAAATATTCCTAATGTCTTTACTTGAAGGGTATTTTGCCATATCATCTATTGAAATGTCCCGTTCTTATTGATTAAAAACGTTCCATATTAATTGATTTCGTTGCGAGGTTTTGACCGCTATATGAGACGTTTTTCAAAGACTGCATTCATTTTAAAACAAACCATAACCTTTATTTCATCAATAAAGGTTTAAAAAGCTTTACGTAGATTATCAAATAATGATAATCTAAAATATCCTGTTTACACACGACCATTACATAATGGTTTACAATACAAATATGTTACAACAAAATAAGTTTCTTGAATGCAGTTTTTACACAATATCATACAAGCATGGACTCCAAATCTCGTCCTTATTTAAGTATGCGACAGCGGAAGCTCTTAATAATCACCTGAGAATAAACATGCTTAAAACGTCAACAAAAATGTTGGTGAGTTATAGGTTTAACCTATATATATCAAATCATAATAATAGACCACAAGATTTCATATTTCAATACACATCCCATACATAGAGATAAAAATTATTCATATGGTGAACACCTGGTAACCGACATTAACAAGATGCATATATAAGAATATCCCCATCATTCCGGGACACCCTTCGGATATGATATAAATTTCGAAGTACTAAAGCATCCGGTACTTTGGATGGGGTTTGTTAGGCCCAATAGATCTATCTTTAGGATTCGCGTCAATTAGGGTGTCTGTTCCCTAATTCTTAGATTACCAGACTTAATAAAAAGGGGCATATTTGTCATAACCCGTCCTTAACCATAAGAACGTGTTAAATAACGTATGATTTCATTGCGAGGTATTGACCTCTATATGCGACATTTTTAAAAGAAAAACTGCATATATTATACATTACAAACCATGATTCTTATTTTTGATACAAGCTTTGGACGAAATAAAGATGATTATCGTTTAGCGATAATCTTCGACTTACAAACTTTACAAATGATGATAACAACACGATTTCTAGCATATTTTACAACACAAGTTCTTGGATATGCAGTCTTATTTTTGACACAAATATGCGTACGCAAGATCCTGCTCAAATTCAACATAATGCAGCGGAAACTTCTAATTATCACCTGAGAATAAACATGTTTAAAACGTCAACATAAAGTTGGTGAGATATAGGTTTAGTGCCGGCAGCAATATATATATAGACCACAAGATTTCGTATATAAACAGTTTAATAAAAATATTCTAAGTGGTTGAGCACTTGGTAACCATACTTAACAATTAATCACGTCGCATATTCCCTTTAATATGAAATCTTACTACACTGTACCAAGTGTAGTCACGAAACGAAGTACTGTGCAACCGTTGAATACTGGTCGTCCAGTCCGGTTGGGGTTGTCAAGCCCGATAGATCTATCAACAGGATTCGCGTTTACAATACCGCTGTAAATATTAGTTACCAAGCTACAGGGAAGTATGCCAGTGGTACAACTCAACGTAGAATATATATTTTTCAGTTACTTGTGTCCATAACGTAAAACATAAAATACATGTATTCTCATCCCGAAATATTTAGAGTTTAAAAGTGGGACTATATACTCACGTACGTCTTGAAGATATATATATTTTTGACTTGGTCTTCCGGTTGATATCACGAACCTATCCATATATAATATATCAATACCTTTTCTTTTTAAACAAACGTCTCATATATATACTTGTTATACTTTTAATACTTTGAATAATTCCTTAGTCCGTAGTTAGCATTTCGTTGTTAGTAATTCATTTTTAATGGTTCATTTGTAGATGTTTAATATACCCGCAATGAAATAAATAAAACCCCCCAACGAAATAAATAAAACCCCATCGTATATGTATTGGTCGAGATTAATCTTGACCCACGGTACCGGTGTTGTCAAATGACGTGTTGCGTACATAAAGTACCGGTGTTGTCAAATGACGTGTTGCGTACAAACATGGGATCTTATGATTAATCTTCTCGTATTGTTTATGGGTGATCCTGAACCATATAAAATTGAATTATAAGTACATATATATAAAATATCATGTTATCTTAGAAAGATGTGATTTTATTTAATTTTTCCCAATTAATCCCGAAGTTAAACAAGTCTTGGATAACCAATTTTGTTTCGGTCATAGTTTCTTCGTTACAAATCCGTTTTCGTTGATTCAACTTGCCATCTCCTTGGATCGAGTTCCTCTTTAAGACTATGAACTGAAAATACCTTGGTTTGTATTCAAAATCACACGGCATAGGTGAAACTTTAGTGAAACTTATGAAGTTAAACATTTTCCTTTATGTAAACAACCTTAAATGATTATTTTTCTAAAAATACTTATACTTTGAATTAAATAATGAAATTTTTATGTGTTATCATATTCATATTAAAAATCATTTTTCCAGAAGATAAACTTCCAATTCAAAGTTTAAGATGGTTTTTAATTATCCAACCCAAAACAGTCCCCGGTTGCACTCTGACGTCGTAAAAACAGTTTTTAAGGTGTTCTTTGAAAAACCAAGTTATACCTTGTTAAATTAGCATGTAATTAAGTTATATTACAGGTCTTGAAGTATTTTAAAAGTTAAGTTAGAAGGATCTATTTAGTTTGCAAACAAGTTTGAAAACTTTCAAACTATGTTCTTGTTGTTAAAATTTTATACCACAAAATAAGATAGCTATATATATATGAATCGAATAAGGTTATGAACATAGTTACTACCTCAAGTTCCTTGGACAAGGTTGCTGTAAAAGAGGAGTAAGAACCTAGAACTAAAAGGGTGATGGAATTGGATGAAAGATTGGAAGTAAGTTTGTGTTCTTGGAAGGATTCTTGAAGTGTTTTTGTAAGGGTTTTCTTATGGTGATTAAGTGATGTTTTTGAAGCTAAATGATGGGGAAAATGCTTGGAGATGATCAAGTATGAAGTTAAGAGTATTTTGAGAGAGAAATGGTAGTGTAAGTATGAGAAAATGGGGTGAAGAAATGGTGTGCATGCATAAAAACGTTTTTAGGTTATAAAGGAAAAAAAAGATACCTAACTTTGTTTTCTTGCTAAATAATTCATGCTACTTGACAAATGGTTGGTTCCACATGTTTCTTAATCATTTAAGGCTGCTAAGGAGCAGATTTTTATTGGTATATACCAATAGTAAATACATCTAGAAGCTGCGTATGATACGGGTACATATACCCTAGATATACGTGTAGAAATCTTTGAGAAAACGGAACGAGGATTCAAATATAGCTATCTTTTGTAAATATACTTATATTGTTTTATGTATGTAAGCCCTTTAAAAGTGATAAAATACATATCTATACGATGCATGTATAAGTATTATAGGTTATAAGTATTTATGTCGAAGAACGTTACGTATAGTTATCGTTTTGAAAACTTAAGTTAGTAGTTTCAAAATATACTTATAACTCATTGTTATTAGTACCCAATGAGATGTTAAACATCCTTAGATCATGTTAAATATATATAAATACATATATATACATAAACGTATAATTATCGTATGTTATATAGTTCGTGATATCATCGGTCAAATTGAACGGTCAAACGTTGTGTAAAACTCTTTTCGAAGACATAAGTCTCAACAATTTGGATTGCTTGTCATGTTGGTAAGGTTTAATTTATGTAAATATTAATCTTATAAATATAGAATGATCGAAAAAGTGCGGGTCATTACAATATTCGATTTCGATAATTCAACCATAGAATGTAGTTTCACGTACTTGTGTCTATTTTGTAAATCATTTATAAAACCTGCATGTATTCTCATCCCAAAAATATTAGATTTTAAAAGTGGGACTATAACTCACTTTCACAGATTTTTACTTCGTCGGGAAGTAAGACTTGGCCACTGGTTGATTCACGAACCTATAACAATATATACATATATATCAAAGTATGTTCAAAATAATTTACAACACTTTTAATATATTTTGATGTTTTAAGTTTATTAAGTCAGCTGTCCTCGTTAGTAACCTACAACTAGTTGTCCACAATTAGATGTACAGAAATAAATCGATAAATATTATCTTGAATCAATCCACGACCCAGTGTATACGTATCTCAGTATTGATCACAACTCAAACTATATATATTTTGGAATCAACCTCAACCCTGTATAGCTAACTCCAACATTCACATATAGAGTGTCTATGGTTGTTCCGAAATATATATAGATGTGTCGACATAATAGGTCGAAACATTGTATACGTGTCTATGGTATCTCAAGATTACATAATATACAATACAAGTTGATTAAGTTATGGTTGGAATAGATTTGTTACCAATTTTCACGTAGCTAAAATGAGAAAAATTATCCAATCTTGTTTTACCCATAACTTCTTCATTTTAAATCCGTTTTGAGTGAATCAAATTGCTATGGTTTTATATTGAACTCTATTTTATGAATCTAAACAGAAAAAGTATAGGTTTATAGTTGGAAAAATAAGTTACAAGTTGTTTTTGTAAAGGTAGTCATTTCAGTCGAAAGAACGACGTCTAGATGACCATTTTAGAAAACATACTTCCACTTTGAGTTTAACCATAATTTTTGGATATAGTTTCATGTTCATAATAAAAATAATTTTCTCAGAATAAAAACTTTTAAATCAAAGTTTATCATAGTTTTTAATTAACTAACCCAAAACAGCCCGCGGTGTTACTACGACGGCGTAAATCCGGTTTTACGGTGTTTTTCGTGTCTCCAGGTTTTAAATCATTAAGTTAGCATATCATATAGATATAGAACATGTGTTTAGTTGATTTTAAAAGTCAATTTAGAAGGATTAACTTTTGTTTGCGAACAAGTTTAGAATTAACTAAACTATGTTCTAGTGATTACAAGTTTAAACCTTCGAATAAGATAGCTTTATATGTATGAATCGAATGATGTTATGAACATCATTACTACCTTAAGTTCCTTGGATAAACCTACTGGAAAAGAGAAAAATGGATCTAGCTTCAACGGATCCTTGGATGGCTCGAAGTTCTTAAAGCAGAATCATGACACGAAAACAAGTTCAAGTAAGATCATCACTTGAAATAAGATTGTTATAGTTATAGAAATTGAACCAAAGTTTGAATATGATTATTACCTTGTATTATAATGATAACCTACTATAAGAAACAAAGATTTCTTGAGGTTGGATGATCACCTTACAAGATTGGAAGTGAGCTAGCAAACTTGAAAGTATTCTTGATTTTATGTAACTAGAACTTGTAGAATATATGAAGAACACTTAGAACTTGAAGATAGAACTTGAGAGAGATCAATTAGATGAAGAAAATTGAAGAATGAAAGTGTTTGTAGGTGTTTTTGGTCGTTGGTGTATGGATTAGATATAAAGGATATGTAATTTTGTTTTCATGTAAATAAGTCATGAATGATTACTCATATTTTTGTAATTTTATGAGATATTTCATGCTAGTTGCCAAATGATGGTTCCCACATGTGTTAGGTGACTCACATGGGCTGCTAAGAGCTGATCATTGGAGTGTATATACAAATAGTACATACATCTAAAAGCCGTGTATTGTACGAGTACGAATACGGGTGCATACGAGTAGAATTGTTGATGAAACTGAACGAGGATGTAATTGCAAGCATTTTTGTTAAGTAGAAGTATTTTGATAAGTGTATTGAAGTCTTTCAAAAGTGTATAAATACATATTAAAACACTACATGTATATACATTTTAACTGAGTCGTTAAGTCATCGTTAGTCGTTACATGTAAGTGTTGTTTTGAAACCTTTAGGTTAACGATCTTGTTAAATGTTGTTAACCCAATGTTTATAATATCAAATGAGATTTTAAATTATTATATTATCATGATATTATCATGTATGAATATCTCTTAATATGATATATATATATATACATTAAATGTCTTTACAACGATAATCGTTACATATATGTCTCGTTTAAAAATCATTAAGTTAGTAGTCTTGTTTTTACATATGTAGTTCATTGTTAATATACTTAATGATATGTTTACTTATCATAGTATCATGTTAACTATATATATATCCATATATATGTCATCATATAGTTTTTACAAGTTTTAACGTTCGTGAATCACCGGTCAACTTGGGTGGTCAATTGTCTATATGAAACATATTTTAATTAATCAAGTCTTAACAAGTTTGATTGCTTAACATGTTGGAAACATTTAATCATTTAAATATCAATCTTAATTAATATATATAAATATGGAAAAGTTCGGGTCACTACATCTATGATCTGCATCAAGTCATTAGTTAACCCCTTATACACCAACAGCAGCCTTGTCATCTCCCAAACTTGATTTGAAAATTCACATCTAAAGAACAGATGGGCATGAGAATCTGCTTGTTTAGAACACAGACTGCAAATAAACTGCTTGTGAGGGTACCATTTCTTCAATCTGTCTTGGGTATTAAGTCTCCTCTGTACAGCCAACCAAACAATAAAAGCATGTTTAGGAGTAATTTGAGGATACCAAATGATTTTATACCAACTTACAGAAGGCCCATTGCAAACCAAATCCTTCCACACTGGTTTAGTGGAATAAGGTTTAAGTTTGTGATTGCTGGATATCCACCACATTACACCATTAAGGTCATGATGTATATGAGGTTTCATTTTGTCTCTTAGACCTAACATTTGTCTCCAAGCCCAGTGATGATGTAGCGTGAGGGTACGAAATAGTAGTATTTTTAATACAAAATACTACAAAATATGACACAAGTTTTATTAATTTACGGATGGGATATACCTAAACCTTGCTACAACACTATAGGCAGTGTACCTAATCGTAGAGTAGTATAGTTTTTAGTAAGTCCGGTTCGTTCCACAGGGAGCGGGCTTATTGCACACTATATTTTTAAACAACTATATTTGTACAAAATATATATAATTATATAAAATAATATATAAAAGGGGGTTTACCGTTTAATGACCGGTTTGTCGATTTATATTTTAAGCGAAGCGTATAGTAAATGTTGATATTTAAATAACAATAAAATAAATAATCATAATTAAAATGACAATAAATAAAAGTACGAGGAAATATGAAATAAAATATATTATGCTTATTTAAACTTCCGTAACCATGATGGTTGACGTGTTGATTTTAGTTTTATGCCCATGGGTTAATTGTCCTTTGTCCTGGATTATTTAATATGTCCGTCTGGTTTTCGTCCATAACAGTCCATCAGTCATAAATATAAAGTGCGAGTGTCCTTGTCAAATTATTATTATACCCGAAGTTAAATATTCCAACTAATTGGGGATTCGAATTGTAACAAGGTTTTAATACTTTGTTTAATGAATACACCAGGTTATCGACTGCGTGTAAACCAAGGTTTTACTACTTTGTTAACAATTACACCAATTACCCTTGAATATAATTTCACCCCTGTTTTAATTATTCTAGTGGCTATTAATCCATTTCCGTGTCCGGTTAAATAAACGATTATTCGTACATATAAATACCCCGCCCATCGTGTCCGATTGAGTGTATATGGTAATTTATAGGGACGCCCAATTGTAGATCTTTATATTAACATTAACAAACTATCATTTAGTTAAACAAATATAAAGCCCATTAATAGCCCATAGTCTAATTTCCACAAGTGTCGTTCTTTTGTCCAAACCCCAATTATGGTACAAAGCCCAATTGCCCAATTTTAGTAATTAGCCCAACATCATGATTACTTCATTTTAAATAAGCATAATAATAACTTAGCTACGAGACATTAATTTAAAAAGGAGAACATAGCTTACATTGATTATTTATCGCGTAGTGTTACACGGACAGAGTTTCGACTTCAAAAACCCGTAAAATAACCTTTACATAACCCGAACTAATCTAATATAACACTAATCTATACTATATATATATATTTATTTATTTATTATCTTATGGAGTATTATTATTATTATCATTATATATTACTCGGCAGAATTCGCGACCTTTTATAGGGATTCTGAAATTTCTGTGCTCCGCGAGTCGCGGCACTTTTGGCCTTCCAGCTCCGCAAGTCGCGGAGGTTCCAAAACCAGCCCACAAGTTTAAGATCCAAGGCTGCCGACGGTTTTTATTTAAATATATATAATATATAAATAATTTTTATAATTATTTATATATTATATTATATTTATATACATAGTAGACTCGTAATTTTTTTTTCGTTGCGTCGAGCGTTGAGAGTTGGTTCATGTACCGGTTCCGAATTTTCGAACGTCCTTGCGTACGCTGAGATATTTTGTACTTTGCGTTTCGTAACTTGTACTCTTGTCATTTTTAGACGTTCCTTATCAATAAATTGAACCTTTTTAATTGTATCTTGTACTTTTGAGCTTTTTGGACCTTTGCGTCTTCAATTCGTTGTTTTCGCCTTTTGTCTTCGCACTTATTTAATATAAATGAATATTACATGAAAATGGAACAATTTCAACTGAAATCTTTACATATCGGAGGGATATTGATACTAAATATATGTTCATTTGGAGCACTATCAAATATCCCCACACTTGAACGTTGCTTGTCCTCAAGCAATACAGTCTTGAAATAAAACACACTAGAATCACTTCTTTATTCTTCACACTTTGTACATCAGTGATTTTGATACGGCGGTATAAACAATGATAGTAGCATTTGTGGTTTACAGTCCCACATGACTATGAAAATTTAGATCCGTTAGGAAATTGGATCTTTATAAAAACATTTGATCTTTTGAAAATTCATGCTAGATTTTACCCTAGACAGGTTTTCCGGAATAACCCTTCACCGGTGTTTGCAAAATATTTTTGTGGGTTGGTGGGTTTCAGATTTGAAAATTTTAGCTCAAAACTTATGGTTTTGTTTCACCCACTTGCTAACCTTGTATTAGGAAAGCAACACGTCCAGTTTACTTGTCCCGTATATTACCTTTCGGTAAACTACCGTCCGGTTGTAAAGGAAAGCGATGAACAAGCAACTGTTAAGGCAATGTCCCGTGACATGCTTTTGATTATGGTCTTTAACGTGTCGGATGCAATACTATCCTTTGTAGGAGCAATAGTAAAGATCACCCTATAGTTTTTCGGTCTTGGCAAAAGGTCCTGTCTTCGACCAATATGCAACCACCGTTCTTACGGTTGACACCCGATTTGGTTCAGGTGACCTAATGAATTCTAGGTGAATTCCTAGGATTTTACGTTCAATGGTAATGAACGCATTGAAAATGGGTTTTCAGAAAACAAATCGGTTTATAATTTGATCAAAATATTTTCTCGTTCAAGCTCGAGTTTAGATATCATTGAATTCCATGAGTTTGTAATTCTCAATCTTTAAGGTCAATCTCAAGGATTGAGTAATATCAGGCTTAAAAGCTGATTTTTAATCTTTTAAGGAGATTATCCTTTCTGGGGATCTGATTCATTAGTCTTATCAAGCTAATTTGCACGGTGCCTCCCCATTGTACGAGATAAATCCTTCTCATGGTTAGGATAAATCTGACCACTTGGCGACCCTGTTTTATGCTGAGGTCCGTGGATTTCATGCTGATTTTAGTGATGACTTTTCTAGATTTTTCGTCAACCTACAGCTGGTCTGGACGACAACTTCTTGACCTAAATCAAGAAGCGCGTGTCCTTTTCGGAAGACTTTACTTCCTTTTAATGATGGAATTGATTCATCGTGTAGATCCATCTTTCTTTAATAAATCGGGTAAAACAGTTAATTTAGTCCAAAACAAAAACACTTGCAATAAACTTTACAGAAACATGTGATAGATAGTTTTTAATTGAATAACTTGGTACATTCTCCCCACACTTAGTTTCTTTCTTTGCCTTTTTATTCTCCTTTATTCTATTTTAAATGAATTCAATCGTTTTAGGGTGTTTCTCAATTTATGTCCTTTCCGAGGTAACGATAATTTCGGTATTAACACCTAGTTTTCATCGTTCATAAATATGTATAAACATGATTTTGACTTCATTTAGTTGAAAATTTTTCAAATTTTCACAAAATTTGGCAAATAAACTAAGTGCAAACCCGAGAGAATTTATAACCCTTCCCCACACTTGAGATCATGCAATGCCCTCATTTACATGAAATCAGACTATAATTATAAATTCATGAGGGTGATTAGTGTAGAAAAGTAATTAAAAATACCCAGTTTGTAATTACAAAGCTCGTCGAATGATAGATGGCGCGTCTCATCGTTCATTCCTTTATGTTTTATCACACATATTTTTCTTCAAAAACGGTTGCTTTTCTGAACTGTTTGCTAATCTTTAAAAATACGTCTTTTGCCCTAATTTATTATGCATGTTTATTAACGAGTTATGCACTAACCCGAACCCCTAATTTAACGTTAAGTAGGGTTAAACTTCCCCACACTTAGCTGACGATATGTGAAGTCAGTAGAATAAGTTCCAAGAATTAAAATAGTGAGCCAGTTATTTACATCTCGGGTGGTATATATTATATCAATGGGTTTAAAGTTTAGACCCACCCGATTGTCACTACTTAATTCTTTTTTAAGTGTAGCTTTTAGTAAATGGATATGTCTCTTTTCTGGTTCTTGGTCAAATGGATCGATATACACCGACATACATATTTCTATAGGGTGGACAATTCCTAACATTTCCTTCCTTTTATTCTCAGGATCAAAGTTTTCACCTCTATTACCCAATTGGGTGAAATTCGAGGTGTCATTATCTATTACAGCTCGTAGTTCATTTCCGGTGGATGACTCGTCTATTGAGAATATTGTGTTGGAAGGTTGTGGAATGGTGAAGTTCGGTTTGGCCTCGGGGGTAAAATTTTCAACGTTATCGTATTCCCAAGAGTACCAATTTGTCACCCTTACTTCTTCTTTATCCATTGATGGATCGATGATTTCGTCGGTAGAGGCTAATGGGTCGATATGTTGTGAAATTGGTAAGACTGAATAAAAAGTATCATCGGGATAGTTGGTGATTTCGGAGCTCTCGAATTCATCAAAATTCGATGATATGAGATTTTCTTGCACACGACTCCTCAGATCAACAGGTGTGTAGTCTGATAGAGTTTCAGCTTGCCGGTTTACAAACTCTCTCATTTGTTCATTTTGAGCATTGAGTTCTTCGAGTTTGATTTTCATATAATCTAAAGAATTTTCAGGCACATAATTTTCCTCGTCTTCTGGTTGTTGAGTTTGGATATATTCTTGGGAATAATCCCAATTTGAATTGTATTCTTCGTAATCGTTCCATTCAGGTTCCGTGGGTGCGTAATTTTCCATAGGAACGTAATAGTAACATTCCCATGTTGAGTGATAATCTCCACAAATTTCACAACCAGTTATTGTTTCGTCGTTCGTGATCCAAGATTGACCGAATGAATTTTTATCAACACTCGTTTGAGAGTATTGATTTAATTGATTTCGGATATCAAAAAGAGTTTCCATAGCCTTGTTTTCAAAATTTTCCATTTTATTGCGATGGCCAGATTTTAGCTACAATGTGGTGCATTTATTAATTATCCTATTAGTTATAAAAATAGAAAAACTTATATAAGTTGTCCAATTAATAGACTTTTCTGCTTTTGCCCACGTTTCGAATAGCCAAAAGATGCAGCAGGGAGCCAGAACCCTTTAAATCGGAAGCTCACAACTCAGCCACTAACAAATCCAACTATTACTACGAAGCAGAAAATTGTCAACGTCCATTAATTTAACCACTTAAATAATTTTTCTTTCCGTTTGAGATAAGAAATAGAGAAAATTTCTAAGTCCTAAAAACTAAAGCGTTGAGAAATAAGAAAGAAAAAGAATGCGCGTCGAAAAAAAAACGTCGAAAAATAAAAATAAGAAAAGAGCGCGTCGAAACTTAAAAGTCTAAAAATTAAATCTAAAAAGTTGCGCTTAAATGTATTAAAGCTTACAGGAATTCTATATCCAAAACGGCAATAACTTAATTAGGCACTAAAATCTAAAAACTGCGTCGCAAAATTCTAAAGCACCTAAATCTTAGTCTAAAGAAAAAGCACTTAAGGGATTTTACGGCAAAGCCTAAAAATCTAAAAATAAAAATAAGCTACGGCAAAATACTAGAACTTAAAACTAGCTACGAACAATAACGATACAAATATTACACAAAAATATTATTTTTTATACAAATAAAAATAAACTTAAAGTTGTAAAAAGTACAATTTTTATAAAAATATTATTTTTATATTTTTATTTTTATATTTTATAAAAGTATTAATTTTTTTATATATTAAAATTAAATATAATTAATTATAACTAATTAATTAAAACTTAAAACTAAATTATATTAATAATAAACTAATTAGGTTTAAATAATAATAAATAATAATCCGTAATTAATGCGATTTTAGGGTTTTTGTCAGCTCGTCAGGGCGGCTCCGCGAGTCGCGGTTCCACTTGCCTTACAACTCCGCAAGTCGCGGAGGATGTAAAACGTTTTTTTTTTTTTTTTTTTTTTTTTTAATAAATTTTATATTGTTTTTCTAAAAATATATTTATACAAATATATATTAAAAATATAGCGTTTCACCGATTCCCCGGCAGCGGCGCCAAAAACTTGATGATGTAGCGTGAGGGTACGAAATAGTAGTATTTTTAATACAAAATACTACAAAATATGACACAAGTTTTATTAATTTAAGGATGGGATATACCTAAACCTTGCTACAACACTATAGGCAGTGTACCTAATCGTAGAGTAGTATAGTTTTTAGTAAGTCCGGTTCGTTCCACAGGGAGCGGGCTTATTGCACACTATATTTTTAAACAACTATATTTGTACAAAATATATATAATTATATAAAATAATATATAAAAGGGGGTTTACCGTTTAATGACCGGTTTGTCGATTTATATTTTAAGCGAAGCGTATAGTAAATGTTGATATTTAAATAACAATAAAATAAATAATCATAATTAAAATGACAATAAATAAAAGTACGAGGAAATATGAAATAAAATATATTATGCTTATTTAAACTTCCGTAACCATGATGGTTGACGTGTTGATTTTAGTTTTATGCCCATGGGTTAATTGTCCTTTGTCCTGGATTATTTAATATGTCCGTCTGGTTTTCGTCCATAACAGTCCATCAGTCATAAATATAAAGTGCGAGTGTCCTCGTCAAATTATTATTATACCCGAAGTTAAATATTCCAACTAATTGGGGATTCGAATTGTAACAAGGTTTTAATACTTTGTTTAATGAATACACCAGGTTATCGACTGCGTGTAAACCAAGGTTTTACTACTTTGTTAACAATTACACCAATTACCCTTGAATGTAATTTCACCCCTGTTTTAATTATTCTAGTGGCTATTAATCCATTCCCGTGTCCGGTTAAATAAACGATTATTCGTACATATAAATACCCCGCCCATCGTGTCCGATTGAGTGTATATGGTAATTTATAGGGACGCCCAATTGTAGATCTTTATATTAACATTAACAAACTATCATTTAGTTAAACAAATATAAAGCCCATTAATAGCCCATAGTCTAATTTCCACAAGTGTCGTTCTTTTGTCCAAACCCCAATTATGGTACAAAGCCCAATTGCCCAATTTTAGTAATTAGCCCAACATCATGATTACTTCATTTTAAATAAGCATAATAATAACTTAGCTACGAGACATTAATTTAAAAAGGAGAACATAGCTTACATTGATTATTTATCGCGTAGTGTTACACGGACAGAGTTTCGACTTCAAAAACCCGTAAAATAACCTTTACATAACCCGAACTAATCTAATATAACACTAATCTATACTATATATATATATTTATTTATTTATTATCTTATGGAGTATTATTATTATTATCATTATATATTACTCGGCAGAATTCGCGACCTTTTATAGGGATTCTGAAATTTCTGTGCTCCGCGAGTCGCGGCACTTTTGGCCTTCCAGCTCCGCAAGTCGCGGAGGTTCCAAAACCAGCCCACAAGTTTAAGATCCAAGGCTGCCGACGGTTTTTATTTAAATATATATAATATATAAATAATTTTTATAATTATTTATATATTATATTATATTTATATACATAGTAGACTCGTAATTTTTTTTCGTTGCGTCGAGCGTTGAGAGTTGGTTCATGTACCGGTTCCGAATTTTCGAACGTCCTTGCGTACGCTGAGATATTTTGTACTTTGCGTTTCGTAACTTGTACTCTTGTCATTTTTAGACGTTCCTTATCAATAAATTGAACCTTTTTAATTGTATCTTGTACTTTTGAGCTTTTTGGACCTTTGCGTCTTCAATTCGTTGTTTTCGCCTTTTGTCTTCGCACTTATTTAATATAAATGAATATTACATGAAAATGGAACAATTTCAACTGAAATCTTTACATATCGGAGGGATATTGATACTAAATATATGTTCATTTGGAGCACTATCACCCAGCTATCATTTTGTTCAAACCCAATATCCCAATAGTTTCTCCCTTTTAATTTCACAATGTTGATCCAATGCCACCAAATAGATTCTTTCTTGCTCAAGATTTTCCAGACTTGTTTCATTAGGAGGACTTCATTCCATTGGGTAAGGGATCTGATACCTAACCTACCTTGGTCTTTAGGTTTACAAATCACCTTCCAAGCCACTTTTGCAGATCTTTTCCCATTTGGACCATTAGCCCATAAGAAATCTTTCATCAATTTTTCAATCTCTTTAATGATAGTATGTGGAAGAAAGTATACTGAAGCCCAATAAACTTGCATTGAGCTTAAAACTTAAGAAATCAATTGTAGTCTTCCTGCATAAGACAATATTTTATTTCTCCAACAATTAACCTTCTCTTTTACTCTATCAACAATTTGCTTGCAGTCCCCAATGCCAAGTTTTTTGGCAAGTAATGGAACCCCTAAATACCTCATTGGTAATTTACCCACAGTAAATGGCAAAATGCTCAAGATATCATTTTTAACATTTTGGGTAATGCTTCCAAAAAAGATAGTACTTTTGTTGAGATTGGGAAACAGACCTGATACCTCACTAAACTCTTCAATCCCTTTCTTAATGACTGCAACAAACTTTTTTTCTCCTTTACAGAGCATTAACAAGTCATCTGCAAAGCAGAGATGAGACAGCTCAATTTGTTTACATCTATAATGATATCTGAAATCTTTTGACTCCTTAATATGCTTCTTCATGATGAGATTAAGGACCTCCATAACAAGAGTGAACAAATAAGGAGACAATGAGTCACCTTGCCTTAGACCCCTACCCCCTTTAAAATATCCATGAATCTCACCATTAATGCAGATGGAGAAATTCACAGAAGTAACACAGGTCATTATCCAGGATACCATCTTTTCATGAAAGCCAAATTTGACCAAAATACCCCTTAAAAACTCCCATTCAACAGTATCATAAGCCTTTTGAATATCTATCTTCATTGCACATCTTTTGGGACCATTAGCTCTGCCATAACCTTTTAATAATTCTTGAGTCAACAAAATGTTGTCTTGAATTGACCTTCCAGGGATAAATGCACTTTGATTAAGACTAACCAATTTGTTCAAGCCACCCTTGATTCTATCTGTCAAGATTTTGCTTATGCCCTTGTAAATAACATTGCAACAAGCAATAGGTCTAAAGTCTGAGACTTTATTAGGAGTGTCAATTTTAGGAATAAGAGCAAGTAGAGTAGCATTGACCTCCTATAACAATTTACCAATGTTGAAAAAATCTTGAATTGCAAGACAAATTTCCTTTCCAACTATAGGCCAAGCTTTTTTGAAAAATCCTGCTGTAAAGCCATCTGGGCTAGAAGCTTTATCACTATCAACATCAAAAATTGCTCTTTTAACTTCTTCATCTGTAACTGCACTAACCATTGCTGATGCTTCATCCAGATTAAGAGTAGTATTGAAAATATCACCAACTGAATCAATATCTTTAGTCTTCCTTGAAGTCCCCAAAAACTGTTTAAAATGATTAACTATCTGATCAGCAACATCATTACCATAAAATCTATCTCCTTGATCAGATAACATCATTACCATAAAATCTATCTCCTTTCTCATTGCAAATGCTTTCAACTCTACTCTTACTCTTTCTTGCTTTCATAATGCCATGAAAATATTTTGTATTTTTATCACCATCCATCATCCATTTAAGTCTCACTTTTTGCTTAAGCAGCTTGAGTTCATCTTGACTTGCTTCCTTATAATCCTTTAACACATTAACAGCATCAATTTTAAACTGATGATCACGAGGGTTAGCATCAACCTTTTCTTGACATTGTTTGAGCTTATCTTTAAGACTGCTCACCCTTGAAAACACATTGCCATTTTTCCAGTTCAGCCTATTTAACTCCTTTTTCATAGCTTTTAATTTTTTAACAACTCTGTACATAGCATGCCCATTTACATCATTCTTCCAACTCTGTCACCCGCTTATATGCCCAACGCTTCATTTACATCTTTGAATGCATTCTCAGATTCAACCTCGAACGTTTTCCAAATCAATTGCCTGCATGTACCCTAAATCCCTATCGCCACTCAATTAACCCTAACTGCTCATATCCCATTCTCTCAAACGGATGCAGGCGAATTTAATTGAATCCCAGTTGAGGGCAATTGAATTTCTATCCGAACGTTTTCTCATTCCCCGTTCTCTCCTAAACCCATCAATTGGATGGTTTAATGGGTTATTATTACCCCAATTGAATGTTATCCCTAGAAGCAACACAGGTAACCCATTAATTTTGAATTCAATTGTTCAGTTGAAGAGGTGGTTCGCATTATGCATTACCATCATCTAGGCATCACTATAAATTGCAAGGGAGTCCTCTATTGTTATGAATACCAACAACAGCAGCAGATTCAATTGCAATGGCGCAAATTAACCAAACATCCACATGTGGTCTTGACAAAAAAACATATGTGTTCCTTCACCAACTTGAAATGGGAAAGGAGGCCGATGTGAAAGTGATGATATGTCGAAGCTGGGATACGCATACCGCTTACGGGAAGTATTTGAGCACCGATTTCATCGCCTCCGATGAGCAGGTACAAAACTCACCTTTTGTTCTACATTTACACTGGCTGTTTTTGTACAAAATTATGTAGTTCACTGTAACATAGTATGCAATGCTTGGATGAGATAATAATTGGTGATTCATTCATAGATATCTTGATTCGAAATTTGTATCTTCTTATGTGAATTTTTCATTAATAATTTATCTGAATAAATAAAATGTAATAGCATATGGAATGCTTGGATAAGATAATTGTTGGTGATTGATCCCTAGAAATCCTGATTCGAAATTGTATATTCTTATTTGAATTTTTTCACAAAGAATGTACTTGCACATGGTTAATAAATATGCACCATGGAATTTTTTTCAAAAATAATGTATTTGGATTCATAATGTACCTATATGTATATTTGAAATTCACATTTAATCTACCATTCTCTAATGTTAAAATTTAGCATTAATTTTGCAGTAATAATGTATCAATATGTATTTGTGAGAATGACAACTGTGATGCTACAATGCTAATATTTAATAGGTAAGTTTTGTAAACAGATGCACAACTCTTAGGACAATTTGCCATAAATAATGTATCAATATGTATTTGTGAGAATGACAATTGTGATGCTACCATTCTCTAATGCTAATATTTAATAGGTAAGTTTTGTAAACAGATGCACAACTCTTGGGACAATTTGCCATAAATAATGTATCAATATGTATTTGTGAGAATCACATTGTTTCTATAGCTCTCTAATGCAAATATTTTATATCTAACTTTTGTGAATAGAATAACAATTAGAAACCTCATATTTAGTGCTACATTAGCATTCATTTCTCTGCCATATAGAGTTCATGGATACGATCAAAGGAGGTCATTAATAGCGTTAAATCTTGATACAAATCAATAAGCTCTTTCAACCAACTCCTCACCCACCAACTCTGATACAAATCCTTCCACTATCTATCTCGATTAAAAGTTTCATATGCTAATTGTAAAATCCTCCGTGCAACGCACGGGCATTGAACCTAGTCTTATTAAAAATCGACTGCATTCAATCAATAAATAAATAAATAAATAAATAGCATAATTTTATATATTAGCATAGCAGCCATCTCCAATCTTAACGAGTTGCCCCTCGATTACAAGGTATATTATTATTCTCACTTAATTTCAATTTGCCATAGCTTAGCATAGCAGCGTTTGTTAATTTATTTGTAATTGTTATCTAATTTATTTGTTATTTATTTAGCATAGCCAGTCTTCTCCAAATTAATTATATTCTTCCAACCTCAACGAGCCCTAGCAGTAGCTGATCTCATAATCTCGATTACAGGTATAAAATTGTGGCTTAATTTGTAGTTAATTGAATTGATTGATTGATTGATCGATGGACAGAGATTCAAGTCTCAAGCGTCTTTGTACTAGAAATCTCGAACTCGATTTGGACATTTGGTCCTATATTTATCAAAAACTAGATTCACGTGATGATCAAACTTCATTCGGTCTAACCTGTGTTAGTTTCCGTCATATTCAAATTTCGAGTTTTAAAAGCTTTAAAGTCCGATGCCTCCCAAATAATACTGATTCTCCAATTGATTCCAAGAAACTGGTTAGCAGCAGACATAGAAAATTAGGCTGTAAATGTTCAACCCCATTGCTAAAATATGGCTCTACATTGCAATCTCTTTATCTTAATAGCTGTCGTTCCATCAGACTAACATTGGTTGCTTATGCTTGTCCGTTGTTGTCTTTTATCCATCTTTTTTATTCTAGTGTTAGTGATCCTGGGTTGGAAATCTTATCAAAATCATGCAAATCTTTAAAAGAGGCGAGTCTTTTTTATTGCGATAATGTTACTGACTGTTCATGCATATTTTTTTCAAGGGAAAACCTACACACGAACAGTAATGCGGAAGGGTTTTTTTTAGGCGTCAACGTCGTTGATCTCCGGTCCGGTTACCGTGAATAACCCGTACCCGAGATGATGATCTCGGGAGGGTGGCCAACGAATTGCCCGCCAGTCGATAGTCGGACCCTATCGACGGCAAAGGGAGGAAAAACCCACAAGACCCGTAGGTAAAAACCCTAGTGTTGCGATCGTGAAGACGATCGAGGAGAAGATCCGGCTATGACTGCCGCGTGCTTTCATTGAGAGAGTGAGAGGCGAGATTGAATGACCGCATGAGGGTGTATGCGATTGGGAGCATGTGAACTTGATGTAGGTTTTGCCCCATATTTATAGATGGGAATTAGGGTTACTTGACTTGGGGCCCAAGTTAATTGCGTAGACCCTAATTGGGCCAAAACCCTACGTCATCAAGTCCTCCAAGTTCGATATGATATTTTTGTCAAGTATCGTATCGAACTTCTCATTATGCTGCGGAAAATAAGTTCACAGGAGCCTGCGCAAACAACTGTGCGTAAACCCGCGAACATATGCGCAAAAAACCGCATGCAGAATGCGTGGGGAAACCGCATGAACTAGCATGCGTAAAACTGCATGAAAATTGCGTCTAAAGTCGCGAACAACTGTGCGCAAAGCGTGCGTAACCTGGACAAAAGCGTGTGGACAGTTGCGCAAGCGCGCGAACATCTGCGCTAAATATTCATGTACTTAAACCTCATATAACGAATTAAAAGCTCAATAAGAAAAGACAAACCTTCTCAAACCGAACGATAGACGGTAGAAACACGAGACATAATGCATCGTGGCCCACGGTGGGCGCCAATTGTTCATGCATATTTTTTCCAAGGGAAAACCTACACACGAACAGTAATGCGAAAGTTTTTTTTAGGCGTCAACGTCGTTGATCTCCGGTCCGGTTACCGTGAATAACCCGTACCCGAGATGATGATCTCGGGAGGGTGGCCAACGAATTGCCCGCCAGTCGATAGTCGGACCCTATCGACGGCAAAGGGAGGAAAAACCCTACAAGACCCGTAGGTAAAAACCCTAGTGTTGCGATCGTGAAGACGATCGAGGAGAAGATCCGGCTATGACTGCCGCGTGCTTTCATTGAGAGAGTGAGAGGCGAGATTGAATGACCGCATGAGGGTGTATGCGATTGGGAGCATGTGAACTTGATGTAGGTTTTGCCCCATATTTATAGATGGGAATTAGGGTAACTTGACTTGGGGCCCAAGTTAATTGCGTAGACCCTAATTGGGCCAAAACCCTACGTCATCACTAACGATGGGATATTTTCTCTCAACCAAAACTGTCGTCAACTCACTGCACTCAGAATAAATTGTTGTAGAAATATCCATGGCGTAGGGTTTCGAGAGTGTTCATCGAAGCTTGCTCGTTTAGAAGCTTTTTGTTGTGACTTGGATTCTGTGTCTGTTAGTCGAATTGTAAGTGGAGGTGGTCTCGAGTTTCTAAATATTGGTACTTCTCCTTCTTGTCGCGTTCCAATTGATTTGGAACCTATCGGATTTTGTTCAAGACTGAAACACCTTAACATTACAAGGCGCTATTTTGTTGATGATGATGTTATAGTTAAAATCTCAAGAGATTGTCTGTAAGTTTAAGCAGTGAATTTACCGTTGAATCACTTTTTAGTCTTACCTTGACAGCTACCAATAACACATGCAGATGCTCGTGTTAAGGTATTTTGCATGAATACATAATTACTATTACTATTAAGAATGAATTGCAATAACCAAAAAAAAAAAAAAAAAAAAAAAAAAAAAAAAAAGTAAATGGGGCGTAGCCAAGCGGTAAGGCAATGGGTTTTGGTCCCGCTATTTGGAGGTTCGAATTCTTCCGTCCCAGAGCATATCGATTAAGTTATGTATCCTTGTTTAATGTTTGGTTAAATCCATGTATTCATAACTTCTAATTTATGGCTTTATGTATCCAAAATTCATTGATGAGGTGCTAAAATTTTCACATTGGTGTATGTGTTTGTGTTTGTGTGTTGTTTAATTGGGATTTTTATAGTTGAAGTGTTTTTGCCGTTAAGTGTCTTTTGTTTTCGTGTTGAGGATGACACGGTTGGCCGGGGAGTGCGTACTTGGGGATGGATCCAGTAATGTGTTATCTTACAAGATTGAGAATCGTTCCGGAAATAATTCTTTGAAAGAGACAGTCAACGGAAAATTGAAAAAGGCGGGTCCTCGAGGTTGATTGTTATAATCCGTTTTGTGTTCTTCTGTTGGTTTCACTCCTTGTATTTTCGTGTATTTTTTCGGTTTTTGTTTGGTTGTATGGTTTCTTTTGGGATGTGAGGGAGGCTCGTCAATTGATAGTTTTTGTTTAAATGGTTGTTTTCTAGGTCCGAGCTTCCCCGTTTTTCCCTTGTCCTTTTGTATTCGCGTTGAGGGCGTTTTCTTTTGAAAAATGACCTCGTTTCTATATGAGTATTCGTTTTTTCGAAGAAAAAAAAAAAGTGTTTAGTTTTTTACTGTAAATTTTGTGCATTGGTGTATGTGTTTGTGTGTGATGATAAAGATGCTGGCTGCATTGTTTTGTAATATTCATCTGTTGAACTCACTTAACCTTTTATTAGTGTAAAATGTGTTGCACTATATATGAACTTGCTGAGTTTCTATACTTACCTAATCTTGCATATGAACCCCCTTGATAATTATTTTCCACAAAGTTGGTAGCAACGGCCATGTTTGACAATAAGCTTTTTGGAGCTTTTAGCTTTTATGAAAAAGCTCTTATCAAATAAAAAGCTCTGTTTGGTTGCAAGAGCTTAAAGCTTTTTAAGGGAGAGAAAAAGCTAAAAGCTACTAGAAGTCTAGAAGTAGAGTTTAACTTTTAACTTCTAGTTTTTGTCAATTTACTCTTTATTTTAATAGTGTCAGCTTACCAAACGGCTAAATACATATAAAAAGTTAAAAGTTACCAGTTAAAAGCTACCAGTTAAAAAAAGTTACCAGTTACTTTTGCCAAACATACCCGCCCGGGCTCAATTTATATTCTTTATTACTTATTAATCTTGTTAATGAAGTTTTATATTATAACTATAATTATATTATAATTATAATTATATTATATTATAAATACATTCAATAATAAATCTCATTTTACTATTCACACCCTTAAACTATTTGAAAAGGGTATTTTGGTCTTTCTCCACCATAGTGGATATAAAACACCACCCTCCTTTCTAGCCTCTTTCATTCCTCTTCTCGTCACTTCCATTCCCCTAATTTCTGTCTCTCAAAAAAAATTACCACAAACCACAATAATACCAGAAAGTATACAAAATTAGATGGTCTGAGCAGCGATCGGGACGCCCACCACCACCGCCACTGGGAATTTCGCCTTCGTCACTCTCGCTACCAGGAAGCCGACCACCATCGCCGCTGTGAAATCCGCCGTCGTGACTCTCGCTGCTATTACCACCGTTGTTATCGTATCCGCCTCATCAACGTCGATGGTCCATCTTTCAAGCTGCTGTAAGTTTACTCATTTAATTTTATTATTTTTTTACTTAATTTCACATAATCCGGTTACGGTTTCCATGGCCAACAAACCGGAGGTTGGTTCTAATTTTAACTCATGTGGTGGTTTTAATCGATGATTTTACCCAATTGTTTGCCTTCTATACTCGACGAATTCATAATCGATGGTTTTTATGGCCAGAAATTCGGGGATTTCTGGTGGTTTTACCCGATGCGGTGGTGTGCGGTGGATCTAACCGATGGCTTGCGGTGGTTTTAACATGTGCGTTACAGGTGCGTTATATTCCTCATGATTTTTGAACTACTTATATTTTTGATAGTTAAGTCCACTTATATTTGATCAGTACAGTGGAGTTATTTTCCACTAATGAATTGTAAGAACATAAGATCCCAATTTAAGTTACCATGTATGAAATGTAAATTGTGGATTAGATGGTGGACGTAACATGGTTAATATAGTGCTGGTATTTTGCTCTGTCCATGACCATTTTAGTCGCTTAATGTTTGCTTCTATAAGTCGTTAGTGATCATGTTAATAATGACCCAAATTTTTTTTTTTGGTACATTGATAATTATAATTTGTTTGAATTTATTTGCAGCTAAATTAAGCTAAAGAAAATGTCATGGGCTACGGATTGGTCATTGGAGAGATTTACCATTCACAAAGATGCCCCACCTAAGAGTAGAGATTGAATCTAAAATATTTTTAGTATTCACCCACATTAATTTCACAGGTGATATTCTAACCCATTTTTAACTTCTAAGGATAATTTTGGTATTTAATATGTGATAATTAAAATTATATCAAGTTTGGTAGTAAATTAATGAGATGGTATTGGTGTTGGACATAATGTGCAACAAAGTGGTTGTACTTCGTCTAATTATACAGCTTCGATGTGCGCTTGCGTTCAACTACCTCATGATGTTGATGATTTAACAACTGGTAAACCTTCCTTTTTACATTTATGTTTACGTTTACATGTTTATGTACTTAGTTTCTTAATATTGATCAACTAAATTGTTTATGAAATTCATCCTGCTCTTCATTAAGACTAACGCTAGCTTGCCTTCATTTTGAGAAAAGTGTGTTGCGATACAGATTCGTTTTGCTTTCGTGTATGATTCGATGATGTACATTTATTATATACATAGTTGTAGTTGCTCTAAAGCTTTTATATCTTTTTTTGATTAATTTCAAACTGCATTTAGGATTCAGTTGTTTTCTTACTCACAACATTTAGATGTAGCAGATGTACTCAGTATGTTTTCGTTCTTGAATTGTGCTAATTTTGTTTTTTCAACATAAGGTAGTTATTTTCAGAAATTTTCTACAGGAAATACGTTGTGCTCATATGCAGTTTTGTAGCTATCTGGTAGTTAACAAAAATGGCCTGATGATCATCTTATCTATACACAGGTTTCATATATACAGACTTATATATGTTCTTATTTATGTTCTTATCTTATTGTAATATATATATATATATATATATATATATATATATATATATATATATATATATATATATATATATATATATAT
The DNA here is from genome assembly GCF_046630445.1 of Rutidosis leptorrhynchoides. Classification (NCBI taxonomy): domain Eukaryota; kingdom Viridiplantae; phylum Streptophyta; class Magnoliopsida; order Asterales; family Asteraceae; genus Rutidosis; species Rutidosis leptorrhynchoides. The sequence goes on along the minus strand of NC_092333.1, from coordinate 670,649,566 downwards.
AGAATGATGGCTATGTATTACTTCATTTTAAGAATGTGTCATACAATATTGTAAGATTATTATTATGAAAAATGAAAACAGTAAATACCTGAAAGTGAAGAGCGATCTGAGTTTTGTTAGCGTTTTCAAATGCAGTTGCGAACACACAGCAATGAATCACGGGGAACTAAAAAAAGATCAATCTATATATATATATATATATATATATATATATATATATATATATATATATATATATATATATATATATATATATATATATATATATATATTGAAGTAATACATAGCCATCATTCAACTCTGTTTACTTTCATATGTCAATTCGAAACCACTTAGTAAATTAGGTTGGCGTAAATGACACTGTTTACCATGGATTTATACATGATTTTAATGTTCCATTAATGTCATGAAGTAAACATAGTCATCATTCGATTTCACGTGCCAATGCCGAACGACTTATTAACTAGCAGTTTCGAAGATAGAATAGACAAGTTAATTTAGACATATTTTTGCAAATCCGAACATCCCTGAGTGGAATTCTGTGTACGACCTGCATGTTCCATTAAAATTAACTACTGACCTTTTTTGTGTTTACTTTTCACTACAGGCCGTACTTTGCCTTCACATTATACCGGGAATCCAAAAGACAGTAAGTGTACATGTTGAAAGTAGAAGATCTATTTGTAAAAGCTGAAGGAATCGGACTTTCGTCCATCCGGCCCCTGCGCGAACAGAATCGGCAGATCAACTATAAGAGTGTAAGTAGCATGTCAGAAGACACATTTTATAGTCAAAATTTGTACTTTTGTAATATATATCGCCATTATCGTCTTTCAAAAATCATCTTTCTATGCAATGTACAACAACCATTGACAAAAAAAGGTGGGTCACTGCAGCAGCGCGCGGCGGGCCAACCGCTTGTTCTACTAATTCAGTAGATGACAATGTTGGAACCTTCTCTCATGGCTGTTATTTCTTTTTTTTTTCTTCGTATATTTTATGTTAGTGATTGATGATGATTTATTTATGATTTTAATAAGTAACTTTCTATCGCCTACCAACAAAACTTATGAATTATGATTTTAAGCTTAATAAAATTATAAAGTTCAAATTCCTATATTCGCGTAAATTTCTCAATAAGGGTCATCCGAACACACCCAAAATTCAGATCAAGGGTAAACACCGAGATAATAATAATTCTCATCAAATCATGAGCAATAACATCCCATTTGATGGAGTGTTGCAATACACTTGTACCAATCAGTTTTATATAGCTTGTGTGTTTGTGCGGATGAAAATACAAATTAAAAGATCTAAAATATCCAACCAAAAGCACATGATGTCATGATCAAATAGGTGACAAGTAGTTGATGTCTCTGGCATTAAAAATGTGCTTCAAAAAGTCAGAAAATGCATCATCTACCATTACACAAAAGCATTCTTCTGGTATAAATAAACATGAATATCTCTACCAACCACTCTGCCCACACCAATCATCCAACAAAAGCTCAATAAATAGTACATTACACTATATATATCTTGGTACAACCAACCAGACTACATGATTGCACATCATTCCCAACAGAAATCTTATGAGCACCGAAATTATAAGTTTTGACCGGTCCACTTTTTATATATAGGTGTGTCGACTTAAACCAGAATAAACGGCTTTTCTTAATAAGGGATGAACACTTTGTGTTAGTACTTCCTCCTCCAACTTATCCATGTGTGGCCATATCTGTTAAACACGGCAAAACAATTACTTAGATAAATAGTTGAAACAAAAGTATATACGGTAGTAATTTATTAAAATACATAAGAATGCAAGTCCACATACTATTAAGAATTTTGGACCCAACAGGACGTGTGATAAATTAAAATCAATCACCAAATCCACGAACGACAAACGATAGCTAAAACATAAAATGTGCGCCGAAAAAGTGAGTCGAAACGCGAGTAGAAAAAGCGCTTCGAAAAAGCGCGTCGGAAAAGCGAGTAGAAAAAGTGCGTTGAAAAAACGCGTCAAAAAAGCGCATCGAAAAAGAGTTGAAAATCACTTCAAAAAAGCGCGTCGAAAAGCCGCGTCAAAATGTACGTAAATTATATATACATAAATATTTGAAGATGTTTTGATTTTTCATAGATTCAAAGTTAGAATCCATTAACATCTTGAAGGAATGAACATTCCATAGATGAAGGAATCTCAAGATTTCACGGAATTTAATTTCCTTCTAAAATATGTCAATCAAACGAAGCAGTCTAAGGAATCGAATTTCAATTTCATCAAATTTCGTTGGAATTCCGTGAATCAAACGGGGCGTAAGACTCTAACAGGTCAAAGTGGTCAAATAAATAGCTTAAAAAACAGGGGAAATTTCTTCCTGTATTTAATTATAATGCATAAAACCTCCTAAGACGATTTTAATTATAAAAACAAGATTTTGTGCTGAAATAATTCAGTTCCTTATAATCAATCATATACTTGACACATCATAATTATTACTTTAGAGATAAAAATATTAGACAAGGAGCGTTGTGGGTCTCTTAGAATAAAAGCCATCAGTCAACAATGGTCAAATTACCTTTTTTGGTAATTTGACTTTAGGATCAGAAGTAGTCAACTTCATCATCTCCCGATTTAGAAGATCACATGAGTGCTCAAGTGAAAACAAGTAAACGGCTAAAAGCAGGTTGCTCAACAACAGTTTATTTATTTGTAATGGTAAAATTCTTAGTGGAGCCTAACCATATTTAGAAATAGGTGTTGTAAGGCTTAGTGTATAAAAGAAACACTTAGCAGATTGTTAGAACTCAATTCATTGTATCAAACATCAAAACATATTCAATACAAGATCAATTTCTTAACATTTAACCGGGTCAACCTTTCTTGGCCCCTAAATAAAGTTGATATTTTTACCCGTTCCACAATATGTCGAACAATCCCTATTAAAGTGGTACCTATTAATAACAATTAAAGTGGTACCAGTGTGTTGGGTAGTTATTTTAACAAACATAACCAAAATTGTATGGACGATCAAATCAATTATAAGTGAGATATATAGATAGATATATACAGTTAAACAACAACTTTCACACACGCGCACACAATGAATGAATGGATATTATTAACAAGTTGATTGATTGATTGATTGTGGCAGAGGGATTTATTGCTGAAGTCGCAGGCAATAGTGAATTCCATAAGTTGGATATTGGTTGTTTGGACGGGATATACATTGACGCCAAGCCCTTTGAAAAGGAGTCTAGAATAGTCCAAGTGTGACGACCCGGGAATTTCCGACCAAATTTAAACTTGAATCTTATTTGATTTCGATACGATAAGCAAAGTCCATAATGTTGAGTCTCAAAATTTTGAACTGTTTACATAGATTCATTTAACTTATGACTATCCCCGACAATTCACGAACCATTGCTGTAAATAAAAATAAATGTAAATATATATATATAGATAATAATTGAAAGTAATAAAATATAATTTAAACAATAAAATCAAATATGTAAAATAAGGTACAAAATAATTATGTGTAATTTAAAAGGAATCTATATACATATGACTTCTATAATTAATATTGTAAGTATATTATAATATATATAAATATATAAATATTAAAAAGGACTTATGTACTTTTAATATATTAACTATAATACAAATTTAAATAAAGTATTATATAAATGTTACTATCGTTATTTTCTTTTATTGTTAATATTAATATATATAGATCATTCACTGTATGTGATTACTTCCATTTTGTTATCCATCTTTGTCTATCACTTTCTATCTATTCTATATTAAACTAACTATTTTCTTTCTATTCTAAAGTTCATTTACATACATGACACAACCCTTCTTAAATTTTTTTTTTTTTTTTTTTGTTGAAAATACACATGAAGTTGTTACATATCACTTTCACCCTTTACATTTTCTGTCTTCATGTATGCCTCTGAGATTCCTTATCGACAAACAAATTTGTGTGAATGCCAATATGGTATTATAAAATGAATTGCTTCTTTTGCATCAGGTATCACCTACACCACAACCCACTTCATCTTACAACCTTTACCATAGTCATAACTTGTTTCCGCTACTGTTGCCCATTCTTGTTTCGTTTCTGCTCAGTCCAATCCATAAACACGACTGCTATCATCATTAATCCTACGCTACTGCTATCTTTTTCTCCTGTTCTCATCGTAGACCACCACATTCTACACCCAATTCAAACGACATCTTCAGATATATTGGCCAAACTATTTTCTGTTTCAATTGGTGATCATCAACACAACATCACAAACCACAATAAACCGCCACCACTTGTACCTATGTTGCTATTTCTGTCAAGCAGGACTAAACCAAATATATCTGTTGTTATTGTTCAGCCTAATACCAAACACACCTGCAACTTTCTGTTTCTTCTTATCATACAACACCACTCAAACGTCACCATTAAAACTCCAAGAACCCTGTAGTTGTACTACTGTAGCTGCTGCCATTTATTTCTGTTTCACAGCCAAATCAATTGCAAACCTGCTGCAAAAATTCTATTACGGTTGCTGGTTCAAAAGTAACACCAAACCACCGTGAATCATGCTGCTCTTTGTTGCTCTATTTTATAATTCAGGCATGATCAATCGAATCAAATAAATAGCACATCGCAACAAATCTGAATGAATTATTTAATAACCTATAATAATCGATGACAGTTGATTAAAATTTATATTTATATAAATAAATACATAAAAGCACACCAGTTACTTACTTAATCGATTACTAGGCCAATTTCATGATCGATGAATGATGATTTGATGAAATCTTTGTTACGTCATGCTGCGGTGATTAATTTTCTTCTTAATTGGAACAGACATCAATCGAAACACCAACCACCGGTTCAAATTCTATGATTGTTTATTTGATGACGATGAGAATTAGGATCGATGATGACAATTGAACGGCGATGATGATAACCTAGTATACACCGATGATTGTTTCTTGATTTACTTATCTGTTGAAGAAATCGAAGATCCCTAAACTCTGTTACCTTCTCTTTACTCTGATGTTCGATCTAATTGGGGGAAACAAATAAAAACACGTGATTTTTTTTAGTAGGTACTCCGTATAAATATAATTATAATTATAATTATTATTATTATTATTATTATTATTAATATTATTATTATTATTATTATTATTATTATTATTATTATTATTATTATTATTATCATCATCATCATTATCATTATTACATTTAACATTAAATTTATTATTTTTAACATTATTATTTTCATTATCATTATTATTAAACTTAACTTTTTATTAAAAACTACTATTATTATTTAATGTATCATTCCTACTAAAATTATTATTTTGTTCTCATTAAACACTATCATTTTCCTTATTAAAATTTGTATTATTAAAAAGTAACATTATTATTATTATTATTACTATAATTATTATCCTTAACTTAGTATTATTATAATTATTAATTTTTGCAAAAAGAATATATTTATATAAAAATATATTTATGTATACTGATATTACATAATATTATGGTTTAACTAATATAATATTATTTATATTGATATAACGTTAATTAAATCATATATCAAATGAGCATTATAATATATTATAAGTATTAATATAAATATTAATCTTAATACATAACTAAATATATATAAAGTTGTTCGATTGCCATTATATGTGTTAACATATATATAAATGATATAGGTTCGTGAATCCGAGGCCAACCCTATACTTGTTCAATGTTGTTATATGTATTTTTACTACAAAATACATTAGGTGAGTTCATTTGATTCTTTTTTACTCTTTACATTTTTGGGACTGAGAATACATGCGCTGTTTTTACAACCGCTTTATTACATGCTGTTGAAATATATTTTGAACTGCGAATACATGAAATGCTTTTATAAATGTTTGACGAGATAGACACAAGCAAAACATTCATCGAATGAATTATTATGCAAACAGAAGTTCTGCGGATTATAATTGAATTATGTGGACATGATAATTGCCACCGTTGAATTATATGGACATGGTAATTGCCACCGTTGAATTATGTGGACATGATAATTGCCACCGTTGAATTATGTGGACATGATAATTGCCACCAATTGATATGAATGTTATATATCGAGAGAATGATTTTATACATAGGTTATGTGTATGATATTTTGTACACGAGATATGTGTACGGTTACCAATATTTGTTAAAATGCTTTCGTACACGAGAAAGGTGTACTGTTTTTAAAAGATATCGCATGTACATTACAGGTGGGTATAGGATTCGGGCTCATCTGTACCATGCAGGATTTAAATCTTGTGGTCTATCAAAATGATGAATTTTATTGTTTTATGATAAACCTATGAACTCACCAACCTTTTGGTTGACACTTTAAAGCATGTTTATTCTCAGGTATGAAAGAAATCTTCCGCTGTGCATTTGCTCATATTACATGGAGTCGTTCATGGCATATAGAGGTCAGAACCTCACAATGGGACCAACTGTTGAAGACTTCGTCCAGATGGATTAGGACGGGGCATTTCACCAAGCCTATTACTATTACCAATATTACCCCTTATGGATCGAAAACGATAGCGAAATCATTAACAAAGTTGGAAACTTCTGTGCGGACCGTGCGAAGATCTATAATGATTATGCCGGTGATGTAATCCTCATCCAGCAGGAGTTGGATAATTTTAATCTCAAATTTCGCCAATGCTATCGCGACTATGCTCTTGAGCTTGTTATTGTATGCCTCTTCCTTTTTTCCCCTTCTTATATGCCTTAACAACCTTAACTCTAAAACCTAGGAGGGATTTATTTATAAATCGTTAATTAATAATTTGACGTTAATTTATAAATGCGAGTATATATCTGAGACCTTAACACAACACTTTTCCCCGTTTTATTTATTTATCATTTTTAATTTTAATTAATTTTCTTTGTAATTTTTCGTTTTCATATCAGGCTGCTTCCGATTTAGAGATAAAAAGCCTGATGGCTTTGATGATGGATGATGCTGCTAACATGCTCAGGGGCGGAGACAAGGGGGGACTGAGGGGTGCTCAGCCTCCCCCAAAACCCGATCGAGACCCAAGTTTCATTTGTAATATTATGCACAAATAATTGTAAGCCACCCTCAAAACCCAAATATCAAAAATAATGTTATGGCTTGTTAATGTAGTTTTTTTGTTGTAATTATCCGATTAACGACTAAGCCACCCCCATATGTAAATCTTGGCTTCGCCTCTGAACATGCTCACCAAAATGACTCGTGATGAGGTTGGCGAATTCTTAGCCATGATGATGGAAGTGTATGATGATTGGACATTTGAATCGATGAAACGCAATCTGTTGGGTGGCAATTGGGCTTTTGAAGGATTGGTTTCGTTGCATTCACAAACATTCCAGCAAATGATTGATGATTATTCTCCTGATACTAGTAGTATTCTCTCTTCTTGTTCTTCTTCAATTAATTCAATTTCATTAATTAATTAATTAATCAATTAATTTATCAATCTCAGTTATTATTTATATGTATCATGTATTCCTATTAATAACAACTTTACTTGACTGATTGTAGCCATAGTAGAAGACCATAATTGGGATACTGATTTATTGAAAGTGCCATACGATGATTATAAAACCCTATCCTCTGAACAAAAGTGAGTTGATCATACTATTTTTTTTTTTTTTTTTTTTGGCCAAAAACAAAATTAAATTAATACTGACTTTTCACGAAATTGTGAAAAGCCATACAATACATGAATAAAAGGATGGATTTACATTGGACATCTCCACCCTTATGAATGAAAACATTAGCAATAAGCAACATGGACCTGCAATTAAAGACTATAGAACTAGGACTCCAAATCTTTTCTTACAGTAGACTTGCACCAAATTGTGCTTCAAAACAACTCATTTCAGCCTCAACTGCACACACATTTCCTTCTTACATTAGCAACCATGGTTGACTCGACCATATATAAAAGTGATGAATCGAGCACTTCTTTGAAATTGCAAGCCATTGAAACAATTTAAACTTTATGCTCGTAGCTAAAGCGGCCTAACAAGAAAACTTCCCAATTAAACACAACTTCAATCCTTTCTAACCATATTGCCCAAAAGACATCCGGCACAATTAGACCCCAAAACGCATTCACATTTAAACCATACCAAAATTTCCATCTAACGAACACTCCACTATTTAAGATGGCATAACCCAACTAAACATCTTCCGTTGAAAAATCAACTTTAATAATTGCCAACAAAACTAAAAAAGTCTGGAATTGAGCCTGCTCACAAACGTCCAGAACACCATCTAATCCGAAATACTATGCCATCGATCCAACCTCATTCACGAAACCACAGATTGACATTAATAATGATCCCTAAGTTATCAACACTCAAACTTGAAATCAAACCACCAGATCGACCACTTAATTATACTCGAACACCATCATACAAAACACATTTCCATACTTCATTGAGAACTCTATAAGACACATTTTAACCTTAGATTCTCGAGTCGCCACAAAATGAATTTGAAATTTCTTAATCATCCGCGTACTTTACGACCTTTATCCCTACTTCCAAAACCTCTAGAATTCAAGTCGCTAACTTCATTGTTTACTAGGTCGCTCGCTACTATCGAACATACCCTCTAAAAACCCACTAAAAACATCATCCTTCTTACCTTCTTTGTTCTTATTTTTAGGGTTTAAAATTTTACCTTTGACTTTTATGGGTCTGCGAGGCATACCATTGCCATGATCATTGTTTCTCTGTTCAGCCACACCTGCAACCAATCGGGTTTCTTTCTTCAATTCCACACCTATTACTTTAATGGGCTTACGAGGCATTGAGTTTGATGGTGTTTTAGTTCGTTGATCAGCAGCTCCTTTAATCTTGCCTCTATTTTCCAACTCCAACTCAACATCTTCGTTTAGGTCCGAGGACTTGAACTTCTTTCTTTTATAACCCTTAGAAGGGCTACGTTGAATAGACCCCGATTGTATATCTTTGGCAGAGGTTTTCAATGCATTTTTTTTGTACTGAGCACAAGCTGAACGACAATCTAGGGTGGGGCAATCATTTTTATCTTGTTTAAGGTGTGAAAATCTCGCAGCATGAAAAAAGGCAGGCTCGTTAGGGATTTCAACATCATAAGGCCCATTAGGAGTGGGCTGCTTTACAGGGCTTGTTTTTTTGAATTTGATCCAGCTACAGTCACCTTATCACCGTTTACATCATTGGGGGTATGAGGCGTGCCAATATGTTTTGCATTGACCACACCAGAGGAGACAATATCTTCTACAGAAAAAGTACTATCCAAGTTGACTTTGAGATTTTGTGGGATATCTCTTACAAATGGTACATATTCTATCACCTTTATAGGTTCAGTGGCTGTCTTTTTCATCAAAACACCTTTATACTTTTCATAGACTTCAAGATTTATATTGAAATTCGTGCCTTTATCCTTTGGATTTTCACCAATATCCATCTGTTCATCTCGTGATTCAAAATTTGAATTTTGAATGGGACTTTCCGGTGCCGGTGTGGAAGGAGTCTCTGGTGACCTATTCCCATTGTTAACAAAAACTTCAATAATAGGTTCATTCTCAGCATCATTGTTATTACCATCACCCTAACTTCTTGACTCATCATCGATTGAATTATTAATTTCATCCAAAAACACCTGGTCATCTTCGACTTCGATTACAGAAATAGGATCAAAATCTATACCTACCTCATGAGCCCATAAAGAAATCTTTTTATTATCCTTTGTCACCGTTACCGTGACTTTAGCAATAACAGTAGGAACAAAAACTTCCATTAAAATAAATAATAAACCGGACTGAGCAAGAGTATGTGATCCTTTAGGAATAAAAAGAACTTCACCAAGCTCTTAAACAGCTGCAATCACATTCTCCATACACCCATACTCTACCGGTATGCCACGAACCTCAATCCAAACAATTCTCGAGTAAGTACCCAATCTTGTTGCCATTGGAATTATCTTAAGAAACTGATCGCAACCACTTCCATATAATGGCCCTTGACACATTTTCTTGAAACTTTCCGAATCACGGCCTCTGACAATGCACCCATACTTACCCCAAAGGCTACACATATCGATATTTGCTTTCCTGTCAACAAGCCAAATAGCAAGTTTCAATTTGGAAAAGGCCACCTTATCGATAATGAGAACAGTCCTTTCCATGCCCTCGTTCACTTCGTCATTAATTTGCAACAACGTATAGTTAGGGGTGCTTTCTTTTCTTGAATAAAAGTTATCTGCCATGTTCCTGTGAAAATTGGATTTGGAATTCTTTGTATAACTTGATTGTTGCTTATCGAATTTAGCCAAACCCATTCTCAAAGTGTTACCCAGCAACTTTTTACCATTCATCATCCTAATAGCTTCAGTAGCTTGTTCACACTTAGCAAATCTTATGAATGCATATTTCCTGCCAAACCTCCATGCTATATTTTGGATCCAACCGAAGCATCTAAAGGCACCACTAATGACCATTGGATTAGTACCTCTTGCCAAGTTGCCCAGAAAAAGGGTTGAAATCTTTCTGGAATTTCTTTGGAAACCTTCCGGCGGACTTTGACGTTGCTCTGGTGGGGATTCAGTAGCCGGTGGAGACTTATTAGCCGGTGAATTACCAGCTACGGCCTCTGCGTACGAGACAAGAAGAGCAGGTGGCGGTGGCGGTGGTGGCAAAGAACTTGAAGTAGAATTTGGGTGGAATTGAGTGGGAGAGGAAACGGAAACGGGAAGGGGTAGGTTAGGTTGAGAGAGAAAGGGTAAACGTCGGACGCCATCTAGGTACTAGGTTGAGAGAGAAAGGGCAAGAGGTACTAACCCGTTGATCATACTATTACTCTACTCTTTTGGTACCTTCTTATTGTTACTGTTTTAATTTTAATTACATTATTATATGGACATGTAAACCCTGCCTAATTGTGTTATCCTTTCTAATTTTTGTATTGTAGACGACAATGGCTAACAGCACATCTCCTTTTAAGAAGATAAACCGTATTCTTTCTTTCTCTCTTTCTTTATTTATTATGTTTCCAAATCTATGTAATTCTACTTTTTTCTTATATATTCCAGATCATACTTACACTTTTTTGTTTATAGATGATTTCATTGTAGATGTAGTGACCACTTAATTCAAGATAAAAATATTATGGTGAAAGAGACGAGGATGAAAAATATGTGCTTGACTTGGCGTTAGACGTCTCGTATTTATTAATTAAGTAATGTGGGGGAGAGATCCAGGTACATTTAGGTCTGTAAGTTTATGCAGTGAATTTCTTGCCCAAGGACACATCACTCTTGAATCACTTATTAGTCTTACCTTGACAGCTACCAATAAAGCAGATGCTCGTGTAAAAAAGTAATCTTATTCTTATTTGCTTCATAAAGAATGTTTAATTTCATACAAATGTTACCAACTTTGCATGGTCTTGTTTCTTCCAGGTGATACTACACTCACAGGTGAAGGCTTCGTTAACTATTTACCATGCTTGGTTAGATTTACAAGACGGTTTTGCTCATACTGCGGTGGGAGGCCAACGTCTAACATATTCCCCCGTGTGGTTCTGATATGTATTCTTAGGATTAAATCATAGAAACACTAGCCGATCTTGAATCTCACAAACTAGAATTGGAATTGAAGGAATCGAACGTTTGTATTATAATCGAATGATTTGCCTATGGCTACAATAAAAAGAAATGTGTAATCACACGCACACACATACAATAATATCAAGCTAACTAACCAATTGAACAACTTTCCTATTTATACTTGGCGTGAAAAGAGGTTAAATGGTCATTTGCCGGGCACATGCACTTTTAAAGGATTTATAACAGATTCTCGTACCGTCTAAAACTGAAATTTTGTTTGGTATTATCATGGACCCTACAATCACTAAAGGAATAATATGTGACGATCCGGGAATTTCCAACTAAATTTAAACTTAATCTTTATTTGATTTCGATACGATAAGCAAAGTCTGTAATGTTGAGTCTCGAAAATTTTGGAAACTATGTTCATATATTCAAATTACCCTTTGACTATTTCCGACGATTCACGAACAACTATTTGTAAATAGATATGTATATATTTAAATAAATATATATAATTTGAAATATAATTTATGATGTAATTGCTAGAAATTATTTATGTAAAAATAATAATTATTATTTAAAACATATTTATATACAAATAATGTATATTAAAAATAACTATTAAATAATTGTAATACTCGTTGATGTTCCGATTGATATTAAGCAAGTTAAATTCGAACTTATATGATTTTAAAATAAATGGGAATCCGAAAATAAGTTCTATAAATTTTAGGCTTACTAAAAATGTATTTAGGATTTAGTTATTAAATTTTAACACTTTCTATATTTTACCCAGAGTTGAGCGGGACAGTTGATGTAATTTTTATTTAATAAATTAATAATCGAATTTTATACCATAATGACTAAAATAAATAAAGGAATTTAATTTAAAATTTTGGAATTTATCTGAGTACTTTTTATTCGCCCCTGATTATCAACGGAACACAAATTTCAGTCCGTAAGTGAAATAGTAAAACGACGGCTAACAATTCACACGTTTATATTTTAAATTATATTATAATTATTAATATATTATTATTATATTTGAGATTGAGACAGAGATTCACGAGATTTACTGTTCTATATTTTGTTTTCTTCACACTAATTCAATATACAAATGCATACACACGTTAACCACAGTTCAACGTTGAGTGCTACTGCTTCTTTCATGTTCAGTTTGCCTGCATACTAAAATTATATATATAGATATATTATAAACATATACCCACTACAATTCTTGTCTGATCATCAAGATGATCATCACTACCATAGACACTCTCGAACCACCATTCCCCAAATGCATCATCACTACCAACAAGACCCATCAGACATTCTCAAATCAAGATCATAAACCATAACCATAGTTTTCCTATTTCCTGCTCGTGTTCAGTTGCAAACCAATAACGATCATAGTAGTTGTTTTACTGTCCAACGATCATCAACCCAGAAACCAAGTCGCCACATGTTGCTTGTTATTCTGTCATTTCTGTTTCTAACTTGGCTCGACATCAAAACCATCAGGTACCCTTGGTTACTATTTAGTCTACTAACAACCACCATCCTTCTTTGTTTCATATATATTTTTTTTAAACCAAACCGCCACCACCAACTAATCATCATTGAAAGATTTATCATGTCTCGTTTCTATTTTCGTAGATCACCAACACCAAACCAAAACCGTAACTACTGCTAGGTTTACTATTTCGGTTTCCTTATCCTTTTGATCGACTCAATTCAAAACACCATCCAACACCCATCAACAAGAACACCAAAACCCATTTTTTTTTTCGACTGTAAAGGCTACAACACCACCGAAATCCCATTTCTCGTTTTTTGTTTCCTGTGTGAATCTATAACAACTAAATCACAATCTATACACCACTCCACTCATTCACTAATACCTGCTACTTGCTCCTTGTTTGAACATCTTACATAAACACGTCACCATCTCTAAAATCATAACAATCACCCAAATCAATCTCTTGTTTTCTGCTTCTAATCTGATGTAACCGTTGCTCCCTTCCTATCTTCTGTTCTATCTTCATTCTGCTATAGCAACGACGATAATGATTATCAAAACTGCAACTCAATATTATTCTGTTTCAAATATAATATCAAACCAAACTACTACCACAGCCAAACACCGTGGATCACCATCTTGATTCCTGTTACTGCTGCCATGCTCACTGTTGCTGTAACGACAAAGATGATGATAATTTTGTTGGTAACGTTGTGAAGATATGAATGAATAATGAAGAGATTATAGTGTTAAAGATGGTACATATAATCATATTTAACTATTTGATATTTATACATAGTTCTACCCACTAATTGCCGATATTTAAGCTATTATGATTGAGGATAATGGAAAGTGACTAAATGATGACCATATAAAATAATGATGCAGATGTGGGTGCTGTCTAGTGAAATCTTAGGTGTAAAGTCCGATTAAAAAAAAATAGAAAGGATCGATTTCTGTTACAATAACTGGATTGTTTTGGGCTGCTAAATCGTTTGAAACTCCAATGACATCCCACGATTTTATTTGGGCTTCTAATTAATTATGTTGGGCCAAGCTTAGGTGGGTTATTGGACTAGAACTATAAAACTCAAGTAATTGGGATTATGGAGTATTACTTTTCGTTTGCTGGTGATATGTATGGATTAATTATGAAGTGAGTAGGATGTAATATAGATGATGCGATTTAGTGATGGTCATAAAGATTAGAGGGTGTTAAGAATGAAGATGATTATGGTTAATGATGAAAATGAAGATGAGTATGGTAAACGATGATATTGATGATGATGCAGTAAACATGAAACCAAGATGTTGAAGATGACCGTATATATATATTTTTTTTCTTTTCTTCGATTTGCTTTTCCGTTTTAACTCTGTGATTTGATGAGCCAAGACCAAACGATGTTTTGGGCTAAATAAATCGTTTGATGGGCTATTTTTTACTTGGGTCGGAGAGTGGAGTTGGGCCAAAAATGAAATTGGATTGATGATGATGACGTTGAATAAGAAGGGGAAACACAGAAAAACGGATTATGTAATTAAACGCACTGATTAATACACGAATGGATGAGTGGAGCAATGGTTTGGGCGTGTGTTTGTTTATCGAGAGGTCGTGGGTTCAATTCTGGGCAGTGACAATTTCTTGTTTTTGAAGCTTATTAATTCTCTTAAGGTAGTATTGTTATTATTATTATTATTATTATTATTATTATTATTATTATTATTATTATTATTATCATTAACACATTATTATTAATAATATTATTATCATTAATATTATTATTAACATTATTATTATTATTATTATTACATACATAAAGAATACAGATACAAATAATATTATGAAAATGATTAAGTTACTATTTAAAATGAATTATTATTATTATCATTATTTTAGTATTATTATAATTTTAACAAACAAATGATATTTATATAAAAATATATTATTTTTTTTACATATATCATAACTATATTATTATTATTACTATTATCATTCTTATCATTTTAGGTATTATTACGAAGAGATATTTTAATAAAAATACATTACAATAATATTAATATTACATAGCTCTATATTTTTAAGATAATATTAATTAAGCTATACATAAAATAAAATATATCAATATAACAAGTACATTATTAATAATAAAGTATATAACTTGTTTGATTACTATTATGTGTTTATAATATTATTTGTCATATATAAATGATTTAGGTTCGTGAATCCGAGGCCAACCCTGCATTGTTCAATATTTTCATATGTATTTTTACTACAAAATACATTATGGTGAGTTTCATTACTCCCTTTTTAAATGCTTTTGCAATATATATTTTTGGGACTGAGAATACATGCGCTTTTATAAATGTTTTACGAAATAGACACAAGTAATCGAAACTACATTATATGGTTGAATGATCGAAGCCGAATATGCCCCTTTTGCTTGGTAACCTAAGAATTAGTAAACCGATCTACTAATTGACGTGAATCCTAAAGATAGATCTATTGGGCCTAACAAACCCCATCCATGGTTGCGGATGCTTTAGTACTTCGTTGTTGTTTTATCATGTCCGAAGGATTTCCCGGAATGATAGGGGATATTCTTATATGCATCTTGTTAATGTCGGTTACCAGGTGTTCAATCCATATGAATGATTTTTGTCTCTATGCATGGGACGTATATTTATGAGAAATGAAAATGAAAATCTTGTGATCTATTAAAATGATGGAAATGATTGATTATGATAAACTAATGAACTCACCAACCTTTTGGTTGACACTTGAAAGCATGTTTATTCTCAGGTACTGAAATCTTCCGCTGTGCATTTGCTCATATTAGAGATATTACTTGGAGTCATTCATGACATATTTCAAAAGACGTTGCATTCGAGTCATCGAGTTCATCAAGATTATTATTAAGTCAATTATAGTTGGATATATTATGAAATGGTATGCATGCCGTCAACTTTCGATGTAATGAAAGTTTGTCTTTTAAAAACGAATGCAATGTTTGTAAAATGTATCATATAGAGGTCAAGTACCTCGCGATGTAACCAAATATAATGTATTCGTCCAGATGGATTACGACAGGTCGTTAGATAATAAAGGTAATCAATTACTAAAATAAAAAAAACACTATTAAATACCTACCATTTCAAACTTCATAATAGTTATCTGCTTAGCATAGCAGCCTTGTTAGTTATTCATTTGTAATTGTAATCTGGTTATCTTAGCTTAGCATAGCAACCTTTTTCCCAAGTATATTCTTCCAACCTCAACGAGCCCCAGCAGTAGCTGATCTCATAATCTCGATTAAAGGTATAAAATTAAATTGTGGCTTAATTTGTTATCTATATAATTGAATTGATCGATTGATGGACAGAGATTCAAGTATCCGGCATTGTACTAGAAATCTCGAAATCGATTTGGACACTTGGTCCTATATTTATCAAAAACTAGATTCACCTATTGATCGAACTTCATTCGGTCTAACCTGTGTTAGTTTCCGTTATATTCAAAATTCGAGTTGTAAAAGCTTGAATGTCAGATGCCCAAATAGTAATATTATCGGTTCTCCAATTGATTCCCTTAACGTTGAGAAACTGCTTAGCAGACATACAAAATTAGAGATATTCACTCTTGGCTGTATTGGTTGGCTACATATAACAAATTCATGTTTAATCCCATTGTTAAATTATGGGTCTACATTGCACTCTCTTTATCTTGATGCCTGTGTTTCCATCACCGACACGGGATTTAAATTGGTTGCTTCTGCTTGTCCGTTATCTTTTATCGGTCTTATGTATTGTAGTGTTAGTCATCCCGGGTTGGAAATCTTATCAAAATCATTCTAAATTTTATAGGAAAAAATGGGTCTCGACCCGCCCATTTTACCACTTCCAGCTTTGCTAAATCGGAGATCAGGAATCGGGTCTTCAGGTGATGTAAATGAACAAGGTGGGTCCGTTGTTGATGGAGGTAACGTTTGCGGGACAGATATACAACAAAATGGCAGGTAGTAGTCCAGTGGGTGCAGGAAAGTAATATCGAGGTGGGATGGTTATGCAAGGGTCAAACGGTGGTCAGTTTAAATCGAGTGATGCTGTGGATGGTTCCACGACGTTTACAAATGACGATGAAGAAGATGATCGTGGCGATGCATGGTATTGTGTTATTTTGATGGTTATCTAGTTTGAATAGGATGATTCATATGGTTCTATCTACTATAGTCAAGAGATAAATGTTGAGCAGCTTGACCCGTTCATATGTATATGTAGGTCACTAGAATAATCAGAGCTTTCTAAACAATCAACACCGTCATATGTGATTACAACTTGTGATAATAGGGTTCTGATTATTCAGTATCACGCAAAACACTCTTTTACGTTGCATACAGAATATTTTTTAACTCTTGAATGTTTATTTTGATATTGTAGGAAAGTTGAAGGCGTGAAGCCTATGCAGCAGATGTAAGCGGGGCCTACCCGAGCCATCCGGGAACCCTAGAGTTGTTGTGCAAACGACGAGTGAGTTGGACATTCTGGATGACGGTTATCGCTGGCGCAAATATGGACAAAAAGTCATCAAAGGAAACCCGAACCCCAGGTTATCATTTGTGCTCTTTACATCGTCTGTTATTAAATATAACTAGTAACTGGTAGGCCGCGCGTTGCGGTGGCCGGCCCTGCGTTACAACAAATAAATTTTTATAGTGTATGGTGTAGGATACCTTGTAGCAAAAAATTGGCAGCTGAATGGCAAGAGTTGTAGAAGCGAGTGGACTGAAACACCTTGGATTCGTTGTATGTTTTTGCTTGTACCTGTTTAGCAGATATAAATAAGGTCATTACGTTTTTACGCAGTGTAAGTATTACGTACTTATTGCTATGCCCTTACACATTGATTGATTGATGAAATTCTGGTATATGAGGTAGCAGTTGGTGAGCTGTGAGGTATGTGTTGCCTGCATTGTCATGTCAATATGTAAACAAATACATGTCAACACTTTTAACTAATAATCAATACCTGACATGTATGCATTGATTATTAATTGATTATTATCAATAAATAAATTCAGAAAGTTAGAAAAATTTGGAAAGCAGTTATTAGGCTAAAATATTTTGGGACACAAATAATTAAGAAACAGATGAAGATAGTTTGTTACCTGGTTGAATGGTTTCAGTAATTGATGATGGAACTGTAGCTCTTTCAGAAATAAAAGACAGCTGCTAGTCGTTGTCTTTCAGAAAGTGGGTGCGTCACCGCAAACGTAGGCATTTATTTTTAAGAACTTACAGAAGTAACGGTGGGAGATGCACCTTCGGATGACTAGTGAGAGGAAACCCAATTCATATAGTTGTGACACCGCAACACATTATTCCTGGCCATCTGCTTCAACGACAAAGAAGTTGAAATAAACCTGACCACGGTAGCAACATTCACCTTTTAAAATTAAAAAAAAAAAAAAAAAACATTCACATGTACCTTCTTTTGATGAATGAGAGTAACTACAGGTAAAAAAATGAATCCGCCATGGAACTAATAAAATAAGGCAACAACAACAGAGATATCATCTTCAACAGTGACAAAAAAAGAAGAAAAAAAACCGGCTAAAACCCAATAACACACTTGAAACACATGCCTATCGCACCTAATTATGAAGGGGATACACAAAACTATACAAACAAAGACAAAAAAAAACTTATGCCCAACTAAAACTCTGAACAATAGTTATATCGGGCAGCTGCCAAAACCAAAAGCCATACGGAGGCCAACTAAAGTCATTGCATTAGAATATCCAAATTGCAAATACAAACCTTCAGGATCAAGGTGAACAGGGGAATTAGACGATGAACACCTATGGAAGAAATAGAAGTACATGGACTAAGTAGACAAAGGACCACAACCTGCACAAATAAGCATAAACAACTCGATAAGTTAATATCGAAAACCAAAATCAACCATGCTATATAAACCTAACAGGGAAAGGGCTATATAAACCAAAATCTTTCAAATTAAGAAAAAGGTGCAAAAGAATAAACTTATACCAATCGGGTCAGATGGAAACTTAACAGGGAAAGGGCTATATCCTGCACCGATAAGCACAAACAATTCCTTAAATTAAATTCAAAATCTGAACAAATTAAATACCCAAAAAGTAATCCACTCAGTCGATTATCGTTTCGCAAGATAGTCCTACTCGCCGACAATTAATAATCCAATCCCGTTCTGTTCGGGCGGGGAAAAAAATTTAAACGTTAAATCAATCAATGAAACCACAAAATTATTAATAATTATTAATATAATCAATCAATAAGAAATGAAAAGGCCATTGGAAACTCACCGGATGTAAAATCAGAAGAACGAAGCAGCGTAAGTTCGAGCGGCGAGAAAATTCAATATTCAGGCGTTTTGGTGAAGAAACAAAATCAGAAGCGATAAATAAAGAGGCAAATATCCCAGTTACCTTAAAACATGAGAAAGATAGGATGCTGCGACAACCTGATTTTACAACCCACAAACATTAGGCCCAAAATTAAATCTGTATGAAACCTACAATACATTAAACACAACAAAGTTAAAAGTTCGGTCAGAAACATAAAGAAGGTAAACAATTCTGGCGGTGGTCCGGACAGTGGACGACGAAAAGAAATAAAGGAAAAGGGAAAACATGGGATCTATTTTAAGCCTGGCAAGAAATTGGGGAAAACGAAAGTAGGTGTAGCAGCGGAAGTCGGTGAAGAGGAAGGCAATTTTGTGAGAGAGGTGGAGATGGCGTGAGGCTGAACAGGAAGAAATATCTCTCAAATGTTCTACACTCTTTCTTCTTTTTCTTGCCTCCCTGCCTCCAAGGGTGTTTGGCTTTTCTTTGAACAAATAATTTAGGGTTAGCCTATCTCTACTCCTGACTAATCTCTCAAAGTATCAAACTTCCGTTGCCGTTTCCCGAGCCGCGACGATTAACACAGTGGAAGAGGAAATCTTCATCTTCATCGTTCATTCTATGTGCTCGACATCGATTAGAGGGACGATTTATGGTTACAAAATCATTTGTTTTCCCCCCTTTTTCCTTTTAAATTTCGGTTTCGATCGATTAATTGACGTATTCAGTTGAAGGAGAATTTTTATCAAGGTTATTTTATACTTGCTTCTTTTCCTTCGATTTAATTTTCATTCGGTTTACTGATTTCGGTTTACTGATTTCGTATACTGATTTTGTTTGCCCAATCTAATTAAAAGTAAGGGTTTTTATTTGTGGGTTTTTTGTTGTTTGTTGTTTTGCAGATAATGATTATTCTAAAGAGTCGATTATAGAATTGAGAATTTGGACTTTGAAAGAACTTAAATATCATAAGTACTATGTTCAAGTAAGTTTGGTTGATTATTGTTTCTCTTTTATATTCATTGATATTGCTATTGCTACTGGACAACATAGATGTGTTGTAGATGTAGATATTAGATTTTTTTCCCGTACTATTTATTTCATTTGATGACTTTTTTTGGAGAACTATTAGATCTAATTGATTGATTGTAGCAGTAAAGAAAAAAAAAGAACTGGTTTTGTGAATCATCAGGTAATACTTATGATGGAAATGGTATTTGTGGAACATCTGCCTTCATCAGGAGCGGTGTTATTATGTTTTTGGTATTATTTTGCTATGTATTTTGTGTTTTAGTAGTTTTATAAGTTTATTTGTATATATCCAGATCACCAATAATTTCGTAACACATACACCAACAATTTAGCAAAACAATAATATCAATCAATTTAAGGAAGCACAAAACAATATATTAATTAAAATCAAGAAAATCAGAATTTCTCGAATCAGTTTATTTCCAGCATATATAAGTATATAATGGAGGATGTATTCATATCTAATACGCATATTAGCTACTAAAGGCGATTAAAAACTTGGATAGGAGGTGGCTTGCTGAACTGATCCCCATACAAATAAGATAAAATTTTGTACCCATATCCATTTTGATCATTTACCAACCAACCCATTTGATCACCAAGCCTGAAAAAAGAAGTACATGAAGTCTACAATCTGAGGGAAGCATATTTAGTTTGAAATATGTTTAAATGAAATTATATAATAAAATCTCATTCAAATGTTTGTTTACAATCTGAGCATAGCATATTTTGTCTATAACTTATTCCCATTTGACTGATGTCACAGAATGGAACTACAACAAAAAACAAAATTAAATCAATTTTATAAAATTAGGATTTCAACAAACCTGATAATCACAAATTGAAAATCGATTTCACGTAATACCCCCAAATATAACTGAAGCCCTAATTGATATAAAGAAACTAACCTGATTACGATTTCAATCACGAATTAGAGAAAGGATGCTTGAGAAAGAGATGGCAGACACCAGAATTCATTCTTCAAACACTCCCTGTGTTGTCGTTCGTCAATGCCGTGATGACTTTTGAAGCTACGGTTGAGCAAAAGCAGTATTGCTGGTGATATAGATGAAGATGCTAGTGGTTCGGGCGGCGAGGATGGCGGCGAGGATGGCGGTGATGAAGCTGGGTCGTTGGTGGCTGTGTGAGAATGGGACGCATAGAATAGAGATTGTGGTGAAGGTGGTAGAAACATATAGGTGCAAGAGGAAGAAGTATCTGTAAGTAATATTGATGAGGCTGAAGAGGAAGAAGTATCTGGAACAGTACTGTTTGCGTTAACAGTGTTTTTGAGGGTGGAGGACCAATCAGTAGTTGACACCATTTATTATATGTATATAAATTCTCATGAATCGTATTTCATTGATTAAACTAGTTGTGTAGCTCTCGCTTCGCGCCGGTAGCTCCGTTTTGAATGCGAGTTAAAAAAAAAAGTCTGGATCTATTTTGTAAAAAAGAATTTTTTTCGACATAACATTGAAGGGTTGTTCCTTTTGTGAAAGTTGCTTCTTTTAGCGTTCGGGTTTTATTTTTAAAAAAAAGTTAGTAAAGTGGGGGTTCGATTTGTATTTTAATAAAAGTTAGTGGGTTAAGTTTGTGAAATTTGAAAAAACTTTACGTATAAAGTGGGGGTTCGATTTGTATTTTAATAAAAGTTAGGGGGTTAAGTTTGTGAAAATTGAATATTAGTAAAAAAAAAAAAAAAGTTAGTAAAGTGGGGGTCCGATTTGTATTTTAATAAAAGTTAGGGGGTTAAGCTTGTGAAATTTGGAGAAAAATATACGTATAAAGTGGGGGGTTCGATTTGTATTTTAATGAAAGTTAGGGGGTTAAGTTTGCGTAAAGTGGAAAAATAAATAGTACTATTCATTTCCATTTACCTTAGTAAAAAAAAAGTTAGTCAAGTGGGGTTTCGATTTGTATTTTAATAAAAGTTAGGGGGTTAAGCTTGTGAAATTTGGGGGAAAATATACGTATAAAGTGGGGGGTTCGATTTGTATTTTAATGAAAGTTAGGGGGTTAAGTTTGCGTAAAGTGGAAAAATGAATAGTACTATTAGTAAAGTGGGGGTTCGATTTGTATTTTAATAAAAGTTAGGGGTTAAGCTTGGGAAATTTGGGGAAAAATATACGTATAAAGTGAGGGGTTCGATTTGTATTTTAATGAAAGTTAGGGAGTTAAGTTTGCGCAAAGTGGGAAAATAAATAGTACTATTCGTTTTCGCTTTGGCTTTTGCCTTTTAGATATAGGTATATAATATATAATGATGATAAATCTTTTAGAATGTCAAGATAAATTGATGGGTTAGTATTATGCCAATTTTGATTTTAAAGGTTAAAATGAATACAGGAACTATACTGACAAATTTTACTTTAATTAGATTTGATTTGATTTAGAAAGTTGCAACTTATAAGCATTTGTATACACTTGGGTGAAATATTGATTCATGTGATCGCCTTTTGTTATGTCTAAGTTTTTATATTGTATGTTTGATCAGTTGGCAAGAGTCAATTAGTTAAGAATTAGATCAAAGTTATAACCCTTAGAACCGATTTTGTTGGAGGTTTTATTGAAATTTCGTGTAGGGTAAAATAATCGATAGCGGGATAAATCACTGAATCGTGGTATCACTTTCCGAAAGTAATTATTCGACCCTTATTGCCTGGGTTACACGAATATCACTTTGGGATAAGACAGAGATTAGTTCTTGTTATTGGCAATAAACGAGAACTCTTTTGCATAAGAGTATTAAGGTGTTTTTTGTGTGTTTATTCTCATGAATAATAGTCCATATTTATAGGCACCCAAAAACAAGTATTATTCCACGATGAAGATGTTTCACCTACTCCACGATAGAGATGTTTCACTAGCTCCACGATGGAGATGTTTCACCTACTCCGCAATGGAGATGTTTCACCAATTTTTTAACAGCAAAAGTGGGTGCATGAATAATACTTCCGTAATCACTCAAATTTGTGATAATGGAAAACCACTTTCGGGTCCGGGTAATCTATCACTTAATTTACAAGTGTAGATTAAATCCCTCAATTACACTAAATTTCCAACAATCCTCCCCAATTTAGTGCAATTCGTTTCATGAGAATTAAACAAATTAAAACAAAAACTCATGCATAAATGAAAATATCTTGAAGATTGAATTTTCACCTTAGTACATTACACATTCCAAATATTCGAGAATCGGGGTGTTCTAAGAATTGAACCCTTCAACCCATTTGAATAACTGAAAATAATATACACATAAGTTATCAAATACTCTAAAGCTATACTGACACTTTACAAGCCATGTGTCCATATCCTTTCATAAATGTATCTAAAGCAAAAGTCCAAGCTTTGTTAAAGCGACAAAACTTCACATTCACATAGGTACTTCATTTCAGTCATGCACCTGCTCATGCACTTTTTCAAATGAACTATTAAGAAGCTAGACTTCAACCTCACCTTCAGCAGGTCCGAGTACATACCTTACCTTGGGATGATATAAAATTTATGCACTACAAATTTCTAAGTATAAGCCTTCCACATTGAATTCAGCTTCTGATTTTTATCAGAAGGGAATTGGGTATCTTATAATTAGAAATTTATGTGAACTTTAAACCTATCCCCATAGCAGACTTGTCAACCAAGTCTCTTGCCAATCCCTTCGTCAAGTGATCAGCTAAATTCTGTTGTGACCTCACGAACACTATAGAAATCACCCCATTCATGATAAGTTCACGAATCATGCTATGTCTGACACCTAAGTGTCTAGACTTTCCATTGTACATCTGGCTATAAGCCTTTCACAATGTCGCAGCACTATCACAATGAATAGACATGGGTGCTATAGGTTTAGGCCATAATGGTATCTCATGGATCAAGTTTCTAAGCCATTCTGCTTCTTTACCAGCAGCAGCTAAAGCAACAAACTCAGATTCCATCGTTGAGTTGGTAATACATGTCTGCTTCTTAGAAGCCCATGAAATAGCACCTCCCCCAAGAAAGAACACCCAACCACTCGTTGAAGAATGATCTTCAATATTGGTTATCCAACTCGCATCAGAATATCCTTCTATTACCGTAGGAAACCCATTGTAAGATAAACTATAGTCCATAGTTTTCTTCAAGTACTTCAGTACCCGCTGTAACGTCCTCCCAATAGGGTCTGGAAGAAACGTTACTAATATCAAATAAACCAACATATTATAATACGAGAACAATACTAAATGAGAAAATTTAACTTTATTGAGTACGCAGCGGAAAATGAAATGTCGTTACAATAATGGAAATAACGATAAAGTAATTGTTCATATGCAGAAGTAATAAATGCGATATCTCTTGATCCTAAGTCCAAGTAGCATCACATAAGTAGTAGATAAGAAAGCTTGAATCAAACAGCACCTGAGACAAAACATGCTAAAGTGTCAACCAAAAAGGTTGAGTGAAGTTCATAGGTTTAACAAAAGTAGTTATCGTTGTTTTTAGACCACAAGATTTAGTTGTAAAGTTGATCTCCCGCAGGATCAAAAAGTAGATCTCGCAGATCCAAAAGTAGTACTGATTCGTGATATTTTAGACTAAACGTTTGTTTTGTTGCCCCGATGATAAGTTGGCAGTACCTTATCACCATGTTTAAATCATTATTAAGTAATACAAAGACATCACGGTCAAATGTATCGGGGACGTTACTCCCGATAGGCCTACCCCCAATAATTAAGAATGCCTTATCCTGAAAGCAATTAAAAAATATCACTGTGGGGTCTTAGTAGCATAAGCTAGTCATAGTACAGTTTAGGTTCGTACTTGTGTCTAAGTTGTTTAAAGTATAAAAGCAGCATGTGTCTCACCCCAGTAAGTATAAAAAGTGCTATAGCAATAAGAGTGGGGCTATGAAAGTCACCTTAGTAAGTAGAGAGAGAGTTATTCCTCGGAATAAAGAGTTGAACGAGTGAGCAGGAAAGTCAACCTATTGACATTTAAGAGTAGTTAAGTGTTTTGCCCATGTTTAAGTTTAAGTATGTGTTTAAGTATAGTTTGTTTTACTAAGTTTCTATTCCTAGTAAGTTACTATTTTTATAAAGTTTCCATTTTTAGAAAGTTTCTTATTTTACTAAGTTTCTATGACTAGAGAGTTTCTACTTTTATGAGTGTTTTTCATTTTAGGATACTTGCCGTATTAGATAAGCTTCCAATCACCCCTTTCCCTTCGAATGGCTAATTTAGATCTAGGGGCTTGAGCCATAGGACCCTTTAAATCGGAAATCCAAACCCTCTGCCTAGAATCTCGTAGAAACCATTCGTCAAGAAAGTTCGAAGATCTATACATCTCTAATACATATCCCAAAATGTTTTTGTGCTACAATATAAGTAGTAGGTTATAGGTGCTAGTAATAGTAATAGTGTATACATGTTAAGTACTAGTATAATTAGTATTAGGGTTTAAGGTTTTAATATGTATATGTATATATAATTCGTATATATACATAAAAATATTTTTTTTTTACATGTATATATGTATATATAAATCTAGGAGTGTTTATGTATATACTTATGAATAACAAGTTTATAATATGAATATGAATTAACAAAGATTAAAGTTTATGTAAATAGTTTAGGGTTTATGTTATACCTTTGAAGATTCAAGATAATTAACAAAGAAAAGATGAACACGATGAAGATGGAAGATCAAAGCCTTAAAAATCTTGAAGAACTCCTTGAAGATTCTTGAAGAACACGAAGAACAAGCTTGAAGATCCGAATACCACAAGAGAGGGAGAGGGAGAGATTGTTTTTGAGAGAGGATTTTGGTGTGATTTGTGAATGAGAAACTAGGAGTCTAGGAGTGTTTATATAGTGCAAGTATTAGAGTGTTAGTCAACATAAGGATGTTCTAATTAATGATTTTATTTTGTTTTATAATTTTTAGTCAACAAAAGGTGATACTAGTTTATAATTAGTCAACATAAGGATGTACTAGTTTATACTTTATTTTTAGTCAACATAAGGATGTAATTGTTTAAGATTCTTTAGTCTCATTATTATTACTATTATTATTATTATTATTATTATTATTATTATTATGTTTATTATTATTTTTACATTTACTACATGATAAGTATTATTTTCTTTTTACTAATTCATGACTTGTATTTATTTTTATTTAGTTCCCAATTGTTTTATTATTTATATAAATGTCACTTTTTATTTATTACTTATAGATTAATAGTTATAAATAATATTATTGAAATGCATAAATTTTAATTAGCAGTGAGTGTCGAATAAAAGTTTATTATTTGGTCAACGTTAAATTGATTGTGTATATAACAACCCTTAAATAATTAATACGTATAGTCAGACAGTAAACCCTAGGGTCATTTCAGTAATTTCAGAAGTCAAAAAGTGAGGGTTGTTATAGTACCTCCCCGTTAATAAAAACTTCGTCCCGAAGTTTTAGGTAGAATTCTCGGATGCATCAGCAGTTGAGAAGAGATGGGGATATTTCCGTTTCATATGGTCTTTGCGTTCCCAGGTATATTCGGGGCCTCTACGCGAATTTCAACAGACTTTAATGATAGGTATGTTGCTTTTACGCGTTTGTTTGACCTCTCCTTCCATGATTTCTATAGGTTCTTCAACGAAGTGCATTTTATCATTAATGCGAAGATCATTCAAAATGATGATGTTATACAAGTCATTTCAGTAAATTGGATACATGAAATGTGTTATGAATGGTATTGAGCTCATTTAAAACATTGAGCATTTTATGCCACAATATTAGGGCAGACAAACAGAGAGGAGTTCGTGAAAATCACAGTCATAAAATTTGATAGAGATCTTCATTGTTTACAACAAGAATATTTTAATGATGAATATAAGTTGAAAAATAAAGTTTTATCACTATTGAATAATATGGATAAAACGATTCGTTTATAGGAAGAGTATAAACGAAGCTATCATAAAAGAGTGAAATGAGAAAATTAAATGTTCGCCTTAACTTTTGACGTAGTCACGATTGATTTCCGGAATTCAAGGAATTAAAGGAAATCTTCGTAATCTATAAGATTTGATTCTCCGGTATTTACGAAATTTTGAGATTTGTTTGATTAAATGCGGTGATTTGCCTCGATTGATGTGTTTGGAATTTTGCTATAAATTAGCTTCTTCCGTTTCATTATCTTCACCACTTCTATACTTTCTTTCTCAATTCAAACTTCCAAAAGATTAAGAAAATGCTAAATCCAGTTCTGATCCCGGTTATTATATTGACCATCTATGCAGTCATTCTTCTTTTTCTTTTACCGCCAGAGGAATCTGTTTACTTCTTCTATGCTCTTGGGGTTATAGTGTTTTTAATTATCCCGTGTCTTTATATTGCTATACGCATTGATATACACGGTTTGTAATTTCGGAGTCGTTATCGGGCTTTATATTTTCCCTTATATGTCGGAGCTTTATGTTTTTGTTTCTTCTTCCCGACTTCAAGTCAAGCGAGTAATGGTCCAGAATTCATAGGTATGAAGTTTTGAATGATCATAATATATAAAGTAGAAAGGAAAGGTAATAGCACGATTTGATTTGTCATATTACCAGAATATCCGAAAAAGACCGAATCATCAAGAAAAATATTTTCTTGATATGTTTAGAGGTTAAATAGAATGTAAGAGTCGTGTAACATGGCAAATGATGATTATAAAATCTATGAATCATCATCTTCCATTAAAAACTGAGCATGAATTACTGTAATATAATCACGTTGGCCTGACGTCATTATATTATATTAACTCATGCTTCAATTCCCAATCACTTCTTCAAAGTATTTATAATTTAAACTCGAATTTTACAGAATATAGAAACTAAAACAGTTTCCTTTATAAAGATATCGCAAAGAGATACTTAATTGCGGACATGAATCGTTATGAAGATATCTTCCGAAATATAGAGGATATTTATGATGATATTTTGGAATTTCTAAGTTCGAAAGTTGATGAAGAAAAATTTTCCGCAAGCTTTTAACATGACTTTGGAGCAAGATATTCTCTAAAGATTTCACCGGATTCAGAATTTCCTGGATTCTTTGAATATAGGGTTTGGCCCTTGTGTTTGTCCTTGGTCTCCTCCATGGTTAGCTCAATCCGTTTTTCAGTTCCAAATTTTCTTTTGCGCTTTTCCAACGTACCATTCTTTATTATCAAACTGTTAGCCCTTAAGAACATCTATAGCATTTGCTGCTTCGTCAGCATTCTCAAGGTTAACGAATCTGAATCATTGATTGACAACCCGAGATGGTTTCAAGAAATTTTATTTTTAGATGATTAAACGCTGATTGTAATCGTCAATGGATCTAATGGTTGACGAATAGGCGTTGTTGATTTCAAAAGTAATGAATGATAATTTTGGTGGTTTGATGTGATAATTCATCATAGAATACAAATGAATATAATTCATGAATGTAGTGATCTTTAGAAAGATAACATCTGCTATAGCTTTACTTGAATTCTGATATGTCAAATTCAGAATATGTAATTTGATTTGAATGAAAATGGTTGTTCTTTGGTGCGCGGATACATATGTGGATGTAAGTAGTATAGTTACTGATTATTGAATCAGAATTTGAAGAATGTACAATGTAACATATTAATGTGAGATATAAATATTTCTCGGGTATTACCTACCCATTAAAATATTTTCACAATTAACAGTTTGTACAAAAGAGAAGATATACGTTCATATATGTATTCTTCAGATATAATATAGATTTAATGAGTTAATATAATATTAAACTCATTTGATTTGCGGTTGAAACGAGAATAAATAATCTCCAAAACCTTAGAGATTTCATAATTGTCGCGAAATATTTCGCTAATGAAGTTATGAATCAATACTTCATCGTTCATTGTTATTGATATACCTCAGTATATGATGTCGGTACTCGTGGAATTCTTGTGAAATTCATAAGGCACGAATGATGTTTTCTAGAAAGTTTCGAGTACATCGAAAATGAAAGTATACAATCAATCATGTATTTGAGTAATACACTTGGTTTATTATGAAATGGAGTTTATTGTGTTGAAGCAGTGATTAACGATTGTTAAGTCATTAACGAAGGATGTACATCATAGCATATTAATGATATGAATTAATCAAGTAGTACATAGTAGTTAAGATTCACACGTAATAGCTTAGTATGAAAAGATTTATTATTGTTCCAATTCATATATATAAAGTATACATATGTAATTCTTCAGGAAGAATGAGTCAATACATCTTAACTCATTATTACTAATATTCCTTGGTATCTATGGGGCGTATGATGTTGATGTTTGAGGTACTGAGTGTGATGTTGAGGCGTGGAATGTGGATGTTTTCGTTGGTGAAGCTGGTGATGTTGGTGGTGATGCCGATGGTACTGGTGGTACTGGTTATGCTGCTGGTGCTGCTGCTGGTGTTCGTAGGTTTCGCACCATATTCTCCAGAGCCACTACTCGAGCGCGAAGCTCGTTGACTTCTTCTATTATTCCGGGATGATTGGCGGTTCGGACAAGTGGATGAATAAGATCTAAAATTTTAGATATTATATATTAGTGACTGGATATCCTGGAAATGAGGGTGAAAATAGTGTTCCGAACGGGTTCGCCAGTAAGTGCTTCAGGTTCTTCACCAAGAGGTGAATTCGGTTGGTGGAAGGGATCACCTTCTTCTTGTCTCCATTGATTAAGTTTACTACGAATCCATCCCCAATTCATCCAAAATAGATGATGGCTGATTGGTTGGTTCATTCCGGTTACGCTGCCATTGGAGCTCGAAGAGTTCGAGGAATCCATATTATGTGTTTGGAATTAGGGTTTTTGATATGAGATTAGTTTTGAATACTGGATGATATATTCGTCTCCTCGAATACGTGTATATAGCAAAAATATTTCCGTAATTTATGGAGGGAATTTAGGAAAAGTGTTAGACAAAATCTATTAGGATAGATACGATAAGATATAATAAGATATGATGTGTCTTTACTTTAATAATGGCAGTATGACGTGTCGAGATCATAAAGTGATAAGTATGTAATCTAATAATTTTTTGATTAAAGGCTTTCAATTCGTATACTGTGATAACCCAATGACATTTTTCGATTCGCAAACCGATGCATAAAGGCATAAGGCATATAGGTACGTGATATAACAGAGAGTTATATACGTTTGAGTGTGAGTAGTAACAATTATAAGAATTTCAAAATCATGGATAATATTTCATGTAATACATATGTAATACACATAACCATGATAGATGACTTATGAATGTCAAGAATTTCTGAAATCATTGTGTCGCATTTAGATGCGGTGGTGTAATTGGATAGTACTCAGGAAAGTGAGCAGAGTTCTTAGATTAGCTCGGCATTCTAAGATAAGTAAAGTTTCTAAAGTTTCTATGGTCAAGGAAAGTTGTAGTCCTACATTAGGAAAGAGACTTTGATTAGAATCTTTAAGTCAAGTTTGGTAAAGCATGATTGTTAAGATTATAAGGCAATTCTAAATGCTTTAAGTCTAAGGCAGGAAAGGTTATAGTTTCCTAGATTGCTAAGGCACCCTAGCTAGCAAGTAAGGCACACATAAAAATGCAATCCTGGTTCTCTATAACAGCCTGGTTATGCTCTGATACCAATCTGTAACGTCCTCCCAATAGGGTCTGGAAGAAACGTTACTAATATCAAATAAACCAACATATTATAATACGAGAACAATACTAAATGAGAAAATTTAACTTTATTGAGTACGCAGCGGAAAATGAAATGTCGTTACAATAATGGAAATAACGATAAAGTAATTGTTCATATGCAGAAGTAATAAATGCGATATCTCTTGATCCTAAGTCCAAGTAGCATCACATAAGTAGTAGATAAGAAAGCTTGAATCAAACAGCACCTGAGACAAAACATGCTAAAGTGTCAACCAAAAAGGTTGAGTGAAGTTCATAGGTTTAACAAAAGTAGTTATCGTTGTTTTTAGACCACAAGATTTAGTTGTAAAGTTGATCTCCCGCAGGATCAAAAAGTAGATCTCGCAGATCCAAAAGTAGTACTGATTCGTGATATTTTAGACTAAACGTTTGTTTTGTTGCCCCGATGATAAGTTGGCAGTACCTTATCACCATGTTTAAATCATTATTAAGTAATACAAAGACATCACGGTCAAATGTATCGGGGACGTTACTCCCGATAGGCCTACCCCCAATAATTAAGAATGCCTTATCCTGAAAGCAATTAAAAAATATCACTGTGGGGTCTTAGTAGCATAAGCTAGTCATAGTACAGTTTAGGTTCGTACTTGTGTCTAAGTTGTTTAAAGTATAAAAGCAGCATGTGTCTCACCCCAGTAAGTATAAAAAGTGCTATAGCAATAAGAGTGGGGCTATGAAAGTCACCTTAGTAAGTAGAGAGAGAGTTATTCCTCGGAATAAAGAGTTGAACGAGTGAGCAGGAAAGTCAACCTATTGACATTTAAGAGTAGTTAAGTGTTTTGCCCATGTTTAAGTTTAAGTATGTGTTTAAGTATAGTTTGTTTTACTAAGTTTCTATTCCTAGTAAGTTACTATTTTTATAAAGTTTCCATTTTTAGAAAGTTTCTTATTTTACTAAGTTTCTATGACTAGAGAGTTTCTACTTTTATGAGTGTTTTTCATTTTAGGATACTTGCCGTATTAGATAAGCTTCCAATCACCCCTTTCCCTTCGAATGGCTAATTTAGATCTAGGGGCTTGAGCCATAGGACCCTTTAAATCGGAAATCCAAACCCTCTGCC
The DNA here is from genome assembly GCF_046630445.1 of Rutidosis leptorrhynchoides. Classification (NCBI taxonomy): domain Eukaryota; kingdom Viridiplantae; phylum Streptophyta; class Magnoliopsida; order Asterales; family Asteraceae; genus Rutidosis; species Rutidosis leptorrhynchoides. The sequence goes on along the minus strand of NC_092333.1, from coordinate 670,617,170 downwards.
TAGAATCTCGTAGAAACCATTCGTCAAGAAAGTTCGAAGATCTATACATCTCTAATACATATCCCAAAATGTTTTTGTGCTACAATATAAGTAGTAGGTTATAGGTGCTAGTAATAGTAATAGTGTATACATGTTAAGTACTAGTATAATTAGTATTAGGGTTTAAGGTTTTAATATGTATATGTATATATAATTCGTATATATACATAAAAATATTTTTTTTTTACATGTATATATGTATATATAAATCTAGGAGTGTTTATGTATATACTTATGAATAACAAGTTTATAATATGAATATGAATTAACAAAGATTAAAGTTTATGTAAATAGTTTAGGGTTTATGTTATACCTTTGAAGATTCAAGATAATTAACAAAGAAAAGATGAACACGATGAAGATGGAAGATCAAAGCCTTAAAAATCTTGAAGAACTCCTTGAAGATTCTTGAAGAACACGAAGAACAAGCTTGAAGATCCGAATACCACAAGAGAGGGAGAGGGAGAGATTGTTTTTGAGAGAGGATTTTGGTGTGATTTGTGAATGAGAAACTAGGAGTCTAGGAGTGTTTATATAGTGCAAGTATTAGAGTGTTAGTCAACATAAGGATGTTCTAATTAATGATTTTATTTTGTTTTATAATTTTTAGTCAACAAAAGGTGATACTAGTTTATAATTAGTCAACATAAGGATGTACTAGTTTATACTTTATTTTTAGTCAACATAAGGATGTAATTGTTTAAGATTCTTTAGTCTCATTATTATTACTATTATTATTATTATTATGTTTATTATTATTTTTACATTTACTACATGATAAGTATTATTTTCTTTTTACTAATTCATGACTTGTATTTATTTTTATTTAGTTCCCAATTGTTTTATTATTTATATAAATGTCACTTTTTATTTATTACTTATAGATTAATAGTTATAAATAATATTATTGAAATGCATAAATTTTAATTAGCAGTGAGTGTCGAATAAAAGTTTATTATTTGGTCAACGTTAAATTGATTGTGTATATAACAACCCTTAAATAATTAATACGTATAGTCAGACAGTAAACCCTAGGGTCATTTCAGTAATTTCAGAAGTCAAAAAGTGAGGGTTGTTATACCCGCCTAATTGCTTGCCAGTGATGAGTACTAGGATTACTAGTATATCTACTCAGTTTTCCCACTGCAAAAGCAATATCCGGCCTTGTACAAGTCATGGCGTACATCAAACAGCCAATCACCTGAGAATACTCAAGTTGTGATACAGCTTCACCTTGATTAGGCATAAACTTTTCACTTGAATCCACAGGGGTACTCACAGGAGTACATTCAAAACAATTAAACTTTTTCAATACCCTCTCAATATAATGAGATTGACAAATCGAAATTACTTTGCTTTCACGTTTGATCCTAGTGCCAAGGATAACGTCAGCCTCCCCCATATCTTTCAGGGAGAATTTTGATGACAAAAATTCTTTTGTTAAATCAACCTGACTTTGGTCAGTCCCAAAGATTAACATGTCATCAACATATAGACAAATTATAACTCCTTTACCAGAATCATCAAATTTACTATATACACGTTTATCTGCTTGGTTTAATTTAAAACCACTAAATAAAACCACTTAATCAAACTTCTGATGTCATTGCTTAGGTGCTTGTTTCAAACCATATAAGGACTTCACAAGTTTGCACACTTTGCCTTCATTTCCTGGCATGACAAAGCCCTGAGGTTGGTTCATATAAACCTTCTCATCCAAATCACCATTCAAGAATGCTGTCTTCACATCCATCTGATGAATAACCAGATTGTGAATTGTAGCCAAAGCAATCAGCAGTCTAATGGTAGTGATACGTGCCACAGGAGCATAAGTATCAAAATAGTCAATTCCAGACTTTTGTCTAAAGCTTTGAATGACTAACCTTGCCTTGAACTTTTCAATAGTTCCATCCACCTTCATCTTCTTTTTGAAGATCCATTTGCAACCCAAAGGTTTGCAACCAGGAGGTAGATCAGCCAACACCCAAGTGTTATTGCCCATGATGGAATCCATCTCATCAATAATTGCCTCTTTCCAGAATGCAACATCCTGAGACCTCATTGCTTCATCATATGTTTTGGGATCATCATCAACATTGAAACAATACGAATATTGGGTAGAAATATCATCCCTGGAACCTTCAACTAAGTATAGTTGAAAATCTGGTCCAAATGATTTAGGTTTCCTTTCTCTTTTGCTTTTTTGAAGCTCAAGTGACTTTTCTGAAGCTCAAGTGACTGATCAACAGCCTTTTCAGAGACTTCATCATTACAATCCTTGTTGATTCCATTGTTACTTAGAATCATATTCTTTGATCTATGTATAGATGAAAAACGATTTTCATCAAAGATTGCATCTCTTGAATCAATTACAGAATTGATTGAGACAAACTCATTAGGCTCTATTACATAGAACCTATATGCCTTGGAATGTTCAACATATCCAACAAATATGCAATCTAGACCTCTTTCACCTAAACTTTTCTTCTTGAGATCAGGCAGTCTTACGACCGCCCTACAACCCCATACCCGAAGATATTTCCTTTTATGTGTAATCCTGTTTCTTTTGTTAGGAACTCTATTAAGCAAATAACAAGCTGTTAATATAGCTTCCCCCCAAAATCCTTCACTTAAACCCGAATAGGATAACATGGAATTAACCATTTCCTTGAGGACCCTATTCTTCCTTTCAGATATACCATTTTGTTGTGGAGTATAAGGAGCTGTGGTCTCATGGATAATACCAACGGATTGAAAATACGATTGGTCAATGTATTCACCTCCCCTATCCGTTCTAAGTCTTTTAATCAAAGCCTTTTGTTGTAATTCTATTTCAGTTTTAAATATTTTAAATTTATCTAATGATTCATCCTTAATATGTAACAAATAAACATAGCAAAACCTAGAAGCATCATCAATAAAAGTCACAAAATATTTCTTGTTCCCTAAAGTAGGAGTAGCATGCAAATCACATAAATCACTATGTATTAATTCCAAAATTTCAGTATCACGATGTACATTTTGAAATGGTTTCTTAGTGATCTTTGTTAACATACACGTTTTACACTTTTCATTGTTTATGTCAAAGGCCTGTATTAATCCATCTTTAGACATATCTTGCATTCTTTTAAAGTGTACATGTCCTAGTCTAGCATGCCAAAGTGTAGAATTATTTATGCTAGAAGTAGATATAAAAGCAAAATTAACATTCAAGTGATTAATGTTAAGTCTAAACATTCTATTGCATAAATAACCAAAACCAACAAACATACCATGTTTTGACAAAACAAACTTATCAGATTCAATCACTTGTTTATAACCACAACAATTTAACACACTACTGGAAATCAAATTTTTCCTTATTTGTGGTACATGCAAAACATCAAACAAACAAACAATTTTTCCAGAACTAAAACACAAATCCACACTTCCATGTTCATGAACAGAGGCTGTTGACTCATTTTCCATATGAAGAATTGATCCATCAGTCACGGACTCGTAAGTCTTGAACCAAAATCTATCCTTGCATACGTGGGTGGTAGCTCACGAGTCAACCCACCACGCGACATCATCATCCTGCACAAAATAAGCCTCAGATATATATGAAACATAATAATTCTTATTTGAATTATTAAATATATTCTGACCTTTTGAGTTGTGGTTGTTTAAACCATTTTCCGAACCGCTTGTGCTAGATCCTTTGGCATTATTATTACCAAAAATAACCTTGCAATCCCTTTTCATGTGTCCAGTTTTACCACACTTCCAACAAGTCAATTTAGACTTCTTATTCGGATTAGCCTTGTTATAACCTTGATGTTTACGTTTGCCCTTTTTGTCATTATTACCAGTGAACTTTTTATGTTCCACCATATTGACAACAGACGTACCAGCAACTTCGTTGCTCTTTGGCTTGTCATTATCCTGCAACCTGAGGGATTCCTCAATACGCAGATGACTACCTAACTCAAAAAGAGTTAACTACTCCTTCTTATGTTTCAAAGAATGTTTAAATTCTTTCCAAGATGGAGGTAGTTTATCAATTATGCTTGAGACTTTAATAGACTCATCCATATTCATTTTATGTTGTGTGAATTGACCAAGTATACGAATGAGCTCATTGTATTGTTCCAAGACCGGTCTAGAATCGACCATCTTGTAATTATTAAAATTATTCACAAGGAAATTTTTACTAGAAGCATCCTCAGACATATACTTGGTTTCTAAACAGTCACATAGTTCTTTAGCAGATTCAACATTTTGGTAAATATCAAAAAGAGAATCAGCCATACCATTGAGGATTAAACCTCTAGCGATGTAGTCATCGTTCTCCCACTTGCACCTTTTCCGAATTTGTTCAACAGTGGCATCATCACCATGATCTTCAGGAATTGGTGTGCTGAGTACGTACACCACACTCATGATGCTCAGAAAGAAGTGCATCTTCTTTTGTCATCTCCTAAAATTAATTCCCTCAAACTTATCAAGTTTGGAGAAATTCGCCGTCTTGTGTTTCATCGTAGCCGCCATCGATTATAACAGATAATTACTTTCGATTGTTGGAGGTTTTATTGAAATTTCGTGTAGGGTAAAATAATCGATAGCCGGATAAATCACTGAATCGTGGTATCACTTTCCGAAAGTAATTATTCGACCCTTATTGCCTGGGTTACACGAATATCACTTTGGGATAAGACAGAGATTAGTTCTTGTTATTGGCAATAAACAAGAACTCTTTTGCATAAGAGTATTAAGGTGTTTTTGTGTGTGTTTATTCTCATGAATAATAGTCCATATTTATAGGCACCCAAAAACAAGTATTATTCCACGATGATGTTTCACCTACTCCACGATATAGATGTTTCACTAACTCCACGATAGAGATGTTTCACTAACTCCATGATGGAGATGCTTCACTAACTCCACGATGGAGATGTTTCACCTACTCCGCGATGGAGATGTTTCACCAACTTTTTAACAGCAAAAGTGGGTGCATGAATAATACTTCCGTAATCACTCAAATTTGTGATAATCGAAAACCACTTTCGGGTCCGGGTAATATATCACTTAATGGGTGTACAATCCGTACCTCCTAACCCATTTACAAGTGTAGATTAAATCCCCCAATTACACTAAATTTCCAACAGATTTGATGTGGTGAAATGGGTGGGTATGGTAGCAAGTCCAGTTGGGTTTATACATTAGTAATTTTCATCATTTTTATTTATTTAATTTTTTTTTTATTTTTTAAAGATTGTTTAACTTAACAGTAGTTTAGTTCTTCTAGTAAACTGATTTAGGAAGTGAAAAGCATTTAAATACTCCCGGGCAGCATTTTTCAACTCTTTACCCATATGACCCCTTGGATACATCTTATACAAAATTGACTGATTCTTAGGTTAACGGGTCAAAGTTGCTATCTTTCCTAAAAAAAAAAAATTTATATTATGTGACAGGAGCTACTATAAGTGCACAAGTAGTGGCTGCTCTATAAGGAAACATGCGGAGATGGCTTCACATGACCTAAAATCGGTGATCACAACGTATGAAGATCTGCAGACTCGGGAACTCGTTCCTTCGTACGCATAAAAAGTAGAGCTGACAATTTTTTTATCATCATAAATAACAAATTAGTTCATGTATAAATCCTACATAGTGTGTGTATGGGAATGATTTTATGATACAGAGGTGTATATTACAATGGCAGCTTGTTCCAAAATTGACATAAATCCTAAAAAATTGATTTCCAAAATATGTGTTATTACTCTGAACCTAAAAAGAAACCAACTTTAAATAGTCTTGATAAACTGATCCTGAACTTCTTAAGTATTTTGATAAATTGGGTATTCCTTTAAAAGAAAAGAATCGATTGGCTAATGTTGTGGTAGATGCTGTTCTTTTTTTTTTCTTTTTTTTCTTTTTTTTTTTTTTTTTTGAACGGCACGTTAGCTTCGCAGGTTAGTGGTTAGCACACACGCAGTCAGAGGAGGAAACCGGACCGTAACCAGAGGGTAGAGAGACCGAGGTCTCACAGGTTAAGGCGGGGAAAACCCCCTTGGCGCAAGCGAGACTCGAACCCGGGTCTCTACTCACCTAACACCCCCAGGTGTTAGACCACTGAGGCAAAGCCCCAATGGCGGTAGATGCTGTTCTTGATAGTGTGTTTATTGCTACAACTCATAGGAAAACATTGGAGAAATCTGGAGTCATATTTTGATCGATTTCGGAAGCGACTAAGGAGTACCCTGATTTAGTTAAGAAGCATTTAGGCAAAGTTGTTTCAAGTTTTTTTTTTTTTTTGTTTTTTTTTGTTTTTTTGTTTTTTTTGTTTTTTTTTTGGCGAAAAAGACGAAGACTATATAAAAACAAAAACGTTTTCGAAAAGAAAACGATTTCAACAAGAGATACAAAAGAGAACTCCGATGAGGGTCGTAACTAAAAACGGCTAAATATAAGAATTATCTATATCAAGCCTCATCTTACCTAAACCGAAACAATGCTAACAAAAAACAAAACGATCCACGAAACCAAAAGTACGCAACGAAACATGAAACCTAAAGAATCGAATCCAAAAGCAAGCAAAGTTGTTTCAAGTGATGATAACTTTTATGCTGCTTTGAATGCAGCTGTATTTAGTGATGGATCTTTTGTGTATATACCTAAAGACACTAAATGCCCAATGCAAATTTTCACTTATCGTAGAATAAACACAATAGAAACGGGTCCATTTGAACGAACTTTTATAGTAGCAGATGATAGAAGTTTTGTTGAGTATTTAGAGGGTTGTACTGAAATGAAACAAGCACAACCATGAGGTCCCAGCAGCAGCCCGCAACAACAATCATGCTAATAACAACAACAAAATGGCTACAACACAACATCACATGGCTGACCCCTCTCGAATGCATAATAACATGGCTAGGTTCGAAAGGTCTTCCTATGGTTGCCTGATGGTCAACAGATGGCCCCGGTTCCAACTCATGGCTACGGTTACTTAATGAGCCATCAAGGACTAGGAGGGCTAGCTCATCTGGCTAGGGCTAACCAAGGGAAAAATATCTGTTTTACCTTCTCATCATTACTTAAATGAATGAAATGAGATTGATGGTGCCTAATGGTGAGCCAAAGGTGGAACCAATGTCTGGTCTTAACTTAGGCAATGGTGCACCTATTTACCATCAGATTATGAACCATTTACCCCTCGGGCCATAGATGTAATTCCCGGCGGCTGCTGGAACTATAGTTGGTACGTTCCCGACCAATTACCTAGGTATTTCAATCGCGTCAAACATGAAGTTACCATCGAATTGGGACTTTTTGGGTGTTTGACAAAATACTATTAAATATACCTGCTACCTGCAGATCTTAGTCAATTTATATTACTGTAATTTGAACATAATTTGAAATTGAATATATACCATACGTGCATATAATACCCAAAAAAAAGGAAGCATCTTTATGAATCCAATTAACCAATTTTAGTTCTCTTGCACAAGAACAACCAATAACCAACTATGAACATAAAAAGGACCGAACAAAATCATATTGTACCTACATAAAAGATATGCATACTGGTTACCTCTCAAAAGGTGTTATGCTACGCACTAGTTAATATTAAGTATCTGAAGGATATACCGAGTCAACAAGCGTCGATTTATTGGCGACTTGAGTCGCTTAAACCCTAAATTGAAATTCAGGCATGTTTAAAACCCATAGAAATTTGATTCTACCATTTTCAGCGCCTCACACTTTTTTATTTTTTTTAATTATCTTTTCATTTTTTTTAAACCTACTATCCCGTAACGCGATGTGCAGAAGACATCATTGGGTGAAGTTCAAAGGTAAAAGGGCAACCTTGTGTCAGTTTTATGCTACTCTATTCTTCTAAAGATGCTTTTTTAAAGTGATTATGGCTACTTATAAATCACATACAATAAAATAAGGTCCTTATTTTTATGTTATTTTCCAGTAGTTTTACATTATATCACTCATAAGTTTCCCTTACAACACTCTCTCACCAACAATCACCAATATATTTCTTTCCGCCAAACACACCTAAATTGTTTATGGAGTTGACTTCAAATCCAAATACGTTGTTTATGCTTTTGAAACTCGTTAAGGAAAGAGCTAGAATATCATAACTTTGACCTTAATTAGGACATTTAAACATATTAATTTTGCATTCAGAGAGAGTGATGATTGAATAGTGTCACTTTATGTAACAATTATCGTAAGCTATGCTTGATCAACTCAACAAATCAGCTGAATCAAGCTTACTATTCAATAACAATTGAATAACATAGCTAATTGAGCTACACGTGTCACTAAATAAATCATAAAACCTACCAACGACGATGAATAATTACAAGTAGAGCCAATAATTATATTTCTGAACTAAACACAAATTAGAGATATTTACTCTTGGCTGTACTGGTTGTCAACATATCACAATTTCATGTTTAACCCCATTGCTAAATTATGGGTCTACATTGCACTCTCTTTATCTTGATGGTTGTCGTTCCATCACCGACACGGGACTTGAATTAGTTGCTTTAGATTGTCCTTTATTGTCTTTTATAAGTCTTATGTATTGTAGTGTTAGTGATCCCGGGTTGGAAATCTTATCAAAATCATTCTAAAATATTATAGGAAAAAATGGGTCTCAACCCGCCCATTTTACCATTTCCAGTTTTGCTAAATCGGAGATCGGGTGATGTAAATGAACAAGGTGGGACCATTGTTGATGGAGGTAACGTTTGCGGGACAGATAAGCAACAAAATGGCAATGGTAGTAGTCTAGTGACTTTATATATCTATATAAAGTCATAAAGTAAACAGAGATGGGTCAACAATGTATGAAATTAGTCGAATTGTATGACCAAAGCTATCTAAAAAACATAGCACTTTTTTTTTTATTAAAAAAAGTAGTTTTTGCAATCATATCTTATCCTAATTACTTATATGTGTTCATAAAGTATTGTAGGTTAATACAGCACCGCTTGTTCCATTAAGCATACACGTTCAACCTGTATGATAACGCCATAACCTGACCGACCCACCCATTTTACCACTTCCACCTTTTGCTACAGCCTACATTGATCCAAGGATGCCTACTGTTTGATGCAACACATTTTGAGGACTCCAAAAATCCCATAAACAAAACTACTAACCTTTCCTAGAAGACATTTGATCACTTAAAACTATCGTACCACAACAAACGATATAAAACTTGTATATCCAAAGCAGAAGTATAACAATAAACCAAACAAACATACAAAAACGTCATTAACAACAAAGTACCCTTAAAATTTAGTCAGTTGGGTTTCACTAACCAACATTTCCCATAATTCCATGTGGTCTCTGTAAATGAAGGTCTTTCAGCTAAGCTGACCAACAATTCTCCATTATGATGGACAATCATTCGGAATTAAAGGTCCGAGGGTGTTTTTTGATGACTCCTTCTGCAATATATACACAACAGCAGCAACAACAACAAAACCCACCCACCCACCCATCCACACAGAGACACACACACACATACATACATACATACACACACAGAGATACATAGATACATACATACATACATACATACACAGAGAGATACATGGATACATACATACATACTTGCATAAGAATACATACAATACGCATGCTTACGTTACACTACATACATAAACATACAGACGTACATACATACCTGCATAAGCATACACACGTACGTGTGTATGACCATACTTATATACAAAGCTAAACATACATGCATACATCCAAGAACATATATACAACACCTACCTACCTACATACGTACGTACAAAAATACATACATCCACAAGCATACACACACAAACATGCGAACCTAAAGTAGACATATATACATATACATGTATACCTACATATACCCATACATACACATATAGACATACATACATACATAAAGCAACCTACGCCCATACATAAACATTGCATACAAACATACACATACAACAAGATAAAAAAAGTGGTACAAATAAATATAGAAATTTAAACCTCACCTTATATTTCTTCATCATCCGATATATCTGAATATCGGTACCGGTAAGCAACTCCCACAATATTATTCCGTAGGAGAACACGTCAACCTTACAAAAATCATGCATTGCAAAACAAAAACAAAAAAAAAAAAATATTAAAAAAGGTTACAAAATCAAGGTGTAACAATAATGAGAATTACAAGTAAAACTATAAAAAAAAATAAGGAGGTGGGGGCATCATTACCTTTTTGAAAACATGTTTTCTTCCGCGACCTAGAACTTCGGAAGCCGTCTACGGGAGCGTATCCCTGTTTCCACATGAAACCAGACTGTTTTTCCAAATTTTGAAAAGTCTCAAATCAGCTACCTTGCATATTGGGTGTTCAGTGTCCTTAAGATTCGCTAGCAAATTCGTACACTTTAGATCAAAGTGTACAATCTTTTTTATATGAAGATATTCCATACCTATTGCAACATCCATTGCAATGATTACTTTCTTCCTGTAATCAAGATCGCTAAAAAATCAAACAAAGAAAGATGAAAGAGATAAGTATATAAAACGAATTTGACAATACACCTAAATTCAAATGGATTTGTAAAAAACTAACAAAAAAGATAACCTATTATTATAACTTAAAACGTGTTTAAGCGAATCATCCAACATAGCTCAAAAGACTGTTGCTATAGTCACGTGAGGGCCGTCCCGCACTAGGCCATAGAAACCTATGACATTCGGGTGATTAATTTTAGAAAAACGAACCGCTTCGTTAATAAACTCTTTTGTAATGAACCAAAATGTAAGTATTTACACATACAAAATGCAAAAAAGGAAAATAATAATAATATAAAAAAAAAAATTTAAGAACTTACCTCTCTCCGCCCCCCTTCCATTCATCTTTTTAACAGCCACATCCGCACCCTCTATCTACCATGACGAACGCACTAGCTCCGAGTTTACGTACTTTTTCTAAATCTTTGTTTTCTATAATATGCACAGGCCCATAATGAAGATGTCTTAATAGTTACTTATTTGAAATAATTCTTAAATATTTTTTCATAGTACTGTGAAATAATACATGCAAAGAACTTGTATCATCACTAGAAGTGTCAAAAGCAGATAATGCATCCGTATGTCACTAATGTTGATACAAGTTCTTTGTAGATATTGTTTCAGAATACCATAAAAGAACATTTAAAATTATTTCAAATAAGTAACTATTATGACATCTTTATTATGGACTTGTGCAGATTATAGAAAACAAAGATTTAAAAGAATTGCGTGAAGTCAGGACTGGTGCGTTTGGCACCGTTCATCATGGTAGATGGAGGGGGCAGACGTGGCAATCAAAAAGATGAATGGAGGGGGCGGAGAGAGGTAAGTACTTAATATCTTTTTTTATTATTATAATTTTTTTTTTTACATTTTGTATGTGTAAGTAATTACATTTTGGTTCATTCAAAAGAGTTTATTAATAATTAACGAGACGGTTCGTCTTTCTAAAATCATCACCTGAATGTCATGGGTTTCTATGGCCTAGTACAGGATGACCTCATGGGACTTTAGCAACATTCTCTAAGCTATGTTGGATGGTTCGCTTAAACAGGTTTTACATTCTAATAATAGGTAATCTTTTTATTAGTTTTTTACAATACCATTTGCATTTAGGTGTATTATCAAATTCGTTTTATATACTTATTTCATTCATGCTTCTCTGTTTGATTTTTAGCGATTTTGATTACCAGAAGAAAGTAATCATTGCAATGGATGTTGCAATAGGTATGGAATATCTCCACATCAAAAAGATTGTACACTTTGATCTAAAGTGTGCGAATTTGCTAGTGAAACTGAAAGACCCTAAACGCCAATATGCAAGGTAGTTGATTTGGGACTTTCCAAAATTGAGAGAAACAGTCTGGTTTCATGTGGATACAATGGTACACTCCCGTGAACCGCTCCAGAGGTTCTAGTTCGTGGAAGAAAACACGTTTCCGAAAAGGTAAAGATGTCCCCCTCATTTTTTTACTATTTTTATTTTTTAAAGTTTTATTTGTAATTCTCTTTTATTGTTACACCTTCATTTTGTAACGTTCTTTTAAAATAAAAAATTAATTGTTTTTTTTTTTTTTGTTTTGCAACGCCTGATTTTTGTAAGGTTGACGTGTTCTCCTACGTAATAGTCTTATGGGAGCTACTTACCGGTACAACACCGTATTTAGATATATCGGATGATGAAAAAAATAGAAGATGAGGTTTAACTTTCTATGTTTATTTGTACCACCTTTAAGTTTGTTATACTATGGATAATAAATAAATAATAATATAATATATATATATATATATATATATATATATATATATATATATATATATATATATATATATATAATCAAGAGGGAAGCACTTTTTTGGGGGAAGTGGGGGGAAGTAATTTTTTTTCGTTTTTTGAAAAAACTTTGTTCACGAACATTATAGATTAGATGAAATTATGAACATTTAAAAAAGACACTTTGTGATGAATATCATTATTTTGGCGGGAAAACGCTCGAAGAAAAAAATAAAAACATTCAATGCATTAAATGTTTTGCTGCTGAGTTTTTTTTAAGGGGTTAGAAAGTAGGGTTTAGAAATTAGGGGTTTACAAATTAGGGTTTAGCTATTAGGGTTTAGAAATTAGGGTTTTGGGTTTAGAAATTAGGGTTTAGGGTTTGGAAATTAGGGTTTAGATTGAATATTTTAACACGAACGGTTTAGAGTTTAGGGTTTAGGGTTTTGGGTTGAGGGTTTACGGAGTAAACCCGAAAACCCTAAACCCTAAACTCTAAATCGGGCTAAATTCGAAAAAAACACTTCACACAAGATGAAAACAAACGATGCAAATAAACTCAGCAGCAAAACATTCAATGCATTGAATGTTTTTATTTTTTTCTTCGAGCGTTTTCCCGCCAAAATAATGACATTCATCACAAAGTGTCTTTTTTAAATATTCATATTTTCATCTAATCTATAAAGTTCGTGAACAAAGTTTTTTCAAAAAACGAAAAAATAAAAAAAATAATTTGTTTCCCCCTTCCCCCCAAAAAAGTGCTTCCCTCTTGATTATGACCCTATATATATATATATATATATATATATATATATATATATATATATATATATATATATATATATATATATATATATATATATATATATATATTGCAGAAGAAGTTATCACAAACACGCTCCGACCTTCAATTCCGTATGATTGTCCATCAAAATGGAAACTACTGATAAAGAATTGTTGGACAGCCGACCCCTAAAAGACCTTCGTTTACATAAATGATAAATCACAAGGGAATTAAGGGAAATGTTGGTCAGTGAAACCTGACTGACTAAATTTTAAGGGTACTTTGTTGTTAGTGATGCTTTTGTGTGTTTGTTTGGTTTGCTGTTAAACTTCTGCTTTGGATATAAATATTTAATATTGTTTGTTGCGGTACGATAGTTTTAAGTGATAAAATGTCTTCTAGGAAGAGAACTAGAAGAATTAGTAGTTTTGTTGATCGCGTTTTTGGAGTCCTCAAAATGTGTTGCATCAAACGATAGGCATCCTTGGCTCAATGTAGCAAAGGTGGAAGTGGTAAAATGGGCGGGTTAGTCAGGTGATGGCGTTATTATGGCGTTACCATACAGGTTGAACGTGTATGCTTAATGGAACAAGAAGAGGTGATGTATTGACATACAATACTTTATGAACACATATAAGTAATTAGGTTAAGATATCATTGCAAAAACTACTAGAATTTTTAAAATGTTATGCTTTTTAGATAGCTTTGATTATACAATTTGGCTGATTTCACACATTCTTGACCCATAACAATATGTTTGACACGAGCACACGACCTAACGTGTTGAAAATTGAACTTGAGATCCTTAACATGCAAATAATTTCATTTTAAACTGTTAACCAAATAAAATAAAACGAGATACCTTATTATCATGATCCAGCATCAAAACCATCAGGCTTCTAATCTCCAAATCAGAAGCAGCCTTAAATGAAAAGGAAAAATTACGAAGCAAATTAATTAATAATCTTAAAAATGATAAATAAACAAGAATACAATAGAGAAATAAAAATTGGGTAAAGTGTTGCATTGAGGTCTCAGATATATACGTGCATATCATTAATTAAGGTCAAATTATTAATTAATTATGATAAAAAAGAGGTGTACTATTATTAATTCATCAGCAAAGTCGTCATACCTTCTACGAAAATCCAAATTAAAACTATCCAACTCCTTTTTGATGAGGATTTCATCACCTTTACTAAAAAAATTCGCACACTCCAAACAAAATTCGAAAACTATTTCAAGAAACGAAATAGATCTCTGTATATAACAAGGTGTTATTTGTAAAATTTGTATACTTGAAGCTTTGTACAAAAGGCTCGACGTCAATTTTATTCCCCTTCAAATCAGAAATATACTACTTGAAGCTTTCACTATCGGCAATAAAGCCCTCTGCTACAATCAATCAATCAATCATGTTGTTAATAATAGAAAATAATATTCATTCATTCATTGGCCGGCTTACTAATTAAAATTCATTAGTAAGCTGATGAAGAAGAAGAATAGAATAGTTGCCAAAACTTGAGTTCAGTTACAAAAATGGTTCTGGTTTAGCATTATTAAAGGCTCCAACAATTAGGTTTTCGGAAATTTTGGACCTTTTTTAGGGATTTTGTTGGGAGTCGGTTCCTTCATATCATCATTCGCTTGTCATTTATTATTTGTTCTTAATAAACTCTTCTCTACTAAATTATTAAAACAATTTGTTAATACAAACATAATAGATTAAACCTCCTTCAATGAGATTTTAATTGAATCAAAAAATTCTAGCTCTTTTTGGGTATATCAATTAAGGACCGGAAAAAAAACAAATTGTTGCCAACGTTTCTCTCTGACTCTGACTCTACATCTCCAAAAAAACAAAAACCCACTTTGGACTTAAATCGACGATTGCTGCCATTCTAGAACAAATTAGAAGCTGAGACCTACACCATTCAACTCGCGCAATTTTCCCGGACCCAACCGTACCTTTTTTTTTCCCGGCGATTGTTGTGCCACCCGCCGCCACTCGCCGCACGCGCCGTCGCGAGAACTAACCCATAACCGTTATCTTTTTCTAAATTTTGCAGGGCTCCATCACCAAGAGGGTGCTGACTGCTAGCCGTGTACCGCCGAGGACTGCTGCCGGTTAACGCCGCTAATTGTGGACGTGTACCGCCGCTGACCAGGGCCGCTTCAGCTGCCTATTGAATTAGAAGCCGTAACCTACATCATTAAACTTGCGGCATTTTTCTGATTCTGTGAGTTCGATTTTCGCCGGCAAGCGTTTCGAAACGCGCCGCCACGCGCCGTCGCTCAGTTCGCCGGAATTTTTTCCGGGCACTTTCTCTGTTCTTTTCGCAGGTATTAAAACGAAGCCTCGCTAATTCCGCCGCCTCCTGCTGCCCTTGTGCCGTCGCTAGCCACCGCTGCCGGAATTTCCTTGTTTACACAAGGCTGTGTTTGTTTCTTTCTACCCTTAAACTTCTTTTACCCTTAACCTTACTTTGACTGTATTATCCTAATCTTGTGAGCCTTACTTTTTTGTATACTAGTTACGTGATTGGTATTATTAGAATATACGGAGTATTTTTCTAACTTGCTGAACTTGTTTTTTTATTTATTTTCTTATCTCATCTATTTATTTCTTACCATTTGCTATCTTTTTCCTATCTTTTGCCTTACTTTGACTGTTTACTATTGTATAGCCCGGTCTTTATTGTATTTTACTTTTTTGTTTTGAATTCTCTCAATTTTTATTTTCTTTATAGGTTAATATAGACCCTACTAGCACCTATGATCACCTGAGGTCATGTCCTCCTAGATTAGGGGCGGATAGGACTAGAGGGGTTAGAGGGGGTAATAGGGTTGCTACCCCGGGTGGGATTAGAGTGGGTAGTTGGAATATAGGAACCTTGACGGGCAAGAGGATTGAGCTCGTTGATACATTTCTTAAGAGTAATGTAGACATAGGGTGTGTTCAAGAGACTAGATGGAAGGGTGAAGGGGCGGTAGATATTAAAGACTATAGGTTGTGGTACTCGGGTTCTAGGATAGCACGAAACGGGGTAGGTATCTTTTTGGGCAAACTACATAAGGATAACGTTGTTGACGTGAGTAGGCTTAGCGATAGGATTATGTCGGTTAGTCTAATTATTAAGGAGGAGACTTTCACGGTCATAAGCGCATACGCACCTCACACGGGCTTAAGTGATGCGGAGAAGAAGAGTTTTTGGGAATTGTTAGATGAGGTAGTGAGGGGGTGCCCAGCGGACCATCGACTGATTATAGGGGGTGATCTGAATGGACACATAGGAGTGGAGGCAGAAGGTTACGAGGGAGCCCATGGGGGCTTTGGGTTTGGCCCTAGAAACGAAGAAGGGCGCTCAATCCTGGAGTTTGCCATTGCCCACGAGATGGTCGTAGCAAACTCTTTCTTCAAGAAGAGGGATGCTCAGTTAGCTACTTTTCATAGCGGGGGTCGTAGCACTCAGATTGACTTTTTGCTCCTCCGTAAAGGGGAACTTAGGACTTGTAGGGACTGTAAGGTCCTTCCAGCATTGACTTGCCCCTCCCAGCATCGATTGTTGGTCATGGACCTAGTCACTCGGGGAAGAGTTGGTAGGAGGGCCAGGGTTGTGCAACCTAGAGTCCTTTGGAAGAACCTGCACGGAGCGAATGCAGAGACTTTTAGAGCGACTGTTGCTGATAGATTGAGGGTAGAAGGGGATTACGTTGCCCCTACTGATGTAGATCAGATTTGGAACCGCATGGCGTCCACTATCAGAGATGTGGCAAAAGAGACTTTAGGGGTGGCAATAGGGACATCGAGAGCCCATAAGAGTAATAGAGAATCGTGGTGGCTTAATGACGATGTCCAAACGAAAGTCGCGTTAAAACAGACGAGGTTTAGGGAGCTCATTACTTTTGGAGAAGGGACACCTGCAGAGAGAACTAGGATAGAAGAAAGATATAAAGAAGCTAAAAGAGAAGCAAAGAAGGCCGTAGCTATTGCTAAAGACAAAGCATATGAAGATTTATGTAGGAAACTAAACTCTAAAGAGGGAGCTAATGACATATATAGGATAGCTAAAGCTAGGGAGCGAAGAAGCAGGGACTTGGTTAACGTCAAATTTATCAAGAATGAAGCGGGTCAAACTATAGTGAAAGAAGACCTTATTAGGAATAGATGGGAGGAGTATTTTGCATCCCTCTTCTGTAGGGAAAGACCCGAGCGGAACGGGGAACTCCATGAGGTTCGTGAGTATCAAAACAACTGTTTCTGTACGAGGATTAACCAGGAGGAAGTTAGATCGTCTCTACGAAAGATGGGGAGAAACAAAGCAGTAGGACCAGACCAAATTCCGATTGAGGCATGGAGGTGCCTAGGAGATGAAGGGGTTAGATGGCTGACAAACCTTTTCAACATGACGTTTAGAAGCGCAAAGATGCCTATGGAATGGAGACTTAGTGAGGTTATTCCCATTTACAAGAATAAGGGAGATGCGCAAATATGTAGTAATTATAGAGGCATAAAGTTACTTAGTCATACAATGAAGCTTTGGGAGAGAGTGATTGAGACGAGGCTCCGACGTGAGACAAAGGTTTCAGAGAACCAGTTCGGTTTCATGCCAGGACGTTCGTCGATAGAAGCGATCCACATCGTTAGAAGCCTTATGGAGAAGTATAGGGAAAAACAAAAGAACCTACACATGGCATTCGTAGACTTGGAAAAGGCTTATGACTGTGTCCCGCGTGAGCTGATTTGGAAGACCCTTAATGTTAGGGGTGTCCCAAGTAGATATATAAGGACTATTAGAGATATGTATGAGGGGGCGAAGACTCGTGTACGTACGACGGTAGGAAACACTGAGTTTTTCCCAGTAGAGGTAGGTTTACATCAGGGATCGGCCCTTAGCCCATATCTTTTCGCTTTGATTCTAGACGAACTGACTCAAAGGATACAAGATAACATCCCATGGTGCCTAATATTCGCGGACGATATTGTATTAGTTTCGGATTCCCAGGATGAGCTTAACAGAAGGATAGAGCAATGGAGGAGCGCCCTAGAATCAAATGGCCTACGGATTAGCAGACTTAAGTCGGAGTACCTTAGATGCGATTTCAGGACGAGCGAAGAGGAACAAGAGGATATTGTGGACGTCCGAATTGGGGACCAAATTTTACCTCCACAAGAGTCCTTTAGATATTTAGGCTCGATGCTTCACAAATCGGGAAGGATAGATGAGGACGTGACACATCGTATACGAGTAGGATGGTTGAAGTGGAGGGCAGCGAAAGGGGTATTGTGCGACAAGAAGGTACCCCTTAAATTGAAAGGGAAATTCTTCAAGGTGGCAATCAGACCGGCCATGTTGTACGGATCGGAGTGTTGGCCAATGACGAAAGCCCAGGAGAGAAGGATGGAGGTGGCAGAAATGAGGATGCTTAGGTGGACGTGTGGTAAGACAATGCTAGATTTGATACCAAATGGAGTTTTTAGGGAGAACTTGAAAGTTGGGAACATAACCAACAAGCTGAGGGAAGGACGACTAAGATGGTTTGGACATGTTTTGAGGCGCCCACTTTTAGCCCCGGTTAGGAGAGTCGAGACCCTTGTTGTTGGGGGCGTAAGGAGAAGGGGTAGACCCAGACGTAGGTTGGAGGATAGATTGAAGCTTGACATGAAGGAGCTCTTATTGACTGAGGACATGACTTCTGATAGGAATTTGTGGAGGAGTAGAATTAGAATAGATGACTAGGCTTTACATTTTGTTTATTTTTTTTTATATATTTATATTATATTTCCTGCCTACTTGCTTGCGTGCCTTATCGTATTGGCTGTACCTGTATTACGGTTATATTATATATCTATACTTATTGTAGCATTTTCAGAGGATTTATTGCACTATATGGTTACATGTTTGTATTACATTATATAGCAATTAATTTATACATACTTACATATCACATGCTTTTATGCTATCATTGTATGCTTATTTGTTTATGTTTACATTGTATACCATCTATCTTATACTGCATAGTATACCTACATGCTTCTTACCAACATGTTTTCGTATACTTATTGTACTTACATGACTGGTTATACTTGCATATTTGACACGCACATATTTTAATTATATGTTATATTACATTATTTTGTTACATGCTTTATTTACCTATACATATCGTATTGATATATACTTTATTCATGGTAAAGTTTCTTTTTTTTTATCTACTTTACTTGTATACTTTTACTGCACATATTGGAATTCATGGTTCTTTATGGTCGGAGGTCCCTAGGAAGCAGCCTCTCTGCTCTACAGAATAGGGAGGGACGACTTCCTCTACCTGGGGACCGATAGGTATCCGTGGGTGGAGGAATGACTTCCCTTTTACTTTAGGGTAGAGGAAAGGACTGTCTACATCTAACCTCCCCCATACTCCACTCTAGTGGAATTGGGTATTGTTGTTGTTGTTGTTGTTGTTGTAATTAAGGACCGGAAAGATTGAAGCAAAAACTCTTTTCGTTCGTTCCAAAGAAACCCAAATATTTCTTTCTAGTATATTAATCAAGAACACAAACAAATTGATAATGCCAAAATAAAGATAATTTTATGTTTTGTGGAATCGATTTTAACTTTAAAAAGAACGAATTGAAGGGACGTACCTGTAACTTTTCCTGATTTCCATCTGTGAAGAGTCTGGAACAACGATCTATTCGAATAGTTGTGAACCTTGAGAGTCTAGTTGGGTTTTAGATTGTAGTTCTAACTTTTAACCCTTAACCGAAGAATTAAAGTTGTTGAGCACAGATTAAATTCTCCAAAAATAAGTATTTGCACATTGTAAACTTCTCAACCATTAATAGAAGGTGATTAAACCATATTACTAATATTACTAAGGAAAATGAACTTGTAAAGGAATCTAGTCTAGTTCATTAAAAGAGTATAACCACACAAATACACATACACGTATAAAGGACCAAATTTAATTTTTCTCATAATGTAATATCACCTTGTACAGAACATGCATGATTGAGAAAAATAAGTAAAGCCCCTACATTCTCAACATTTGCTCATTAAGCACCTAATGTTTAACAAATAAACCAATCATATTAACTCCAAAAAAAAAAAAAAAAAAAAAAAAAAAAAAAAATATATATATATATATATATATATATATATATATATATATATATATATAAAACCTTAGGAGTTCAATCAGTACCTTAAAATCAGGTTCACTCGACTGTGTCGGAAAGGACGCTGTAGATGCCCTAATGGTTGAAGCCATATCACTCATACTCAACATGTTCGACCAATTTTGACGAAAATCGATCAATAGTTCAATACACATACATACAATTCCACAAACCTGTTCAACTGTCCATACAGTATGTGGTTGATATTTTGTTTCAAATGTAAAAGGACCAACCTACAAAAGAAATATTGTTTCATCAATTCACATAACTTAATTCAGAAAATAGATTAAGATGTGGTTAATTAATCATGCTTCTGATTATCTCTGATTGTTTAGGAGCCAAGTAAAGAGTTTCAAACTAGCAGCAAACTTTGTAGATAAACTAAACAACTTATTCATTTCTTTTAGAACCTAACTGGAAAGATGTTTTACTCCCATCCTAATACACAACAATTTTTTTTTTTACTTGAATGTTTTATTGGTCATTTTATGTATTCCATTTGAATCCATCTTATACTTGTATTCATTCTATTTAGTCACCTATAAAAAAAAAAACATATTGATGGACTTACATGCTGGCCATGGTACACTTGATTCAACATCAAATCCCGAAGCACGCCATCTCGGTAGGCCACCATCTAATACCCACACCCTATCATGTCCAAATACTCGGAACATCCTACTTATTATTATTAATTAATACCATCTCGGTAGGCCACCATCTAATACCCACACCCTATCATGGACAAATACTCGGAACATCCTACTTATTATTATTAATTAATAGACGTGTAACATACCACCAAACACGGTCTGCACTGAAGATCCCTTTATCATAAACAACAACTCCATCTTTATCAATACCAAGAGCCGAAACCCCAGCAGCAAACGCTTCCTCCGATGGCAACATGTGTGGCAGCTGAATCACTAAAAAAAACCACATTCTTCTTTACGAAATCTAAATTTATATAAACATGTCTTGCAATGTTTGATTGTGCATTTTGAAACTCATCATCTGATTTTTACAGTTTCATGTGCAGCAACTACTTTCAAATAATGAGTATTAAATAATTATATAATTTTGCAGTTAAAATGCTAACTTAAAGTCTGCATAAGTATTGAATATTAGAAAATACTGTAAAACTAGTTAAATGCTCTTACTTTATCCTTTTTTGATCTGTTATATAAATACTGAGAATTTTCCAAAACAACTCCCTCAAAAATGATTACTTCTGTATATATTTAACCATTAGAAGCTCAGTAACACAGTGTCCTGCAGTATGACTTGTCACAATAGGCACCTGATATTCATGAAGCGGATATCTTTGTTCGCCAGGCATGTACCAGGATGCATCCAACACCTGCAAGTTTAAACATTTCACAAATATGGGAACAATCATCATCACATATTGCCTAATAGTCAATAATAATACTTTCATAGAAAAACTCTAAGTTCAAGTGTTAAATAAATAGAGCAATCATACTAACTCCAAAAAAGAAAAAACAATTGTGGGTCGAATCAGTACCTTCAAATCAGGCTCACGCAGGTTGGCATGTAGCCAGTCAACTGAAACAACGGGCTCACCAGTCTACATGGACTGTGTCGAAAAGGACGATATAGATCCCCCCACAGTTGAAGCCATATCACTACGAACTAAGGTTTACCTTCTATGTGCCGTCAGGATGTCGTTCCATCACCGACAAGGAACTTAAATTGGTTGCTTCTGCTTGTCCTTTGTTGTCTTTTATTGGTCTTATGTATTGTAGTGTTAGTGATCCCGGGTTGGAAATCCTATCAAAATCATTCTAAGATTTTATATGAAAAAATGGGTCTCGACCCGTCCATTTTACCACTTCCAGCTTTGCTAAATCGGAGATTAAATTTAGTCAGTCAGGTTTCACTGACCAAGATCTCCCTTAATTCCCTAGTGATCTCGGTAAACGAAGGTCTTTCAGCTGACCAACACATCTCCATCAACGGTTTCCATTGTGATGGACATTCGGAATTGGTCGGAGGGTGTTTTTGATAACTCCTACAATATATAATATTATTATTATCCATAGTATAACAAATTAAAGGTGGTACAAATAAACATAGAAAGTTAAACCTTTAAGTAGAAGAACACGTCAACTTTACAAAAATCAGGCGTTGCAAAACAAAAACAAAAAAATAATTTTTTATTTTTAAAAAATGTTACAAAATCAAGGCGTAACAATAAAGAGAATTACAAAAACTTTAAAAAAATAAAGATAGATAAAAAAAAAATAAGGAGAGGCATCTTTACCTTTTCGGAAAGGTGTTTTCTTCCGGGAACTAGAATTCACGAGCCGTCAAGGGGAGCATACCCCTGTTTCCGCATGAAACCGGACAGTTTCTCCTAATTTTGGAGAATCTCAAATCAGCTATGTTGCATATTGGGCGTTCAAGGTCCATCATATGCACTAGCAAATTCTCACATTTTAAATCGAAATGTACAATCTTTTTTATATGAAGATATTCCACACCTATTACAACATTCACTACAATGATTACTTTCTTCCGGTATTCAAGATCACTAAAAAGTCAAACAGAGAAGGATGAATGAGATAATTAAATATAAAACGAAGTTGACAATACACCTAAATGCAAATGGTATTGTAAAAAACTAACAAAAAGATTACCTATTATTAAACGTAAAACTTGTATAAGCGAACCATCCAAAATCAGCTCAGAGACTGTTACTAAAGTCCAAGGCCGTCCCGTACTAGGCCATTGAAACCCATGAATGAATTTTAGAAAGACGAAACGCCTCGTTAATAAACTCTTTTATCTATATTAAATGAACCAAAAATGCAAGTTACACATGCAAAAAAAAAGGTACTTACCTCTCTCTGCCCCCCTCCATTCATCTTATTAATAGCCACGACTGCCCCTCCATCTACCATGATGAACAATGCCGAACGCACCAGTCCCGAGTTCACGTACTTCTTCTAAATCTTCATTTTCTATAATCTGCACAGGCCCATAATGAAGATGTCCTAATAGTTACTTATTTGAAATAATTCTCTCAAAAGCAGATAATGCATCCTTATATCACTAGTGATAGATATAAGAGAGTACCATAAAAAAAGAACATTTAAAAATTATTTCAAATAAGTAAGTATTGGGACATCTTCATCATAGGTTGTGCTGATTATAGAAAGCAAAGATTTAAAAAAAGTACATGAACTCTGGTGCGTTCATCATGATTGATGGAAGGGAGACGTGGCTATAAAGAAGATGAATGGAGGGGGCGGGAGGTAGGTAAGTACTTTTGTTTTTGCATTTTGTATGTGTAAGTACTTACATTTTGGTTCATTTAATATAGACAAAAGAGTTTATTAACGGGACTGTTAGTCTTTTTAAACTTCATCACCCGAATGTCATGGGTTTCTATGGCCTAGTACGGGACGGCCCGCATGGGACTTTAAAAACAGTCTCTGAGCTGATGTTGGATGGTTCGCTTAAACAGGTTTTATGTTCTAATTATAGGTAATCTTTTTATTTGTTTTTTACAATACCATTTGCATTTAGGTGTATTGTCAAATTCGTTTTATATACTTATTTCTTTCATCCTTCTCTGTTTGATGTGTTAGCAATCTTGATTACCGGAAGAAAGTAACCATTGCAATGGATGTTGCAATAGGTATGAAATATCATCATATCAAAAACATTGTACACTTTGATCCAAAGTGTGCGAATTTGCTAGTGAATTTGAACAACCCTAAACGCCCAATATGATTTAGGACTTTCCAAAATAAAAAAATAAAATCTGGTTTCATGTGGAAACCGGGGTACGCTCCCGTGGACGGCTCCCGAAGTTCTAGTTCACGGAAGAAAACATGTTTCCGAAAACGTAAAGATCCCCCCCTCCTTATTTTTTATATATTTTTATTTTTTATAGTTTTATTTGTAATTGTGTTTATTGTTACACCTTGATTTTGTAACGTTATTTAAAAAAAAAAAAAATAAGTGTTTTTTTTGTTTTTGTTTTGCAGCGACTGATTTTTGTAAGGTTGACGTGTTCTTCTACGGAATAGTCTTGTGGGAGCTGCTTACCGGTACAACACCATATTTAGATATATCGAATGATGAAGAAATAGAAGATGAGGTTTAACTTTCTTTGTTTATTTGTACCACCTTTAAGTTTGTTATACTATGAATAATAAATAATAAATTAAATTAAATAAATAAATAATAACATATATATAATAATATATATATTGCAAAAATGAATTATCAAAAACATCATCCGACCTTCAATTCAAAATGAGTGTCCATCAAAATGGAAATTGCTGACAGCTGGCCCAGCTGAAAGACATTCTTTTACAACGATCAGCGGGGAATTAAAGGAAATGTTGGTCAGTGAAACCTGACTGACTAAATTTTAAGGGTACTTTGTTGTTAGTGACGTTTTTGTGTGTTTGTTTAATTTGTTGTTACACTTTCGCTTTGGATATAAATGTTTTATATTGTTTGTTGAGGTACGATAGTTTTAAGTGATAAAATGTCTTCTAGGAAGAGAACTAAAAGGATTAGTAGTTTTGTTGATGAGATTTTTGGAGTTCTCAAAATGTGTTGCATCATTCAGTAGACATCCTTGGATTAATGTAGCAAAGGTGAAAGTGGTACAATGGGCAGGTCGGGTCAAGTTATGGCATTACCATACAAGTTGAACGTGTATGCTTAATGGAACAAGACGTGTTGTATTGACATACAATACTTTATGAACACATATAAATAATTATGATAAGATATGATTGCAAAAACTACTTGAGTTTTAAAATGTTATGCTTTTTAGATAGCTTTGGTTGTACAATTTGACTGATTTCACACATTCTTGACCCATTCTGTTATATCTGTTTACAATATGTTTGACACGAGCACACGACCTAACCTGTTGAAAATTGAACTTGAGATCTGTAACATGCAAATAATTTCCCATTTTAAACTGTTACCCAGATGAAATAAAACACGATACCTTATTATCATGATCCAGCATCAAAACCACCAAGCTTCTTATCTCCAAATCAAAATCAACCTTAAATGAAAACGGAAAATTACGAAGCAAATCAATTAAAAATGATAAATAAACAAGAATACAATAAAGAAATAAAAATTGGGTAAAGTGTTGCGTTGAGGTCTTAGATATATACTTGTGTTTATCATCCATTAAGATCAAATTATTAATTATTAATTAATTATGATAAAAAAAGAGGCGTACAATTATAAATTCATCAGCAAAGTCACAATATCTTCTGCAAAAATCCAAATTAAAACTATCTAACTCCTTTTTGATGAGGATTTCATCACCTTTACTAAAAATCTTCGCACGCTCCAAACAAAATTCGCTAACAATTTCAAGAAACGAAATAGAGCTCTGTATATAACACGGTGTTATTTTGTAAAATTTCTATACCTGAAGCTTTCTTGACTCCCGTACAAAGGGCTCGGCGTCAATTGTATTCCCCTTCAAATCAGAAATATACTACTTGAAGCTTTCACTATCGGCTATAAAGCCCTCTACTACAATCAATCAATCAATCAATCAATCAAGTTGTTAATAACAATCAATCAAGTTGTTAATAACAGAAAATAATATTCATTCATTCATTGGCTTACTAATTAATATTCATTAGTAAGCTGATGAAGAAGAAGAAGAATAGAATAGTTGCCAAAACTTGAGTTCAGTTACAAAAATGGTTCTGGTTTAGCATTATTAAAGGCTCCAACAATTAGGTTTCCGGAAATTTTGGACCTTTTTTAGGGATTTTGTTGGGAGTCGGTTCCTTCATATCATCATTCGCTTGTCATTTATTATTTGTTCCTAATAAACTCCTCTCTACTAAATTATCAAAACAATTTGTTAATACAAACATAATAGATTAAACCTCCTTCAATGAGATTTTAATTGAATCAAAAAATTCTAGCTCTTTTTGGGTATATCAATTAAGGACCGGAAAGATTGAAGCAAAAACTCTTTTCGGTCGTTCCAAAGAAACCCAAATATTTCTTTCTAGTATATTAATCAAGAACACAAACAAATTGATAATGCCAAAATAAAGATAATTTTATGTTTTGTGGAATCGATTTGAACTTTAGAAAGAACGAATTGAAGGGACGTACCTGTAACTTTTCCTGATTTCCATCTGTGAAGAGTCTGGAACAACGATCTATTCGAATAGTTGTGAACGTTGAGAGTCTAGTCGGGTTTTAGATTGTAGTTCTAACCCTTAACCGATGCCGTGTAAAATTTTGAAATCGGCTAGGGTTCGAATGTTGGTGAACCGGGCTTCTAAATTGGTGAACCGGGTTTAAGATGATATGTAACATAAATATTCCTAACGTCTCTATTATTATTAAGGTCCCCTCAACTTTCGCACATATTACACATCGCCCCCTCAAATTTAATGTAACACCCTAGGCAAATCCCACATCGCCCACATACATGAGTGTTCATGGGATTATAAGGTAATACCCACGCTTAAATGACACAACGCGTTTTGGGATCACAGGCTGAGTAAAAGTGCGAGTACGTTATGGTTAAGCGTGCTCGGGCGAGAGCACTACGAGGATGGGTAACCTCCTGAGAAAGTGCTTATCGTGTGTGGTCGCCAAGAAAAAGCCGTGCGCTTGTGGGCAAAGCGGACAATATTGTGGTCATGTTAAGCTGGGGTGTTACAGAATGGTATCAGAGCCACTCATGTGCCGTTGGGGGTGGTGGGGCAAACCTCATCGAGGACGATGAGTCCCTGAGGGGGGTGAATATAACACCCTAGGCAAATCCCACATCGCCCACATACATGAGTGATCATGGGATTATAAGGTAATACCCACGCTTAAATGACACAACGCGTTTTGGGATCACAGGCTGAGTAAAAGTGCGAGTACGTTATGGTTAAGCGTGCTCGGGCGAGAGCACTACCAGGATGGGTGACCTCCTGGGAAAGTGCTTATCGTGTGTGGTCGCCAAGAAAAAGCCGTGCGCCTGCGGGCAAAGTGGACAATATTGTGGTCATGTTAAGCTGGGGTGTTCTTGGTCGTTTTAGTTATATCGAGATGTCGTTTTGAGTTTGCGTTCACACTACAAAGGCCCCCTCAACTTTCGCATAAATTACACATCGCCCCCTCAAATTTACACTTTTTCAGGGGTAAAAAGTGTAAATACATAATTTTTTTAAAATAAAAAAACTTACTCCACCCGAATTTATAACGGGCCCCATCTTCTCGCTCGGTGCGAGTTAAATTTTTCCGAGGCCACCGTTCAACTCGAAAAAATCTCACGAACGGACATCGTTAAAAAAACACTAAATAACGGGCCCTATATTCACGCTCGGTGTGAATTAAATTTTTCCGAGATCACCTTTCAACTCGAATTAATTTTACAAACACGACGCGACTAACTATACGCGAAACGGATATCGTTAAAAAATTAAATATTTCGGACTAAATTACATACATATACATACACGTCCAACAAACAACCCAACCTATTAGATATATTAGGTACCAAACAAGGTATATCCAAATTCGACCGCGCACCGAATACAACCGCAGCAACGCGCGGTCGAATTTTTTCTAGTTTTCTACAAAATAAACGGCTTCTACTCGTAATGTTTAATTCAATTAAATAATTAAGATATCCTCCGACCAATATCCATTAACTACTAGCTATCTAAATATGATACTTATTGATTGTTACTCGTGTATATATATATATATATATATATATATATATATATATATATATATATATATATATATATATATATATGTATATATATATATATATATATATATATATATATATATATATATATATATATATATATATATATATATATATATATATATATATATATATATATAGTGGTAGGATCAAGAGGGAAGTAATCATTCGGGGGAAGCAAAATTTTTTTTTTTTTTTGTTTTTTGAAAAAACTTTGTTCACGAACATTATAGATGAGATGAAAATATGAACATTTAGTAGAGACACTTTGTGATAAATATTTTTATTTTGGCGGGAAAAGGCTCGAAGAAGTAATATATAACAATTATCGTGTTTTTCGAGAGTATTTTGAGGTTTTAGCTATTGGGGTTTAGATATTAGGGTTTATAGGGTTTAGATATTAGGGTTTAGAAATTTAGGGTTTAGGGTTTAGATTTAGGATTTAGATTGAGTTTTTAACACGAACGGTTTAGAGTTTAGGGTTTAGGGTTTAGGGTTTGGTGTTTTGGGTTTATGGAATAAACCCAAACCACCAAACCCTAAACCCTAAACCCTAAACTCTAAATCGGGCAAAATTTTACTTCACAAAACATGAAGAAAAAAAACGTTCATATTCTTCACGAACAATATTATCTTGAATGTTATTTTTGTCGATCGTTTTTCCGCCTAAATAATAACATTCATCACGAAGTGTCTCTTCTAAATGTTCATATTTTCGTGTGATCTTGATGTCGGAAAAAAAAAATTCAAAATAAACGAAAAAAAAAATTTGCTTCCCCCCGCTTCCCCCCGATTGGTTACTTCCCCATTGATCCTGCCCCTATATATATATATATATATATATATATATATATATATATATATATATATATATATATATATATATGGGCAGGATCAATGGGAAAGTAACCAATCGGGGGGAAGCAAATTTTTTTTTTTTAGTTTTTTTTGAAATTTTTTTTTCGGCATCAAGATCACACGAAAATATGAACATTTAGAAGAGACACTTCGTGATGAATGTTATTATTTAGGCGGGAAAACAATCGACAAAAATAACATTCAAGATAATATTGTTCGTGAAGAATATGAACGTTTTTTTTTCTTCATGTTTTGTGAAGTAAAATTTAGCCCGATTTAGAGTTTATGGTTTAGAGTTTAGGGTTTAAGGTTTGGTGTTTTGGGTTTATTCCATAAACCCAAAACACCAAACCCTAAACCTAAACCCTTAACCCTAAACTCTAAACCGTTCGTGTTAAAAACTCAATCTAAATCTTAAATCTAAACCCTAAACCCTAAATTTCTAAACCCTAATATCTAAACCCTATAAACCCTAATATCTAAACCCTAATATCTAAACCCCAATAGCTAAAACCTCAAAATACGCTCGAAAAACACGATAATTGTTATATATTACTTCTTCGAGCGTTTTCCCGCCAAAATAAAAATATTTATCACAAAGTGTCTCTACTAAATGTTCATATTTTCATCCCATCTATAATGTTCGTGAACAAAGTTTTTTCAAAAAATGAAAAAAAAGTTTTTGCTTCCCCCGCTTCCCCCCGAATGGTTACTTCCCTCTTGATCCTACCACTATATATATATATATATATATATATATATATATATATATATATATATATATATATATATATATATACACACACACACACATGAGAATTTTTTAATTTTTTTTATAAATATGCAAATGATATATATGTCCACAAATGATTAGTTCTTTATGAAGTCATAAAAATTATATAAACCTTCGCAAATCATCATACTATTGTAGTATTGTTTAGTTAGTTATTTAACATTTATTTATCAAGGACTTATCTCGATAAGCACACGTGCAACACTTAGTCTCTGCTATGTCAGTCTTACTCTTATAAAAATTCAAATAACCAAAAGAGAAAATGATATAGAACAAGTGGAATTGCAGATTATATTTATATTGTTTGAGAATGTTCTGCAAGAGAGAATAAAAGATTTTTGAGGTGTCTTATGTTAAATGAGATCACCCCTATTTATACTACTCTTAACACAAAATTGATGGCTAAGATTAATTTAAATCAATGGCTAGGATCTAAGTACTATAACTTTCAAGCATGTACATGATTCTAGAAATATCTATGAGTTTCCATAGCATTCCATGGAAGAACTACAAGCTTCTAGAGATCTTCCATATACTTCTTGGGTCTTCCTTTTTTTGGTTTGATAAACTCCTAATTGGACCACAATCTTAGTAACAATTACCAATACCATGAATAGTTAAAATACACATAGCGAAAAAAATAAACGACATCTTATAACCTATTATATTTTTAATTTTTTTGGTCCTTTTAGTTCTAAAGAAAAAACTTTTTTGGCATGATCCACACCAACCATCGTATCCAGTGTGTTACGACGTCCGTTGCAGCGTTTTGATGACTAGCCCGTCTCAACCCCTTCCCGTCTTCTAATAAGTCAGTCAACGGTCAAAAGTCGGGTTCAATGTGGAAAAGGCCTGGTCAACGCTGGTCAAAAGTCAAAAATTTGGTTAAAGTCGGTCAAAGCGATCAATATTGATGTAGTTTAGTGTTACATTTTTTGTTATTATTAAGGATAATTAGGATTATAGGTACAAACCGTTAAACGAAGGTTTTTTGAAATTTAAAATATGTGTATATATGTAACACCACGTTTTTCAGTCACATGTTATTTGCGCCCGTTTATGAAGAATTATTAATAATAATGATTAAAGTTGGAGGATTCGAATTTTAAAGTGTTTATCGCGCAAATCGTGTTATTTTCCTACATTTTGAAGCTCGTATGTTATCGTTGGTGATTTAGGTTGTGAGTATAAGTTCGCATGGTTTAAAGTGCAAGAAAATGTCCATAAATTGAAGTTTGGAATGTGTGAGGCGCGCTAGTTATGGTGTGAGGCGCGCACATATGAAGAAAAAGCAACCAGTCAAAATTTGCACTTGGTGTGAGGGGCACGCTTTTATGTGCGCGGATTGAAATGTCCCGTTCATATCGATTATAAACGTTTCATATTAATTGATTTCGTTGCGAGATTTTGACCTCTATATGAGACGTTTTTCAAAGACTGCATTCGTTTTTAAAACAAACCATAACCTTTATTTTATCGATAAAGGTTTAAAATCATAACGTAGATTATCAAGTAATGATAATCTAAAAGATAACGTTTTACACACGCCCATTACATAATGGATTACAATACTATTACACATCGATATAAATCTCCGAATGCAGTTTTTAAACAATATGTAACAAGCATGCAGACTCCAATTCTTGTCCTTATTTTAGCATGCAACAGCGGAAGCTCTTAATAATCACCTGAGAATAAACATGCTTAAAACGTCAACAAAAATGTTGGTGAGTTATAGGTTTAACCTATATATTTATCAAATCATAATAATAGACCACAAGGTTTCATATTTTCAGTTCTTATAAACAACATGCATGCATAATAGCAATCTGCATAAAAATCATTCATATGATGAACACCTGGTAACCGACCTTAACAGGATGCATATAGAATATCCCCATCATTCCTGGACTCTCATCGGACATGATAAATTTAAGTACTAAAGCATCCGTAACTCGAATGAGGCTTGTTGTGAAATGTCCCGTTCTTATTGATTAAAAACGTTCCATATTAATTGATTTCGTTGCGAGGTTTTGACCTCTATATGAGACGTTTTTCAAAGACTGCATTCATTTTAAAACAAACCATAACCTTTATTTCATCAATAAAGGTTTAAAAAGATTTACGTAGATTATCAAATAATGATAATCTAAAATATCCTGTTTACACACGACCATTACATAATGGTTTACAATACAAATATGTTACAACAAAATAAGTTTCTTGAATGCAGTTTTTACATAATATCATACAAACATGGACTCCAAATCTCGTCCTTATTTAAGTATGCGACAGCGGAAGCTCTTAATAATCACCTGAGAATAAACATGCTTAAAACGTCAACAAAAATGTTGGTGAGTTATAGGTTTAACCTATATATATCAAATAATAATAATAGACCACAAGATTTCATATTTCAATACACATCCCATACATAGAGATAAAAGTCATTCATATGGTGAACACCTGGTAACCGACAATAACAAGATGCATATATAAGAATATCCCCATCATTCCGGGACACCCTTCGGATATGATATAAATTTCGAAGTACTAAAGCATCCGGTACTTTGGATGGGGTTTGTTAGGCCCAATAGATCTATCTTTAGGATTCGCGTCAATTAGGGTGTCTGTTCCCTAATTCTTAGATTACCAGACTTAATAAAAAGGGGCATATTCGATTTTGATAATTCAACCATAGAATGTAGTTTCACGTACTTGTGTCTATTTTGTAAATCATTTATAAAACCTGCATGTATTCTCATCCCAAAAATATTAGATTTTAAAAGTGGGACTATAACTCACTTTCACAGATTTTTACTTCGTCGGGAAGTAAGACTTGGCCACTGGTTGATTCTGTAGCGACCCCGACAAATCGTCAAATGACGGCGTCATCTACGTATGGTCCCATTACATGGTCGTAAGTCTTTATAACAAAGTTTGACCGAAAAGTATGTCGCATTCATTTCATAAATAAGGGTGTTTCAAAGTTTACAAAAGTAGTTTCCATAACAAGTACATAACAATGTTTAAAGTTTGTATGAAACACGTGCGACACGATTAAAAGTAGTCAAAAAGACGCTTCACGTATGCAAGTATACTCGACATCCAATGCAAGTATCAAATAGTATGAGCGGAAGCATGTATCACCTAAGTTCAAGGACCTGAGAAAAACATAGAGAATCTGTCAACGAAAACGTTGGTGAAATCATAGGTTTAAATAAGTAAATGAGTAATAGTAAGTTGAACCACAAGATTTGCAACATCGATAAAGCCATAGTACATTCTAAAAGTTAATATTCACGAGCACCCAATTATCAAAGCTTAACGTTCCGTCCGTTGAATACCCCATCAATTAGTGCTAGAACAACACTGTTCCCGAAAATATATTTCATTCGTAAACGGTAGCGAACCGTTTGAATGAGGGTTTGTCAAACCCATATGGCCATATAACATAAGTTCTCGCTTACACCATCTGATGTAACTAATGATAATCGGATTGAGGATTTTCGTTCTAAACTCGTATGTAGAATGTTTGTTTTCCCGTTCTTGTGTTCACTTAGTTCAAAAGAATCGTTTATGTTTTCTCATCCCAAAAGTAAGTTTAAAAGAGTAAAAGTGGGACTATGATCTCACCTTGAATGCACGAGTGGTAAAGTACTTCGACAAGTAAACGTGTGCAAAGAACAATGCTAGTCTTGACCTAAACAATAGGTTTGTATCAATAACGATAAACACGATAGGTCAAAGATGTTCAATTAGTCCTATGGCTCGTTACGACTCGATTATTTAGCATGTGAAATCAAATTGTCAAGTTTCATGCAAGATACAAGTATATAAACAAGTTAGGAAGGTTGCATAATCATTTGGTTAAGTTTGACAAAAAGTCAAACTTTGGTCGGTCAAAGTCAACGAAAGTCAACACGTTCGGGTCGGGTCCCAAACTATTTTTCTGAGGTTTTTAATCATATATGAGCATGTTAGAACAAGTTTCATGTGAATCGGAGGTCTAGAACGTGCCAAACATTTTTCATAAAATGGACACCGGAGACAGAAGTTGGGCACGGCTTATGCCGCGCCGCGGCACCCTTCTGTCGCGCCGCGACAATAGGCGGGTGCTGGTGCCTGGTCTGTTTCACTTGTCCAACTTGATCCAAACTTCAAATAAGCATAAAACGCAAACCACAAACACTTAGGACTCGCACCTTATATCGTTGGAAAGCTCTTTTGACATAGAATGCAACTAAACACAATTTAACAATCAAAAACCTCATTTGTAACAACCGAGTTTTCCAACCAAGTGATCATTCAATGCCCACATTAATGCTTCAAACTCACCAATGCACATTTAATGATTTGGGCATTCAATGCATACATATGACATGCCATTTTGTAGGTAATTGAGCATACAATACAACTAACAACTTACTAACAACAATTCATGGCAATCAATGCATCAAATAATCACTTCAAGTTCTTCAAACCCTAACTCAATTCCACTAAAAATCACTAATCAAGTTCTTAGAGTTTTCTCATGCAACCTACACATCAAATTGAAGCTAGTAACACTAGGAACACATTTAATACATGCATTCATAACATTTAACAACTTTTAATCAACCAAATCACCAAATTAAACACACCCAAGTTCATATTCAAACTAGTTACTCTAAATAACGAAATCAAGCATATAAATCATATAATCATGTTAGACTTGAGCCATAGACACTAATTAACAACTTTATAACTCAAAAATCTCAAGAACACATAAAATTAGTGATTTTAGAAAGTTACCCAAATGCAAAGAAATCGGTATGGAATCGAAGAGGAGATCACGAGGAGTTCAAATATGTAATTTGTTTTGATCGAATCCTTCTTGAACGAATTTGGATGATGAATTTCTTTATGGAGAAATTAAAGAAAAGGTGGAAGTAATTTAGAAAAAGGAAAAATGAAAGGATAATTGTGGGGAGGTGGTTGACTAGTCAAATGGCTAGTCACCATTTTGGCATGTTGGCGAAACAAGTCCCTCTACTTCCAATCGGGTGCGTTAAATTACCTAAACAAGATAAATCGAAACGCGTATTAACGGGAGATGTTATAAACATATAACGGAACTCAAATAGTTAAACGGAAAAGTAGACGGAAAAAGGCGGGATGTTACATTACCTACACCTTAAAAGAAATTTCGTCCCGAAATTTAGGCAGGCGTAGTAATCGTTGTTTCTTCCTCAGAATCTGACGTTTCCAGAACCGGGAATAGATGAGGGTATTTCTTTCGCATTTGAATCTTCTCTTTCCCAAGTAAACTCGGGTCCCCTTTTGGCGTTCCAACGGACCTTAACAATCGGGATCCGGCTCTGTTTTAATTCCTTCTCGACGTAGTCCACAATTTCAACCGGTTCCTCCACAAAATGGAGTTTGTCATTAATAGTAAGTTCCTCGAGAGGAACGACGATATCGGGCTCGGCAAGACATTTCTTCAAGTTAGATACATGAAAAGTAGGATGGACGGAGCTTAGTTGAGGCGGAAGATCCAAACGATACGCAACGGTTCCAACACGCTCTAAGATTTCGAAAGGACCAACGTACCGCGGATTTAGTTTCCCACGTTTCCCAAAACGGATGACACCTTTCCAAGGTGCGACTTTTAACATGACGCGGTCACCGACTTGAAATTCGAGGTCTTTGCGTCTTTTGTCGGTATAGCATTTTTGACGACTCCGGGCCGTCCGAAGCCTATCTCGGATTTGAAGAATCTTCTCGGTGGTTTCGTGAATGAGATCGGGCCCGGAAATTTGCACGTCACCCACTTCGGCCCAACAAAGAGGAGAGCGGCATTTTCGACCATATAACGCTTCAAAAGGTGCGGCCTTAATACTCGCGTGATAACTATTATTGTAAGAGAATTCGGCGAGAGGTAAGTGATTGTCCCAAGCTTTTCCAAAATCAACAACGCAGGCTCGTAACATATCCTCTAAGGTTTGTATTGTACGTTCACTTTGCCCATCGGTTTGGGGATGATATGCGGTGCTCATGTCCAAACGCGTTCCCAGCGCTTCTTGTAACGTACGCCAAAATCTAGAAACGAAACGACCATCTCGGTCGGAGATAATCGATAAGGGTACACCGTGTCGGGCTACAATCTCCTTAATGTAAAGTCGTGCAAGTTTCTCCATTTTGTCGGTTTCTTTCATGGCCAGAAAGTGCGCGGATTTAGTGAGGCGATCGACAATAACCCAAATAGTGTCATAACCGCCCGACGTTTTCGGTAATTTGGTGATAAAATCCATCGTGATCCTTTCCCACTTCCATTGCGGGATCTCGGGTTGTTGAAGTAACCCGGACGGTCTTTGGTGTTCGGCTTTGACTTTAGCGCAAGTCAAACATTTGGCAACGTAAGTAGCGACTTCCTTTTTGATGTTCGGCCACCAATATCGTTCTTTAAGGTCGTGGTACATCTTATTGGCGCCGGGATGAATCGAGTATCGCGATTTGTGGGCTTCGTCTAGGATGAGGTTTCGTAAGTCGCCATATCTAGGCACCCAAATTCTTCCGGCGTAATATCGAAGTCCGGTCTCCTTAACTTCGAATCGGGAGACGAGAATGTTTAAAAATTCGCGTGCGATGTTGTTGTCTTTAAGAGCCTCCTCTTGGGCTACACGAATTTGGCTATTAAGGTTGGAGTGAATGGTGATGTTTAAAGCTCGGACACGAAGAGGCACCGCTCTTTCCTTTCGACTTAAGGCATCGGCCACTACATTTGCCTTTCCGGGGTGATAACGAAGCTCGCAATTATAATCGTTCAAGGTCTCAATCCACCTTCGTTGTCTCATGTTTAGTTGCTTTTGATCGAAGATATGTTGGAGACTTTTGTGATCGGTAAAGATGGTACTTTTGGTACCAAGAAGATGATGTCTCCATAACTTAAGTGCAAAGATGACGGCACCGAGTTCAAGATCATGTGTCGTGTAGTTTCGTTCGTGGACTTTGAGTTGTCGAGAGGCATAAGCAATGACTTTCTTTCGTTGCATTAATACGCATCCATAACCGTTTTTCGAGGCATCACAATATACAACAAAATCATCATTGCCTTCGGGAAGTGACAAGATAGGAGCGGTGGTTAGCTTAGTTTTCAAGATTTGGAAAGCGGTTTCTTGTTCGGATGTCCAAACGAACTTTCGTTCCTTGTGAGTTAACGCGGTTAAGGGACGAGCGATTAAGGAGAAGTCCTTGATGAATTTACGATAGTATCCGGCGAGACCCAAGAATTGACGAATTTGAGTAGGAGTAGTAGGAGTCTCCCATTTACTAATGGCTTCGATTTTCGCGGGATCGACTTTAATGCCTTGATCACTTACAACATGACCGAGGAATTGAACTTCTTTCAACCAAAATTCACACTTGGAGAA
The DNA here is from genome assembly GCF_046630445.1 of Rutidosis leptorrhynchoides. Taxonomy (NCBI): domain Eukaryota; kingdom Viridiplantae; phylum Streptophyta; class Magnoliopsida; order Asterales; family Asteraceae; genus Rutidosis; species Rutidosis leptorrhynchoides. The sequence continues at coordinate 670,580,017 of NC_092333.1, read as the reverse complement.
CTTGGCATAGAGTTGTTCTTTTCTCAAGAGTTCAAGCACGAGTCGGAGATGTTCTTTGTGTTCCTCTTCGTTTTTAGAATAGATCAAAATATCATCGATGAACATGATAACGAATTTGTCGAGGTAAGGTTTGCACACGCGGTTCATGAGATCCATGAACACCGCCGGTGCGTTAGTGAGACCGAAAGGCATGACAAGGAACTCATAACTACCATAACGAGTCCGGAAAGCGGTTTTGGAGACATCTTCCCCCTTAACCCTTAGTTGATGATAACCCGAACGGAGATCGATTTTTGAATATACACGAGAACCTTGTAGTTGATCAAAGAGGTCATCGATGCGAGGAAGAGGATATCGGTTCTTAACCGTCAATTTGTTTAGTTCACGATAATCAATGCACATTCGTAGGGATCCGTCTTTCTTCTTGACGAACAAAATCGGAGCGCCCCATGGTGAATGGCTAGGTTGAATGAAACCACGGTCAAGTAACTCTTGGATTTGACTTTGTAATTCTTGTAATTCAGATGGAGCGAGTCTATACGGTGCACGCGCTACAGGTGCGGCTCCTGGAATAAGATCGATTTGAAATTCAACCGGTCGATGAGGTGGAAGACCCGGTAATTCGTCGGGAAATACATCGGAAAAGTCACTAACAATTGGCACATCTTCGATACGCTTTTCGTCGGCCTCGACTTTCTTAACGTGAGCAAGAATCGCGAAACAACCCTTGCGAAGTAGCTTTCGGACTTTAAGGCACGAAACGAGATTGAGTCCGGTGCAATTTTTGTCGCCATAGACAATCAATGGTTCACCATTCTCGATAGGAATTCGAATTGCGTGAAGATCGCAAAGAATGTGAGATTTATTTTTGACCATCCAATTCATACCGATTATTACATCAAAACTCCCTAATTCCATGGGTATCAAGTCAATTTCAAATTCCTTACCCAAAATGTTCAAAGTACACCCCCGGTAATATGTGTCGGCACTTAAGAGTTTTCCGTCGGCCACTTCGATAGAATAAGTAGTATCTAAGGGGTGTGGTGGAGTGCAAAGAGTAGGAGCCAAAGTCTTAGACACAAAACATTTATCGGCACCCGAATCGAATAAGCAAGTAACATAAGTGTTGTTGAGAAGAAACGTACCCGTGACTAGTTCATTGTCATCTCGGGCTTACTCGGTGTTGATGTTAAAGGCTCGGCCTCGGTTGTTGGGGTTGGTTTTCTTTTTCGGGCATTCGTTCTTATAATGGCCCGTTTGGCCACATTCGTAACAAGTGACCGTTTTTGGAGGATTGGGCCCCTTTCGAGCGACGGGGGCGGTGCTTGTGCAATTGTTGGCCCTATGACCAACTCCTTGGCAACGGTGACAAATTAGCTTGTTACATTCGCCGTAATGATGTTTGTGGCACTTGTTGCACAAAGGTAAGTTTCCGACATAACCCTTCTTGCCGTCGTTGTTGAAGGGCTTTTTGGTGAAGGTGTTGTTGTTGTAGTTAGTTGATGGAGTGGCTTCCCATTTCCTTTTGTTGCCACCCGACTTGTCCTCGGCCTTAGGAGCCGGCACTACGATTTCGTCAACCGTTTCGATTAATTGACGGGCCATGTTCATAGCGGCTTGATGAGTAGTGGGTTTGGATGACATCACCCCTTGTTTGATGCTTTTTGGGAGACCGAGCATGTAGAGCTCAATCCTTTGAGATTCGGGGTTAACAAGATTAGGACACATTAAGGATAGTTCGGCGAAGCGTTGATTATAAGCCTTAAGATCGTTTCCGACCGCTTTCAAAGCTCTTAGTTCTTCCTCGAGCTTTCGGGTTTCTTTGCGCGGAAAGTATTCGACAATCATCTTTTCCTTCAAATCGGCCCAAGAGAGGGCATGAGCTTCATCGGTACCCACCGATTGAACATAGGTGTTCCACCAAGTGAGAGCAACACCGGAGAACGTGTGGGTGGAGTATTTGACCTTGTCTTGATCACGACAACCGCTTATGCTAAAGACGGCCTCGGTTTGTTCAAACCAACGAGTAAGCACAACCGGTCCACCGGTTCCATCATAAGTGTGAGGTTTGCACCCCATGAAAGCTTTGTAGGAGCATCCCTCGTTTGAGTTACCGGCCCCATTGTTGTTGTTGTTGTTGTGGTTGTTGTTATTGTTATTGTTGTTGGAAGAGTGACCGGCCATGGCCGCATCTACGGCGGTAGCTATCATCCGTTCGAGAGCTTGTTCGGGAGTTTCATTGCGGCGTACACGACGAGGAGCCATTGTTCCTTCAAAACAAAAGAATACCGTTGGTTAGTATTCTAAATAATACTAACCGTGATATGGGATAAAGATAGAGAGAAAATTATCCTTGACCCGCCTTAAATTCTTTATGTCATAATGTCGGTATGTTCATATGAGTCACCGTAATATAATTTCCGGGAATTATATTACCCTAATTCATATGTGCATTCGACATTACATCATATAGTCAAGGTGGCGTGTCAATTAAATTATACAACGCAAGATTTAGATAGGATAAGAGTAGATATGAGTAAGAGAGTTCGAGTATAAATGCACAAGTAGTCAAGTAATTCCTATGTCAAGTCTATATGCCGGTTGTAGTCTAGACTCACCAATGTACCCTATGACTCGGGGTTGACACCAATGAACTCTAAATCCCTACAACCAAAGCTCTGATACCACTTGTAGCGACCCCGACAAATCGTCAAATGACGGCGTCATCTACGTATGGTCCCATTACATGGTCGTAAGTCTTTATAACAAAGTTTGACCGAAAAGTATGTCGCATTCATTTCATAAATAAGGGTGTTTCAAAGTTTACAAAAGTAGTTTCCATAACAAGTACATAACAATGTTTAAAGTTTGTATGAAACACGTGCGACACGATTAAAAGTAGTCAAAAAGACGCTTCACGTATGCAAGTATACTCGACATCCAATGCAAGTATCAAATAGTATGAGCGGAAGCATGTATCACCTAAGTTCAAGGACCTGAGAAAAACATAGAGAATCTGTCAACGAAAACGTTGGTGAAATCATAGGTTTAAATAAGTAAATGAGTAATAGTAAGTTGAACCACAAGATTTGCAACATCGATAAAGCCATAGTACATTCTAAAAGTTAATATTCACGAGCACCCAATTATCAAAGCTTAACGTTCCGTCCGTTGAATACCCCATCAATTAGTGCTAGAACAACACTGTTCCCGAAAATATATTTCATTCGTAAACGGTAGCGAACCGTTTGAATGAGGGTTTGTCAAACCCATATGGCCATATAACATAAGTTCTCGCTTACACCATCTGATGTAACTAATGATAATCGGATTGAGGATTTTCGTTCTAAACTCGTATGTAGAATGTTTGTTTTCCCGTTCTTGTGTTCACTTAGTTCAAAAGAATCGTTTATGTTTTCTCATCCCAAAAGTAAGTTTAAAAGAGTAAAAGTGGGACTATGATCTCACCTTGAATGCACGAGTGGTAAAGTACTTCGACAAGTAAACGTGTGCAAAGAACAATGCTAGTCTTGACCTAAACAATAGGTTTGTATCAATAACGGTAAACACGATAGGTCAAAGATGTTCAATTAGTCCTATGGCTCGTTACGACTCGATTATTTAGCATGTGAAATCAAATTGTCAAGTTTCATGCAAGATACAAGTATATAAACAAGTTAGGAAGGTTGCATAATCATTTGGTTAAGTTTGACAAAAAGTCAAACTTTGGTCGGTCAAAGTCAACGAAAGTCAACACGTTCGGGTCGGGTCCCAAACTATTTTTCTGAGGTTTTTAATCATATATGAGCATGTTAGAACAAGTTTCATGTGAATCGGAGGTCTAGAACGTGCCAAACATTTTTCATAAAATGGACACCGGAGACAGAAGTTGGGCACGGCTTATGCCGCGCCGCGGCACCCTTCTGTCGCGCCGCGACAATAGGCGGGTGCTGGTGCCTGGTCTGTTTCACTTGTCCAACTTGATCCAAACTTCAAATAAGCATAAAACGCAAACCACAAACACTTAGGACTCGCACCTTATATCGTTGGAAAGCTCTTTTGACATAGAATGCAACTAAACACAATTTAACAATCAAAAACCTCATTTGTAACAACCGAGTTTTCCAACCAAGTGATCATTCAATGCCCACATTAATGCTTCAAACTCACCAATGCACATTTAATGATTTGGGCATTCAATGCATACATATGACATGCCATTTTGTAGGTAATTGAGCATACAATACAACTAACAACTTACTAACAACAATTCATGGCAATCAATGCATCAAATAATCACTTCAAGTTCTTCAAACCCTAACTCAATTCCACTAAAAATCACTAATCAAGTTCTTAGAGTTTTCTCATGCAACCTACACATCAAATTGAAGCTAGTAACACTAGGAACACATTTAATACATGCATTCATAACATTTAACAACTTTTAATCAACCAAATCACCAAATTAAACACACCCAAGTTCATATTCAAACTAGTTACTCTAAATAACGAAATCAAGCATATAAATCATATAATCATGTTAGACTTGAGCCATAGACACTAATTAACAACTTTATAACTCAAAAATCTCAAGAACACATAAAATTAGTGATTTTAGAAAGTTACCCAAATGCAAAGAAATCGGTATGGAATCGAAGAGGAGATCACGAGGAGTTCAAATATGTAATTTGTTTTGATCGAATCCTTCTTGAACGAATTTGGATGATGAATTTCTTTATGGAGAAATTAAAGAAAAGGTGGAAGTAATTTAGAAAAAGGAAAAATGAAAGGATAATTGTGGGGAGGTGGTTGACTAGTCAAATGGCTAGTCACCATTTTGGCATGTTGGCGAAACAAGTCCCTCTACTTCCAATCGGGTGCGTTAAATTACCTAAACAAGATAAATCGAAACGCGTATTAACGGGAGATGTTATAAACATATAACGGAACTCAAATAGTTAAACGGAAAAGTAGACGGAAAAAGGCGGGATGTTACAGATTCACGAACCTATAACAATATATACATATATATCAAAGTATGTTCAAAATATATTTACAACACTTTTAATATATTTTGATGTTTTAAGTTTATTAAGTCAGCTGTCCTCGTTAGTAACCTACAACTAGTTGTCCACAGTTAGATGTACAGAAATAAATCGATAAATATTATCTTGAATCAATCCACGACCCAGTGTATACGTATCTCAGTATTGATCACAACTCAAACTATATATATTTTGGAATCAACCTCAACCCTGTATAGCTAACTCCAACATTCACATATAGAGTGTCTATGGTTGTTCCGAAATATATATAGATGTGTCGACATGATAGGTCGAAACATTGTATACGTGTCTATGGTATCTCAAGATTACATAATATACAATACAAGTTGATTAAGTTATGGTTGGAATAGATTTGTTACCAATTTTCACGTAGCTAAAATGAGAAAAATTATCCAATCTTGTTTTACCCATAACTTCTTCATTTTAAATCCATTTTGAGTGAATCAAATTGCTATGGTTTCATATTGAACTCTATTTTATGAATCTAAACAGAAAAAGTATAGGTTTATAGTCGGAAAAATAAGTTACAAGTCATTTTTGTAAAGGTAGTCATTTAAGTCGAAAGAACGACGTCTAGATGACCATTTTAGAAAACATACTTCCACTTTGAGTTTAACCATAATTTTTGGATATAGTTTCATGTTCATAATAAAAATCATTTTCTCAGAATAACAACTTTTAAATCAAAGTTTATCATAGTTTTTAATTAACTAACCCAAAACAGCCCGCGATGTTACTACGACGGCGTAAATCCGGTTTTACGGTGTTTTTCGTGTCTCCAGGTTTTAAATCATTAAGTTAGCATATCATATAGATATAGAACATGTGTTTAGTTGATTTTAAAAGTCAAGTTAGAAGGATTAACTTTTATTTGCGAACAAGTTTAGAATTAACTAAACTATGTTCTAGTGATTACAAGTGTAAACCTTCGAATAAGATAGCTTTATATGTATGAATCGAATGATGTTATGAACATCATTACTACCTTAAGTTCCTTGGATAAACCTACTGTAAAAGAGAAAAATGGATCTAGCTTCAACGAATCCTTGGATGGCTCGAAGTTCTTGAAGCAGAATCATGACACGAAAACAAGTTCAAGTAAGATCATCACTTGAAATAAGATTGTTATAGTTATAGAAATTGAACCAAAGTTTGAATATGATTATTACCTTGTATTAGAATGATAACCTACTGTAAGAAACAAAGATTTCTTGAGGTTGGATGATCACCTTACAAGATTGGAAGTGAGCTAGCAAACTTGAAAGTATTCTTGATTTTATGAAACTAGAACTTTTGGAATTTATGAAGAACACTTAGAACTTGAAGATAGAACTTGAGAGAGATCAATTAGATGAAGAAAATTGAAGAATGAAAGTGTTTGTAGGTGTTTTTGGTCGTTGGTGTATGGAGTAGATATAAAGGATATGTAATTTTGTTTTCATGTAAATAAGTCATGAATGATTACTCATATTTTTGTAATTTTATGAGATATTTCATGCTAGTTGCCAAATGATGGTTCCCACATGTGTTAGGTGACTCACATGGGCTGCTAATAGCTGATCATTGGAGTGTATATACCAATAGTACATACATCTAAAAGCTGTGTATTATACGAGTACGAATACGGGTGCATACGAGTAGAATTGTTGATGAAACTGAACGAGGATGTAATTGTAAGCATTTTTGTTAAGTAGAAGTATTTTGATAAGTGTATTGAAGTCTTTAAAAAGTGTATAAATACATATTAAAACACTACATGTATATACATTTTAACTGAGTCGTTAAGTCATCGTTAGTCGTTACATGTAAGTGTTGTTTTGAAACCTTTAGGTTAATGATCTTGTTAAATGTTGTTAACCCAATGTTTATAATATCAAATGAGATTTTAAATTATTATATTATCATGATATTATCATGTATGAATATCTCTTAATATGATATATATACATTAAATGTCTTTACAACGATAATCGTTACATATATGTCTCGTTTCAAAATCATTAAGTTAGTAGTCTTGTTTTTACATATGTAGTTCATTGTTAATATACTTAATGATATATTTACTTATCATAATATCATGTTAACTATATATATAACCATATATATGTCATCATATAGTTTTTACAAGTTTTAACGTTCGTGAATCACCGGTCAACTTGGGTGGTCAATTGTCTATATGAAACATATTTCAATTAATCAAGTCTTAACAAGTTTGATTGCTTAACATGTTGGAAACATTTAATCATGTAAATATCAATCTCAATTAATATATATAAACATGGAAAAGTTCGGGTCACTACAGTACCTACCCGTTAAATAAATTTCGTCCCGAAATTTTAAGCTGTTGAAGGTGTTGACGAATCTTCTGGAAATAGATGCGGGTATTTCTTCTTCATCTGATCTTCACGCTCCCAGGTGAACTCGGGTCCTCTACGAGCATTCCATCGAACCTTAACAATTGGTATCTTGTTTTGCTTAAGTCTTTTAACCCCACGATCCATTATTTCGACGGGTTCTTCGATGAATTGAAGTTTTTCGTTAATTTGGATTTCATCTAACGGAATAGTGAGATCTTCTTTAGCAAAACATTTCTTCAAATTCGAGACATGGAAAGTGTTATGTACAGCCGCGAGTTGTTGAGGTAACTCAAGTCGGTAAGCTACTGGTCCGACACGATCAATAATCTTGAATGGTCCAATATACCTTGGATTTAATTTCCCTCGTTTACCAAATCGAACAACGCCTTTCCAAGGTGCAACTTTAAGCATGACCATCTCTCCAATTTCAAATTCTATATCTTTTCTTTTAATGTCAGCGTAGCTCTTTTGTCGACTTTGGGCGGTTTTCAACCGTTGTTGAATTTGGATGATCTTCTCGGTAGTTTCTTGTATAATCTCTGGACCCGTAATCTGTCTATCCCCCACTTCACTCCAACAAATCGGAGACCTGCACTTTCTACCATAAAGTGCTTCAAACGGCGCCATCTCAATGCTTGAATGGTAGCTGTTGTTGTAGGAAAATTCTGCTAACGGTAGATGTCGATCCCAACTGTTTCCGAAATCAATAACACATGCTCGTAGCATGTCTTCAAGCGTTTGTATCGTCCTTTCGCTCTGCCCATCAGTTTGTGGATGATAGGCAGTACTCATGTCTAGACGAGTTCCTAATGCTTGCTGTAATGTCTGCCAGAATCTTGAAATAAATCTGCTATCCCTATCAGAGATAATAGAGATTGGTATTCCATGTCTGGAGATGACTTCCTTCAAATACAGTCGTGCTAACTTCTCCATCTTGTCATCTTCTCTTATTGGCAGGAAGTGTGCTGATTTGGTGAGACGATCAACTATTACCCAGATAGTATCAAAACCACTTGCAGTCCTTGGCAATTTAGTGATGAAATCCATGGTAATGTTTTCCCATTTCCATTCCGGGATTTCGGGTTGTTGAAGTAGACCTGATGGTTTCTGATGCTCAGCTTTGACCTTAGAACACGTCAAACATTCTCCTACGTATTTAGCAACATCGGCTTTCATACCCGGCCACCAAAAATGTTTCTTGAGATCCTTGTACATCTTCCCCGTTCCAGGATGTATTGAGTATCTGGTTTTATGAGCTTCTCTAAGTACCATTTCTCTCATATCTCCAAATTTTGGTACCCAAATCCTTTCAGCCCTATACCGGGTTCCGTCTTCCCGAATATTAAGATGCTTCTCCGATCCTTTGGGTATTTCATCCTTTAAATTTCCCTCTTTTAAAATTCCTTGTTGCGCCTCCTTTATTTGAGTAGTAAGGTTATTATGAATCATTATATTCATAGATTTTACTCGAATGGGTTCTCGGTCCTTCCTGCTCAAGGCATCGGCTACCAAATTTGCCTTCCCCGGGTGGTAACGAATCTCAAAGTCGTAATCATTCAATAATTCAATCCACCTACGCTGCCTCATATTTAGTTGTTTCTGATTAAATATGTGTTGAAGACTTTTGTGGTCGGTATATATAATACTTTTGACCCCATATAAGTAGTGCCTCCAAGTATTTAATGCAAAAACAACCGCGCCTAATTCCAAATCATGGGTCGTATAATTTTGTTCGTGAATCTTCAATTGTCTAGACGCATAAGCAATCACCTTCGTTCATTGCATTAATACACAACCGAGACCTTGCTTTGATGCATCACAATAAATCACAAAATCATCGTTCCCTTCAGGCAATGACAATATAGGTGCCGTAGTTAGCTTTTTCTTCAATAACTGAAACGCTTTCTCTTGTTCATCATTCCATTCAAATTTCTTCCCTTTATGCGTTAATGCAGTCAAGGGTTTTGCTATTCTGGAAAAGTCTTGGATGAACCTTCTGTAGTAACCAGCTAGTCCTAAAAACTGGCGTATGTGTTTCGGAGTTTTCGGGGTTTCCCACTTTTCAACAGTTTCTATCTTTGCCGGATCCACCTTAATACCTTCTTTGTTCACTATGTGACCGAGGAATTGAACTTCTTCCAACCAAAATGCACACTTTGAAAACTTAGCGTACAATTCTTCCTTCCTCAATACTTCTAACACCTTTCTCAAATGTTCACCGTGTTCTTGGTCATTCTTTGAGTAAATAAGTATGTCATCAATGAAAACAATGACAAACTTGTCAAGGTATGGTCCACACACTCGGTTCATAAGGTCCATGAACACAGCTGGTGCATTAGTTAAACCAAACGGCATGACCATAAACTCGTAATGGCCGTAACGTGTTCTGAAAGCAGTCTTTGGAATATCATCTTCTTTCACCCGCATTTGATGATACCCGGAACGTAAGTCAATCTTTGAATAAACAGACGAGCCTTGTAGTTGATCAAATAAGTCGTCGATTCTCGGTAGTGGGTAGCGGTTCTTGATGGTAAGTTTGTTCAACTCTCGGTAGTCGATACACAACCTGAATGTACCATCTCGCTGGGTGCGAGTCTGTAAGGAGCACGAGCTATTGGTGCAGCTCCTGGTACAAGATCTATTTGAAATTCAACGGATCGATGTGGGGGTAATCCCGGTAATTCTTTCGGAAATACATCGGGAAATTCTTTTGCAATGGGAACATCATTGATGCTCTTTTCTTCAGTTTGTACTTTCTCGACGTGTGTTAGAACAGCATAGCAACCTTTTCTTATTAGTTTTTGTGCCTTCAAATTACTAATAAGATGTAGCTTCGTGTTGCCCTTTTCTCCGTACACCATTAAGGGTTTTCCTTTTTCTCGTATAATGCGAATTGCATTTTTGTAACAAACGATCTCTGCTTTCACTTCTTTCAACCAGTCCATACCGATTATCACATCAAAACTCCCTAACTCTACTGGTATCAAATCAATCTTAAATGTTTCGCTAACCAGTTTAATTTCTCGATTCTGACATATATTATCTGCTGAAATTAATTTACCATTTGCTAATTCGAGTAAAAATTTACTATCCAAAGGCGTCAATGGACAACTTAATTTAGCACAAAAATCTCTACTCATATAGCTTCTATCCGCACCCGAATCAAATAAAACGTAAGCAGATTTATTGTCAATAAGAAACGTACCCGTAACAAGCTCCGGGTCTTCCTGTGCCTCTGCCGCATTAATATTGAAAACTCTTCCGCGGCCTTGTCCATTCGTGTTCTCCTGGTTCGGGCAATTTCTAATAATGTGGCCCGGTTTTCCACATTTATAACAAACTACGTTGGCATAACTTTCTCCGACACTACTTGCTCCGCCATTACTCGTTCCGACACCATTTGTTCCTTTCGTTCTATTAACCCCTGGTCCGTAGACCTCACACTTCGCCGCGCTATGACCATTTCTTTTACACTTGTTGCAAAATTTGGTGCAAAACCCCGAGTGATACTTTTCACACCTTTGGCATAGCTACTTCTGATTGTTGTTGTTGTTGTTGCGGTTATTATTGTTGTTGGGATGATTGTTGTAGTTGCTGTTGTTGTTGTTGTTGTTGTTGTTGGGCCGTTTGTTGTAGTTGCGATTGATGTTGCGATTATTGGGATAATTATTGCGATTATTGTTGTAATTGCTGTTGTTGTTGTATTGGTGATTCTTATCACCGTTTTCCTCCCACTTTCTTTTAACTTGCTTCACATTGGCCTCTTCAGCAGTCTGTTCTTTAATTCTTTCTTCAATCTGGTTCACTAGTTTGTGAGCCATTCTACATGCCTGTTGTATGGAGGCGGGCTCGTGTGAACTTATATCTTCTTGGATTCTTTTCGGTAATCCTTTCACAAACGCGTCGATCTTGTCTTCCTCATCTTCGAATGCTCCCGGACACAATAGGCACAATTCTGTGAATCGCCTTTCATACGTGGTAATATCAAATCCTTGGGTTCGTAACCCTCTAAGTTCTGTCTTGAGCTTATTGACCTTGGTTCTGGGACGGTACTTCTCGTTCATCAAGTGCTTGAATGCTGACCACGGTAGTGCGTACGCATCGTCTTGTCCCACTTGCTCTAGATAGGTATTCCACCATGTTAACGCAGAACCTGTGAAGGTATGCGTAGCGTACTTCACTTTGTCCTCTTCAGTACACTTACTTATGGCAAACATCGATTCGACCTTCTCGGTCCACCGTTTCAATCCGATCGGTCCTTCGGTTCCATCAAATTCCAAAGGTTTGCAGGCAGTGAATTCTTTGTAGGTGCATCCTACACGATTTTCTGTACTGCTAGATCCAAGGTTATTGTTGGTATGTAGCGCAGCCTGTACTGCGGCTATGTTTGAAGCTAGAAAAGTACGGAATTCCTCTTCATTCATATTCACGGTGTGTCGAGTAGTCGATGCCATTTCCTTCAAAATAGTCAAATGGAACAAGTTAATCATACAGAATATTAAGAGTAGTTAATAGTATTTCGTAGCATAATATGAACTCATTTATAAAAGCTTTTTCTTCATATTAGCGTTTTATAAGTTTAAATTCGGGTAGTACCTACCCGTTAAGTTCATACTTAGTAGCTAATATACAATTCAACTACTACAATTCTATATGAAAAACTGATTATAATAATATTTCGCGTTCAAACTTTTATACAATATTTTACAAACTTACAATACCGCTTATTTTACATAAAGCATGAAATATAGCACACAATAACTTTGATACAAGATAGTTGTGAAGATAATTCTAGCTAGTACACAAGTCGTTCAGCAAAGGCAATAAAGACACGTAATTCATACGTCCAGAAACAAGTCATGCATTCTGGTTTTACTAGGATTACTTCCCATCCTTGGTCTTGTGGAATATAACCGTTATGGCCGTTGATAAGACAGCGTGTTGTAACGTCGTCAAAGGGACGAGGGTTACGTAATGTCCAACAGTCCCGTAACAATCTAAAAACCTCATTTCTTACCCCAATTACCGACTCCGTCACTTGTGGAAACGTTTTGTTTAATAGTTGTAGCCCGATGTTCTTGTTCTCACTTTGGTGAGAAGCGAACATTACTAATCCGTAAGCATAACATGCTTCTTTATGTTGCATGTTAGCCGCTTTTTCTAAATCACGAAGACCAATATTCGGATATATTGAGTCAAAATAATTTCTTAACCCGTTGCGTAAAATAGCATTTGGGTTCCCCGCAATATATGTGTCAAAGTAAACACATCGTAACTTATGGGTTTCCCAATGTGATATCCCCCATCTTTCAAACGAAAGTCTCTTATAAACCAAGACATTCTTGGAACGTTCTTCGAATGTCTTACAAACTGATCTCGCCTTAAATAGTTGTGCCGAGGAATTTTGACCGACTCTAGACAAGATTTCATCAATCATGTCTCCGGGTAGGTCTCTTAAAATATTGGGTTGTCTATCCATTTTGTGTTTTTAAACTGTAAAATAGACAAGAGTTAGATTCATAAAAAAAATACTTATTAATACAAGCAATTTTTACATATATCATAAAGCATAAGCACACTATATTACATATATTACACCACACGAATACAACTATCTTATTCCGACTCGATCATTTCTTCTTCTTCGGTTTTGGTTCGTTTTGCCAAGTTTCTAGGGATATATGATGTTCCCCTAATACGAGCCGTCGTTATCCACATTGGTTTAGAAAAACCTGGTGGTTTAGAGGTTCCCGGGTCATTGTTACAACTTAAGGACTTCGGGGGTTGACGATACATATAAAGTTCATCGGGATTGAAATTAGATTTCTCTATTTTTATGCCCTTTCCCTTATTATTTTCTTTTGCCTTTTTAAATTGAGTTGGGGTAATTTCTATAACATCATCGGAATTCTCGTCGGAATCCGATTCATCGGAGAATTTGTAATCCTCCCAATATTTTGCTTCCTTGGCGGAAACACCATTGACCATAATTAACCTTGGTCGGTTGGTTGAGGATTTTCTTTTGCTTAACCGTTTTATTATTTCCCCCACCGGTTCTATTTCTTCATCCGGTTCCGATTCTTCTTCCGGTTCCGATTCTTCTTCCGGTTCCGACTCTTCTTCCGGTTCCTCTTCGGGAACTTGTGAATCAGTCCACGAATCATTCCAATTTACATTTGACTCTTCATTATTATTAGGTGAGTCAATGGGACTTGTTCTAGAGGTAGACATCTATCACATAATATCAAACACGTTAAGAGATTAATATATCACATAATATTCATATGTTAAAAATATATAGTTTCCAACAAAAATGTTAAGCAATCATTTTTAAAGAAAACACGGTCGAAGTCCAGACTCACTAATGCATCCTAACAAACTCGATAAGACACACTAATGCAAATTTTCTGGTTCTCTAAGACCAACGCTCGGATACCAACTGAAATGTCCCGTTCTTATTGATTAAAAACGTTCCATATTAATTGATTTCGTTGCGAGGTTTTGACCTCTATATGAGACGTTTTTCAAAGACTGCATTCATTTTTAAAACAAACCATAACTTTTATTTCATAAATAAAGGTTTAAAAAGCTTTACGTAGATTATCAAATAATGATAATCTAAAATATCCTGTTTACACACGACCATTACATAATGGTTTACAATACAAATATGTTACATCGAAATCAGTTTCCTGAATGCAGTTTTTACACAATATCATACAAACTTGGACTCCAAATATTGTCCTTATTTTAGTATGCAACAGCGGAAGCTCTTAGTATTCACCTGAGAATAAACATGCTTTAAACGTCAACAAAAATGTTGGTGAGTTATAGGTTTAACCTATATATATCAAATCGTAACAATAGACCACAAGATTTCATATTTCAATACACATCCCATACATAGAGATAAAAATCATTCATATGGTGAACACCTGGTAACTGACATTAACAAGATGCATATATAAGAATATCCCCATCATTCCGGGACACCCTTCGGATATGATATAAATTTCGAAGTACTAAAGCATCCGGTACTTTGGATGGGGTTTGTTAGGACCAATAGATCTATCTTCAGGATTCGCGTCAATTAGGGTGTCTGTTCCCTAATTCTTAGATTACCAGACTTAATAAAAAGGGGCATATTCGATTTCGATAATTCAACCATAGAATGTAGTTTCACGTACTTGTGTCTATTTTGTAAATCATTTATAAAACCTGCATGTATTCTCATCCCAAAAATATTAGATTTTAAAAGTGGGACTATAACTCACTTTCACAGATTTTTACTTCGTCGGGAAGTAAGACTTGGCCACTGGTTGATTCACGAACCTATAACAATATATACATATATATCAAAGTATGTTCAAAATATATTTACAACACTTTTAATATATTTTGATGTTTTAAGTTTATTAAGTCAGCTGTCCTCGTTAGTAACCTACAACTAGTTGTCCACAGTTAGATGTACAGAAATAAATCGATAAATATTATCTTGAATCAATCCACGACCCAGTGTATATGTATCTCAGTATTGATCACAACTCAAACTATATATATTTTGAAATCAACCTCAACCCTGTATAGCTAACTCCAACATTCACATATAGAGTGTCTATGGTTGTTCCGAAATATATATAGATGTGTCGATATGATAGGTCAAAACATTATATACGTGTCTATGGTATCTCAAGATTACATAATATACAATACAAGTTGATTAAGTTATGGTTGGAATAGATTTGTTACCAATTTTCACGTAGCTAAAATGAGAAAAATTATCCAATCTTGTTTTACCCATAACTTCTTCATTTTAAATCCGTTTTGAGTGAATCAAATTGCTATGGTTTCATATTGAACTCTATTTTATGAATCTAAACAGAAAAAGTATAGGTTTATAGTCAGAAAAATAAGTTACAAGTCATTTTTGTAAAGGTAGTCATTTCAATCGAAAGAACGACGTCTAGATGACCATTTTAGAAAACATACTTCCACTTTGAGTTTAACCATAATTTTTGGATATAGTTTCATGTTCATAATAAAAATCATTTTCCCAGAATAACAACTTTTAAATCAAAGTTTATCATAGTTTTTAATTAACTAACCCAAAACAGCCCGCGGTGTTACTACGACGGCGTAAATCCGATTTTACGGTATTTTTCGTGTTTCCAGGTTTTAAATCATTAAGTTAGCATATCATATAGATATAGAACATGTGTTTAGTTGATTTTAAAAGTCAAGTTAGAAGGATTAACTTTTATTTGCGAACAAGTTTAGAATTAACTAAACTATGTTCTAGTGATTACAAGTTTAAACCTTCGAATAAGATAGCTTTATATGTATGAATCGAATGATGTTATGAATATCATTACTACCTCAAGTTCCTTGGATAAACCTACTGGAAATTAGAAAAATAGATCTAGCTTCAAAGGATCTTTGGATGGCTTGAAAGTTCTTGAAGCAGAATCATGACACGAAAACAATTTCAAGTAAGATTTCCACTCGAAATAAGATTGTTATAGTTATAGAAATTGAATTAAAGTTTGAATATGATTATTACCTTGTATTAGAAATATAACCTACTGTAAGTAACAAAGGTTTCTTGATCTTGGATGATTACTTGGAATGGATTTAGAAAACTTAGAAGTAAACTTGCAATCTTGGAAGTATTCTTGATTTTATGAAACTAGAACTTTTGGAATTTATGAAGAACACTTAGAACTTGAAGATAGAACTTGAGAGAGATCAATTAGATGAAGAAAATTGAAGAATGAAAGTGTTTGTAGGTGTTTTTGGTCGTTGGTGTATGGATTAGATATAAAGGATATGTAATTTTGTTTTCATGTAAATAAGTCATGAATGATTACTCATATTTTTGTAATTTTATGAGATATTTCATGCTAGTTGCCAAATGATGGTTCCCACATGTGTTAGGTGACTCACATGGGCTGCTAAGAGCTGATCATTGGAGTGTATATACCAATAGTACATACATCTAAAAGCTGTGTATTGTACGAGTACGAATACGGGTGCATACGAGTAGAATTGTTGATGAAACTGAACGAGGATGTAATTGTAAGCATTTTTGTTAAGTAGAAGTATTTTGATAAGTGTCTTGAAGTCTTTCAAAAGTGTATGAATACATATTAAAACACTACATGTATATACATTTTAACTGAGTCGTTAAGTCATCGTTAGTCGTTACATGTAAATGTTGTTTTGAAACCTTTAGGTTAACGATCTTGTTGAATGTTGTTAACCCATTGTTTATTATAACAAATGAGATGTTAAATTGTTATATTATCATGATATTATGATATATAATATATCTTAGTATGATATATATACAGTTAAATGTCGTTACAACGATAATCGTTACATATATGTCTCGTTTCGAAATCATTAAGTTAGTAGTCTTATTTTTACATATGTATTTCATTGTTAATACACTTAATAATATATTTACTTATCATTTAACATAATTAACCAAGTGTATCAATATCTTAATATGATTCATATGTACCTAGTAAGACGTTGTTATAACGATAATCGTTATATATATCGTTTTCGAGTTTCTTAAATTAATAGTCTCATTTTTATGTATATAACTCATTGTTAAAATACCTAATGAGATACATACTTATAATAAAATCATGTTAACTATATATATATAACCATATATATGTCATCGTATAGTTTTTACAAGTTTTAACGTTCGTGAATCACCGGTCAACTTGGGTGGTCAATTGTCTATATGAAACCTATTTCAATTAATCAAGTCTTAACAAGTTTGATTGCTTAACATGTTGGAAACACTTAATCATGTAAATAACAATTTCATTTAATATATATATAAACATGGAAAAGTTCGGGTCACTACAAGGTAAACCTACTGGAAGTGACAAAAAATGATCTAGCTTCAAAGGATTCTTGGATGGCTTGAAAGTTTTTGAAGTAGAATCATGACACAAAAACAAGTTCAAGTAATATTTCTACTCGAATTAAGATAGTTATGATTATAAGAATTGAATCAAAGCTTGAATATGAATATTACCTTGATTTAGGATGATAACCTACTGTAAATAACAAAGCTTGAATATGAATATTACCTTGATTTAGGATGATAATGTGATGACCCGGGAATTTCTGACCAAATTTAAACCTGAATCTTATTCGATTTCGATACGATAAACAAAGTCTGTTAGTCTCAAAATTTTTGAATCATTTTCTTGCATTCATTTAACTTCGACTATTCCCGATGATTCACGAACGACTATTTGTAAATATATATGTATATGTATATATATATATATATATATATAAATATATCTATATAATAAATGTTATTAATCGTTTGTATGAAATAATTGTTATAAATAAATATTAATGTTAATATTAATATCATTATTATGAATATTATCATTTTAACATAATATATAAATATAAAATTCGATACATTTAATTTGTAATATTATTATTATTACTAATAGTATTGTTATCATTATCAATTTCATTTTTATTATAATTAGTAGTAAAACTATGATTTTAATTATTATTATGATTATTAATATTGTAATTTTCATAATTACCATTATCATTAAAATCAGTATTAATATTATAGATAATATTATAAAAATAATATAATTGATCATTAATATTATAAATAATAACATTTTTAATATTGTTATAAATAATTATTATTATCATTATTTTTAATTTTATTATTAATTATATAATAATAATTATTACTAGTATATTCATTATTAATATACGTATTTACTTATTAATACTAAAATGATAAAACAGATATATAACTGGAATCAATTTTACATCTCAAACAAACTGTAATCTATTTTTGTTCATGCTTCTAAATTTATTATACATCCAAATCAATTCGTACAAATCAAAGATTCAATCTTAAGAACAAAAATCTGATAGAATCAAAATCAGATATAATAATTCAGTATGATACAAAGATTGTTAGATATTGAACAAAGGAAGAATCGAATTCAGTTGTGTATCAACAACACTTTTCTTTTTATATTATTCTATCCGTCCTTCCTGTCTGCAATTTGTACTATCGAATCTTCACTTCAATAAGACAATCGAGTAACAACAAATTCAGATGAAGGTCTTACTCAGCTTTTATTTCCTTCTGTTCCAGATTGATTCTTCTGGTTGACTACTTCCAAGCTAGATAACAAAATCTGTTAGAAATAAATATCAAACGCGTGTACGAATTTGTTACATGTCCCTATCTGCTTTGTTTTTCTTTGATGACTTCTTCTACTGGAATATTATATCAACATCTTCTTGAGTATAAAACAACCGATCGTACCTCAAAGTTCTATTTCAATCAATCAATTCCACAATAATATTCGCTACTGCTATTGTAAAGATAAAAACAAGAATATTAAGATATTACGATACACATATATAAACATATATACTTACATGATGGAAATAACACCGAATACCACTTCACTTCATCACCATTGTATCATTGATCACTTACATGCTTCTGCTATTGTTCTATTTAAATAATCGTGAAACCCGTCACCATAACCACCACAAAACACCTCTCTCTCTTTTTCTCTCTCAAACTAAACCAACAAGACCTACTTACCGTTATACGAAGTCTATAGTCACATTTAAACCAAACCACCTTCGGATTACTACCTTTCTTTTCTTTTGATTTCCATCACAATATCGCCACCTTTGTTCTATCACCCAAGCCACCCCAAGTTGCCATATCATTCTTTTATGTTCGACTGCTGCTATACTTAATTTTTTTTCTCTGATTTCTTGTTTCCTATTTGAACCAAACGAACCCCAGGCACACTCATAAATCTCGCTGCTGACCGAAATCTAATCTTCTGCTGTCGAGCACTTAAACAAAAAGGAAAGAATTGGTACCATATATATTAAAAGGGGTCACGATTTGATTTTAATGATTAAAGGGAAAAGTGCCGATTAGTGAAAGAAAGAATTGTGGGACTATGTGATTCCTAAGCAAGTGAAATAGACATAGAAGACCCTACCCGTTTTTTCCCCACTTCTGTTTCCTTTATATCTGGTTTCTTTTCTTCATAGCCAATCTACTTTGAATATAAACCTTTCCAGCTGTATGGTGCGACTTCATAAAGGAATGATAATCGATTTTTTATTTAAACACAAGTGGAAAGGGAATCCTAGGGTTATTGCATACCGAAGATTGTTACGTGTACCTTTTACTTCTTCCTTTTTGAACTGTATCCCATTTTAATTGTTTGGGCTGCGATGTCCATTGGGCCAAGAATTTGCAAACTATCTGTTCCTGTTTTCTTATCCTACGACAACACACACACGCAGCGTATTTTTTTTTCTATTTCATATTTTACTGTTCGAGCAGTAGCAGGAGGGCTACGATTCTATTCAGTGCCCAATTATACGATGATGTATGGTGATAGTATTATGATGAGTGTACGATATAGGTTGATTGATGCTAATGAAATAAGAAAAAATAATTAAGTGATGATTTAGATATAATGGTGATTAGGGTTACGTATAAAGATGATGGTTTAAGATATCAATAAAAAAAAATATACGATATGATTGGGTGATGATGAAATACACGAAGATGATAGTAATTTTATGTTGAAGTCTGATGATGATTTTGATATAATTATTTGTTTTCCTGTGATTTGGGATTTGAGAGGAAAATGATGAAAACCGAAAACGCATTATATAGTTTTGATTAGTGAATTACAACAGAAAATAGAATGGATCAGATGGTTTGATGGTGTGTTAGGTGAACGAGAGGTTGCAGGTTCGAGTCCCGACTTGGGCACTTTGATATTTTTTTCTTTTGAGCCTTAAAGGTAGTCCTTTTTCATTTATATCTTTTTTTTTTTATTTTGAATATTATTATTAAAGTTATTAAAATTACAATTATTATTATTATTAACAATTTCATTATTATTATTATAATTAGTGATTGTTATTATTATTATTATTGATATTGTTCTTATTTTTATGTTAGTATTATTATCATAATTCTTATTACCATCATTTATATGGTTTAGATTATTACTATTAAACTAAGTATCATATTTATCATTAATAAAATTACTATAAGTATTGTTACTAGTATCATCAATTAGGTTATTATTAGTATTATTATTATGATTAAAACCATTAACAATGATATTAAAATTTTCATAGTTATTATTATTATCAACATTATTATAGAGACCACTAACACTAACAGTATCATTTTTATTAATATTAGTAGTAATATCATTTTAGAACTATTATTATTAATAAAAGAATTATTATTAAAATTACCATAAGTAAAAAGATTGCCACAATTATTAGTACTAACTACTAAGAATTATTATCACAAAGTATAATTTTTATCATTATCATTAAATTATTTAATTTATTAAAAAATATTATTAATATTATCGTTAATAGAATTATTAATATCATTATCATTATTATTAACATTAGTATTATCATTATCATTATTTTAATCACTACTAATATTATTTTAGTATTAATATAATTACTATTTTAACAAACCAATGAAATATATACATATAAAATATCTGATACATATAACATAACAAAAGTTATAGTTTTATATAGTAATAATGAAACATATAAATTAATTATATCACTAATAATAATATAAATATATATTTGTTCGATTATAAGTATATGTTTTAATAGATATACAACTGATATAGGTTCGTGAATCCGAGGCCAACCCTGCATTGTTCAATATAGTCATATGTATTTTTACTACAAAATACAATAGGTGAGTTTCATTTGCTCCCTTTTACTCTTTACGTTTTTGGGCTGAGAATACATGCAAATGCTTTAAATAACTGTTTTACAATATTTATATGCGTGAGTTCATTTGCTCCCTTTTTACTCTTTACATTTTTGGGACTGAGAATACATGCGCTGCTTTATAACTGATTTACAACTATTTATGCAATGCTTTTACAATCTATATTTTTGTAATACATGAGATGCTTTTATAAATGTTTGACGAGATAGACACAAGCAAAACATTCCTCGAATGAATTATTGTGCAGACAGAAGTTCTGCGGATTACCATTGAATTATGTGGACGTGATAATTGCCACCATTGAATTATGTGGACGTGATAATTATCACCATTGAATTATGTGGACATGATAATTGCCACCATTGAATTATGTGGACATGATAATTGCCACCAATTGATGTGAATGTTATATATCGAGAGAATGATTTTATACACATGTTATGTGTATGTTATTTTTGTGCACAAGATATGTGTACGGTTACTATGATTTATGAAAATGGTTTCGTACACGAGAAAGATGTACTGTATTTAAAAGATATAGCATGTACATTACAGGTGGGTATAGGATTCGGGCCCATTTGTACCATGCAGCATTTAAATTTTGTGGTCTATCAAAATGATGAATTTTATTGTTTTAAGATAAACCTATGAACACACCAACCTTTTGGTTGACATTTGAAAGCATGTTTATTCTCAGGTATGAAAGAAATCTTCCGCTGTGCATTTGCTCATTTTAAGGACATTACTTGGAGTTGATCATCGCTCTGGGATCAAATGTTGATGACTTCATCCAGATGGATTAGGACGGGGCATTTCATATAACCTACTGTAAACAACAAAGGTTTCTTGATCTTGGATGATTACTTGGAATGGATTAGAAAGCTTGGAAGTAAATTAGTAAACTTGAAAGTGTTCTTGATTTTATGAAACTAGAACTTATAGAATTTATGAAGAACACTTAGAACTTGAAGATAGAACTTGAGAGAGATCAATTATATGAAGAAAATTGAAGAATGAAAGTGTTTGTAGGTGTTTTTGGTCGTGGATAATGGATGGGATTTAAAGGAAATTCTAGTTTGTATTTTAGTTTAATAATTCATGATATAAAACATGTAACTTGTTTTCTAGTTAGATACTTCATGCTAGTTGCCAAATGATGGTTCCCACATGTTTAGGTGACTCATTAAGGCTGCTAAGAGCTGATCATTGAAGTGTATATACCAATAGTAAATACATCTAGAAGCTGTGTATTGTACGAGTACGAATACGGGTGCATACGAGTAGAATTGTTGATGAAAATGAACGAGAATGTAATTGTAAGCATTTTTGTTAAGTAGGAATACTTTGATATATGTCTTGAAGTCTTTCAAAAGTGTACTAATACATCTTAATACACTACATGTATATACATTTTAACTGAGTCGTTAAGTCATCGTTAGTCGTTACATGTAAGTGTTGTTTTGAAACCTTTAAGTTAACGATCTTATTTAATGTTGTTAACCCATTGTTTATTATATCTAATGAGATGTTAGATCACATTATCATGATAATATTATGTATGAATATATCTTAATATGATATATATACATTAAAATGTCGTTACAACAATAATTGTTACATATATGTCTCGTTTCGAAATTCTTAAGTTAGTAGTCTTGTTTTACATATGTAGTTCATTGTTAACATACTTAATGATATATATAATTATCATTTTATCATGTTAAATATAGTGTAACAATATCTTAATATGATACATATGTATTTAGTAAGACGTTGTTATAACGATAATCGTTATATATATCGTTTCTAGTTTCTTAACTTAGTAGTCTCATTTTTATGTATGTAATGAAATGTCCCGTTCATATTGATTATAAACGTTCCATATTAATTGATTTCGTTGCGAGGTTTTGACCTCTATATGAGACGTTTTTCAAAGACTGCATTCGATTTTAAAACAAACCATAACATTTAAAATATTACGACGATTATCAAATAATGATAATCTAAAATATAGCGTTTTCACATGACCATTACATAATGGTTTACAATAATATTACACAACAATATATATCTTCGAATGCAGTTTTTAAACAATATTATACAAGCATTCTGACTCCAACTCTTGTCCATAAATTAGCATGCAACAGCGGAAGCTCTTAATAATCACCTGAGAATAAACATGCTTTAAACGTCAACAAAAATGTTGGTGAGTTATAGGTTTAACCTATATATTTATCAAATCGTAATAATAGACCACAAGATTTTCATTTCCATTTCTCAATAATATGCAATCTGCATAAAAATCATTCATATGATGAACACCTGGTAACCGACCTTAACAAGATGCATATAGAATATCCCCATCATTCCGGGACTCACATCGGACATGATAAATCGAAGTACTAAAGCATCCATAAATCGGATGAGGCTTGTTGGGCCAAATAGATCTATCTTTAGGATTCGCGTCAATTGGTGGCAATTATCACAAACACCAATTCTTAGGCTACCAAGCTAAAAAGGGGCATATTCGGTTCGATAATTCAACATAGAATGTAATTTTGATCACTTGTGTCTATTTTGTAAAACATTTATAAAACTGCATGTATTCTCATCCAAAAATAATAGAATTTTAAAAGTGGGACTATAACTCACTTTCACATATTTTCACTTCGTCGGAAAATAAGACTTGGCCACGGGTCGATTCACGAACCTATAACAAATGTATATATATATATATATATATATATATATATATATATATATATATATATATATATATATCAAAGTATGATCGAAAATATATTCACAACATTTTTTATTACGTTTTAATGATTTAAGTTTGTTAAGTTAACAGTCCATCGTTAGTAATCTACAACTAGTTGTCGACAGTTAGATGTACAGAAATAAATCAATATATATTATCTCGAATCAATCCACGAACCAGTGTATACAAGTCTCAGGCTAGATCACAACTCAAAGTATATATATTATTTTGGAATCAACCTCAACCCTGTATAGCTAACTCAAGCATTACTGCATATAGAGTGTCTATGGTTGTTCCAAATAATATATATAGATGGCGTCGATATGATATGTCAAAACATTGTATACGTGTCTATGGTATCCCAAGATTACATAATATATGTTAGAATACATGTATAATACAATATAAGTTAGTTAAGTTATGGTTAGTCTAGATTTGTTACAAAGTTTTCGTAGCTAAAACTAGCAAATTTATCCAATTTTATTTTACCCATAACTTCTTCGTTTTAAATCCGTTTTGAGTGAATCAAATTGCTATGGTTTCATATTGAACTGAAATTTATGAAACTAAACAGAAAAAAGTTTATAGTTGGAATTATAAGTTACACGCCGTTTTTGTAAGAGGTAGTCATTTCAGTCGAAAGAACGACGTCTTGATGACCATTTTGAAAAACATACTCCCACTTTGAGTTTAACCATGATTTTGGATATAGTTTCATGTTCATAATAAAAATCATTTTCTCAGAAGAACAACTTTTAAATCAAAGTTTATCATAGTTTTTAATTATCTAACCTAAAACAGCCCCCGATTTCACTACGACGGCGTATGTCCGGTTTTACGGTGTTCTTCGTGTTTTCAGGTTTTAAATCATTAAGTTAGCATATCATATAGATATATAACATATGTTTAGTTGATTTTAAAAGTTAAGTTATGAAATGACCCGTCCTAATCCATCTAGACGAAGTCACCAACAATTTGTTCCATTGCGATGATCGACTCCAAATAATGTCTTTAAAATGAGCAAATGCACAGCGGAATGTTTCTTTCGTACCTAAGAATAAACATGCTTTAAAGTGTCAACCAAAAGGTTGGTGAGTTCATTAGTTTAACATAAATAATCATTTCATAAATTTAATAGACCACAAGATTTCATATTTCTATTTCTCATAAACATACGTCCCATGCATAGAGACAAAAATATCATTCATATGGATTGAACACCTGGTAATCGACATTCACAATATGAATTTAAGAATATCCCCATCATTCCGGGATCCTCCTTCGGACATGATTTTAAATTTCGAAGTACTAAAGCATCCGGTACTTTGGATGGGGCTTGTTGGACCCGATAGATCTATCTTTAGAGTTCGCGTCAATTAGGGTGTCTGTTCCCTAATTCTTAGATTACCAGACTTAATAAAAAGGGGCATATTCGATTTTGATAATTCAACCATAGAATGTAGTTTCACGTACTTGTGTCTATTTCGTAAAACAGTTATAAAAACAACGCATGTATTCTCATTCCCAAAAACATATATTACAAAAGCATTTAAAAAGGGATTAATGAAACTCACCTAATATATTTTGTAGTAAAAATACATATGACTATATTGAACAATGCAGGGGTTGGCTTCGGATTCACTAACCTTTAAGAGAAATCGTCCAAAGAAAAAAATAAACCGCCCCATCAGGGACTCGAACTCAAGACCTCCTGGATACACTCAACACCCTCAAATCGTCCCTCCATCCGTTTCTATCTGCTTTTCTTTGTAATTAAACTCTTTTAACCCATGTTATTCGTCCGTTTAAAAGGCCAACCCAAAACTCGGCCCAATGAAAACAAAGCCTAAGTCTTCACAGGATCACAACCCAACAGTAACTTTTGTTATTAAAAAGAAAATTAAAGTTGTGTCCTAGTATCGAACCTAGGACCTCTCGCTCAAACACTCTTATTCTTAAACACTGCTCCACTTAACAATTTCTGTTTTACTACTGAATTAAAATCATATCAACCATCATTCTTAACCTCATCATACCATCATCATCATCGACCTTTATCACCATCATCATCAAAATCATATCGTCTGCAACAAACGTATCATCATCATCGAATCTTACACCAACTTCCTATATATATTAATATAGTAATATTATCATTAGAGTTTATAATAATAATAATAATAATAATAATAATAATAATAATAAAAATATTAATAATATTAATTAATATTAATAATAATAATAATAATTAATAAACATAATAAAAATAACGAATAAAGAAATCTATACCATTAGAAAAGATCAAGTGGGATCCTGATGTAAAATACAAAAGAGGCCACGACATATTTAGATCTGGGATCATTATATCCCATCTCTCTTCCTCCTCATCGAAGAAAAAAAAATATATCATCTTCAATTATCTTATTAACTTGATCGTTATCATCATCTCTTATGATCTTCATCACCATGATTCGATCTTCATTCCACAATCACCATCATCATCACTATCGTGTAATCATCTTCAAAGCTTCATCGTCTTTATCATCACATCCACATTATTCTCAATATAATAGATGACAGGAGCAAATTAAGAAGATGAAACGTGATCATGGCAGCGAGCAAACGGTGGTGTGTGATGTTAATAACCGAAACAGAATTCATAAGTGGTGGTGGTGGATATGGGTTTCGGACAGAGAGAGAGAGAGAGAGAGAGAGAGTTGATGAGAGAAAGAGGTGGAAGTTTAGTGGTGGTTGTAGGTGAAAGTGGTCACGGTGGTGGTACCGTTGGTGTGGTGATTCACGTATAGGTGGAGATGGTGACCGAATAATCATAAATGAAACACAAGGTGATGGTGGTTCTATGGTGTCTCCGGTGGTGGATAAAGGTGGTTTGAGGTGGAACCGGTTGTTGGATGAACTTGGTTGTTCATGGTTATGATCCACTATGATGATGGTGGTCGAGGTGGTTTCAGTGTGTATTAATCGTGTGTTGTTTAGAGTACATCTACCATAGGTGGTTGTATATTATGTATGTCCCAAAAAGAAGGAAAAGAAAAAAAAATGAGTCATGATGTATGTTCTGATTATTTGAAAAGAAGGTTATAATGGAAACTTTTAATTTTCTGTTTACATAAATAAATAAATTGTAATTATTGTACAAGTAGAAATTTGAGAAAAACACTTGTACATTGTTACTGTCGCTATTGGTTTTAACATTAAGATAAGATAAAGAAGGTATGTGCAGATTCCCTTTCAAAGTAGTTTGTCTAAATGTAATATATATAATATATGTAATTAGTTAGTGGGATAAGAATCTCAATCAACAACAGTAAGTTCAAATATCAATTTGACATAGTAATAAGGAAAATTCTCAATTTATAATAGTGAAGCTATCGACCTTTGTCATATTCAGTTGACATCTAAAATTACGGATATTATATCGTGTCCATTGCTATATAGTTAATATATAAAAGTGTTCCTAAAAATTCTAAATTTTTTTTAATTAACTATATATCTATCTACTTTGATCATTATGGTATAAAATTCAGTCATTAATTTAATAAATAAATAGTACATCAACTGTCCCTCTCATTTATGAGTAAAATGTAAAAAGTGCTCAAATTTAGCAATTAGCTCCCAAATATATTTTTAATAAGTCTATAATTTATATTACTCATTTTTGGATCACCGTTTATTTTAAATCACATAAGTTCGTACATAACTTGTTTAATATCGATCGAAACATCAAGCGAGTAATACAATCCTTTAATATTTATTTTTAATATACTTTATTTATTTATATAGATATATTTTAAATAATAATTATTATAATATCCTACCTATTTTATTAATAACAATAACATATAATACCTCAAATTATATATATATATATATATACACACACACACACACACACACACACACATATCTATTTACAATTAATTGT
Organism: Rutidosis leptorrhynchoides; assembly: GCF_046630445.1. NCBI lineage: Eukaryota > Viridiplantae > Streptophyta > Magnoliopsida > Asterales > Asteraceae > Rutidosis > Rutidosis leptorrhynchoides. Next base: position 670,552,047 of record NC_092333.1, on the reverse strand, counting down.
TCGTGAATCGTCGATAATAATCAAAGGTCAATTGAATTCATGAAACAGATCAAAAATGTTGAGACTCAACTTACAGACTTTGCTTATCGTGTCGAAATCATATAAAGATTAAGTTTAAATTTGGTCGGAAATTCCCGAGTCATCACAGTACCTACCCGTTAAAGAAATTTCGTCCCGAAATTTGAGTGAGGTGGTCATGGTTGACAATAAAAATGTTTTCACGACGAATATGAGTTGATAAATAGAGTTTTATCATCATTGAGTAATATGGATAAAATGATTCGATTAATCGAAGCGTATGAATGAAGCTATCATAAAAGAGTGAATTGAGGAAAAAAATAAGATTTTCCTTAGCTTTTAACGTAAACAGGGTTGAATTAGAAAATAAGGTGCGTCTTAACTTTTGACGTTGTCTTGATTGAATTCCGGAATTCAAGGGATTTGGAGAAAATCTTCGAAATCTAAAAGATTTGATTCTTCGGCGAGTAAGGAAGTTAAGATCTCTATAATTAAATACGGTGATCTACCTCGATTACTCTGTCTGATATTTCCATTATAATTTAAGCTCTTCCGTTCCATTATTCTCACCATTCCCATACTTTCTTCCTTAGTTCATACATCCAAAAGATTGTGGAAATGCTTAATCCAGTTCTAATCCTTGTCCTTATCCTTACTATCGTAACAATCATTATCCTTTTCCAACTTCTACCCGAGGAATCTGCTTACTTCTACTTTGCTCTTGGGGTTATAGTGCTTTTAATTCTCCCGTGTCTTTATGTTGCGATCAACATTGATATACACGGTTTGTAATTTATGCGTTGTTATCGGGCTTTATATCTCTCCTTATATTTCAATGTCCCCCTTTCTGTTTCCTATAATCATTGTCATCCACAGTTAATACTCCCTCCTATTTGCTGTAATTTATACTCCAATTTCTATTTCAGAGCTTTGTCCCTTCGTTTCTTCTTCTGGCGATTTGGCATCTCTTGTAATGGTCTAGAATTCGCAGATATAAGTTTCAGAATGAACATTATTAATGTTCTAACTAAGAAGGAACCTAATAGCACGATTTGATTTGTCAAATTACTAAATTCACTGAGAATAGAACTATCAAGAATATACTTTCTTGATATGTTCAGAAGTTAAGCAGAATGACAGAGTTATGTAACATGGCACATGATGACGTTATGATCTGTGAATCATCACGTTCCATTAGAAACTCAGCATGACTTATTGTAATATAATCACGTTGATCAAGTGTCATTATATTATACTAACTCATGCATCAGTTCCCAACACTACTTCAAAATCATTCATAATTTAAACTTGAAGGTTTACAGAATATAGAAACTAACAGTTTCAATATGATGTAACACTGATATCACGAAGAGATTAATGATTTCAGATAAGAATAGTTATGAAAATATCTTCAGAATATGGAGGATATTTATAATGAAAGATACGATAATATCTCGGAATATCTAAGATCAGAGGATGATAGAAACTATTGTCTGCAAGGGTTTAGAGTAAAGAGCAAGATATTCACTAAAGACTTTAGTAGACATTGAATCATTTGGATTCTTTGAAGTCAAACTTATTCTTTGTGATTTGTCCACGGCTTTCTTCATAGTTTCGCATAATCTGCTTTTCGGTACTAAATTTTCTATTGAATGTTTCCAATATAATGATACACAAGAAGCACGAAGAGATATATAATTTCGGACGAGAATATTTATGAAAATATCCTCAGAAATATCGAAGATATTGATGATGATATTTTGGAATTTCTAAGTTCGATGGTTGATGGAGAAAGATTTTCCGCAAGATTTTAACATGACTTCGGAGCAAGATATTCTCTAAAGATTTCAACGGATCCAGAATTATCTGGATTCTTTGAATATAGGGTATGGTCCTTGTATTTGTCATTGGTCTCCTTCATGGTTAACTCTATCCGTTTTCCAATTCCAACGTTTCTGAGCTTTTCCAACATATTATTCTTTATCATCAAACTTCCGACGACTAAAGTCGTTTACGGTTGCCTACAGTTTCTGCTGCTTCATTCAGCTTTTTCAACATTCAGAGTATTGATTTGTAGAATGAGTGCTTTTCAGAATTTCAGAATAAGAGACCATAATTCTAAAAGATAAATGTTATACATATAACTGTTGATGTAGATATGCTGTGCGTTTTCAAAGTACTGATTGTTGACTCCCGATAATTGGCATGGCATTTCTCGTTACAAGATGCGGATGAGTATATGATAAGGTTTCAATGAATAAATATAATGATTTATCGGAGAGATTTAAACCAAGAAGCAACGAGGTTGCTGGTACGTCTACTAGTAACATGGTAGAATATGAAAGGTTCCTTGGTAACAATAAAAGAGCACGAATATATATCAAGGTTATAATAAGGTTGTTTCGAACGAAAAGTCCAAGTTGTCTTGCTGGACCTGTGACAAAATTTGCTACTTTGAAAAGGGATTGTAAAGTTATTTTCGGTAATAACAACGCCAAAAGAGCTAGCATAGATACGTGTTAAACATTTATACAGATTCCGAGAATTTTTCAGGTGCATAACTATATGCGTAAATCTTTTCTTCCGTAGATAAAGTGCGGTTGATTCATCCTATCGATTGAGATGTTTTCAAGAATCATGAAAGATTTGAACGCAGATTGTAATCGTCAAGATACAAATGGGGTTTAAGATGAAATCAAGTGGCAACTTGAAGAATTGTTTAGTTTCATATGTTATAATCAATATTTTAATTCATTTTTAATTGTCCAATCTCATTAGTCTACGGTCGATAATTCACAGTTAACAGTCCAGTAATTCATATATAGTTTAATATATTATATTCGAATTAATTAATATTTGTCGTGACCCGTATACGTCTCAGACTCGATCACAACTCAAAGTATATATATTATTATAGAATCAACCTCAACCCTGTATAGAGAACTCAATCATTACTGCATATAGAGTGTCTATGGTGATTCCAAATAATATATATAGATGCGTCGATATGATATGTCAAAACTTTGTATACGTGTCCCGATATTTAAAGTGCGTAAAATAAATAACAGAAATTAAATGACGATAAATAAAATTGCGAGAATGTAAATTGCGATAATTAAATTGCGATAAATAAAGTGTAATCAGTTAGCTGGGAACAATTAGCTGGGAACAGTTAGCGTGGATTCTTAACAAAATTTCTCATGGTTAATTTGTTTGTTTCTAACAAATTTTATTTTGTCAAATGTTTTCTTCATTATGCCACTTGTTGGATTCTGATAAGTCAAAATCCAAATATGAAATTGAATAAAAATGGTTATTTTGCAGTGAACGGATATGTATATCGGTGTTTGTAAATAGGATAGTAAATGACTGTTGAATCAGATTCGAAGAATGTACAGTGTAACTTATTAATGTGAAATCTAAATATTCCTCGGGTATTACCTACCCGTTAAAATATTTTCACCATTAACAGTTTGTACAATAAAAATTTTGATTACAATCTTTATGAAAACATATATACATATATATTTTCTTCAGACGTAATCATGGATTTAATGAGTCAATGTGGTATTAAACTCATTTGCTTTTCGGTTGGAACTAGAATAAATAATCTCTAAAACTTTAGAGATTACATATTCGCCATGTCGAACGAAGATAAATGAGGTAGAACGATACGTAAAACGAAGATCATACTCAAAGTACAGATGATGATATTGAAGCATGGATTGTTGATGGTACTGGTGCTGTTATTGATTGTACTGTTGGTGCCGGTGATGTTGCTGAAGCTGGTACATTTTACACCATATTCTCCGAATTGATTATTCGAGCGCGAAGTTTGTTGACTTATTACTCCAGGATGATTGTCGGTCGGAACGAGCGGATGAATAAGGTTCTGAATTGTGGATAGAATATAATCTTGTCGAGTTACCCCGGAAATGAGACTGAAAATGGTGTCTCGAACAGGTTCGCCGGTAAACGCTTCAGGTTCATTGTCAAGAGGTGAATTCGGTTGGTGGAAGGGATTGCCTTCTGCGCATTTCTATTAATTAAGTCGACTACGAACCCATCAGATGAATTGATAATGGCTGATTGGTTGATTCATGCCGATGATGCTGTTTTCGGAGCTTAGGTGAACATCTATGTCGGAATAGCTGTCGGAATAACTATCGGAATAGCTATCGGAATCTGAGGGACTCGAACTGGTTTAGGGATTCATCCCGTACAATCAAATGAAGGATTTTTGATAAGAAATAGATTATAGGATATAGATTAGTACCCTGCAGTACATAATTTACATATGCATATATAATACTAAATTCTCATAAGTTACGGAGGAATCTACGGAAGCTGTCAGACATCGGTAACAATAACAGGTACGCTAAGATATGAATTAGCAGATATGCTAAGATATAAATTTTTGTCTATACACTAATCATGCAATTAATGCAATAAGATGTGTCTAGACTAAGGATGATAAGCAAGGGATTCTCTAAGAATGATAAGCAGGAAATTTTCGACACGAAATGATAAGCAAAACTTTTGACATGCAGACACGATCAAAGTCCAGACTCACTAATGCATCCTAATGACTTATCAGTTAGACACACTAATGCAGACCTAGTTCACTAAGACCACCGCTCTGATACCAACTGAAAGGACCTGTCCTAATCCATCTAGACGAAGTCACCAACAACTGGTTCCATTGCGATGATCGACTCCAAATAATGTCTTTAAAATGAGCAAATGCACAGCGGAATGTTTCTTTCGTACCTAAGAATAAACATGCTTTAAAGTGTCAACTAAAAGGTTGGTGAGTTCATTAGTTTAACATAAATAATCATTTCATAAATTTAATAGACCACAAGATTTCATATTTCTATTTCTCATAAACATACGTCCCATGCATAGGGACAAAAATATCATTCATATGGATTGAACACCTGGTAATCGACATTCACAATATGCATTTAAGAATATCCCCATCATTCCGGGATCCTCCTTCGGACATGATTTTAAATTTCGAAGTACTAAAGCATCCGGTACTTTGGATGGGGCTTGTTGGACCCGATAGATCTATCTTTAGAGTTCGCGTCAATTAGGGTGTCTGTTCCCTAATTATTAGATTACCAGACTTAATAAAAAGGGGCATATTCGATTTCGATAATTCAACCATAGAATGTAGTTTCACGTACTTGTGTCTATTTCGTAAAACATTTATAAAAACAGCGCATGTATTCTCAGTCCCAAAAACATATATTACAAAAGCATTTAAAAAGGGATTAATGAAACTCACCTAATGTATTTTGTAGTAAAAATACATATGACTATATTGAACAATGCAGGGGTTGGCTTCGGATTCACTAACCTTTAAGAGAAATCGTCCAAAGAAAAAAAATAAACCGCCCCATCAGGGACTCGAACTCAAGACCTCCTGGATACACTCAACACCCTCAAACCGTCCCTCCATCCGTTTCTATCTGCTTTTCTTTGTAATTAAACTCTTTTAACCCATGTTATTCGTCCGTTTAAAAGGCCAACCCAAAACTCGGCCCAATGAAAACAAAGCCCAAGTCTTCACAGGATCACAACCCAACAGTAACTTTTGTTATTAAAAAGAAAATTAAAGTTGTGTCCTAGTATCGAACCTAGGACCTCTCGCTCAAACACTCTTTTTCTTAAACACTGCTCCACGTAACAATTTCTGTTTTACTACTGAATTAAAATCATATCAACCATCATTCTTAACCTCATCATACCTTAATCATCATCGACCTTTATCACCATCACCATCAAAATCATATCGTCTGCAACAAACGTATCATCATCATCGAATCTTACACCAACTTCCTATATATATTAATATAGTAATATTATCATTAGAGTTTATAATAATAATAATAATAATAATAATAATAATAATAATAATAATAAAAATATTAATAATATTAATTAATATTAATAATAATAATAATAATAATTAATAAACATAATAAAAATAACGAATAATGAAATCTATACCATTAGAAAAGATCAAGTGGGATTCTGATGTAAAATACAAAAGAGGCCACGACATATTTAGATCTGGGATCATTATATCCCACTCTCTTCCTCCTCATCGAAGAAAAAAAAATATATCATCTTTAATTATCTTATTAACTTGATCGTTATCATCATCTCTTATGATCTTCATCACCATGATTCGATCTTCATTCCACAATCACCATCATCATCACTATCGTGTAATCATCTTCAAAGCTTCATCGTCTTTATCATCACATCCACATTATTCTCAATATAATAGATGACAGGAGCAAATTAAGAAGATGAAACGTGATCATGGCAGCGAGCAAACGGTGGCGTGTGATGTTAATAACCGAAACAGAATTCATAAGTGGTGGTGGTAGATATGGGTTTCGGACAGAGAGAGAGAGAGAGTTGATGAGAAAAACAGGTGGAAGTTTAGTGGTGGTTGTAGGTGAAAGTGGTCACGGTGGTGGTACCGTTGGTGTGGTGGTTCACGTATAGGTGGAGATGGTGACCGAATAATCATAAATGAAACACAAGGTGATGGTGGTTCTATGGTGTCTCCGGTGGTGGATAAAGGTGGTTTGAGGTGGAACCGGTTGTTGGATGAACTTAGTTGTTCATGGTTATGATCCACGATGATGATGGTGGTCGAGGTGGTTTCAGTGTGTATTAATCGTGTGTTGTTTAGACATCTACCATAGGTGGTTGTATATTATGTATGTCCCAAAAAGAAGGAAAAGAAACAAAAAAAAATGAGTCATGATGTATGTTCTGATTATTTGAAAAGAAGGTTATAATGGAAACTTTTAATTTTCTGTTTACATAAATAAATAAATTGTAATTATTGTACAAGTAGAAATTTGAGAAAAACACTTGTACATTGTTACTGTCGCTATTGGTTTTAACATTAAGATAAGATAAAGAAGGTATGTGCAGATTCCCTTTCAAAGTAGTTTGTCTAAATGTAATATATATAATATATGTAATTGGTTAGTGGGATAAGAATCTCAATCAACAACAGTAAGTTCAAATATCAATTTGACATAGTAATAAGGAAAATTCTCAATTTATAATAGTGAAGCTATCGACCTTTGTCATATTTAGTTGACATCTAAAATTACGGATATTATATCGTGTCCATTGCTATATAGTTAATATATAAAAGTGTTCCTAAAAATTCTATTTTTTTTTTAATTAACTATATTTATCTACTTTGATCATTATGGTATAAAATACAGTCATTAATTTAATAAATAAATAGTACATCAACTGTCCCTCTCATTTATGAGTAAAATGTAAAAAGTGCTCAAATTTAGCAATTAGCTCCCAAATATATTTTTAATAAGTCTATAATTTATATTACTCATTTTTGGATCACCGTTTATTTTAAATCACATAAGTTCGTATATAACTTGTTTAATATCGATCGAAACATCAAGCGAGTAATACAATCCTTTAATATTTATTTTTAATATACTTTATTTATTTATATAGATATATTTTAAATAATAATTATTATAATATCCTACCTATTTTATTAATAACAATAACATATAATACCTCAAATTATATTTCAAATTATTATATATATATATATATATATATATATATATATATATATATATATATATATATATATATATATATATATATATATATATATATATATATATATATATACACACACACACACATATCTATTTACAATTAATTGTTCGTGAATCGCCGATAATAATCAAAGGTCAATTGAATTCATGAAACAGTTCAAAAATGTTGAGACTCAACTTATAGACTTTGCTTATCGTGTCGAAATCATATAAAGATTAAGTTTAAATTTGGTCGGAAATTCTCGGGTCATCACAAGTTAGAAGGATTAACTTTGTTTGCAAACAAGTTTAGAATTAACTAAACTATGTTCTAGTGATTACAAGTTTAAATCTTCGAATAAGATAGTTATATATATATATGAATCGAATGATGTTATGAACATCATTACTACCTCAAGTTTAGTAGGTAAACCTACTGGAAGTAACAAGAAATGATCTAGCTTCAAAGAATTCTTGAATGGCTTGAAAGTTCTTGAAGTAGAATCATGACACGAAAACAAGTTCAAGTAAGATTATCACTCGATTTAAGATTGTTATAGTTATAGAAATTGAATCAAAGTTTGAATATGAGTATTACCATGAATTAGAAAGATAACCTACTGTAAGTAACAAGGATTTCTTGAGGTTGAATTCTCACTTAAAATGAATTTGCAAGATTGAAAGTAAACTAGCAAACTTGAAAGGATTTTCGAAGTGTTCTTGAAGTGTTCTTCCTATGATGATTATAGCTTGATTCTTGAAGTAATTTTTGATGAAGATGATGATTAGTTTACTGGAAATTTCGTTCTTGAGAGTGTGTGTGTGTGTTTAGATAGAATTAGAAAGAGAATTGGAAGTGAAATGGATTGAGTGGTGAGTGGTGAATGGTGAGTGGTGAGTGGGGTTAAAAGGAGTTCTAGTTAGTTGACTAGTTCATGGTAGAAGTTAAACTTGATTAGTCATGCATGACATAATTAAGAGTGGAATCCCATGCTAGTTCCTATTGGTATATACTCATAGTAAGTACGTCTAGAAGCTGTGTATAATATGGGTATGAATACGACTAGAATTCTTGATGAAAAAAAAGAATGGGAATGTAACTGTAACCATTTACGTTAATTATGAGTGTTTTGATATATGTATTGAAGTCTTCCAAAAGTGTATTAATACATCATAATACACTATATGTAAATACATTTTAACTGAGTCGTTAAGTCATCGTTAGTCGTTACATGTAAGTGTTGTTTCGAAACCTATAAGTTAACGATCTTGTTAAATGTAATTAATCCATTGTTATTATACTTAAATGAGATTTTAAATTGTTATGTTAACATGATAACATGGTGTATGAATATATCTTAATATCATATATATATGTTAAAATATTATTACAACGATAATCGTTATATATATATATATATATATATATATATATATATATATATATATATATATATATATATATATATATATATATATATATATATATATTGTTTCAAAATTCTTAAGTTAGTAGTCTCATCCTTACTCGTGTAGTTCATTGTTAATACACTTAATGATATAATTAATTATCATTTTATCATGTTAACATAATGTGTTAATATCTTAATACAATAAATATGTATTTATTTTAATTAAAATGTTGTTATAACAATAATCGTTATATATATCGTTTCGAGTTTCTTTAATTCAGTAGTTTCATTTTATGCATATAACTCTTTATCAATATACTTTATGAGATACTTATCATAATATCATGTTAAATATATATATATATATATATATATATATATATATATATATATATATATATATATATATATATATATATATATATATATATGTATATATATATATATATATATATGTATATATATATATATATATATATATATATATATATATATATATATATATCATGTCATTTTTTACAAGTTTTAACGTTCGTGAATCGCCGGTCAATTTGGGTGGTCAATTGTCTACATAAAACTCATTTCAATTAATCAAGTCTTAACAAGTTTGATTGCTTAACATGTTGAAAATATTTAATCATGCAAATATAGTTTTCATTTAATATATAATCATGGAAAAGTTCTGGTCACTACAGTACCTACCCGTTAAATAAATTTTGTCCCGAAATTTTAAGCTGTTGGGGGTGTTGACGCATCTTTCGAAAATAGGTGCGGGTATTTCTTCTTCATCTGGTCTTCACGTTCCCAGGTGAACTCGGATTCTCTACGAGCATTCCATCGAACCTTAACAATTGGTATTTTATTTTGCTTAAGTCTTTTAACCTCACGATCCACTATTTCGACGGGTTCTTCGATGAATTGAAGTTTTTCATTGATTTGGATTTTGTCTAACGGAATAGTGAGATCTTCTTTAGCAAAACATTTCTTCAGATTCGAGACATGAAAAGTATTATGTACCCCGGTGAGTTGTTGAGGTAAGTCAAGTCGGTAAGCTACTGGTCCGACACGATCTGTAATCTTGAATGGCCCAATGTACCTTGGATTTAGTTTCCCCCATTCACCAAATCGAACAACGCCTTTCCAAGGTGAAACCTTAAGCATGACCATCTCCCCAATTTCAAATTCTATATCTTTTCTCTTAATGTCCGCGTAGCTCTTTTGTAGACTTTGGGCGGTTTTCAACTGTTGTTGAATTTGGATGATCTTCTCGGTAGTTTCTTGAATTATCTCCGGACCCGTAATTTGTCTATCCCCCACTTCACTCCAACAAATTGGAGACCTGCACTTTCTACCATAAAGTGCCTCAAACGGTGCCATCTCAATACTCGAGTGGTAACTGTTGTTGTAGGAAAACTATGCTAACGGTATATGTCGATCCCAACTGTTTCTAAAATCAATGACACATGCTCGTAGCATGTCTTCAAGCGTTTGTATCATTCTTTCGCTCTGTCCATGAGTTTGTGGATGATAGGCAGTACTCATGTCTAGACGAGTCTCCAATGCTTATTGTAACGTCTGCCAGAATCTTGAAACAAATCTGCCATCCCTATCAGAGATAATAGAGACTGGTATTCCATGTATGGAGACGACTTCCTTCAAGTATAGTCGTGCTAACTTCTCCATTTTGTCATCTTCTCTCATTGGCAGAAAATGTGCTGACTTGGTGAGACGATCGACTATTACCCAGATAGTATCATAACCAATTGCAGTCCTTGGTAATTTAGTAATGAAATCCATGGTAATGTTTTCCCATTTTCATTCCGGGATTTCAGGTTGTTGAAGTAGACCTGATGGTTTATGATGCTCAGCTTTGATCTTGGAACACGTCAAACATTCTCCTAGGTATGTAGCAATGTCGGCTTTCATACCCGGTCACCAAAAGTGTTTCTTGAGATCTTTGTACATCTTCCCCGCTCCGGGATGTATTGAATATCTGGTTTTATGTGCTTCCTTAAGCACCTTTTCTCTCACATCTCCAAACTTTGGTACTCAAATTCTTTCAGCCCTATACCGGGTTCCGTCTTCCCGAATATTAAGATGTTTTTTCGATCCTTTGGGTATTTCATTCTTCAAATTTCCTCCTTTCAAAACTCCCTATTGTGCCTCCTTTATTTGAGTAGTAAGGTTAGTAAGAATAATTATATTCATAGCTTTTACTCGTATAGGTTCTCTGTCCTTTCTACTCAAAGCGTCGGCTACCACATTCGCCTTCCCCGGGTGGTAACGAATCTCAAAGTCGTAATTATTCAACAATTCAATCCACCTACGCTGCCTCATGTTCAGTTGTTTCTGATCAAATATGTAACGACCCGACTTTTTCGACTTGCTTTTGTGCCTTGTGTTTTTGTGAAACTGCGTATTTGTGCGTACTGTGCTATCTTATACTCTAAAATCTTAATACACGTGGTTTTCTTTCATTTACATGTTAAAACTTGCCTTTGAGTACGTAGGATGCTTAACTTGATCACCGGAAGCCTTTATTGTCACTTGATTACGCGTATAACTTTTGTCGTAATCGGAATATTATGACTACGAAATCTTAATTATTATTTTATAATAATAATTACTTGGGTTTTTGGATGCTTAATTACGCGTAGTAATCTACTTATGCTTACTAGTTAGTCTTGTTGGACTTTCTACCTTGTTGGGCCTTAGCCCACCCTACACTAGTTAGTGGACTATTTAATTAGCCCAATTATTAATAGCTAGTGACCCATTAATATGTAAGACAAATGCCCATTTATTAGAGGGAACATACTAGCATTTATGTCAAGTATTATCCTTAATGTTGCATGAGATTCTAACATAAGCACCAACTTTAGACAACCATTAACTAAAAAGCAAAAGTTGGTCTCCCTTGTCCACCCTCCAAAATCACGGCCACAACACCCCTCCCACACCCTCACCACCTATAAATATAAGCCTTATTCCATCCATTTTACACTTGCTTTCATTTGTAATTTACACTCACTCACTCTCTAATTATTTCTCTAGTTCTTTCTCTCTCTAAAAAGTGTAAGTATTGATTTTTTTTCTTCCTCTTCCTCTCTCTCTCTCACGAATTCATCATCATCATCATCATGGGTCTAGCTTTTTAGCTTTTGATCTTGATTACATCTTGTAGATTCAAATATGGATTTGAATCCTTCAAGAACGTGGAAGATTCAAGCTTTCTAGCTTTGAATCTTCACCCACTTTGTAGATCTATATCTTTTAACTTTAATCTTGCTATTTTGTTATAAACATTCAAATTTGTGTATGTAATCTTCATGTAACTTAAAGATCCAAGCTTTATGCTTCAAGATCTTCAAGAACAACCAAGATGCAAGCTTTCTAGCTTGAATCTTCATATCTTTTGTTGGATCTAAGTTTCCTAACTTATGATCTCATTATTTTGTTATAAAGATCAAAACTTGTGTTTATGGTCTTCATATAACTTAAAGATCTAAGCTTTATGCTTCAAGTTCTTCAAGAACACTAAAGGTTCAAGCTTTGTGGCCTTATAACTTGTGTGAATAGGATCCAAGCTCTCTAGCTTAGGGTTCCATCACTTCATTTGACTTAGATTATGTTCATACTTGCTTGATTGAAGTAAAGTTTGTAGCTTTAGTTGTAAATGTAACTTGTAATTGTGTTAAGACTAAGGATATGATGTAACCTTGGTTCATCATCCATCTAAGACTCTTAAATGAGTTGTGTTCTTACTTGGTCTTAACATATTTTGTGTTGATGGTAGAATCTTGTTCAAGGTGATGCTAGCCCATCAACGAGTTGTACACTTGAAGCTACAAGCATCAAGGATGAGAACCGTGATGAGCATCAAGCACTAAGAACCCCACAGGAGCACCTTGCTTACTGTTTTCGGGATCTGACCAGACCACCTGGGCTACTGGAATGTTAATTTTCATTTATTTCGGTTCGAGTAGATGATTTTACATTTAGACCTCGTCTTAATCCGAGTTACGGTTTAGGATTTATGGCCTTCCGAAAGTCACTACACCCTATTAACGTTGTGCTGAAATTTCTGACCTACTCGCACTTAAACCGTCACCACGGTCAAACGAAGACGAGTTTGGTTGTTAAAATTGGTAAGCAACTAGAGGACTCCCATACGGAGCCATGGCCACTGATTACGTGTCTTTTTGATTTACGTAGAGGCCGTAGCAGCTGACCGAAGTCAGCCTATTGTTTCGACCTCTATACTTGTTAAACTTACTTAACTTTTACGATGATGAATGATGATGATGATGACACTTAAACTTATTTTATGCACTATTAGAACTTATGAGGATAACATACTGACCTAGTAACCTTTGACTTAGGTTGACGACCTTTCGGACCGACTTATTACTTGCATACTTTCATTATCGACTTTACCGCTCTTATCACTGTGAGTTATAGCATCCCTTTTTACTTTAATTATTTTGGGACTGAGAATACATGCGCTTTTTACACTTTACATACTAGGCACGAGTACTTAAACTTTATATATGCGTGGGTTATACAACGGCATAAACTTTCCCCTTAGCTCGGTAACGTTTAGTCATTGGTTTTTGAACCGGTGAATGCGAATCTTAGATATGGATCCATAGGGTTTGACATCCCCACTCGGGCTAGTCGCGCTAGCATTTAACGGGTGTTTAATACTTCGTAAACTTACGCACTCGCCAAGTGTACTTTTAGAGGGTAATATTACGTTAAGTTAGTTACCGGGTGCCCACGGATAAGCATATACTTTATCATACTGATTTGAAATACTGATTTGAAACGCTGGTTGAAGCATTGAAATCTCGTGGCCTACATTACATTACTGATTACAGACAAACTATAGCTCACCAACATTCGTGTTGACTTTTTAAGCATGTATTTCTCAGGTGCTTAGACGTTGTTGATTCCGCTGTTAGACTTGCTGTCATGCTGTTATAGCTTTGCTGTTAAGGACCTACTGTGTTAGATTTCCGCTGCATTACTTAGAGATGTCTCAATCATGGAACTTTTATTTTGCATTCGTAACTTATGTTATTTTGAAACAATGACTTTGTAACGAACTTTGTGTCACGTTATCTTTTGTAAAACGCTATCTTTTTATGAATGTAAAACTGGTTTTCAAAAAGCATATAGTGTTTGACCTTGTAATGATCCTGTTGTTGATGATCCGTACACGATGATTTTGTACGGGGCATCACATTTGGTATCAGAGCATTAGTTGTAGGGAATTAGGTTGCATTAGTGAGTCTAGACCAGACCAAGTAGGATTCACTAATAGGACTAATCTACAACTTGCTCGTTTACTTGTTACTGCTTACTTATACTGCTGTATGATCTTACTGCATGCTATTGCTTGTCTTTACTGCTATGCGAACTTGCTGTACGCTTATTTCCGTTATTGCATGTTACTATCTGCTTTCGCATGTTACTTCTGTTTAGCGCTGTTGTTATTATTACCATGCTATGTACTGCTGTAGACAATCTAGGCTGTTGTAGTTACTATGCCTGATTACGTGTTTGCTACCCGTCTGCTTTTCGCTGTACCGACTTGGAAAAAAACTTACCTTTCCTAGTTCAGATATTTTTCTGAACCCTTTTCCCACACGTCTAACCCTAAGGATTAGTATTGTAATCCACCTGTTACTGTCATTCTACCGTTCCAGAGATCGAAACGATTCTTCACGCAATCTAGGAGGAGTATCCCTCGGATTACACGCTCACCAAAGTTGATCCTCGGAGGAGGAGATATGTGAGGACTTGCCGGAGTACCCGCACCCTGAGCTCACTCTAATTAGCCACGTACAACGTATGAACATTAGAAGGATGTTCAGTTCCCGCCAGATGACCCGTGTCCCGTACACTTTCATGACCGTCACTTATCTCTTTCATTCTTCACCACTACTCGACGACCTAACAACACTTCTGGACTTAAGTCCTTAACACTCTTAGGTATTGGAGAAGTCGGGAGGACATCTCCTTTCACAAGGTTAGAGTGCCTTCTACTGATGCTCAGCCATACCCAAAGACTTTGGGGTCACCTCAAAACATATCGTATTACTACTTGCTACACGTACAACTCGACGCGAGACCCAGATTGAATTTCTAGAAAGGAACCTAACGACGTTACATGAACCCGAACATTTTGAAGAAATTTCGGGACATTTAGGCATTGATGCATGACCTACGGAACCTACACACCCACACTGAGAAACCATGAGATTTATTATGTAGATTTTATTTTGAGATAGCATAGATAAAGCACCATCAGATGAAATTGAGTAGAACTGGGAGTGATCACGTTACATTGACCGTATGGAGTGATATTGGAATGAACGTATGATTTAGTACAATATAATGACTCCAGGCCATCATGATTATATTGAAGTGAATCATGCAGAAGTTTCAATGTTACTACATGAGGGATATGAGGTGATTCAGGGAAAACTTTAGTAGGAACCATTTGAGTATACGCATTATGGTCTGTTAGAAGTAGGGAAAGATAACCACTTAGCCCAGATACTGTACAAGAAGGGCCTTGATTACAGAATTGATTAGCTGAAAATTTGTTATAGATATAGACACCCTGGACACTTAAGGAAAAAGTTCTTAAATAGGAAAAACTTTGGACTTACTTGCGGTAGAGCAATCGTTATCTCAGCTATGGAGACTCACATGGATCCTGATTTTAGTTAGGGTACGTTTCGTCACAACGTGTGACGACCCGGAAATTTCCGACCAAATTTAAACTTTAATCTTTATATTATTCCGACACGATAAGCAAAGTTTGTTAAGTTAAATCTCAAGAATTTTAAACTGTGTTCATACATTCATTATAACCTCGACCAAATTCCGACGATTCACGAACCGTTATATATAAATAGATATGTATATGTATATATATATATTATAACTTGAGAATATTAATAAAGTATTAAACGTATAATACTTTACACGAACGTATTTGTTTCAATATGATTTTCGACGAAATTAAAATATATATATATATTAAATGATTGAATTATCAGAAACATTAAATTATGATTACAAGTCTCTGTTGAAAGGTTCACTATGATTTGAGAAAATCTATTCCTCTTAACGATATTCAGAATAATTTGTAAAACTATTTATAAATAAAAACAAAAAGTGTCATTTATGAAAGTTAGACAAAAGTTAGTGGAGAATTGGTTTCCATAATATTCTATTAATCTATTTTTAAACGCACAAAGACGTTTTCAGTTTAAAAAGAACTTTATTATTAAAACGTATATAACTTTTATAAATATATAGAATCACTTTTGACAACTCATTACTTAACCAGTATAATAAATATAACGATATTTATATTTTATTTCATTAAATATATATAACGATTTAAATTAATATTATATATATTTATACGCGTATTATACATACATAGTTTTTATACTTTTACTATACTTTAACTTTACCTTTACTTTACTTTTACTTTACTTTAACTTTAATAATTCACTTTAATAATTCATACTTTAATAATTCATACTTTAATAATTCACTTTAATAATTCATACTTTAATAATTCACTTTAATAATTCATACTTTAATAATTCACTTTAATAATTCATACTTTAATAATTCACTTTAATAATTCAAAAATCTATTATAAATAGAATTCAATAGGTTTCATTATTTCATAGAAACTTGAAAATATATTTCTCTAAACTCTCTCAATCGATTTATATATATATATATATATATTTGCTTTGTATTATTTCAAGATATTATTAGTATACATAAAATATTACGACGGAGTGCTGTCAGAGTGATTTCAAAATAGTTTTTTTGAATGAATCAAAGCTAAGGAAATTATGGGTTATAGCTATGGAGGTGATGGGTATGGTTCATGGGTATGCTCGTGAGGTCAATCTAGTGTTTATCATCTCCGTTGCGTCTACGTACTTTCCTGCAATATTGAATCTCAATATTGATACGTTCGTGAATCCGAGGCCAACCTTGCACTTGTTAAATGATGTTATATGTATTTTTACTACGAAATACAGTATGGTGAGCTTCATTACTCCCTTTTTATATATATTTTTGGGCTGAGAATACATGCGTTGTTTTATAAATGGTTTACGAAATAGGCACAAGTACTAAAACTAATTCTATGTGGGTTTAAACCAGAAATATACCCTTAGCTTGGTAACATTAAACTACTTGTATATGTACGGTAGGCGCGAATCCTAAAGATAGATCTATTGTGCCAGATAAACCCCATCCTGACTATGGGATGCTTTAGTACTTCGAGGTTATTTTAAACACACCTGATCTGGTGTACTTCAGAGGGTAAAATATGAACGTTAAGGCTTGTTACCGGGTGCCTACAACTTATAGAATACTTTTATACTCTTGCGAGTGTACATATATTTATAAACGGAAATCTTGTGGTCTATTAATATATTGAAATGATTGTTATGATAAACCTATGAACTCACCAACCTTTTGGTTGACACTTTAAAGCATGTTTATTCTCAGGTATTAAAGAAATCTTCCGCTGTGCATTAGCTCATTTTAAGGATATTACTTGGAGTCATTCATGGCATATTTTGAAAGACGTTGCATTCGAGTCATTGAGTTCATCAAGATTATTATTAAGCCAATTATAGTTGGATGTATTATGAAATGCTGTGCATGCCGTCAACTTTCGTTGTAAAGAAAGTTTGTCTTTTAAAAACGAATGCAATGTTTGTAAAATGTATCATATAGAGGTCAAATACCTCGCGATGTAATCAACTATTGTGAATCGTTTATAATGTATATGAATGGATCCTTTCAGTTGGTATCAGAGCGGTGGTCTTAGCGAACCAGGTCTGCATTGGTGTGTCTAACTGATAGTCGTTAGGATGCATTAGTAAGTCTGGACTTCGACCGTGTCTGCATGTCAAAAGTTTTGCTCATCATTTTTGTCGGAAATTACCTGCTTATCATTCTTAGTCTAGACACATCTTATTACATTGATTGCATGAATAGTGTATAGACAAAATTCATATCTTAGCGTATCTGCTAATTCATATCTTAGCGTATCTGTTACTGTAAACTTTGCCTGACATATTCCGTAAATTCCTCCGTAATCTACGAAACCTTTTGCTCTATATAATTAGAATACCACCCGATAGCCGAAAAATCATTTCATATTGAAAAATTCTTTATTCAATTGTACGAAATAGAATTCGTCATTAGTTCAAGTCCCTCGGATTCCGAAATGGAATCCCACTCAAGTTCCGAAAGCAGTGTGACCGGAATGGATCAACCAATTAGTCATCATCTATTCTGGATGAATTGGGGATGGGTTCGTAGCCTCCTTAATCATTGGAGACAAGAAGAAGGTGATCCCTTCCATCCACCACATTGCCCTCTTGGCGAAGAACCTGAAGCACTTACCGGCGAACCTATCCGAAACACCATTTTCTCTCTTATTTCTAGAGTATCTCGTCACGCTTACATACTACACCAAATTCTAGATTTTATTTATCCACTCGTCCGAACCGACAATCACCCCGGTGTAATAGAAGAAGTCAACAAGCTTCGCGCTCTGGTAGTGGCTTTAGAGAATATGGTGCAAAGGTTACAAACACCAGCAGCAGCACCAGCAGCATAAACAGTACCACCATCAGCAACACCAACAGTACCATCACCACCACCAACAACAACATCCACATCCCATACCGCAACATCACAATCTGTATCTCAAACATCAACGTCATACGCCCTGTAAATATCCAGGAATATCAACAACAACAAACGATGAAGTATTAATTCATAAACTTCATTGAAGAGATATCTCTGCGGCAGTTATGTAATCTCCAAAATCTTAGAGATTATTTAATTCTGACCGTAAATCGGATGAGTGAACGGAGATGGTAGAGTAGAAACTTTGATCGAAAATGGTGTACGATTTACAAGCTAGAATTATTTTACCAACAGCATCAACAGGACCGTAGCATCATTAACACAATCAGTGCCATTAGTATCGTCAGAATCAACAGCACCTGTAACATCACTAACTCTGTCAGTTCAAGAATCATTGTAGAGATCATTACGAATCAACAATAAATATATTGTATCAACGAGTTATGAAGTATTAACTCATTTCCAATCGAAAGATTTATATGTATATTTTATATGTATAAATTTTTAAACCATAATAAATCTTCCCGTACTAAGCTATTATGTGTGAATCTTAACTACTCAGTTAATTCATATTACAAATATGCAATGACGTACGTCCTTCGTCCGCAACTTAACCATCGTTAATTACAATCTCTGTCTCAATTCAATAAAATTCCAATTCATAATAAATCAAGTGTATTATTCGAATATATGTTTGATTTTACACTTTCATCATCGATGTACTCGAAACTTTTCAAATAACATCATTCGTATCTTGCGAAGTTCACAAGAATTTCACGAAAACCAACAAATAACAAAGTAATGATTCATAATTTCAATATTATTGAAGAAATACTTTTGCAATTTATAAAGTTTTAGGGATTACTCAATTCTAGTTCCAACCATAAAACAAATGAGTTTAATTTAATATTAACTCATTAAATCTATATTACATCTAAAGAAAATATACACATATATTTTCATAAAGACTGTAATAAACTTCTTTTTGTACAAAATATAATTGAGAATTTTTTTAACGGGTAGGTAATACCCGAGAGATATATAAATTCACAATTAATATATTACATTTTTCGAAACTGATTCAGCAATCATCAACTATACTCCCTACTTTCACAACAATATCCATTCTTTCATATAAATCAAAACAATCATACTCATTCAAAATTTAATTACATATTCTGATTTTGAAATCGCATAATTCAATTCGAAATATAACCAGTATCATCACTCTTAGATTCCTATATCTTTCAAAGCTATACTTTGACTTCAAAACTGTGTTAGAACATCATATGTATTAACGATTACAATATGTGCTCAAACCCTTCGAAATTCCTGAAGACACTTCAACTAAGGAACAATCGAGATGATGATCCAACCACATATTACCCACAGTTATACACCTGAAAAACTCTCAAAACCCAAGTCATAGTTTGACACGTATCCGTGTTAGACCCTTTGGCATTTACTAGCTAAAATAACTTTTCAATTCCGTTTCAAAATAGACAGTTTTGTCACAGCTCCAGCAAGTCAACTTCGACTTCTCAATCAAAACAGTCTTATTATAACCTCGATAGATACGTTGCCCTTTTGCCAACGATACCGGGGAATCGTTTATATTCACCACATTAGCAATAAACTTACCAACAACTTCACTGATCTTTGACTTTTCAAAAAAAAAATCATTATAATTATCGAAACCCTATCATATACTCATTCGTACCTTATAACAAGAATTGTCATACCAATTATTGAGAACCAGCAATCAGTATTTTGAAACCTCGCAGCATGTCTACATCAACAATTACATATACACACAATGTCTACCTCCAAGACTTACATTCTTTGAATGAAAAATTTCTGAAAAACACCCTAAATTGCGAACCAGTTCTCGAAATTTTGAAAAATGCTGATGAAGCAGCAAAAACTGTAAACGACCTTAACAGTAAAAAGTTGGATGATAAAGGATAGTATATTGGCAAAGCTCAGAAAAAGAGAAGTTTTGGAACTGGAAAACGGATTGAGCAAAGTATGAAGGAGGCTGTGGACAAATCATAAAGGCTGAACCTGCCTTCAAAGAATCCAAATGATTCAGTACTTGCTGAAGTCATTAACGAATACCTTGCTCCTGACTCTAAACCCCTGCGAACAATATCCTTCATCATCCTCTGATATTAGACATTCAAAGATATCATCGTATCTTTCATTATAAATATCATCCATACTTCTGAAGATATTTTTATAATTATTCTTATCTGAAATCATTTACCTCTTCACGCTATCTGTATTATATCATAAAAGAAACTATTTTAGTTTCTAAATTCTGAAACATTCGAGTTTAAAATAGGAATATTCTTGAAGAAGTGTTGGGAGCTGAAGAATGAGTTAGTATAATATAATGACACTTGATCAACGTGATTATATTACAGTAATTCATGCTGAGTTTCTAAATTGAACATGATGATTCACAGATCATAACGTCATCATGTGCTATGTTACACGACTCTTGTATTCTCTTTGATCTCTAAATATCAAGAAAATATTTCTTGATGATTCGGCCTTTTCCGAGGTATTCTGGTAATTTGACAAGTCAAGATCGTGCCATTACAATTTCCTTCCTAGAACATTAACAATGTTCATTCCGAAATTTATATCTGCGAATTCTGGACCATTACAAGCGGTGCTTAATCGCAAGAAGAAGAAACGAAAGGACAAAGCTTCGAACTAAAAATGAGAGTATAAATCATAGCAAATAGAAGAGAGCATTAACTGTGAATGATAATAATTATAGAAGAAGCAAGGACTTTGAAATATAAGGGAAGATATAAAACCAAACAACAACCCAGAAATCACAAACCGTATATATCAATGCATATAGCAATATAAAGACACGGGAGAACTAAAAACACTATAAAACCAAGAGTATAGTAGAAGTAAATAGATTCTTCCGGAGGCAGATGAAAAAGAAGAGCGACAGATATGAAAGTGAGGAGTATATCAAGAATCAGCACCGGATGAAACATATTGACAAATACTTTAAAATATGAGTTAAGAAGGTGTGAGTTGTAAAAAAACAAAGGAGGTGGATTTATAGTGAAATATACGACAGAGAAATCAAAATGGATTATCGCATTAATTCGAAGAGGATCATAATTTTCTTAATCGCCGAATAATCAAATCCAATATAGATTACAAAGATTTTCTTTTCGGAGATCAATCGTGATGACGTCAAAAGATACGACGAATCACTATTATCTTATTTCATTCATTTACGATAACTTCACTCACACACTTCGAGTAATCGAATTATTTTATCCATGCTTCTTGAACATGATAAAACTCTATAATCGTTATAATAACATTCTCATTGTTAGTCATGACGACCTCTATCAAATTTCAGGGACGAAATTTCTTTAACGGGTAGGTACTGTGACGACCCGCAAATTTCCGACCAAATTTAAACTTTAATCTTTATATTATTCCGACACGATAAGCAAAGTTTGTTAAGTTAAATCTCAAGAATTTTAAACTGTGTTCATATATTCATTATAACCTCGACCAAATTCCGACGATTCACGAACCGTTATATATAAATAGATATGTATATGTATATATATATATATATTATAACTTGAGAATATTAATAAAGTATTAAACGTATAATACTTTACACGAACGTATTTGTTTCAATATGATTTTCAACAAAATTAAAAAATATATATATATTAAATGATTGAATTATCAAAAACATTGAATTATGATTACAAGTCTCTGTTGAAAGGTTCACTATGATTTGAGAAAATCTATTCCTCTTAACGATATTCAGAATAATTTGTAAAACTATTTATAAATAAAAACAAAAAGTGTCATTTATGAAAGTTAGACAAAAGTTAGTGGAGAATTGGTTTCCATAATATTCTGTTAATCTATTTTTAAACGTACAAAGACGTTTTCAGTTTAAAAAGAACTTTATTATTAAAACGTATATAACTTTTATAAATATATAGAATCACTTTTGACAACTCATTACTTAACCAGTATAATAAATATAACGATATTTATATTTTATTTCATTAAATATATATAACGATTTAAATTAATATTATATATATTTATACGCGTATTCTACATACATAGTTTTTATACTTTTACTATACTTTAACTTTACCTTTACTTTATTTTTACTTTACTTTAACTTTAATAATTCACTTTAATAATTCATACTTTAATAATTCATACTTTAATAATTCACTTTAATAATTCATACTTTAATAATTTACTTTAATAATTCATACTTTAATAATTCACTTTAATAATTCATACTTTAATAATTCACTTTAATAATTCATACTTTAATAATTCACTTTAATAATTCAAAAATCTATTATAAATAGAATTCAATAGGTTTCATTATTTCATAGAAACTTGAAAATATATTTCTCTAAACTCTCTCAATCGATTTATATATATATATTTACTCTGTATTATTTCAAGATATTATTAGTATACATAAAATATTACGACGGAGTGCTGTCCGAGTGATTTCAAAATAGTTTTTTTGAATGAATCAAAGCTAAGGAAATTATGGGTTATAGCTATGGAGGTGATGGGTATGGTTCATGGGTATGCTCGTGAGGTCAATCTAGTGTTTATCATCTCCGTTGCGTCTACGTACTTTCCTGCAATATTGAATCTCAATATTGATACGTTCGTGAATCCGAGGCCAACCTTGCACTTGATAAATGACGTTATATGTATTTTTACTACGAAATACAGTATGGTGAGCTTCATTACTCCCTTTTTATATATATTTTTGGGCTGAGAATACATGCGTTGTTTTATAAATGGTTTACGAAATAGGCACAAGTACTAAAACTAATTCTATGTGGGTTTAAACCAGAAATATACCCTTAGCTTGGTAACATTAAACTACTTGTCTATGTACGGTAGGCGCGAATCCTAAAGATAGATCTATTGTGCCAGATAAACCCCATCTTGACTATGGGATGCTTTAGTACTTCGAGGTTATTTTAAATACACCTGATCTGGTGTACTTCAGAGGGTAAAATATGAACGTTAAGGCTTGTTACCGGGTGCCTACAACTTATAGAATACTTTTATACTCTTGCGAGTGTACATATATTTATAAACGGAAATCTTGTGGTTTATTAATATATTGAAATGATTGTTATGATAAACCTATGAACTCACCAACCTTTTGGTTGACACTTTAAAGCATGTTTATTCTCAGGTATTAAAGAAATCTTCCGCTGTGCATTAGCTCATTTTAAGGATATTACTTGGAGTCATTCATGGCATATTTTGAAAGACGTTGCATTCGAGTCATTGAGTTCATCAAGATTATTATTAAGCCAATTATAGTTGGATGTATTATGAAATGCTGTGCATGCCGTCAACTTTCGTTGTAAAGAAAGTTTGTCTTTTAAAAACGAATGCAATGTTTGTAAAATGTATCATATAGAGGTCAAATACCTCGCGATGTAATCAACTATTGTGAATCGTTTATAATGTATATGAATGGATCCTTTCACAACGTTTTATTATCTTGAAGTTGTTTAATACTAGAGCGATAGAAACCTTATATCTAAGAACCTTAGTGTGATGACTAATAAGCCATTAATAACCATGAGAGTTATGTATTCTATAGGACAAGCTAATGGTAAGCTGGCAGAGATAGAGGAATAATTTAAGGTAGTACCTTAAAATTAACAGGTGGGTCATTGGAGATGACCTCATGCCAACAAAACTTGGAATTTTTGAAATAGTAGTTGGAAAGGATTAGTTACCTATGCACAAGCAGATGTTATCTGAGAAGATTGATAGAATTTTTCACGGTAATATAATAAGATTTGGTTGGAATGAACCTTAAGATTAACCTAATACTCATCAAGTTATGAAGCTTGATGTAAAAGTTGGAATGAACTTTAGGGTTAACCTAATACTCATCGAGTTAGGAAGCTTTGATGAAATAGTTGGAATGGACTGGCTTTCAAGGATGAAAGCGAAAGTTATTTATAGTGAGAAGATTATTCATATACCTCACAAGAATGGTGAGCCAAAATCCATCTGGGTTACTTCAACAACCCGAGATCCTACAATGGAAATGGGAAGGGATGACGATGGATTTCATCCCGAAGCTACCGAAAACAATAGGCACTTATGACACTATCTGGATTATCATTGACCGCCTCACCAAATCCGCTCACTTTCTAACCATGAAAGAAACCGATACAATGGACAACGATACATAAAGGAAATTGTATCCCGTCACTTCAGCAATTCAAATTCTATACTACCCAAGAATCTTATTTGATGCTCATTCTTACGCGATTCTGAATCCTAACTTATTCCGAGAGAATTCTTAATCGATGATAATCACACCATCACCCTTCTTACGTCAATATTAGTCGTACCAGTTCGAAATTTCCAAAATCAATGGGTAGTTAATTCCCATCCTCACACTCTCCCATTCATATCTCACTTATAAGCAACAACTTCACACTTAAGCATTTTTGGTCAAAGGACTTATGCCCTACTAATAGTCATCAACCACATTTAAATTCAATAGTTTTATTACCTCAAATATCACCCAAAATTTTCCAAATCTTTTACTCAATCCTCATCAAGCTTTTTCCAACTTGTAATCTCCGAAACATGAAAATTTTGTTTGCCAAAATTTTTCACACACTATTTTACTGTGCGATCCTTTCAAAGTTTTATATTATTTTATTTGCCATTAGTGTAAATTTTTGAAATCGTATATGTTATATAAAATAAAGTAAATGATTACTTATTTTTGACAAATACATATGAAATTTTACTATCACTTTTACAAATCAAATCTTTTATTCAAAGGATATTTTACCTTGAATGGTGCATGTTGTACATAACTCTAGTTTACTAAGAACTTCGTTTCTTTTCTTACATTGTCACCTTAAACAGTTTCTATAAAAAAAAATTGTTGTTGCTTATTATATAAAATTTTTCGTTGCTTATTCGTATCCAAGTCATCCTAAAGACTTTACAACCGTCGAATTTGAAGGATTCATGTGTGTGTGTGTGTGATGAAGGCACTTACTACCACGTCATGCAGAGCCTTCAGACATCCACTAACACTTAAACCATTCAAAATTACTGCTTTACCCAGGAATCTCATTTGTCACACCGGTCGGAGCAATGCTCTTTCTTACGTAACCCTAAGTCCTGACTTATTCCAAGGGATTCTCATTTAGTGATATTAACACCATCAGTACTCCGACTTTAATATTGTCCATAACCTGTTTGGCATTTTGCAAAGTCAAGAAGCGATTAACTTCTCATCCTCATGCTCTATCATTCATACCTCACTTTTTAGCAACGGCTTCGCACGTGAACATTTTTGGGCCAAAGACTTAAGTCCCTGATAATCATCAAAACTACATTTAATTCATTGGTTTTCATTACATAGTAACATGTCAACCGATGATTCAAAGATTTTCCACTCAATCTTTTTCAAATCGTAACCTCTGAAATACGAAAAACTATGTTTATCAAAAATTTTACACGTTGATTTTACACGTTGCTTATTTGTGTGGTCCTCACGAGATTTATGGACAAATGAAAGTACTAAAAACTTTTCTATCACTTACGCGATTTATAAAATCATATATGAATAAATTTACCCTTACTTATTTTGGGTTAGTACATACTAAGTTATACCTTCAAGATATTTAAAAGTCGCTCCTTTATTGAGTTGTTTAACTTAAGTCAAATAGTTTGTGCAAAATGGTACACATTGTACATACTTCTGAATTTACTAAGAACTTCGTTCCATTTATGTTATCACATCAAATGTTTAAAGGTTTTTCAAAACTCCCTTGGTTGATTTTATTGAAGGTTTTCGTATTAGACTACACCATGTATGGATCAAGCTTCTTCTCGCCCTCTGTTGGGGATAAAGCTTACTATTAAAATCTTTGTTAAAAACTCTTGAGCCACATTGGATGGCAGTTTTATAAAATTGTTAGGAAGTCTTTGCGCTCATAAAATGTTCCTCTTAAGGTTAGACATGGCAAAAACGCGGGCCGATAATTCAGTTTCTGGAGTACACTTAGTGGTCACCCCATTGTAGGAAAGGCACTAGGTGGGTTTCTACTCTCAATATTTCACAACTAATCGCAACACCCTCGTAAACGTCATCTCTATGAATCAGTAGGTTGAGGTACAAGGAATCGTTTTTGAGATTCTTTTCACTTAGAGTACCGTTCTTTATGACCAAGGGTTCACATATCCTCTCATCCGCGCATCCCCATAAGTATAAGGATAAATTCGGATCCATCCACTCGAAGAGTTCACTCTGGTTCAAGGACCACACCTTTCGTGCGATTTTCTTTCGGAATTGTAGTGTAAGATACTTAGGAATCTATGAATCTTGTTATCCTCTTGGAAGGGGACTGCTTAAAATATTTACAGCACTGATGTGGATACTCTACATATTTCTTCCTTCGTTGATTGCAACTTTATGTTGTTTTAGTTAATAATAACCATAACTTCAACATGTAACTGAATGGATAAAGTTACAATATGGAACTGTGCTTTCATTCCATTCAAGGATAAGTTCACACGTAGTATGTCGTGATCATCATGTTTTCTATTCTATCTGTCAGCTTTGTATTGCAACACAAGCGCTCAATGTTTTAGGCAAGTTTAGAAACATTCATGATGTATTTCATGCATCCGGCTTACTGAAGATGCCTGTAGGTCTAAAAACATCATATTTCCTTTTGTGGGTATATATTCGGATGACATATTCATGTTAGCAAGAAATGAAATCAACTTGTTGATCTCTTAGGATAAGAGACTTAATTAATGGCATATACCTATTCTTACTTTTATACGCCCGAGTACCTTTCAAGGTAAATAGCTCACTTTTGAGCCCACGAATCTTTCGGAACTTTGATACGCTACTTCTTATTTAAATACGGTACCATTTTTAGTCACTCCTCAAATTTCGGGACGAAATTTCCATTAACAGGTGGGTAATGTAACGACCTGACTTTTTCGACTTGCTTTTGTGCCTTGTGTTTTTGTGAAACTGCGTATTTGTGCGTACTCTGCTATCTTATACTCTGAAATCTTAATACATGTGGTTTTCTTTCATTTACATGTTAAAACGTGCCTTTGAATACGTAGGATGCTTAACTTGATCACCAGAAGCCTTTATATCCATTAGTGTCACTTAACGTTACGAACAAACTGCGTACTGCGTACACGTTTAACTTTTGTCGTAATCAGAATAGTATGACTACGAAATCTTAATTATTATTTTATAATAATAATTACTTGGGTTTTTGGATGCTTAATTACGCGTAGTAATTTACTTATGCTTACTAGTTAGTCTTGTTGGGCTTTCTACCTTGTTGGGCCTTAGCCCACCCTACACTAGTTAGTGGACTATTTAATTAGCCCAATTATTAATAGCTAGTGACCCATTAATATGTAAGACAAATGCCCATTTATTAGAGAGAACATACTAGCATTTATGTCAAGTATTATCCTTAATGTTGCATGGGATCCTAACATAAGTACCAACTTTAGACAACCATTAACTAAAAAGCAAAAGTTGGTCTCCCTTGTCCCCCCTCCAAAATCACTGCCACAACACCCCTCCCACACCCTCACCACCTATAAATACAAGCCTTATTCCATCCATTTTACACTTGCTTTCATTTGTAATTTACACACACTCACTCTCTAATTCTTTCTCTAGTTCTTTCTCTCTCTAAAAAGTGTAAGTATTGATTTTTCTTCTTCTTCTTCCTCTCTCTCTCACGAATTCATCATCATCATCATCATGGGTCTAGCTTTTTAGCTTTTGATCTTGATTACATCTTGTAGATTCAAACATGGATTTGAATCCTTCAAGAACATGGAAGATTCAAGCTTTCTAGCTTTGAATCTTCACCTACTTTGTAGATCTATATCTTTTAACTTTAATCTTGCTATTTTGTTATAAAGATTCAAACTTGTGTTTGTAATCTTCATGTAACTTAAAGATCCAAGCTTTATGCTTCAAGATCTTCAAGAACAACCAAGATGCAAGTTTTCTATCTTGAATCTTCATATCTTTTGTTGGATCTAAGTTTCCTAACTTATGATCTCATTATTTTGTTATAAAGATCAAAACTTGTGTTTATGGTCTTCATATAACTTAAAGATCTAAGCTTTATGTTTCAAGTTCTTCAAGAACACTAAAGGTTCATGCTTTCTAGATTTGTGACCTTATAACTTGTGTGAATAGGATCCAAGCTCTCTAGCTTAGGGTTTCATCACTTCATTTAATTTAGATTATGTTCATACTTGCTTGATTGAAGTAAAGTTTGTAGCTTTATGTCATAACCCGACCTTAACCATAAGGACGAATACAATAACATATGATTTCATCGCGAGGTATTGACCTCTATATGCGACATTTTTCAAAAACTGCATTCGTTTTTACAATACAAACCATAGCTTTTATTACAAATACAAGGTTTAAACAACTTAATAATGATTATCGTTTAGCGATAATCTTAGACTTCCAAACTTTACATGTGATAATAACAATACGACCTCCAACATATTTTACATTACAAATCCTCCGATATGCAGTTTTATTTTTGACACAAATATGCATACTCAAGATCTTGCTTAAATTCAACATGTTGCAGCGGAAGCTTTTAGTTATCACCTGAGAATAAACATGCTTAAAACGTCAACATAAAGTTGGTGAGATATAGGTTTAATGCCGGCAGCGTTATAAATATAGACCACAAGATTTCATATATAAACGTTTTAATAAAAAATATTCTAAGTTGTTGAGCACTTGATAACCATACTAACATTTAATCAACGTCGCATATTCCCTTTATTATGAAATCTTACTACACCGTACCAAGTGTAGTTACCGAAACGAAGTACTGTGCAACCGTTGAATACTGGTCGTCCAGTCCGGTTGGGGTTGTCAGGCCCGATAGATCTATCAACAGGATTCGCGTTTACAATACCTCATGTAAATATTAGTTACCAAGTTACAGGGAAGTATGCCAGTGGTACAACTCAACGTAGAATATATATTTTTAATCACTTGTGTCCATAACGTAAATCATAAAATGCATGTATTCTCATCCCGAAATATTTAGAGTTTAAAAGTGGGACTATATACTCACCTTTTCCTTGAAGGTATTTAACTCGACTTGGTCTCCGATAGATATCACGAACCTAACCATATATATAATATATCAACATATTTTCTTTTCAAGTAATCGTTACATATATATATATATATATATATATATATATATATATATATATATATATATATATATATATATATATATATATATATATATAATACTTTTAATATTTTCTTAGTCCGTAGTTAGCAGTCTGTTGTTAACGGTCCATAATTAGTTGCTCAATAAAATAAATAAAGACCCCATCGTATTCGTGTTGATCAGAATTAATCTCGACCCATGGTACCATGTTGTCAAATGTAATGACCCGCACTTTTTCGATCGTTCTATACTTATAAGATTAATATTTATATAAATTAAACCTTACCAACATGATAAGCAATCCAAATTGTTAAGATTTATGTTTTTGAAAAGAGTTTTACACAACGTTTGACCGTCTAGTTTGACCGATGATATCACGAACTATACAATATATGATAATTATACATACATATTTAACATGATCTAATGATGTTTTAATATCTCATTTTGTATTAATAACAAAAAGTCATAAGTATATTTTGAAACTACTAACTTAAGTTTTCAAAACAATAACCATACGTAACGTTATTTGACATAAATACTGATGATTTATAATGTTTATACATATATAGTATAAGTAATGTATTTAATCATTTTTAAAGGGCTTTTATACATAAAACAATATAAGTATATTTACAAAAGATAGTTATATTTGAATTCTCGTTCCGTTTCCTCAATAATCCTATACGTATATCTAGGGTACTATACACAGCTTCTAGAAGTATTTACTATTAGTATATACCAATAGAAATCTTCAATTATTGGAATAATATGTCATTCATGACATAATAAATTTTAACTTATCTTAGATATTTTCACTAAAAACCAAATTTTCAAGCCTATAAATAAGCTCCATTTCTAACTCATTTTTACACATTCATTTTCCAAATTTTACTTCCAATTTTCACACACACTTGCAAGAACTCTCTCAACTTTTATTTTACTACTTCTTTCCAGCAACTTTACATTTTAAACTTGAGGTAAAAACTCTACTTCAACTCTTTTTCAATTCATATATTTAAAGCTATATATATAAGAGTTTATAAACTAGAACATAGTTTGAATGATTTCAAACTTGTTCGCAAACTAAATAGATCCTTCTAACTTAACTTTTAAAATACTTCAAGACCTGTAATATAACTTAAAAATATGCTAATTTAACAAGGTATAACTTGGTTTTTCAAAGAACACCTTAAAAACTGTTTTTATGACGTCGGAGTGCAACCGGGGGCTGTTTTGGGTTGGATAATTAAAAACCATCTTAAACTTTGAATTGGAGGTTTATTTTCTGGAAAAATGATTTTTACTATGAATATGATAACACATAAAATTTCATGATTTAACTCAAAGTATAAGTATTTTTAGAAAAATAATCATTTAAGGTTGTTTACATGATGGAAAATGATCAACTCCATAAGTTTCACTAAAGTTTGACCTATGACCTGTGATTTTGAATACAAACTAAGGTATTTACAGTTCATAGTCTTAAAGAGGGACTCGATCCAAGGAAGTGGCAAGTTGAATCAACGAAAACGGAGTTGTAACGAAGAAACTATGACCAAAACGAGATCGGATATCTAAGACTAGTTTAGCTACGAAAATAATTGGAGAAAATTAAATAAATCACATCTTTTTAAAATAACATGATATTTTATATATATGTACTCATAATTTAATTTTATATGGTTCAGGATCACCCGTAAACAATACGAGAAGATTAATCATAAGATCCCATGATTGTACGCAACACGTCATTTGACAACACCGGTACTTTATGTACGCAACACGTCATTTGACAACACCGGTACCGTGGGTCAAGATTAATCTCGACCAATACATATACGATGGGGGTTTTTATTTATTTCATTGGGGGTTTATTAAACACCTAAAAATGAACCATTAAAATTGAATTACTAACATCGGACTGCTAACTACGGACTAAGAAATTATTAAAACTATTAAAAGTATAAAAAGTATATATATGTGATGATTGTTTAAAATAGAAATATATTGATAAACTATATATGGATAGGTTCGTGATATCAATCGGAGACCAAGTCGAAATTACATATCTTCAAGACGAAAGTGAGTATATAGTCCCACTTTTAAACTCTAAGTATTTCGGGATGAGAATACATGTATTTTATGTTTTACGTTATGGACACAAGTAACTGAAAAATATATTCTACGTTGAGTTGTACCACTGGCATACTTCCCTGTAGCTTGGTAACTGTTATTTACAGCGGTATTGTAAACGCGAATCCTGTTGATAGATCTATCGGGCCTGACAACCCCAACCGGACTGGACGACCAGTATTCAACGGTTGCACAGTACTTCGTTTTGTGACTACACTTGGTACGGTGTAGTAAGATTTCATAATAAAGGGAATATGCGACGTGATTAAATGTTAAGTATGGTTACCAAGTGCTCAACCACTTAGAATATTTTTATTAAAATGTTTATATATGAAATCTTGTGGTCTATATTTATATCGCTGCCGGCATTAAACCTATATCTCACCAACTTTATGTTGACGTTTTAAACATGTCTATTCTCAGGTGATAATTAGAAGCTTCCGCTGCAACATGTTGAATTTAAACAAGATCTTGAGTATGCATATTTGTGTCAAAAATAAAACTGCATATCGGAGGATTTGTAATGTAAAATATGCTAGAAATCGTATTGTTATCATCACATGTAAAGTTTGTAAGTCTAAGATTATCGCTAAACGATAATCATCTTTATTTTGTCTAAAGCTTGTATCAAAATAAGAATTATGGTTTGTAATGTAAAATATATGCAGTTGTTCTTTTAAAAATGTCGCATATAGAGGTCAATACCTCGCAATGAAATCATATGTTATCTAACACGTTCTTATGGTTAAGGACGGGTTATGACATGTGGTATCAGAGCGGTGGTCTTAGCGAACCAGGTTTGCATTAGTGTGTCTAACTGATAAGTCGTTAGGATACATTAGTAAGTCTGGACTTTGACCGGGTCTGATTTCAAAAACCATTGCTTATCACTGTTGGTTAAAATTTATATGTAAATATTATGTAGTACTAATGAGTTAGTTGTGGTGTGATAGATGTCGGGCTCAAAACTTATTATCACATTCAGCGACTCCGAATCAGAATCTTCAGATGGTGTTCCAGTCATTAACCTATCCGATGACAAAAATAATATCTTTGGGGAAGACTCACAAATTCCGGATGAACCAACTATAGAAAATCTGGAAAGTGAACCCGAGGAGGAAAGTGAACCCGAGGAGGAAAGTGAACCCGAGGAGGAAAGTGAACCCGAGGAAGAAATACAGGAAATTACAAAAGAAGAGTTCGAACTAGGAAAGAAACGAAAGGCTAATGAATTAGAAAATTCAAATCCCGAGTTTAGTAAGGATGATGTGGCACCAACTCCACTAGACACTACCACCCCTATTCCCGCTATTCCTATTCGTTCTATCCCGGCATCCAGTTCTTCAGCCCCATAGCCAAAATATAGGCAGACAGCCAGGATAAGCGTTAAGCGATTCTTTGAACCTAAACGTCCTAGAAAATAGACCAAACGATGCGCTGCCGTATTAAACCATGGGATCATATAATGTTTTGTATAATATTATTAGTGTGGTTTGCTTAATGTTCGATGTAAGATAAGCATATGTAAAATAGTGAAGTGTGAAATGCAATAATTTTCCATGGTTAAGTATTATTTAGATTGTAGTAATTGGTTCGGTACTAAGCTATTAAGTATGAACATTAACGGGTAGGTACTACCCTAGATATAATTATAAAACGCTAATAAGAAGAAAAGGCTTTTATAATAATACCTGGTTCATATTATTAATAAGCTATAATGTACTGTAAATATACACTACATCTATAATATTCCATGTGAATAATTATTTTCTTTTCATTCTTATAGAAGAATATGGCGCGATTGAACCGAATGACGGAACAAGAAATCCAGGAACTCATCAATCAGCGAGTGAACGACAGAATGTTATGGGTCGAGGCTGCAAGAGGTGCTGCAGTTAACCCAAATCCTCGTGTGGGGTGCACTTACAAAACTTTTCAAGCTTGCAAGCCCTCATCATTCAGTGGAACAGAAGGACCGATCGGTTTAACCCGGTGGATAGAAAAGATGGAGACTGTGTTTAAAATAAGTGGTTGTGTTGAAAAGGACATGACCAAGTATGCATCGTGCACTTTACAAGATAGTGCACTCACGTGGTGGAAAAATTATGTGAAGGCTGTAGGAGGAGATGTAGCTTATGATACTCCTTGGGAAGAATTCAAAACAATGTTAATCAACGAGTATTGTCCAAGGAACGAGGTTAGGAAGTTGGAAGATGAATTACGAAGCCTGAAGGTTGTTGGTACTGAAATCACCAACTACAATCAGCGATTCATGGAATTAGTTTTGCTATGTCCTGAATTGGTTCCAACCGAAGAACGGAAGATTGAAATGTACAAAGATGGTTTGCCCAAAAAGGTCAAGGCAAACGTTACAGCATCGAAACCTAAGACAATTCATGAAGCTATAACCATGGAAAACGAGCTAATGGATCAGGTCATCATGGATAAGAAAGCATCCAATACTGATGTGAAGGTATCAGGTAACAAAAGAAAGTGGAATGGAAATTATGATCGAGGTAACCAACAACAATCTTTTAAGAAACAAGAAACCCCGAAAGGTGCGGGTAGTGGTTCAGGTTTTGGTTACAAAGGACAAAGTCCTTTATGCAACCGATGCCACAAACATCACTTTGGTTACTGTAGTGTGGTATGCAACAAATGTAATCGACAGGGTCATCTTGCTGAAGATTGTAGGGCTCTCGTTACGAATACAAATGGTGCCAAGACTCCTGCCACCAACGCAAATAGAACTGCTTTGGCTACCATTACTTGTTTTGGGTGTGGAAAACAAGGCCACTATAAGAGCCAGTGCCCGAATCCAGAGAAGAATATCGGACCTGCACGTGGAAGAGCATTTGTTATTAATGCTAGAGAGGCGTGTGAAGACCCGGAGCTTGTTACGGGTACGTTTACCATTAATAACTTATCCGCATCTATTATATTTGATACTGGTGCCGATAGAAGTTACGTGAGTAGAGGCTTTTATGCTAAATTGAATTGTTCATCATTACCTCTAGATGCTAAGTACATGATTGAGTTAGCTAATGGTAAACTAATTAAAGCCGATAAAATTTGCCGTGATTGTAAAATAAATTTAGCCGGAGAAACATTTAAAATTGACTTAATACCCGTAGAATTAGGAAGTTTTGATGTAATAGTCGGCATGGACTGGATGTCCAAAGTAGGAGCTGAAGTTGTGTGTGCCAAGAAGGCAATTCGCATTCCTTGTAAGGATAGAATGCCGGTGATGATTTATGGAGAGAAGGGTAACTCAAAGCTAAAACTCATTAGTTATTTGAAAGCTCAAAAGTGCTTGAAGAAAGGGTGCTATGCTATCTTAGCACATGTTAATAAAGTCGAAAAGAAAGAAAAAGAGAAGTGCATCAACGACGTGCCTGTGGCAAGAGATTTTCCTGAAGTTTTTCCGGAAGAGTTGCCGGGATTACCTCCATTTAGATCTGTAGAATTTCAAATAGATTTAGTACCAGGAGCCGCACCAGTGGCTCGTGCTCCATATAGACTTGCACCGTCCGAGTTAAAAGAACTTCAGAGTCAGTTAAAAGAATTACTGGATCATGGATTCATACGACCAAGTACTTCACCGTGGGGAGCTCCGATTCTATTTGTTAAAAAGAAAGATGGATCTTTTAGGATGTGTATAGATTATCGTGAATTAAATAAGTTAACTATCAAAAATCGGTATCCACTACCGAGAATTGACGACTTATTTGATCAACTCCAGGGATCATGTGTTTATTCGAAAACCGACCTAAGATCGGGCTATCATCAACTACGTGTCAAAGAAGAGGACATTCCGAAAACTGCTTTTCGGACACGTTATGGTCATTACGAATTTTTGGTCATGCCGTTTGGATTGACGAATGCGCCAGCTGTATTCATGGACCTCATGAATCGAGTTTGTAGTCCGTATTTAGATAAGTTTGTTATCGTTTTCATTGATGACATTCTTATCTATTCCAAGAGTGAGCAAGAGCATGAGCAGCATTTAAGGTTGATATTAGAGTTGTTGAGAAAAGAACAGCTATACGCTAAATTTTCTAAGTGTGCTTTCTGGTTGAAAGAAGTGCAATTTCTTGGCCACGTTGTTAGTAGCAAAGGAATTCAGGTTGATCCAGCAAAAATTGAAGCCATTGAAAAATGGGAGACTCCTAAAACACCAATGCAGATACGCCAATTTTTGGGTTTAGCCGGTTATTATAGAAGGTTTATTCAAGATTTTTCCCGAATAGCTAATCCGTTGACAGCGTTAACGCAAAAAGGGAAGAAATATGAATGGACTTCTGAGCAGGAGAGTGCATTTCAATTACTAAAGAAGAAGTTAACTACGGCGCCTATTTTATCGTTACCAGAAGGGAACGATGATTTTGAAATATATTGTGACGCTTCGCGACAAGGTTTTGGTTGCGTTCTTATGCAACGAAAGAAAGTTATTGCATACGCATCCCGACAATTGAAGATTCACGAGCAAAATTATACGACGCATGATCTAGAACTGGGAGCAGTCGTGTTTGCATTGAAGATATGGAGACACTACTTGTATGGGGTTAAATGCACTGTGTTTACTGATCATAAAAGCCTTCAACATATTTTTGATCAGAAACAGCTGAACATGAGACAACGTAGGTGGGTCGAGTTAATAAACGACTATGATTGTGAAATTCGTTATCATCCCGGGAAGGCGAACGTGGTGGCCGATGCTTTAAGCAGAAAGGAACGAGAACCAATTCGAGTACGAGCGATGAACATAAAAATTCGCATGAATCTCAACTCACAAATCAAAGAAGTTCAACGAGAAGCACTTACTAAAGAAAATATAGGAAATGAAATAATGAAGAAGTATGAGAAGCAACTCGTTATGCGGGAAGATGGAATTCGATATTTTGCAAATCGTATTTGGGTACCGAAGTTGGGTGGATTAAGGAAGTTGATATTAAATGAGGCACATAAGACAAGATATTCGATACATCCTGGAGTTGGAAAGATGTACCAAGATCTTAAGACGCATTATTGGTGGCCTAATTTGAAGACTGACGTTGCAACATATGTTGGGGAATGTTTAACTTGTTCCAAAGTCAAAGCAGAACACCAGAAGCCGTCAGGGTTACTTCAACAACCAGAAATTCCAGAATGGAAATGGGATGGTATTACCATGGATTTCATCACGAAGTTACCAAAGACTGCCTGGGGATACGACACCATTTGGGTGATTGTTGATCGTCTCACCAAGTCTGCACATTTCTTGCCTATAAAGGAAACGGATAGAATGGAGAAACTATTACGATTGTATATAAAGGAAATTGTTTCAAGGCATGGAATACCTATTTCCATTATATCTGATCGTGATAGTAGATTTACCTCAAAGTTCTGGCAATCACTACAGGAGGCCCTAGGAACTCGTTTGGATATGAGCACCGCATATCATCCGCAAACCGACGGGCAGAGTGAAAGAACAATTCAGACTCTTGAAGACATGCTCAGGGCATGTGTGATCGATTTTGGAAACGGATGGGATAAATATTTACCATTAGCAGAATTCTCGTATAATAATAGTTATCATGCGAGCATTAAAGCTGCGCCATTCGAAGCATTGTACGGAAGGAAGTGTAGATCTCCTATCTGTTGGAATGAAGTAGGAGATCGACAATTAACTGGTCCCGAGATCATACATGAAACTACTGAAAAGATAGTACAAATCAAGGAGAGATTGAAAACAGCCCGTAGTCGCCAAAAGAGCTACGCCGATGTCCGAAGGAAACCATTAGAGTTTCAGATCGGTGACATGGTTATGCTAAAGGTGTCACCTTGGAAAGGTGTAATACGTTTCGGTAAAAGAGGTAAACTGAACCCAAGATATGTAGGCCCGTTCAAGATCATCGAACGCATTGGACCGGTAGCTTATCGACTCGAGTTACCGCAACAACTCGCCGGAGTACATAATACCTTTCACGTCTCAAACCTTAAGAAGTGTCTTGCAAAGGAAGACCTCACCATTCCTCTTGAAGAAATCCATGTCGACGAGAAACTACAATTCATCGAAGAACCAATCGAAATCATGGATCGTGAAGTTAAACGGCTCAAGCAGAGCAACATACCGATCGTTAAGGTTCGTTGGAATGCTCGAAGGGGTCCCGAGTTTACTTGGGAACGAGAGGATCAAATGAAACAAAAATATCCACACTTGTTTTCCGATGACGCAAAATAGGTACAATTTTAAAATTTCGGGACGAAATTTATTTAACGGGTAGGTACTGTAATGACCCGCACTTTTTCGATCGTTCTATACTTATAAGATTAATATTTATATAAATTAAACCTTACCAACATGATAAGCAATCCAAATTGTTAAGATTTATGTTTTTGAAAAGAGTTTTACACAACGTTTGACCGTCTAGTTTGACCGATGATATCACGAACTATACAATATATGATAATTATACATACATATTTAACATGATCTAAGGATGTTTTAATATCTCATTTTGTATTAATAACAAAAAGTCATAAGTATATTTTGAAACTACTAACTTAAGTTTTCAAAACAATAACCATACGTAACGTTATTTGACATAAATACTGATGATTTATAATGTTTATACATATATAGTATAAGTAATGTATTTAATCATTTTTAAAGGGCTTTTATACATAAAACAATATAAGTATATTTACAAAAGATAGTTATATTTGAATTCTCGTTCCGTTTCCTCAATAATCCTATACGTATATCTAGGGTACTATACACAGCTTCTAGAAGTATTTACTATTAGTATATACCAATAGAAATCTTCAATTATTGGAATAATATGTCATTCATGACATAATAAATTTTAACTTATCTTAGATATTTTCACTAAAAACCAAATTTTCAAGCCTATAAATAAGCTCCATTTCTAACTCATTTTTACACATTCATTTTCCAAATTTTACTTCCAATTTTCACACACACTTGCAAGAACTCTCTCAACTTTTATTTTACTACTTCTTTCCAGCAACTTTACATTTTAAACTTGAGGTAAAAACTCTACTTCAACTCTTTTTCAATTCATATATTTAAAGCTATATATATAAGAGTTTATAAACTAGAACATAGTTTGAATGATTTCAAACTTGTTCGCAAACTAAATAGATCCTTCTAACTTAACTTTTAAAATACTTCAAGACCTGTAATATAACTTAAAAATATGCTAATTTAACAAGGTATAACTTGGTTTTTCAAAGAACACCTTAAAAACTGTTTTTATGACGTCGGAGTGCAACCGGGGGCTGTTTTGGGTTGGATAATTAAAAACCATCTTAAACTTTGAATTGGAGGTTTATTTTCTGGAAAAATGATTTTTACTATGAATATGATAACACATAAAAATTTCATGATTTAACTCAAAGTATAAGTATTTTTAGAAAAATAATCATTTAAGGTTGTTTACATGATGGAAAATGATCAACTCCATAAGTTTCACTAAAGTTTGACCTATGACCTGTGATTTTGAATACAAACTAAGGTATTTACAGTTCATAGTCTTAAAGAGGGACTCGATCCAAGGAAGTGGCAAGTTGAATCAACGAAAACGGAGTTGTAACGAAGAAACTATGACCAAAACGAGATCGGATATCTAAGACTAGTTTAGCTACGAAAATAATTGGAGAAAATTAAATAAATCACATCTTTTTAAAATAACATGATATTTTATATATATGTACTCATAATTTAATTTTATATGGTTCAGGATCACCCGTAAACAATACGAGAAGATTAATCATAAGATCCCATGATTGTACGCAACACGTCATTTGACAACACCGGTACTTTATGTACGCAACACGTCATTTGACAACACCGGTACCGTGGGTCAAGATTAATCTCGACCAATACATATACGATGGGGGTTTTTATTTATTTCATTGGGGGTTTATTAAACACCTAAAAATGAACCATTAAAATTGAATTACTAACATCGGACTGCTAACTACGGACTAAGAAATTATTAAAACTATTAAAAGTATAAAAAGTATATATATGTGATGATTGTTTAAAATAGAAATATATTGATAAACTATATATGGATAGGTTCGTGATATCAATCGGAGACCAAGTCGAAATTACATATCTTCAAGACGAAAGTGAGTATATAGTCCCACTTTTAAACTCTAAGTATTTCGGGATGAGAATACATGTATTTTATGTTTTACGTTATGGACACAAGTAACTGAAAAATATATTCTACGTTGAGTTGTACCACTGGCATACTTCCCTGTAGCTTGGTAACTGTTATTTACAGCGGTATTGTAAACGCGAATCCTGTTGATAGATCTATCGGGCCTGACAACCCCAACCGGACTGGACGACCAGTATTCAACGGTTGCACAGTACTTCGTTTTGTGACTACACTTGGTACGGTGTAGTAAGATTTCATAATAAAGGGAATATGCGACGTGATTAAATGTTAAGTATGGTTACCAAGTGCTCAACCACTTAGAATATTTTTATTAAAATGTTTATATATGAAATCTTGTGGTCTATATTTATATCGCTGCCGGCATTAAACCTATATCTCACCAACTTTATGTTGACGTTTTAAACATGTCTATTCTCAGGTGATAATTAGAAGCTTCCGCTGCAACATGTTGAATTTAAACAAGATCTTGAGTATGCATATTTGTGTCAAAAATAAAACTGCATATCGGAGGATTTGTAATGTAAAATATGCTAGAAATCGTATTGTTATCATCACATGTAAAGTTTGTAAGTCTAAGATTATCGCTAAACGATAATCATCTTTATTTTGTCTAAAGCTTGTATCAAAATAAGAATTATGGTTTGTAATGTAAAATATATGCAGTTGTTCTTTTAAAAATGTCGCATATAGAGGTCAATACCTCGCAATGAAATCATACGTTATCTAACACGTTCTTATGGTTAAGGACGGGTTATGACATCAAATGACGTGTTGCGTACATAAAGTACCGTGTTGTCAGATGACGTGTTGCGTACAATCATGAGGTCTTATGATTAATCTTCTCGTATTGTTTACGGGTGGTCCTGGAATATATAAAATCAAATCATAAGTAAATATATATATTAAATATTATGTTAATTAGCCAAGATATGATTAATCCGATTTTGTCATAATATCATATATTACAGGTTTTGAAGTGTTTTAAAAATCAAATTAGAAGGATCTATTTAGTTTGCGAACAGGTTTGAAATCATTCAAACTATGTTCTTGTTGTTAAAAATTTTATAACACAAAATAAGATAGCTATATAAATATGAATCGAATAAGATTATGAATAAGGTTACTACCTCAAGTTACTTGGATAAAGCTACTGGAAAAGATAGAAAATAATCTTGATCAAACTTTCTTATGATGATTATAGGTTGTTCATGAAGCTAGTTCTTCATGAGTATTTGCTGAGATTGTGAAGAACACTTAGAGTTCCTAAGAGTGTGTTTTTTTTGTTAGAGAAAGATGGTTGTAAGAATGAAATGAAAAACCAAGGTGATGGTGATACTTATAGGACAGTCTGGTTGTTGAGGGAACAAGGACAAATTATTGTGTTGAATTTTTGATTAATAATGTATGCTAGCTTACAAATAAGATTCCCTCTTATCTAGGGCAGATCTAAAGCTGATAAGGATATTGATTTGATGTGTATTTACCAATAGTAAATACGTATGGATGATTGGTATGAAACGGTAAAAGAAGCTCAAAATCGACCCCAGCCAGGGGCTCTGCCCCTTGGACCCTGCCAGGGGTTGCCACCCCTTGGACCCCGCTTATCGGGGGCGCTGCCCCCGAACCCCCGTCATAATCAAGATAAGTTCAAACAAGTGTGCACTCCACACTTCCCCAAACTTGTTTAATATTTATCAAGATTATTTTGGTTACAAATTAATCCCATTACACTTAAATCATATTGGTGACATAAATCACAACACATTAAAGATTGTAAGTATATATGTCAAAAAACGTTACATATAGTTATCGTTTTGAAAACTTAAGTTAGTGGTCTCAAAGTATACTTATAACTCATTGTTGTTAGTTCACAATGAAATGTTAAACCATCCTTAAATCATGTTAAATATGTATAGATATGTACATATACATAATCGTATAATTATCGTGTGTTATATAGTTCGTGATATCATCGGTCAAATTGGACGGTCAAACGTTGTGTAAAACTCTTTTCAAAAATATAAGTCTCAACAGTTTGGATTGCTTATCATGTTGGTAAGGTTTAATTTATGTAAATATTAATCTCATAAGTATAGAACGATCGGAAAATTCCGGGTCGTTACACTTTAGTTGTAAATGTAACTTGTAATTGTGTTAAGACTAAGGATATGATGTAACCTTGGTTCATCATCCATCTAAGACTCTTAAATGAGTTGTGTTCTTACTTGGTCTTAACATATTGTGTGTTGATGGTAGAATCTTGGTCAAGGTGATGGTAACCCATCAACGAGATGTACACTTGAAGCTACAAGCATCAAGGATGAGAACCGTGATGAGCATCAAGCACTAAGAACCCCACCGGAGCACCTTGCTTACTGTTTTTGGGATCTGATCAGACCACATGGGCTACTAGAAAGTTAATTTTCAGTTAGTTTGGTTCGATTA
The DNA here is from genome assembly GCF_046630445.1 of Rutidosis leptorrhynchoides. Classification (NCBI taxonomy): domain Eukaryota; kingdom Viridiplantae; phylum Streptophyta; class Magnoliopsida; order Asterales; family Asteraceae; genus Rutidosis; species Rutidosis leptorrhynchoides. The sequence continues at coordinate 670,509,202 of NC_092333.1, read as the reverse complement.
GATGATTTTCCGTTTAGACCTCGTCTTAATCCGAGTTACGGTTTAGGATTTATGGCCTTCCGAAAGTCACTACACCCTATTAACGTTGTGCTGAAATTTCTGACCTACTCGCACTTAAACCATCACCACGGTCAAACGAAGCCGAGTTTGGTTCTGGAAATTGTTCAGAAACTAGAGGACTCCCATACGGAGCCATGGCCACTGATTACGCGTCTTTTCGATTTACGTAGAGGCCGTAGCAGCTGACCGAATCAGCCTATTATTTCGAACTCTATACTTGTTAAACTTACTTAACTTTTACGATGATGAATGATGATGATGATGATGACACTTAAACTTATTTTATGCACTATTAGAACTTATGAGGATAACATACTGACCTAGTAACCTTTGACTTAGGTTGACGACCTTTCGGACCGACTTATTACTTGCATACTTTCATTATCGACTTTACCGCTTTTATCACTGTGAGTTATAGCATCCCTTTTTACTTTAATTATTTTGGGACTGAGAATACATGCACTTTTTACGTTTTACATACTAGGCACGAGTACTTAAACTTTATATATATGTGGGTTATACAACGGCATAAACTTTCTCCTTAGCTAGGTAACGTTTAGTCATTGATTTTTGAACCGGTGAATGCGAATTTTAGATATGGATCCATAGGGTTTGACATCCCCACTCGGGCTAGTCGCGCTAGCATTTAACGGGTGTTTAATACTTCGTAAACTTACGCACTCGCCAAGTGTACTTTTAGAGGGTACTATTACGTTAAGTTAGTTACCGGGTGCCCACGGATAAGCATATACTTTATCATACTGATTTGAAATACTGATTTGAAATGCTGGTTGAATCATTGAAATCTCGTGGCCTACATTACATTACTGATTACAGACAAACTATAGCTCACCAACATTCGTGTTGACTTTTTAAGCATGTATTTCTCAGGTGCTTAGACGTTGTTGATTCCGCTGTTAGACTTGCTGTCATGCTGTTATAGCTTTGCTGTTAAGGACCTACTGTGTTAGATTTCCGCTGCATTACTTAGAGTTGTCTCAATCATATAACTTTTCTTTTGCATTCGTAACTTATGTTATTTTCAAACAATGACTTTGTAACGACCTTTGTGTCACGTTATCTTTTGGTACATACAGCCCTACAGTATTTATCCGGATGATATCATTCACACCTATAACATGGAATTTTCTGATTGTTGTTGCCATTGTTATTATTGAGATTGTTGTTGGGATTGTTGTTGTTATTATTGTTGTTGAGACGGTTGTTGTAGTTGTTGTTGGAACGTTTGTTGTATTTATTGTTGGGATTGTGATTGTTGTTGTTGCGATTGATGTTGCGGTTGTTGGGATAGTTGTTGCGAATGTGGTTGTGATTGTTGTTGTTGTTGTTGTATTGGTGTCCCTTGTCACTGGTTTCTTCATACTTTCTCTTGACTTGTTTCGTGTTGGCTTCTTCGGCCGCCTGCTCTTTAATTCTTTCCTCAATTTGATTTATGAGTTTATGAGCCATTCGACTTGCCTTTTGTATGGAGGCGAGCTCGTGTGAACTCACATCTTCTTGAATCCTTTCAGGTAACCCTTTCATAAAAGCGTCGATCTTCTCTTCTTCATCTTCGAACGCTCTTGGACACAATAGGCACAACTCTGTGAATCTTCGTTCGTACGTAGTAATGTCGAAACCTTGCGTTCGTAATCGTCTAAGCTCTGCCTTGAGCTTATTGACCTCGTTTCTGGGACGGTACTGCTCGTTCATCAAGTGCTTGAATGCTGACCACGGTAGTGCATAAGTAGCATCTTGTCCCACTTGTTCTAGATATGTATTCCACCATGTTAACGCAGTACCTGTGAAGGTATGCGTGGCGTACTTCACCCTATCTTCTTCAGTATATTTACTTATGGCAAACACCGATTCGACCTTCTCGGTACACCGTTTCAATCCGATTGGTCCTTCGGTTCCATCAAATTCCAAAGGTTTACAGACAGTAAATTCTTTGTAGGAGCATCCTACATGATTTCTTGTGACGTTAGTTGCATTGCTAGATTCAGAGTTATTATTGTTGTTTTGCATTGCAGCCTGTACTGCGGCTATGTTGGCAGCAAGAAAAACACGGAAGTCTTTCTCGCTCATGTTCAAGTTTTGACGAGTAGTCGGTGCCATTTCCTTCAAAAATAGAGGGCAATTAAGTTAATCATATATAAAATTTAATAGTGGTCAATAGTATTTCGTAGCATAATATGAACTCATTTATAAAAACTTTTTCTTCATATTAGCGTTTTATAAGTTTTTATTCGGGTAATACCTACCCGTTAAGTTCATACTTAGTAGCTAATATATAATTCAACTACTACAATTCTATATGAAAAACTGATTACAATAATATTTCGCGTTCAAACTTTCATACAATATTTTACAAATTTACAATACCGCTATTTTACATATAGCATGAAGTATAGCACACAATAACTTTGATACAAGGCAGTTGCGAAGACAATTCTAGTTAATACGCAAGTCGTTCAGCAAAGGCAATAAAGACACGTAATTCATAGGTCCAGAAACAAGTCATGCATTCTGGTTTTACTAAGACTATTTCCAATCCTTGGTCTTGTGGAAAATAACCGTTGTGACCGTTGACAAGACAGCACGTAGTAACGTTTTCAAAAGGACGGGGGTTACGTAATGCCCAACAGCCCCGTAACAATCTAAAAATCTTATTTCTCACCCCAACTACTGAATTCGTCACTTGTGGGAATGTTTTATTTAGAAGTTGCAACCCGATGTTCTTTATCTCAATTTGGTGAGAAGCGAACATCACTAACCCGTAAACATAACATGCTTCTTTATGTTGCATGTTTGAAGCTCTTTCTAAAGAACGAAGTCCTATGTTGGGATATGTGGAGTCAAAATAGGCTCTCAACCCGTAGTGTAAAATTGCATTTGGGTTTCCCGCACTTAATGCCTTAAAGAAAACACGGCGTAACTTAAGGTCTCCCCAATGTGATATACCCCATCTATCAAAGGAAAGCCTTTTATAAACTAAGGCATGCCTGGAACGTTCTTCAAATGTTCTACAAACTAATTTCGCCATAAATAATTATGCCGATGAATTTCATCAATCATATCCCCTGGTAAGTCTTCTAAAATTTTCGGTTGTCTATCCTTAACATCCATTTTGTGTTTTTATACTTTAGGATAGATGAGGGTTAGATTCGTAAAAGATAATTAACAAGCAATACAAACAATTTTTACATATAACATCAAAGTACAAGCATACTATAATACATATATTACACAACATGATTACAACTCTTTATTCCGACTCACTTGTTTCTTCTTCTTCGGACTCATTTCGTTTTGCTAATTTTTTAGGGATATATGGTGTTCCTCTAATACGAACCGTCATTTTCAAAAATGGTTTAGAAAAGCCTGGTGGCTTAGATGTTCTCGGGTTATGGTTAAAATTTAAGAAGTACGGGTGTTTACGATACACATAAAGTTCATCGGGGTTGGAATCAGGTTTCTCTATTTTGATGCCTTTTCCCTTATTATTTTCTTTTGCCTTTTCAAATTGGGTCGGGGTAATTTCTATAACATCATCGGAATCCTCATCGGGATCCGATTCATCAGAAAATTGGTAGTTTTCCCAATATTTTTCCTCCTTATCGGAGACACCACAAACCATTTTTTATTTTGGACCATTGGTTGAAGATTTTCTTTTATTTAACCATTTTTCTGTAGTTTTTAATATTTCTTCTTCCGGAACCTCTTCTTCTTCTTCCGGTTCCTCCTCTTCCGGTTCCTCTACTTCCGGTTCCTCTTCTTCCGGTTCCTCCTCTCCCGGTTCCTCCTCGGGAATTTGTGAATCTTCTCAAATTATATTCAACTCTTCATTATTATTAGGTGAGTCGATGGGATTTGTACTAGAGGTAGACATCTATCACACAATATCAAACACGTTAAGAGATTAATATATCACATAATATTTACATGTTAATCATATATAGTTTCCAACAAAAAGTGTTAAGCAATCATTTTTAAAGAAAACACGGTCGAAGTCCAGACTCACTAATGCATCCTAACCAACTCGATAAGACACACTAATGCAATTTTCTGGTTCTCTAAGACCAACGCTCGGATACCAACTGAAATGTCCCGTTCATATCGATTATAAATGTTTCATATTAATTGATTTCGTTGTGAGATTTTGACCTCTATATCAGACGTTTTTCAAAGACTGCATTCGTTTTTAAAACAAACCATAACCTTTATTTTATCGATAAAGGTTTAAAACCATAACGTAGATTATCAAGTAATGATAATCTAAAAGATAACGTTTTACACACGACCATTACATAATGGATTACAATACTCTTACACATCGATATAAATCTCCGAATGCAGTTTTTAAACAATATGTAACAAGCATGCAGACTCCAATTCTTGTCCTTATTTTAGCATGCAACAGCGGAAGCTCTTAATAATCACATGAGAATAAACAAGCTTAAAATGTCAACAAAAATGTTGGTGAGTTATAGGTTTAACCTATATATTTATCAAATCATAATAATAGACCACAAGATTTCATATTTCCATTTCTTATAAACAACATGCATGCATAATAGCAATCTGCATAAAAATCATTCATATGATGAACACCTAGTAACCGACCTTAACATGATGCATATAGAATATCCCCATCATTCTGGGATTCTCATCGGACATGATAAATTGAAGTACTAAAGCATCCGTAACTCGAATGAGGCTTGTTGGGCTAAATAGATCTATCTTTAGGATTCGCGTCGATTGGTGGCAATTATCATAAACATCAATTCTTAGGCTACCAAGCTAAAAAGGGGCATATTCGGTTCGATAATTCAACATAGAATGTAATTTTGATTACTTGTGTCTATTTTGTAAAACATTTATAAAACTGCATGTATTCTCATCCCAAAAATAATAGATTTCAAAAGTGGGACTATAACTCACTTTCACAGATTTTTCCTTCATTGGAAAATAACACTTGGCCACTGGTCGATTCACGAACCTATAACAAATATATACATATATATCAAAGTATGATTGAAATATATTCATACCATATTTTATTATGTTTTAACGATTTAAGTTTGTTAAGTTGCCTGTCCAACGTTGTAGTCCACAATTAATAGTCCACAGTTAGTAGTACAGAAATAAATTAATATAATTTATCGAATCAATCCACGACCCAGTGTATACAAGTCTCAGACTCGATCACAACTCAAAGTATATATATTATTTTGGAATCAACCTCAACCCTGTATAGCTAACTCGAGCATTACTGCATATAGAGTGTCTATGGTTGTTCCAAATAATATATATAGATGACGTCGATATGATATGTCAAAACATTGTATACGTGTCTATGGTCTATCAAGATTACATAATATATGTTAGAATACATGTATAATACAATATAAGTTAGTTAAGTTATGGTTAATATAGATTTGTTACTGATGTGCGTAACGGTGTATACGAAATAGTTATATTTTTATTCCAAAATACTATTAAATACGATACAATTTTACACAAGTTATTTATTTATTTATAGAGTGGATATACCTAAACCTTGCTACAACACTTATAGGCAGTGTACCTAATCGTACAGTAGTGTATTTTTTAGTAAGTCCGGTTCGTTCCACAGGGATCTAGCCAAGTTTAACGCTATATTTTTAAAACTATATTTGTAAATATATAAATATATATAAGTAATATTATTATTATAAAAGGAAGTTTTTACCGTTTAATGACCGGTTTGTCGATTTTAAAACTTTAGTCGCAGTTAAAACCTAATGTAAAATATTAAAAATGAATATAACTTAATTTAAAGCGTAAAGTAAATGACAATAATTAAAGTGCGATAAATTAAAATGTGATAAATAAAATGACAATAAATAAAATTGCGATAATTAAAAAATACGATAATTAAAAGTGCAATTAAATAAAATGACAGTAAATAAAAGTGCGATGAAATATGAAATAAAGGAATTATGCTTATTTATACTTCCATAATCATGATGTTTGACGTGTTGATTTTAGTTTATTACCATGGGTTAATTGTCCTTTATCCTGGATTATTCAATATGTCCATCTGGTTTTTGTCCATAACAGTCCATCAGTCATAAATATAAAGTGCGAGTGTCCTCGTCAAATTATTCTTATATCCGAAGTCAAATATTCCAACTAATTGGGGACTTAAACTATAATTACACCAATTTTTCTTGTATGTAATTCACCCCTGTTTTAATAAGTCCATTAACTATTAATCCATTCTCGTGTCCGGTTAAATGAACGATTATTAGTACTTATAAATATCTCGCCCATCGTGTCCGATCGAGTGTGTGTGGTTATTTATAGGTACGTCTAATTGTAAATCGTTATATTAAATTAATGAACTATCATTCAATTAAACAAATATAAAGATCATTAATAGCCCATAGTCTAATTTCCACAAGTGTCGTTCTTTTGTCCAAACCCCAATTATGGTACAAAGCTCAATTACCCCGTCTTTAATATTTAGCCTAACATCACGATTACTTCGATTTAAATAAGCATAATAATAACTTAGCTACGAGACATTAATTCAAAAAGGTTGAACATAACTTACAATGATTGATAATAGCGTAGTGTTACACGGACAGAATTTCGACTTACACACTTACAACATTCGCTAACATACCCTTATTATTATTAAACTTAAATTAAAATTATAATTATAAAATATAAATATAAATATATCGTGAGAGATAGATAGAAAAAGGATGTCTTAAAATCGATCAGAATGTGCGACTTTTATAGCCCCACATTTTACTGTATATCTCCGCGAGTGCTGAATTTTTAAGCTTTAAACCTCCGCGAGTACGGAGGTCTGGAATCCAGCTCACAAATTGAATTAAACGTGGGCTGCTTTGATTAAAATATTATATAATACATATATAATATTATATTCTTGTGCATAGTTGATTTGTAATTTTTGGTCCGTTGCGTCGCACGCTGAAAGTTGGTTCATGTCTCAGTTCCGAATTTTCGAACGTCTTTTCGTACAATTTAATATCTTGTACTTTGTGTTTCATGGCTTGTACTCTTGTAATTTTTAGACGTTTCTCATTAATAATTTGAACCACTTTGATTGTACTTTGTATTTTTTTAGCTTTTTGGTCATTTACGTCTTCAATTCGTCGAATCTGTCTTTTGTCTTCACCTTTTAATATTTAAGCGAATATCACTTGTAAATAGAACAATTGCAACTAAAAGCTTGTCTTTCTTGAGGGATTGATGTGTGCGATCGAGACCTTTATTTATGAACGGATTTGAGTTGTTTTGTTACACGAATTGATTTATTGTATATGTGGTATTTTATTGATTTTAGGTTGATTTCACACATATATATAGGCAACTAGTCCTATCCGTGTAGTTTAGTTTGTTGGTAAATCCGATTCGTTCCACAGGGAGATGGAGTGTTTAATGGTTTTTTAATAGTCTTTGATGTCAAACTTAATTAAAGAGGGTTTTGGATTAGGCAATTTATAGTAACAGTAAAAGAAGATAACTTAAACTAAATTACTAAATGAAATTACAAGATTACAAAAATTAACTTAAAAAGGGAATCTAATTGAAATTATATTAATTATTATGTGACAATTATATTACTAGATGGTAATTAGTAAAATAGTAATTTTTAATAAAACTATATGTTTAGAAATTTGTTTTAAGTAATTATTATATAAACTTATTTAAATTAACTAAATGACATTTTTAATAAAACTAATACAAATTAAAAGGAAACTAATTAATTAACTAATTATAAACTAGTTATAATTTATGAACTTATAATAGTTAATGCTAATTTTAGGATTAAAACATGTATTTAAGTATTTTATATTAATTAAAACTAATTATATAATAAATAACCTAATTATAATAAATAAATAACTAATAACCTAATTTTATAATATTAAATAATTAAAACCCTAATTTTTGACCTACGGTGTACTGTAGCCGTATTCAAGCCTTACACGATTCGTGTGAGGTTACACGATTCGTGTAAGTGTAAAAATGTGTAACACATAACTGTTACGAAAATTAAATGTTTTTATGTATTTTTATATATTTTAAACTTATAATTCATGAATAAATACAACAATACTTTTTATAGGAAGTATAAATAAGATAAATGGGAGTGTTTACTTAATTGTGTCACCCCTAGGTCCATGGATTGTTTTAAGTTTTACGCCCTATTAAAATGTTCTAGTATCAAACTTTACATTTTTCTCTCGAATAAATATAAAGTTACAACTTAACTAAATAAAATCTAATTTTCATTGGATTCTTTTTAGAAAGCTACTATTCCCTAAGTATTTAAATTGAGACCTAGCCTAGTTTTGACCTTCGCCAATACCCAAATTATAACGGTCTCCCTTTTTATAATTTCACCTTCACATAATTTATTGATATCACCCAAACCACCGAAGTTTATTTCTAAATTGGTGTCAATAACTTATCCATAAATTCGTCTAGATCATTTTTAATGTTGAAGCTTAATTTGTGTAAATAAAAACAACTTTCGTTATTTAAATTTACTAAATTAAGTGGCAAGGGTTAAATACCTAATTACAAAAAAAATGGTTCTTTTAACTAGGCTCAATATTAAAAATACTAAAGTTACATTTTAACTTTACTAATGGTAACAATCCATTTCACTAGGGGCTCTACATTTAAGCAAACACTAGGGAAATTTAGCTATTCATTACACTAGGGGAGACATAAAAATATAGATCTGCAAACATAATAACAACACTAATTTTAACAGAGTAAACTTACTAAAATATCTTCACTTGCATTAACTTCAAATGGTAGAAAAATTACAATAATAACACCCCTTTCATGCGTACAATAACACCCTTAATCACGAACAATACCCCCTTAATGATTGAAACTATTCTTAACCTTGAACTAATAAATTACAGAAAGATAATATATGTGTGTATAGTAATTTTTGTACTAGATAATATATTTTCTTCAACTCTGAACGTATCCATATTTATGAACATGAAAGTTGGTCAAAGAGCTTTGTTGAAATCCTGCTGTCTTCAATTGGAGAAAAAGAATAGTTTTAAAACTCATAAAGCAGCCGACCTTCTGGAATCCGTAATAGTGCTTTGTCCTAACATTACACGAATCGTGTATGTATACATGAATCGTGTATGACCAGTTATATTACACGATTCGTGTAACATTACACGATTCGTGTAAGAGTAATTATCAGATTTCTTATTATTTTTTTCTTCAGTTGTTCTTTGTTGATCTCGTGTTGATGTATACCATTTTGGACGACGTGTGTAACCTTTTTCTTCAGACTTCTTCATTCTTAAATTCGGATAAACGTTTTCTTGATATAAAATTTGGTTAAAACTATCGTTTTATCGTCGAATCTTCAAATAGCAACTCTTGTCCACTTTTGTCGTTTTTCTTGAATATCATACGTGGAATGTCTTCGTAATTGATAAAAGCTGATGAAATATAACTGATATTGCGTTGAATAATATGTATGTTTAGAGCAATATCAAAATACCCCACACTAGAACGTTGCTTGTCCTCAAGCAATTACATCTTTTAACAGAGTTAGAACATTATATATCTTTCTTATCGAACATTTAGATCACACAACACACACTACACGAAATGAAACACACGCTATATGAAATATATTACACAACACAGTATTTATTGGATCACACGCACACCACACGAAATGAAATTCTGACAACAGAAACAAACATGAAACTCGTGATTAGGGTTTAAAAATTTGGATCCTTAGGGAAAATTGGACCTTGTGAAAACGTTTTATGATTTTATAAAATGTCATGCTAGTTTTTACACTAGACATGTTTTCCGGTTTTAACCTCAAATTCCGGTTGAGGGTAACTGAAAACCGAAGTCTCAGTCGGCGATTAGCAAGCTATTCGCCCCCATGATTGTAGTATCATGGAACTTGAAGCCAAATGTCCAAAAATAGTTTTACACAAATATAATTCATAAAATAGCATAAGTTTTAGAACAAAATTATATCGTGTCCAAATATCATCGGTGAACCATGAGTTTGTACACCTCAATTTGTTATGGCATATGTATGTTGACCGCGGTCAAACATAGATGCAGTTGATCTTTACGGAGATCATCCATCTGGGGATTAGATTCATTAGTCTTAAAAGCTAATTTGCATTGTGCCCCCCCATTGTACGGGACATATCCTTCTCATGGTTAGGATAAGTCTGACCACCAAAAACCCTGTTTGATGCTGAGGTTAGGTGGATTTCCAGCCGATTTTAGGGATGACTTTACAAGATTTTTCGTCAACCTACAGCTGTTCTGGACTACATCTTCTAACATAAGTTAGCAAGTGTGTCAATTCGGAAGACTTTACTTCCTTACGGGATGGACTTGATTCATCCTCTATTACTCGTGATAATGGAATATTCAGGTTTATACGTTCCTTAGCAATGATATCTGCAATAAACTTCAAAGAAACATGTGATAAATGGTTCTCAATATAAGGATTTATAAATTCTTGTTATAAATGGTTTTCTTTTATAAGTTTTAAACAAATAAACTTATGTATTTTTAATGTATGGAGACAACAATTTCGGTTTTTACACCTGATCTTTAATTGCTCGTAGTTACCTTAAGAATTGATTAGATACATTTGTTTAAAAAAATTTTCAAATTTTCATAAAAACCAATAACTTATAAGTTCTAGAGAATTTATATATTCCCACCCCACACTTAAGATTATGTAATGCCCTCATTACATAAAATCAGATAATAATGTATAAATTTGAGAGGACAATTAGTGTGAAGTTTTTGGAACTTCCTTTGTTAACCGATTTGGATTTTCAAATTGTTTTACCTATGATTGTATCCAAAAAAATTTCGCATTACAATGCAAATCCGTGTTTGGTTTCGTTTCATCTCATTGCATTTCCGTTTGTACCTGTCAAAACCATGTTAAAAACACACAAAATATGGGGTTGTACTTCAAATGTACAAAACAATTTTACCCCACACTAATTTCTTGCAAAGATATATTAAAACATAACAAACATAAAAATGTAAAAATACACACCACACAATTATATGTTATTACAAACCAAACAAAAAATGTAAATGTTTAAAACAATATAACTAATCAAATGGGCTCCAGTACGGGCCTCCTCGCTCACCCTCCTCCTGCTGCTGTCGTTGCCGTTGCTCGTTTAGGCGTTGTTCCTCGTAGAAGCGCCTATATGCATCCTGACTCGCGGCAATGGCGGCGTTGTGATCATATGATGGAGGTAGCGGGTCATTGGGTGACTGCCATTGGGGGTATGATGGAAAGGCTGAGGGTGCGTATGATTGTGGGTTAGACGCGTATAAATGTGCCTGATGGTGCGCCCACTCTAATTGATTTTGTATTCCCCTCTGATCATATCGGATGTTGGACAGCATACCATATTGATCTAATTGAGTCTGCCTAATGTCCAATTGGGTATGCTGAATGTCCCCTAACTGCCGAGATAAAGCCGTATATTGGTCTTCTGATCTTACTCCCCAGTTTTGATAAGAGTTTCTTACATCTAAACTCAACGCGTTAAATGAACTTTGGAGTAAATCGTAATCAGAAGTACCTGCCTGAGACGAACTCGCCTGATCTGTGTCTCGTCGTCTCCTCCTGGCTTCCCTCTCGGGTTCGTCATCCTCCTGCATCGGCTGTTGAGGTGCAACATCCTGTTCCCTTAAACTAATTACCCCACCAGTCGTACGTATAGCCTTCGCTGTCCTATACACCTCCAATCCTAAGATGTGAATATCTTGATTTGTCGATTGGATTGGAGGTTCGAAGCCGTTCGGGTTGATACCGAACCATGAAGCCAAACACGTGATGTAGTGACCCCCCGACATGTCACTTGCTCCCCGAGCACCTTTACCTACATTGGCCAAAAAGTGGGCCACTCCATAGGGTATACTAATAGTAGAATACCTATCTCTAATATGATCCAAATACCAAAGGTCGACATAATTAATCCTATCTGTAGAAAGGAATGCCCTTTGGTTAATAGTGTTTGCTATAAATTTATGAATTAAACGATAGCGAATATCTCGGATCTTAAGATAAGATTCTCGGCCGGCTGAATATGTATTCCTACCGGAAAAAGATTGCCAGACGCTGCCATGTGCATAATCTCCTGAATATCTAGCTCCATTAAATATAAAATCCCAAAAACCTGGAGCAATCCTTTCATGACCCTCATAAATCCCTAATGCTATAGTTAAGTCGCCTAGGGACATCCGTCTATCAATCCCACCCAGTCGGAATTGTAGAAAACTATTATCTTGGACACTTGCTGGGCGGGGAATCATCCTTACAGTAGAGTAAAATTCTAAACAAAATTCCCTATATACAGGAGCAGTCAAGCTAAACAATCTCTCCCAGTCATTAAAACTCCTAACTACCCCAAATTCATCCGTATAACTTTGGGTTAAAATATCCCTAATCTGTGTATCTAAGTTAACTGGGTGACCTAAAGGTGCCCAATCAACAATGCAAACTTGATTGATTGTTCGAGTTGCCAGATTAAGCAAATCCTTTACCTTTTGTACCCTTTGGCTCATTTCGATAGGGAAATGTAGAATCGGGTGCAGTAGCAACATTCGTTGTTCCATATCGGGCGTAACTTCTTCTTGTTGGTTAACTGGCCTCATTCTAATTGGTCCCTGCATAACATTTTAAAAACAAGGAAATCATCCCAATAGGATGTGTAAATGTTAGCAAAGATTTTAACTTCAACAAACAAGCTTGTTTTCAACACCACATTATTCAATTTAATTCAACAAACTTGGGATATTTAGTTCTATCAACCAAAACAAAACAAAAACAAACCAAAATTTACAAATCAAAAAAAATCAAGTTTCATATAAAAAGTCTAACTCATAAGTGAAAACACGCAATTTTTCTAAGCATATATACTTCTATTCAATCACATTGCGCATATCTCAGCTTCTAAATCATCCTTACATCATTCAAATGCATACTTGATTCATGAAAGTTGCAAAAGTTAACAAATTTAGGCTAAAATCAAAAATCACACAATCAAGCAATCAAAATCATGTTTCACAAGTTCTATCTACTGTCAAAACACTCAAAAACAACTAATTATAACCAAATTAACACACTTTAGTATTAATTTCATCATCTTCCCCAATTTGGTATAAACCCTAATTTGCAAACACCAATTAAACTTCAATTTTTCATGCTAATCGGGTTTATCATGTTACTAACAACATATATATAACAATAATCAAGCCAAAATCAACATAAATATACACAAAATTCGGATTAAAACTATAAATAAAAATGATGAAAAACTTGAAGAACACTAATTAAAATGGGTTAAAAATCCTTACCGCTCTTGGCATGATGATAGATTGAAGAATTAGAGGTGATTGGCGGTGTTAATTTATGTATTTGGTTCGATTTTTGGGGATTTTGGGTGTTTGGGTCGTCTTTTGCAGAAAAAATGGAAGGGAGAAAGTGAGAAACCCAGCCCCCTGACCCCGTCTGATATGCCAGCTATTTTGACCTTACACGAATCGTGTACACCTACACGATTCGTGTAAGGCTTATTTTCCAGTTTTTTTTTTTTTTTTTTTTTTTTTTTTTTAATAGTTTTTCAAAAACAAATTAAAAATAAAATAAAAACACTCTATTTTTGTGTTAAAAAGATTAACATTTTTAATTTTAAAATCAAGTTCATGAAAAATAAAAATAAAAACATAAAATACACTTTTTTTTTTTTTTTATTTAACTTAAAATCAATTGAATTTTAAAATATTTTTTAAAAATTCATATTTATAACGGAAATTCGGTTTTTACACCTGATCTTAATCCATTTATAAATTTTTAATTTCAATTTATAAAATTCAATTAATTAAAAGTTTAAAATTTTTTATAGTTTTATCGAAAATAAGTAAAATAAAAACAAGTACATGAAAAATAAAAATTAAACAAATAAAAATTCACTCTATTTTTGTTATATACCCTTTAATCAACTAATTTTCAAACTTAAAACTTTGTTTCCTATCGTCTAGGTAGAGATTAATGTCGGTCGTCAAACCTATCATTATCCGCAACAAAGATTTACAAGTTATATATTTTTACGGTTATTGATAAAAGAGTATATTTTTTACAATCTACTACAGACTTTTAGAGTTTAATAAATATTATGTACAATTTTTAAAAATGAAAATTCAGTTGTGACACCTAACATTTTCATTTTCAAAGAAACAAGTTAAACTCAAGGCGTTTCACCTCAATTTAGTAGAAAGAATTTTTCTGATTTTTATTTTGTTTTCGTGGTTTACTATTTAAAAGATATCTTAACAATTTAACAATTAATTTCGTGCAGTTTGAACAACAATAATTCAGTTTTAACACTTTAACATTACTGTTTTCAATGAAAACAGGTTAAATTCAAGTTTAATCAATTTAAATTAAATAAACCCTTTTTTTTTTTTTTTTTTTTTAAAAACACACGGCAAACAATAAACACACAAAAACATAAACACACAAAATAAAAACAAAATATGCACATACATACAATGGACGAGAAAAAGAATTAGATAGTGAACCCACGTTGACTCGCTTCGTAGTCGAGTCGCGAAATTTCACTTCCCATCGCCTCGTAGGCGTAACCACGTGGGTTTAAAAGGTTTTCGTCTAAGCATTTGAAAGGCCCTTCTCGGCATAAAGTTACGTACTCGAAATTAGAGTCCGTTTGGTTCTTTGGGCAATCTCCGGAGTGAGCCGGTTTTCCACATTTTCTACATTTACCCAATTGTCGTGCTCGACGTCTCTTAGCGCATTTTGATTTACCTTTTGCATAATTTTTTTCATTATAATCTTGTCTTTCTCTTTTTCTTATCGCATCGCATCGTTTCTTAATATCTAATACCACATCTCTTGGTAGAATTTTATCGCACATTAAAATGAAGTGGTTGTAGGTATATTTACCTCGCATCTTGAAAATAAAGAAATAAAAACAAACCAAAAGAAATTAAAAAGATAGAATGGGGGGAGAAGACTAGTTCTTTAGGGTCTGCTAGGGAAAGACCAATCGAACTCCACTCTTGAAGATAAAAATGAAAAGTGAGAATGGAGTTTAAAACCTTAGAGTTACCCTGAATTTACTTGTCCTTAGGGTAGAATGTGACTTCGTCTCTTTCCGTAGTGTTGATCCCTTCAAAGTATAGTTTTAGTCGATGACCGTTCACCTTGAAAGTTCCACCGTCTTTACCGTACAATTCTGCATATCCAGATGGAAAAACCTGTTTTATTATATATGGCCCAGACCATCGGGATCTTAATTTCCCAGGTGAAAACTTAAAACGTGATTGGAAGACTAAAACTTTATCTCCCTGTTCAAATTCTTTTGTTTTTAGTCGTGCATCGTGCCATCTTTTAGTTTTCTCTTTATATGTTTTAGAGTTTTCATATGCTTGTAGTCTTAATTCATCTAATTCATTAATTTGTAAGAATCGGTTTTCCCCGGCTTGCACAAGGTCGGTGTTACATTCTCTTAAAGCCCAATATGCCTTGTGTTCGACTTCGACAGGTAGATGACATGCCTTACCATAAACTAATCGGAAAGGTGTAGTACCAATGGGCGTTTTAAATGCGGTTCTAAATGCCCATAGCGCATCATCTAGCTTTCGATGCCAGATTTTCGGGTTGTTATTTACCGTTCTTTCTAAAATTCGTTTAAGACCTCGATTAGTGTTTTCAACTTGGCCACTCGTTTGAGGGTGGTAAGAAGTTGAGAAACGATGATTAACTCCATACTTTTTAAGCACTTTCTCGAGTAATTGATTTGTAAAATGAGTTCCACGATCACTGATTAATGCCTTTGGAATCCCAAAACGTGAGAAAAGGTTTTTAAGGAAGCTAACAACAACTCGAGCATCGTTAGTGGGTAGGGCTTTTGCTTCAGCCCATTTAGAAACATAATCGACTGCTACGAGAATGTATTTACATTTGTTAGAAGCGGGGAATGGACCCATGAAGTCAATACCCCAAATGTCAAATATTTCGCATACTTGGATGCTTTGTTGTGGCATTTCGTCTCTCTTGGAGATATTTCCCGATCTTTGACAAGAATCACATGTTTTAACCATGTGATATGCATCTTTGAAAATAGTTGGCCAATAAAAGCCCGAGTCAAAAACCTTTTTGGCTGTATAGCTAGGTCCGAAATGACCACCTGCTGGGCCTTGATGACAGTGCTCTAATATTTGTTGAGCTTCTTTACCATATATGCAACGGCGGATAACTTGATCCGCTCCTATTCGAAAAAGATTAGGACTCTCCCAGAAGTAATACTTTAAATCAGCAAAGAATTTCTTCTTTTGCTGGTATGTTTGATTTTTAATTAATACTCCTGTAGCAAGATAGTTTGCAAAATCAGCAAACCATGGAATTTCAAAGTCGGTTTCTATTCTCATTAGAGATTCATCAGGGAATGTATCTTTGATGATTGTATCATCAAGTTTCTCTAATTCGGGATTTTCAAGTCGAGATAAGTGATCGGCAGCTAGATTCTCAGCTCCTTTCTTATCACGTATTTCAATGTCGAATTCTTGTAGTAAAAGAACCCAACGAATTAGACGGTGTTTTGCGTCTAGCTTCTTGAATAAGTATCTAAGTGCTGAATGATCTGTGTAAACAATGGTTTTAGACAACACTAAATATGACCGAAATTTGTCAAATGCATAGACAACTGCTAGGAGTTCCTTTTCTGTGGTGGTATAATTAATTTGGGCTCCTGTTAGAGTTTTACTTGCATAAAAAATTGGTCGAAAATGATTATCTGAGCGTTGTCCTAAAACAGCACCTAAGGCATAATCGCTTGCGTCACACATTAACTCAAATGGTTTGGACCAATCGGGAGATACTATGATAGGTGCATTCGTAAGTTTTTCTTTTAGGATGGAGAAAGCTTGTAGGCATTCGTCATTGAAATCGAATGTACTATCTTTCTCAAGAAGTTTAGTCATGGGTCGAGCGATTTTGGAAAAATCCTTTATGAATCGTCGATAGAATCCCGCATGACCTAAGAAACTACGAATTCCTTTAACGTTAGTTGGAGGAGGAAGCTTTGAAATTACATCAATCTTAGCTTTGTCTACTTCCATTCCATCTCGAGAAATCTTGTGTCCTAAGACAATGCCTTCCTTCACCATGAAGTGGCATTTTTCCCAATTTAAAACAAGATTTGATTCTTCACAACGAATTAACATTCGTTCGAGGTTTGAAAGGCATGAATCGAAGGAATCTCCAAAAATAGAGAAATCGTCCATGAAGACTTCCATACTTTCTTCTATCATGTCATGAAATATTGCCATCATACACCTTTGGAAGGTGCCTGGCGCATTGCATAATCCGAACGGCATTCGTCGGTATGCGAAAGTACCAAATGGACAAGTAAAAGTTGTCTTGTCTTGGTCTAATGGATCAATGGGAATTTGAAAATAACCGGAGAATCCATCAAGGAAACAATAGTATTCTTTTCCCGCTAAACGTTCTAACATTTGATCAATATAAGGAAGTGGGAAATGATCTTTCCTTGTGGCGTCATTTAAACGACGGTAGTCTATACAGACTCTCCAACCAGTGACTGTTCTCGTAGGAACGAGTTCATTTTTATCATTAAGGACTACAGTTGTACCTCCTTTCTTGGGTACTACTTGAACAGGACTAACCCACGGGCTATCGGATATAGGGTATATTAACCCGGCATCAAGTAACTTGATAACCTCCTTTTTGACAACTTCTTTCATGTTGGGATTTAGCCTACGTTGTCTTTGTACTACGGGTTTGTAATCATTCTCAAGGAGAATTTTATGTGTACAGTAAGACAGGTTTATTCCCGGAATGTCGGTTGTTTTCCAGGCTATAGCTTTTTTATGGGTTTTTAAAACAGAAATTAACCTATCTTTCTCATTATCGGAAAGATGTGAAGCGATAATTACTGGTAATTGATATGTACCTTCGAGATAAGCATACTCCAAGTGTTTGGGTAGCTCTTTAAGCTCTAGTACGGGTGGTTCTTCCAAGGAATTCTTTATACGGAATCTATCTTCATTATTGATTTCCTCAAATGTTTCCTCTTCATTGGGAATTTCTTCGTTAATGGTCTCGTCATCCGTGACTACCTTCATTAACTTATCAAAATCTTCATCAATATTGAAGTATTCATCTTCACTTACCGGGGCTAATCCCGGGATATCAATTTCTAGTAGTTCTTTTAATTCATTTTCGACACATAGATCTATAACATCAATTTGAAAACAAGAGTCATCGGTAGAAGTGGGTCTTTTCATGGCTTTGTCAATGTGACAAATTATTCTCTCGTTTCCCACACCTAGACTTAATTGTTCTTTTTGGACATTGATGATAGCATCTGCAGTATTTAGGAAAGGACGTCCTAAAATGATAGGAACTTTTGTGTCCTCTTGCATTTCTAGAATAACAAAGTCGACGGGAAAGATGAGTGAGCCAACTTTTACAAGTATATCCTCGGCTATACCTATGGGAGTATCAAATGATTGATTTGCTAATCGAATACCCATGCGGGTTGGTTTTAGGTCTCCCAAGTCGAGTTTTAAATATAATGAGTAAGGCATTAAGTTGACACTTGCACCTAGATCGGCTAGTGCATCGTACACTACCGAATCACCCATCATACATGGTATGATAAAACTACCAGGGTCTCCTAATTTTGGAGGTACATTTTGTTTCTTTAAGATAGCCGAACATTCTTCATGGAGGAATGTGGCAGAAACATCATGGTATTTACCCTTTGAAGATATTAGATCTTTTAAGAATTTCCCGTAGTTGGGCATATCCCTAAGAACTTCTGCGAGTGGCATGTTAATGCTAATTTGCTTAATCATGTCCGCAAATTTCTCATATCGCTTTGCGAGTCTATCTTTCTTTAATGCTTTTGGGTAAGGAATAGGTTCCTTATGCACTTTTACTGGTGGTTCTTCAATTTTCTTTTGTATGACCTCCGGTAGATCATTTTTCTCTTGTTCTTCGTTATCTTGCTCGTTTTCATCAACCGGTATTGGTGAAATAGTAGGAGATAAAGGAACTTCCGGAGATTTTGGAGTCTCGGGTTTAGTAGTTAAACCACTTCTAGTAGTTATAGCATTTACATGCTCGTTCCTTGTTTGGGGATTGTTGGGATTCACTTAAGTATTTGAGGGGAGAGTACCTGGTGGTCTCTCTGATAGTAACTGTGAGATCCTTCCAACATCTCTTTCTAAGTTTTGTATTGTAGCTTGTTGATTTCGAATTTGCTGAGTTTGGAGCTCTGCATTTTGCTCATGCTTAACCATAAAATCTCTTAAGAGATCTTCTAAACCAGATTTCCTCTCGGGTTGAGGTTGCATAATTGCTAATGGTTGTGGTTGCATGAGTGCTAATGGTTGCGGTTGATTGGGTTGGAAATTATTTTGATAATTTCTTTGAGGTTGATTTCGGTTATTATATCCTGGCGGTGGATTTCTTTGATTTTGATTTTGAAAATTCCGGTTGTTTTGGTAACCTTGATTTCCACCTTGATAGTTGTTGTTATTTTGATAGTTATTATTCGATCCTGAAGGTCCTCCTACTTGATAGCTGTTGATAGGAGGATATCTTCGGTTGTTTGCTTCTATAGCTGGAAAATCGCTAAAGTTCATTTCACCTTTTCGTAAGTAACCTAAGAAATTTGCTTGCTCTTCCATTGTTGCTTGATTACAATCTTTAGTAAGATGGGGACCTTGGCATAGTTCACATCCTACTCTAATAGCATGCATTTCCTTGGTTACTTTCTCGATTTGCCTTGCTTGATTTGCTATTTGAACTTTTAAAGAAGCAATTTCATCATTGCTTTCGATACTAGCAACATTTGATGATCTAGAGAATTCTATTTCTTGATGCCAGTTATGAGAATGGGACGCTAAATCAGCAATGATTGTATGAGCGTCTTCAGGTGTTTTCTTCATGATCGAACCTCCAGCTGCAACATCTATATCTTTTCTAGTTGTCACATTGACTCCTTTATAGAATATTTGGACCTTTTGGAATGTATTCAACCCGTGTTGAGGACATATTCGAAGCATTTTATTGAATCGGGTCCAAGCTTCATAGAGAGTTTCATTAGGCTTTTGTTTAAAGTGATTTATGTCACTTTGTAATTTTGCTGCTTTTGAAGCAGGAAAGAATTCTGACAAAAATTTATCCATCATATCATTCCAGTTTTCAATATATCCTTCTGGTAATGAGTCTAGCCAATCCCTTGCATCATCTTTTAATGACCATGGAAAGATTTTTAAACATGCAACTTCATCGGTGACATCTTTGATTTTGAAAAGCTTGCAAATGCTTACAAACTTACGAAGATGCTCGTTAGCATCCTCATTTGGGGCTCCACCGAATTGACATGTATTAGTTACCATGTGTAAAAATTGACCTTTTATTTCAAAGCCATCAGTCATCGGGGGTTGGATGATTGCGTGGCCTTGACCTTTTCTTGTGGCCTTCATTAATGCTTCCATCGTTTGATTTGTGTCAGCCATTTCTTCTTCTTCTTTAATAATCGGCTCTATGATTGGTTGAATTATTGGTTCAGAGTCGGATTCTAAGAAAAGTGACTCTAAATTTTTAGCAAGAGATTCTACTTCTTGAGTTCTTAAGCGTTCGTGGAATCTTCTTTCGGGTTCAGGATGTGAGGGAGTTAATTCAGCGTTGGAGGAACGTAAGTTCATACATTAATTTCTATTATGAGATCACTTCACTAAAGGTTTATCTAGGGTTACCTACTTGTTTCTCTTTTTTAGTGTTTTTCGGTGTTTTAAAATTACTAGTACTTCCTATTTCTTTTTGTTGTTTTTGTCCTTTATTAATTCTTTGAGGTTCCGGATTAAGTTTATCGAGTTTAGAATTGAACGGATCATACAATTTGGGAAATTGTATAAAGAATTAAAGGATTTATTCAAAAACTTTGAACTTTCTTGGAAATGAATTTCCTTGAGAGGATCGAATAACATAAAAACAATGATAAAAACCTTTAAACAAACAGATTATCCTTCTGATTTTTGCCCACGTTTCGAATAGCCAAAAGATGCAGCAGAGGGGCAGGATCCTTCAAAGACCAATAAAATTGGTGATCCAACAACCCGGTCCACGTACAAATCCAACTACTACTACGAACCAGAAAAATTATCTCTTTATTTACTGCCAACTCCCCGGCAGCGGCGCCAAAAAGTTGATGTGTGCGATCGAGACCTTTATTTATGAACGGATTTGAGTTGTTTTGTTACACGAATTGATTTATTGTATATGTGGTATTTTATTGATTTTAGGTTGATTTCACACATATATATAGGCAACTAGTCCTATCCGTGTAGTTTAGTTTGTTGGTAAATCCGATTCGTTCCACAGGGAGATGGAGTGTTTAATGGTTTTTTAATAGTCTTTGATGTCAAACTTAATTAAAGAGGGTTTTGGATTAGGCAATTTATAGTAACAGTAAAAGAAGATAACTTAAACTAAATTACTAAATGAAATTACAAGATTACAAAAATTAACTTAAAAAGGGAATCTAATTGAAATTATATTAATTATTATGTGACAATTATATTACTAGATGGTAATTAGTAAAATAGTAATTTTTAATAAAACTATATGTTTAGAAATTTGTTTTAAGTAATTATTATATAAACTTATTTAAATTAACTAAATGACATTTTTAATAAAACTAATACAAATTAAAAGGAAACTAATTAATTAACTAATTATAAACTAGTTATAATTTATGAACTTATAATAGTTAATGCTAATTTTAGGATTAAAACATGTATTTAAGTATTTTATATTAATTAAAACTAATTATATAATAAATAACCTAATTATAATAAATAAATAACTAATAACCTAATTTTATAATATTAAATAATTAAAACCCTAATTTTTGACCTACGGTGTACTGTAGCCGTATTCAAGCCTTACACGATTCGTGTGAGGTTACACGATTCGTGTAAATGTAAAAATGTGTAACACATAACTGTTACGAAAATTAAATGTTTTTATGTATTTTTATATATTTTAAACTTATAATTCATGAATAAATACAACAATACTTTTTATAGGAAGTATAAATAAGATAAATGGGAGTGTTTACTTAATTGTGTCACCCCTAGGTCCATGGATTGTTTTAAGTTTTACGCCCTATTAAAATGTTCTAGTATCAAACTTTACATTTTTCTCTCGAATAAATATAAAGTTACAACTTAACTAAATAAAATCTAATTTTCATTGGATTCTTTTTAGAAAGCTACTATTCCCTAAGTATTTAAATTGAGACCTAGCCTAGTTTTGACCTTCGCCAATACCCAAATTATAACGGTCTCCCTTTTTATAATTTCACCTTCACATAATTTATTGATATAACCCAAACCACCGAAGTTTATTTCTAAATTGGTGTCAATAACTTATCCATAAATTCGTCTAGATCATTTTTAATGTTGAAGCTTAATTTGTGTAAATAAAAACAACTTTCGTTATTTAAATTTACTAAATTAAGTGGCAAGGGTTAAATACCTAATTACAAAAAAAATGGTTCTTTTAACTAGGCTCAATATTAAAAATACTAAAGTTACATTTTAACTTTACTAATGGTAACAATCCATTTCACTAGGGGCTCTACATTTAAGCAAACACTAGGGAAATTTAGCTATTCATTACACTAGGGGAGACATAAAAATATAGATCTGCAAACATAATAACAACACTAATTTTAACAGAGTAAACTTACTAAAATATCTTCACTTGCATTAACTTCAAATGGTAGAAAAATTACAATAATAACACCCCTTTCATGCGTACAATAACACCCTTAATCACGAACAATACCCCCTTAATGATTGAAACTATTCTTAACCTTGAACTAATAAATTACAGAAAGATAATATATGTGTGTATAGTAATTTTTGTACTAGATAATATATTTTCTTCAACTCTGAACGTATCCATATTTATGAACATGAAAGTTGGTCAAAGAGCTTTGTTGAAATCCTGCTGTCTTCAATTGGAGAAAAAGAATAGTTTTAAAACTCATAAAGCAGCCGACCTTCTGGAATCCGTAATAGTGCTTTGTCCTAACATTACACGAATCGTGTATGTATACACGAATCGTGTATGACCAGTTATATTACACGATTCGTGTAACATTACACGATTCGTGTAAGAGTAATTATCAGATTTCTTATTATTTTTTTCTTCAGTTGTTCTTTGTTGATCTCGTGTTGATGTATACCATTTTGGACGACGTGTGTAACCTTTTTCTTCAGACTTCTTCATTCTTAAATTCGGATAAACGTTTTCTTGATATAAAATTTGGTTAAAACTATCGTTTTATCGTCGAATCTTCAAATAGCAACTCTTGTCCACTTTTGTCGTTTTTCTTGAATATCATACGTGGAATGTCTTCGTAATTGATAAAAGCTGATGAAATATAACTGATATTGCGTTGAATAATATGTATGTTTAGAGCAATATCAGGGATAATGCTATGAAATATATGTTCGTTTTTAGCATTATCAAATATTCCCACACTTGAGCGTTGCTTGTCCTCAAGCAATATAGTCTTGAAATAAAAATACTAGAATCACTTCTTTATTCTTCACACTTTGTACATAAGTGATTTCTATACGGCGGTATGAACAATGGTAATAACGATGTGGTTTACAGTCCCACATGACTATGAAAATTTAGATCCTTTAAGGAAATTGGATCTTTATGAAAACATTTGATCTTTTAAAAATAAGATCTAGCTTTTACCCAAGATAAGTTTTCCGGAATAACCCTTCACCGGTGTTTGCAAAATCTTTTTGTGGGTTTCAGATTTGAAAATTTTAGCTCAAAACTTACGGTTTTGTGTCACCCACTTGCTAACCTTGTATTGGGAAAGCAACACGTCCAGTATACTTGCTCCGTATATTACCTTTCGGTAAACTACCGTCCAGTTGTAAAGGAAAGCGTTGAACAAGCAACTGTTAAGGCAATGTCCAGTGACATGATTTTGATTATGGTCTATAACGTGTCGGATGCAATTACTATCCTTTGTAGGAGCAATAGTAAAGATCACCCTATAGTTTTTTCGGTCTGGCACAAGGTCCTGTCTTTGACCATGCTATGCAACCACCGTTCTTACGGTTGACACCCGATTTGGTTCAGGTGACCTTGAAATGCCCCGTCCTAATCCAACTGGACGAAGTCATCAATATTTGATTCCAGAGCGATGATCGACTCCAAGTAATGTCCTTAAAATGAGCAAATGCACAGCAGAAGATTTCTTTCATACCTGAGAATAAACATGCTTTCAAGTGTCAACCAAAAGGTTGGTGAGTTCATAAGTTTATCTTAAACAATAAAATTCATCATTTTGATAGACCACAAAATTTAAATGCTGCATGGTACAAATGGGCCCGAATCCTATACCCACCTGTAATGTACATGCTATATCTTTTAAATACAATACATCTTTCTTGTGTACGAAACCATTTTCATAAATCATAGTAACCGTACACATATCTTGTGCACAAAAAATAATATACACATAACCTGTGTATAAAATCATTCTCTCGATATATAACAATGATATCAATTAGTGGCAATTATCATGTCCACATAATTCAATGGTGGCAATTATCATGTCCACATAATTCAATGGTGGCAATTATCATGTCCACATAATTCAACGGTGGCAATTATCATGTCCACATAATTCAACAATAATCCGCAGAACTTCTGTCTGCATAATAATTCATTCGAGGAATGTTTTGCTTGTGTCTATCTCGTCAAATATTTATAAAAGCATTTCATGTATTCGCAGTTCAAAATATATTTCAAAAGCATTTAATAAAGCAGTTGTAAAAACAGCGCATGTATTCTCAGTCCCAAAAATGTAAAGAGTAAAAGGGATCAAATGAAACTCACCATACTGTATTTCGTAGTAAAAATACATATAACATCATTGAACAAGTGTAAGGTTGGCCTCAGATTCACGAACCTATATCATTTGTATATCTATTAAAACATATAATGGAAATCACATAATTTCATTTATTAATATATAGTATTTATATATTTGTAGTTATATAGAATTTATACTAGATTCTATTTAAAACGTATATTTATATTATATCTTTGATTATATGTTATATATAGTTATTCGTTAAAATAATCGTTTTGAAAATAAGGATTTACTAATAATAATAATAATTTTATTAATGATGATAATACTAATAATAAAATGATAAAGACAATCTTTAATAATATTAACCATAATATTGATAATAATACCTAATAAAAATAACGATTAATATAATAATACTAATTATGATAATAATGGTAATAATTATAATACTAGTAATAATAACAGTAATAATAATTCTAACAATAATAATATTAGTAATGATAATACTAATAAGTTTTAAATTATGATTATAGTACTTATAATAATATAATGATAATAATAATCATAATAATAATAATAATAATAATAATAATAATAATAATAATAATAATAATAATAATAATAATAATAATAGAATGAAAGTTAAATGATTATACCCTTTGAAAGCTTCACTAAAAAACAAATGCCCTGGACGGGATTCGAACCCGCGACCTCCCGCTCTCATACAAACACCTTAACCATTCAATCCATTTCTGTTTTTCTGATTTATTTGTAACCCAAATAAATAAAACCCGTTTCCTGTTCTCTCTTCTTCTTTAAATTTCAAAACCTTTTCTCATCATCATACCCTAACTATCATCATCATCTCTTCATCATACGCATATCATAGTCATGATTATTGAAATGTCCCGTTCTTATTGATTAAAAACGTTCCATATTAATTGATTTCGTTGCGAGGTTTTGACCTCTATATGAGACGTTTTTCAAAGACTGCATTCATTTTTAAAACAAACCATAACCTTTATTTCATAAATAAAGGTTTAAAAAGCTTTACGTAGATTATCAAATAACGATAATCTAAAATATACTGTTTACACATGACCATTACATAATGGTTTACAATACAAATATGTTACATCGAAATCAGTTTCTTGAATGCAGTTTTTACACAATATCATACAAACATGGACTCCAAATCTTGTCCTTATTTTAGTATGCAACAGCGGAAGCTCTTAGTATTCACCTGAGAATAAAAGCTGTGTATTGTACGAGTACGAATACGGGTGCATACGAGTAGAATTGTTGATGAAACTGAACGAGGATGTAATTGTAAGCATTTTTGTTAAGTAGAAGTATTTTGATAAGTGTCTTGAAGTCTTTCAAAAGTGTATGAATACATATTAAAACACTACATGTATATACATTTTAACTGAGTCGTTAAGTCATCGTTAGTCGTTACATGTAAATGTTGTTTTGAAACCTTTAGGTTAACGATCTTGTTGAATGTTGTTAACCCATTGTTTATTATAACAAATGAGATGTTAAATTGTTATATTATCATGATATTATGATATATAATATATCTTAGTATGATATATATACAGTTAAATGTCGTTACAACGATAATCGTTACATATATGTCTCGTTTCGAAATCATTAAGTTAGTAGTCTTATTTTTACATATGTATTTCATTGTTAATACACTTAATAATATATTTACTTATCATTTAACATAATTAACCAAGTGTATCAATATCTTAATATGATTCATATGTACCTAGTAAGACGTTGTTATAACGATAATCGCTATATATATCGTTTTCGAGTTTCTTAAATTAATAGTCTCATTTTTATGTATATAACTCATTGTTAAAATACCTAATGAGATACATACTTATAATAAAATCATGTTAACTATATATATAACCATATATATGTCATCGTATAGTTTTTACAAGTTTTAACGTTCGTGAATCACCGGTCAACTTGGGTGGTCAATTGTCTATATGAAACCTATTTCAATTAATCAAGTCTTAACAAGTTTGATTGCTTAATATGTTGGAAACACTTAATCATGTAAATAACAACTTCATTTAATATATATATAAACATGGAAAAGTTCGGGTCACTACAGTACCTACCAGTTAAATAAATTTCGTCCCGAAATTTTAAGCAGTTGGAGGTGTTGACGTATCTTCTGGAAATAAATGCGGGTATTTCTTCTTCATATGATCTTCTAGTTCCCAGGTGAACTCGGGTCCTCTACGAGCATTCCATCGAACCTTAACAATTGGTATCTTGTTTTGCTTAAGTCTTTTAACCTCACGATCCATTATTTCGACGGGTTCTTCGATAAATTGAAGTTTTTCGTTGATTTGGATTTCATCTAATGGAATAGTGAGATCTTCTTTAGCAAAACATTTCTTCAAATTCGAGACGTGGAAAGTGTTATGTACAGCCGCGAGTTGTTGAGGTAACTCAAGTCGGTAAGCTACTGGTCCGACACGATCAATAATCTTGAATGGTCCGATATACCTTGGATTTAATTTCCCTCATTTACCAAATCGAACAACACCTTTCCAAGGTGCAACTTTAAGCATGAACATCTCTCCAATTTCAAATTCTATATCTTTTCTTTTAATGTCAGCGTAGCTCTTTTGTCGACTTTGGGCGGTTTTCAACCGTTGTTGAATTTGGATGATCTTCTCGGTAGTTTCTTGTATTATCTCCGGACCCGTAATCTGTCTATCCCCCACTTCATTCCAACAAATCGGAGACCTGCACTTTCTACCATAAAGTGCTTCAAACGGCGTCATCTCAATGCTTGAATGGTAGCTGTTGTTGTAGGAAAATTCTGCTAACGGTAGATGTCGATCCTAACTGTTTCCGAAATCAATAACACATGCTCGTAGCATGTCTTCAAGCGTTTGTATTGTCCTTTCGCTCTGCCCATCAGTTTGTGGATGATAGGCAGTACTCATGTCTAGACGAGTTCCTAATGCTTGCTGTAATGTCTGCCAGAATCTTGAAATAAATCTACCATCCCTATCAGAGATAATAGAGATTGGTATTCCATGTCTGGAGATGACTTCCTTCAAATACAGTCGTGCTAACTTCTCCATCTTGTCATCTTCTCTTATTGGCAGGAAGTGTGCTGACTTGGTGAGACGATCAACTATTACCCAAATAGTATCATAACCACTTGCAGTCCTTGGCAATTTAGTAATGAAATCCATGGTAATGTTTTCCTATTTCCATTCCGGGATTTCAGGTTGTTGTAGTAGACCTGATGGTTTCTGATGTTCAGCTTTGACCTTAGAACACGTCAAACATTCTCCTACATATTTCCCCGTTCCAGGATGTATTGAGTATCTGGTTTTATGAGCTTCTCCAAGTACCATTTCTCTCATATCTCCAAATTTTGGTACCCAAATTCTTTCAGCCCTATACCGGGTTCCGTCTTCCCGAATATTAAGATGCTTCTCCGATCCTTTGGGTATTTCATCCTTTAAATTTCCCTCTTTTAAAACTCCTTGTTGCGCCTCCTTTATTTGAGTAGTAAGGTTAGTGTGAATCATTATATTCATAGATTTTACTCGAATGGGTTCTCTGTCCTTTCTGCTCAAGGCGTCGGCTACCACATTTACCTTCCCCGGGTGGTAACGAATCTCAAAGTCGTAATCATTCAACAATTCAATCCACCTACGCTGCCTCATATTCAGTTGTTTCTGATTAAATATGTGTTGAAGACTTTTGTGGTCGGTATATATAATACTTTTGACCCCATATAAGTAGTGCCTCCAAGTCTTTAATGCAAAAACAACCGCGCTTAATTCCAATTCATGCGTCGTATAATTTTGCTCGTGAATCTTCAATTGTCTAGACGCATAAGCAATCACCTTCGTCCGTTGCATTAATACACAACCGAGACCTTGCTTTGATGCGTCACAATAAATCAAAAAATCATCATTCCCTTCAGGCAATGACAATATAGGTGCCGTAGTTAGCTTTTTCTTCAATAATTGAAACGCCTTCTCTTATTCATCCTTCCATTCAAATTTCTTCCCTTTATGCGTTAATGCAGTCAAGGGTTTTGCTATTTTGGAGAAATCTTGGATGAATCTTCTGTAGTAACCAGCCAATCCTAAAAATTGACGTATATGCTTCGGAGTTTTTGGGGTTTCCCACTTTTCAACGGTTTCGATCTTTGCCGAGTCCACCTGGATACCTTCTTTGTTCACTATGTGATCGAGGAATTGAACTTCTTCCAACCAAAATGCAAATTTTGAAAACTTAGCGTACAGTTTTTCTTTCCTCAATACTTCTAGCACTTTTCTCAAATGTTCTTCGTGCTCTTGATCATTCTTTGAGTAAATAAGTATGTCATCGATGAAAACAATGACAAACTTGTCAAGATATGGCCCACACACTCGGTTCATAAGGTCCATGAACACAGCTGGTGCGTTAGTTAAACCAAACAGCATGACCATAAACTCGTAATGACCGTAACGTGTTCTGAAAGCAGTCTTTGGAATATCATCTTCTTTCACCCGCATTTGATGATACCCGGAACGTAAGTCAATCTTTGAATAAACAGATGATCCTTGTAGTTGATCAAATAAGTCGTCGATTCTCGGTAGTGGGTATCGGTACTTGATGGTAAGTTTGTTCAACTCTCGGTAGTCGATACACAACCTGAATGTACCATCTTTCTTCTTGACAAACAAAACAGGAGCTCCCCACGGTGATGTGCTTGGTCGAATGAAACCACGCTCTAAAAGTTCTTGTAATTTGCTTTGCAGTTCTTTCATCTCGCTGGGTGCGAGTCTGTAAGGAGCACGAGCTATTGGTGCAGCTCCTGGTACAAGATCTATTTGAAATTCAACGGATCGATGTGGGGGTAATCCCGGTAATTCTTTCGGAAATACATCGGGAAATTCTTTTGCGACGGGAACATCATTGATGCTCTTTTCTTTAGTTTGTACTTTCTCGACGTGTGCTAGAACAGCATAGCAACCTTTTCTTATTAGTTTTTGTGCCTTCAAATTACTAATAAGATGTAGCTTCGTGTTGCCCTTATCTCCGTACACCATTAAGGGTTTTCCTTTTTCTCGTATAATGCGAATTGCATTTTTGTAACAAACGATCTCTGCTTTCACTTCTTTCAACCAGTCCATACCGATTATCACATCAAAACTCCCTAACTCTACTGGTATCAAGTCAATCTTAAATGTTTCGCTAACCAGTTTAATTTCTCGATTCCGACATATATTATCTGCTGAAATTAATTTACCATTTGCTAATTCGAGTAAAAATTTACTATCCAAAGGCGTCAATGGACAAATTAATTTAGCACAAAAATCTCTACTCATATAGCTTCTATCCGCACCCGAATCAAATAAAACGTAAGCAGATTTATTGTCAATAAGAAACGTACCCGTAACAAGCTCCGGGTCTTCCTGTGCCTCTGCCGCATTAATATTGAAAACTCTTCCGCGGCCTTGTCCATTCGTGTTCTCTTGGTTCGGGCAATTTCTAATAATGTGGCCCGGTTTTCCACATTTATAACAAACTACATTGGCATAACTTGCTCCGACACTACTTGTTCCGCCATTACTCGTTCCGACACCATTTGTTCCTTTCGTTCTGTTAACCCCTGGTCCGTAGACCTCACACTTCGCCGCGCTATGACCATTTCTTTTACACTTGTTTCAAAATTTGGTGCAGAACCCCGAGTGATACTTTTCACACCTTTGGCATAGCTGCTTCTGATTGTTGTTGTTGTTGCAGTTGTTATTGTTATTGGGATGATTGTTGTAGTTACTGTTGTTGTTGTTGTTGTTGTTGTTGTTGTTGTTGTTGGGCCGTTTGTTGTAGTTGCGATTGATGTTGCGATTGTTGGGATAGTTGTTGCGATTATTGTTGTAATTGCTGTTGTTGTTGTATTGGTGATTCTTATCACCATTTTCCTCCCACTTTCTTTTGACTTGCTTCACATTGGCCTCTTCAGCCATCTATTCTTTAATTCTTTCCTCAATCTGGTTCACTAGTTTGTGAGCCATTCTACATGCCTGTTGTATGGAGGCGGGCTCGTGTGAACTTATATCTTCTTGGATTCTTTCCGGTAATCCTTTCACAAACGCGTCGATCTTCTCTTCCTCATCTTCGAACGCTCCCGGACACAATAGGCACAATTCTGTGAATCGTCTTTCGTACGTGGTAATATCAAATCCTTGGGTTCGTAACCCTCTAAGTTCTGTCTTGAGCTTATTGACCTCGGTTCTGGGACGGTACTTCTCGTTCATCAAGTGCTTGAATGCTGACCACGGTAGTGCGTAAGCATCATCTTGTCCCACTTGCTCTAGATAGGTATTCCACCATGTTAACGCAGAACCCGTGAAGGTATGCGTAGCGTACTTCACTTTGTCCTCTTCAGTACACTTACTTATGACAAACACCGATTCGACCTTCTCGGTCCACCGTTTCAATCCGATCGGTCCTTCGGTTCCATCAAATTCTAAAGGTTTGCAGGCAGTGAATTCTTTGTAGGTGCATCCTACACGATTTCCTGTACTGCTAGATCCAAGGTTATTGTTGGTATGTAGCGCAGCCTGTACTGCGGCTATGTTTGAAGCTAGAAAAGTACGGAATTCCTCTTCATTCATATTCACGGTGTGTCGAGTAGTCGGTGCCATTTCCTTCAAAATAGTTAAATGGAACAAGTTAATCATACAGAATATTAAGAGTAGTTAATAGTATTTCGTAGCATAATATGAACTCACTTATAAAAGCTTTTTCTTCATATTAGCGTTTTATAAGTTTAAATTCGGGTAGTACCTACCTGTTAAGTTCATACTTAGTAGCTAATATACAATTCAACTACTACAATTCTATATGAAAAACTGATTATAATAATATTTCGCGTTCAAACTTTTATACAATATTTTACAAACTACAATACCGCTTATTTTACATAAAGCATGAAATATAGCACACAATAACTTTGATACAAGATAGTTGTGAAGATAATTCTAGCTAGTACACAAGTCGTTCAGCAAAGGCAATAATGACACGCAATTCATACGTCCAGAAACAAGTCATGCATTCTGGTTTTACTAGGACTACTTCCCATCCTTGGTCTTGTGGAACATAACCGTTATGGCCATTGATAAGACAGCGTGTTGTAACGTCGTCAAAGGGACGAGGGTTACGTAATGACCAACAGTCTCGTAATAACCTAAAAACCTCATTTCTTACCCCAATTACCGACTCCGTCACTTGTGGGAACGTTTTGTTTAATAGCTGTAGCCCGATGTTCGTTTTCTCACTTTGGTGAGAAGCGAACATTACTAACCCGTAAGCATAGCATGCTTCTTTATGTTGCATGTTAGCCGCTTTTTCTAAATCATGAAGTCCTATATTCGGATACATTGAGTCAAAATAATTTCTTAACCCGTTGCGTAAAATAGCATTTGGGTTCCCCGCAATATATGCGTCAAAGTAAACACATCGTAACTTATGGGTTTCCCAATGTGATATCCCCCATCTTTCAAACGAAAGTCTCTTATAAACCAAGACATTCTTGGAACGTTCTTCGAATGTCTTACAAACTGATCTCGCCTTAAATAGTTGTGCCGAGGAATTCTGACCGACTCTAGACAAGATTTCATCAATCATGTCTCCGGGTAGGTCTCTTAAAATATTGGGTTGTCTATCCATTTTGTGTTTTTAAACTGTAAAATAGACAAGAGTTAGATTCATAAAAAAAATACTTATTAATACAAGCAATTTTTACATATATCATAAAGCATAAGCACACTATATTACATATATTACACCACACGAATACAACTATCTTATTCCGACTCGCTCGTTTCTTCTTTTTCGGTTTTGGTTCGTTTTGCCAAGTTTCTAGGGATATATGATGTTCCCCTAATACTAGCTGTCGTTTTCCACAACGGTTTAGAAAAACCTGGTGGTTTAGAGGTTCCCGGGTCATTGTTACAACTTAAGGACTTCGGGGGTTGACGATACATATAAAGTTCATCGGGGTTGGAATTGGATTTCTCTATTTTTATGCCCTTTCTCTTATTACTTTCTTTTGATTTTTTAAATTCAGTTGGGGTAATTTCTATAACATCATCGGAATTCTCGTCGGAATTCGATTCATCGGAGAATTGGTAATCCTCCCAATATTTTGCTTCCTTGGCAGAAACACCATTGACGATAATTAACCTTGGTCGGTTGGTTGAGGATTTTCTTTTACTTAACCGTTTTATTATTTCCCCCACCGGTTCTATTTCCTCCTCCGGTTCCTCCTCTTCCGGTTCTGATTCTTCTTCCGGTTCTGATTCTTCTTCCGGTTCCTCTTCGGGAACTTGTGAATCAGTTCAATATATATTCGACTCTTCGTTATTATTAGGGGAATCAATGGGATTTGTGCTAGAGGTAGACATCTATCACACAATATCAAACATGTTAAGAGATTAATATATCACATAATATATACATGTTAATAATATATAGTTTCCAACAAAAATGTTAAGCAATCATTTTTAAAGAAAACACGGTCGAAGTCCAGACTCACTAATGCATCCTAACAAACTCGATAAGACACACTAATGCAAATTTTCTAGTTCTCTAAGACCAACGCTCGGATACCAACTGAAATGTCCCGTTCTTATTGATTAAAAACGTTCCATATTAATTGATTTCGTTGCGAGGTTTTGACCTCTATATGAGACGTTTTTCAAAGACTGCATTCAT
Source organism: Rutidosis leptorrhynchoides (assembly GCF_046630445.1). Classification (NCBI taxonomy): domain Eukaryota; kingdom Viridiplantae; phylum Streptophyta; class Magnoliopsida; order Asterales; family Asteraceae; genus Rutidosis; species Rutidosis leptorrhynchoides. Next base: position 670,475,327 of record NC_092333.1, on the reverse strand, counting down.
TTTTAAAACAAACCATAACCTTTAATTCATAAATAAAGGTTTAGAAAGCTTTACGTAGATTATCAAATAATGATAATCTAAAATATCCTGTTTACACATGACCATTACATAATGGTTTACAATACAAATATGTTACATCGAAATCAGTTTCTTGAATGCAGTTTTTACACAATATCATACAAACATGGACTCCAAATCTTGTCCTTATTTTAGTATGCAACAGCGGAAGCTCTTAGTATTCACCTGAGAATAAACATGCTTTAAACGTCAACAAAAATGTTGGTGAGTTATAGGTTTAACCTATATATATCAAATCGTAACAATAGACCACAAGATTTCATATTTCAATACACATCCTATACATAGAGATAAAAATCATTCATATGGTGAACACCTGGTAACCGACATTAACAAGATGCATATATAAGAATATCCCCATCATTCCGGGACACCCTTCGGATATGATATAAATTTCGAAGTACTAAAGCATCCGGTACTTTGGATGGGGTTTGTTAGGCCCAATAGATCTATCTTTAGGATTCGCGTCAATTAGGGTGTCTGTTCCCTAATTCTTAGATTACCAGACTTAATAAAAAGGGGCATATTCGATTTCGATAATTCAACCATAGAATGTAGTTTCACGTACTTGTGTCTATTTTGTAAATCATTTATAAAACCTGCATGTATTCTCATCCCAAAAATATTAGATTTTAAAAGTGGGACTATAACTCACTTTCACAGATTTTTACTTTGTCGGGAAGTAAGACTTGACCACTGGTTGATTCACGAACCTATAACAATATATACATATATATCAAAGTATGTTCAAAATATATTTACAACACTTTTAATATATTTTGATGTTTTAAGTTTATTAAGTCAGCTGTCCTCGTTAGTAACCTACAACTAGTTGTCCACAGTTAGATGTACAGAAATAAATCGATAAATATTATCTTGAATCAATCCACGACCCAGTGTATACGTATCTCAGTATTGATCACAACTCAAACTATATATATTTTGGAATCAACCTCAACCCTGTATAGCTAACTCCAACATTCACATATAGAGTGTCTATGGTTGTTCCGAAATATATATAGATGTGTCGACATGATAGGTCGAAAATAAGTTACAAGTCGTTTTTGTAAAGGTAGTCATTTCAGTCGAAAGAACGACGTCTAGATGACCATTTTAGAAAACATACTTCCACTTTGAGTTTAACCATAATTTTTGGATATAGTTTCATGTTCATAATAAAAATCATTTTCCCAGAATAACAACTTTTAAATCAAAGTTTATCATAGTTTTTAATTAACTAACCCAAAACAGCCCCGGTTTTACTACGACGGCGTATATCCAGTTTTATGGTGTTTATCGTGTTTCCGGGTTTTAAATCATTAAGTTAGCATATCATATAGATATAAAACATGTGTTTAGTTGATTTTAAAAGTCTAGTTATAAGGATTAACTTTATTTGTGAACAAGTTTAGAATTAACTAAACTATGTTCTAGTGATTACAAGTTTATAACGTTGAATAAGACAGCTTTTTATGTATGAATCGAATGATGTTATGAACATCATTACTACCTCAAGTTCCTTGGATAAACCTACTGGAAATGAAAAAATGGATCTAGCTTTAAAGGATCCTTGGATGGCTTGAAAGTTCTTGAAGCAGAATCATGACACGAAAACAATTTCAAGTAAGATTTCCACTCGAAATAAGATTGTTATAGTTATAGAAATTGAATTAAAGTTTGAATATGATTATTACCTTGTATTAGAAAGATAACATACTGTAAGTAACAAAGGTTTCTTGATCTTGGATGATTACTTGGAATGGATTTAGAAAACTTGGAAGTAAACTTGCAATCTTGGAAGTATTCTTGATTTTATGAAACTAGAACTTTTGGAATTTATGAAGAACACTTAGAACTTGAAGATAGAACTTGAGAGAGATCAATTAGATGAATAAAATTGAAGAATGAAAGTGTTTGTAGGTGTTTTTGGTCGTTGGTGTATGGATTAGATATAAAGGATATGTAATTTTGTTTTCATGTAAATAAGTCATGAATGATTACTCATATTTTTGTAATTTTATGAGATATTTCATGCTAGTTGCCAAATGATGGTTCCCACATGTGTTAGGTGACTCACATGGGCTGCTAAGAGCTGATCATTGGATTGTATATACCAATAGTACATACATCTAAGAGCTGTGTATTGTACGAGTACGAATACGGGTGCATACGAGTAGAATTGTTGATGAAACTGAACGAGGATGTAATTGTAAGCATTTTTGTTAAGTAGAAGTATTTTGATAAGTGTCTTGAAGTCTTTAAAAAGTGTATGAATACATATTAAAACACTACATGTATATACATTTTAACTGAGTCATTAAGTCATCGTTAGTCGTTACATGTAAATGTTGTTTTGAAACCTTTAGGTTAACGATCTTGTTGAATGTTGTTAACCCATTGTTTATTATAACAAATGAGATGTTAAATTGTTATATTATCATGATATTATGATATATAATATATCTTAGTATGATATATATACAGTTAAATGTCGTTACAACGATAATCGTTACATATATGTCTCGTTTCGAAATCATTAAGTTAGTAGTCTTATTTTTACATATGTATTTCATTGTTAATACACTTAATAATATATTTACTTATCATTTAACATAATTAACCAAGTGTATCAATATCTTAATATGATTCATATGTACCTAGTAAGACGTTGTTATAACGATAATCGTTATATATATCATTTTCGAGTTTCTTAAATTAATAGTCTCATTTTTATGTATATAACTCATTGTTAAAATACCTAATGAGATACATACTTATAATAAAATCATGTTAACTATATATATAACCATATATATGTCATCGTATAGTTTTTACAAGTTTTAACGTTCGTGAATCACCGGTCAACTTGGGTGGTCAATTGTCTATATGAAACCTATTTCAATTAATCAAGTCTTAACAAGTTTGATTGCTTAATATGTTGGAAACACTTAATCATGTAAATAACAATTTCATTTAATATATATATAAACATGGAAAAGTTCAGGTCACTACAATTATCACTTAATTTTCATCATCAATTCTATTATCTATTTTATTGTCTATATCCTAATTTATACCATCACTTATCTCGATCACCATTATAATCATAATCAAATCATATCTTAATTTTAATCTACACCATTCATTGTCTAATAAACAGCAACAGCGTGATTTCAGAATCGATATAATCTTTATCAAATCGTCATCTTCTTGTCCCTTACTGCTTCATCTCATTCGTTAAAGTTAAACCGAGATAAAAAAAAAATCAAACATAATGGTAGCAGCTTCAGGAGAAGGGTTCAGGATACAGATCCCAATCAAAAGGCCCAACATATAAGTCCAATTAAAACTCTAATTAGCCTACTATTAGCCCAAACGATATAAACGCCCATCGATTTATCTAATTCCATAAGATCAAATTTCTAGCTCGCAATATGGATTGGTTGACAGAATTAAATGGGTGGGGTCTATGGTTCTTCCACTAATGGATAAATACAGCACACATTCATTAGTTTGATGACCCACAAGCAGATAAATAATCGAAAGTTATATTTTGGGTAGGTTGAGATTGAGACAGGTATATACTAGAATCCGAGGCAGTTTCTTTTATTTATACATATATATTTTTGCGTTAACATAGACATATACAAGCAAATGAGTGGTGTTTGTGGTTCAAGGAGAGAGAGAGAGAGATAGGATAGATGGTGGTTCGATCATGATCAGAACAAAAAGAGAGTTGCAGCCGTAAATAGAAATCCATGGTGATGTGAAGGTGATTATTTGGGCACGAAGAAAAATTTAGAGAGAGAGAAGGATAAAGATAGTAAGGTTGTTCATGGTGGTGGTGTGTGGAGGATAGATATGATGAAAACAAAACCGTAGGGTGACGAAAGTGGTGGTGGGTTTTAGTTGTAATGGTGGTCATAGTTCTTGGATCAAGTAACCTGAAACAAGAAAAAAATAATATGGTGATCAAATAGAATAATAGTAAGGTGGAAACCGAATAGTTGTTGTTGGTGATCACGGTAGTTCAAGGTGATGGATGAGGGTGGCTTTGGTTGTGAGGTGAGAACTTGGAGTTGCCCGTAATATCTAGATGGGGTGACCGAGGGTGGTTGTTAAATACTTGTACAAGAGCAAGGAGAAAGAGTTGATTGAATTAGAGAACTTAGATGGAGATGGGTTGTTAAAAAAAAATTGAACTTTAGTTTTGCTGTTTTGATTAGAATTGTACATGTATGATAATATCTATATATTAACAGATTTATTTACAGCTAATGTACCTAAATTTACGTTTGTTTGGTAGCTTAATTGGTTCGATTAATTTGCAATCAGAAACAGAAGAATGGATTAAAGAAATGAAAAGAGCGTATGAATTACTAACTGATTTTGTTATCTAGTGCTTGTTTGGAATCAATTTGTACTGGGTTTTGACAGCAACAAAATTTCTGATAGCATGACAACGACTGCAAACTGAATCCTTTTTCTAATCTGTGTTTAGGTACATATATGGTGTATATGTATTTATATTTATATACCTGTATATGTATGAGTATTCTGCACGTATTTATATATTGTTATATAACTGATCTGATGTATATCTGTAGATATATCTGTATATAACATATTAACTTTGGTAATATTATTTAACAACATAAATCTATTATAAATTTTAAGTATATCATTTATTTTTAATAAAGATAAGAATACTAATATTAACAACAATAATATTAATTTTATTAATATTGATAATAATATTTATGTATATCAATTTCATGTTTATTTTTAACATACTAATATTTATAATATTTACTAATAATAATGATAAGCATAATAATAAGAATTATAATCTTAAAGATAATAATAACCAACAAATTATTTAAATCATAACAAATTTGTAATTTCAATCTTTCTCATAAAATATTTATACTAAAAATCTTTATTATAATAACCTTAAAACTATTAACATTTATTAATCACAATTATAATAATAATAATAACATAATTCATACTAGTATTGATATTAGTATTATTAATAATAATGAAGGTAATAAAAAATATTATGATACTATATCCTTAATTTGTGATTATATCTAATATATTGATATTTCATATTATTTATAATATTGAATAATTACATAATATCTATAATTTTTATATATCTCAATATACATCTAATATTGATAATAATATTTATGTATATCAATTTCATGTTTATTTTTAACATACTAATATTTATAATATTTACTAATAATAATGATAAGCATAATAATAAGAATTATAATCTTAAAGATAATAATAACCAACAAATTATTTAAATCATAACAAATTTGTAATTTCAATATCTCTCATAAAATATTTATACTAAAAATCTTTATTATAATAACCTTAAAACTATTAACATTTATTAATCACAATTATAATAATAATAATAACATAATTCATACTAGTATTGATATTAGTATTATTAATAATAATGAAGGTAATAAAAAATATTATGATACTATATCCTTAATTTGTGATTATATCTAATATATTGATATTTCATATTATTTATAATATTGAATAATTACATAATATCTATAATTTTTATATATCTCAATATACATCTAATAATTTTGTATAAAATTTATATATATCTACACATAGATTTATTTTAATAACAAATTTCTTATCTTGTATTTTATTTTTACATGATGATTTCCAATGATTAATTTATATTTTGTCAATCCAATTTAATATACATATACATATATATATATATATATATATATATATATATATATATATATATATATATATATATATATATTTATTTATTTATTTTTAACAATTGTTCGTGAATTGTCGGGATTAGTCAAAGGGCAATTGATTATATGAATATAGATTTCAAAACTTTCAAGACTCAACATTACAGATTTTTGCTTATCGTGTCGGAAATATATAAAGATTAAAGTTTAAATTTGATCGGAAATTTCCGGGTCATCACAGACCTAGTGAATTCCAGGTGAATTCCTAGGATTTTACATTCAATGGTAATGAACGCATTGAAAATAGGGTTTTCAGAAAACAAATCGGTTTGTAATTTGATCAAAATATTTTCTCGTTCAAGTTCGAGTTTAGATATCATCGAATTCCATGAGTTTGAATTCTTAATCTTTAAGGTCAATCTCAAGGTTTGAGTAATATCAGTCTTAAAAGCTGATTTTTGATCTTCAAGGAGATTATCCTTTCTGGAGATCTGATTCATTAGTCTTATAAGCTAATTTGCACGGTGCCCCCATTGTACGAGACAGATTCTCTCATGGTTAGGATAAGTCTGACCACTTGGCGACCCTGTTTGATGCTGAGGTCCGTGGATTTCCAGCTGATTTTCGAGAAAACTTTTCAAGGTTTTTTGTAGACTTTACAACTGGTCTGGACGACAACTTCCTGACCTAAATCAAGAAGCGCGTGTATTTTTCTCTCGGAAGACTTTACTTCCTTTTATATTACAATAAACTGGGTAAAACTGATAAATATCGTCAAAAACAAAAGTATCTTCAATTATTTGTACAAAATATGTGACATATGTTCTAAATAACTTGGTAAATTTTTCCCACACTTGGCTTTTATTTTTTTTTTCTTTGCCTTTTTATTTTCCTCTATTCCATTTTAAATGAATTCTAACATTTTAGGTTGTTTCTCAATTTATGTCCTTTCCAAGGTAACAATAATTTCGGTGTTAACACCTAGTTTTATCGTTCATAAATATGTATAAACATGATTTTGAGTTCATTTAATAGAAAATTTTGAAATTTTTTACTAGAATTGGGTAGTCAGTATATAAGACTAGGGCTGTTCTTTATTATCAGAGAGCACTAGATTCTAATACAACTACTGAGTTACTAGTATTTTTAATGGTAACCAAGTGTATAAGTCAAATTTTTTTTTAAAAAAAATCCGAAATAATTTAACCCCTTCCCACACTTAAGATCTTGCAATGCCCTCATTTGCAAGAAATCAGTAACAATTTAAATTATTGAGGGTGATTAGCGTAGAAAAATGATTAAATTTTACCAAAGTTTCCAAACATATTGGCGTTTATTTGTTGAATGATAAATGGTGCACATCATTTGTTCATTCATGCAGTTGTTATTTCACATATATTTAGCATCTTGTCGTCAAAATTAGTTGCTTTTGCTGAACTTAATGCCAGTCTTTGAAAATGCGATGTTTTACCCTGTTTTGTACATGAGATAAAATACAAACATATATAAACATATTTTTGAAGTTGGGTATATCACCCCACATTCAAAAATTATTAAAAATCTAATAATAAAAGTTAGAAAATTATAAAAACTATAATAGTATCAAAAGAAATATTAAAAGTATAAAATTACAAGTTACCAAATAAATAAAAATAAGCATAAAAGAAAATTAGGGTTGATGAGGATGGTGCCAGTAGGGATCCCATTCATAGTCGTATGTGCTGTAGAATGCTTGAGCTGGGTCATATGTAGGGTATGGTGGTCGGGACTGTATAGTCCAGGGAGGAAATACGGGCATTGGAATAGCAATGTAATTTGCATTTATGTGTGCACGATGACTTATGATTTGGTTTTGATGATACTGCCAATCTTGAAATGCTCGTTGTCTAGCCATTTCATACTCATGATGAGCCATAAAAAGTTGCATTTCTATCATCTGATTCCCCCCTCCCGCATTACCTTGCTGCTGATCTCTTTCGACCTGTAGGTGCGAGCCATCATATGGTGCTGCAACGTTATGTCGTTTCTTTAAAACCTTAGCACCATGATATACTTTCAAACCAATTGGATCACGGGGTTCTGGTGCTGCAATTATTAATCCCCCCGACTTCTATCGACGCCGAGATACTCAGCAATTAAAGTAACAAAGATACCACCTCCGATTATACCATTAGGCCGTATACTCTTAACTATAGCTGATAAATAATAACCCACACAATAAGGTATAATCACAGCGCTCTGTGGGTCTCGAATACACATGAGATAAAATAAATCATTCTCATTTACTTTCTCTTTGTTCTTACCTCGCTGTGTAATCGAATTTGCTAAGAACCTATGGATTACTCTTAGCTCAGCTCTATCAATATCAGTATAAGAGTTATTCCCCCCACGAAATCGGTTATGCCTAGTCATTCTACTCCATATTTCATTCATATCAAAATTTTCATCAACCCTCCTACCATTAACTATCAACCTTTGACAATCAGTAGATGCTAGTTCCTCAGGCGTATATATACACAAAGCCTGAGCCATGTCTAGTAGAGACATATGGCGCATTACACCTCCTAATAAAAATCTAATAAAGCTACGATCGGTTAAGGTAGTTACCCGATCATTTATTTCAACACTACATAATAATTCCACACACCATTCTCTATATACACGCCTACGTATATTAAATAAACGTTCCCAATCAGTAAAAGTAGAATTACCATACCTTTGTGTAAGTAATTCTCTGATTGGATCGGCCAATCCCACTGTTTCTAACGGTTCCCAATCTATTACTCTGGGTACTTCAACAACATTAGACTGAAGGGTGTGCAAGTTCCTCTGGTATTTTGGATAATCTATCCAATGTCGGTCAAACCTTAAATTAGGATGTAAATCTGCCAATTCTATATTTGAATAGGAAATGAATTGATGCGGTAGATTTTGTCTATATTGGTCGTTAATCTCCTGTTCTTCTGCATTCTCAGGAGAAGCATTGTGAGCCTGAGATGCTGATGAAGATTCACCCCTTTCAGTCTGCAAAACACATTAAACACAATTTTTGTGCATCCAAATATGCATTAGTGTTAGCAAAATCATAAATCAAAACAATCATACTGACATGTTTAATCCATATTAAACTTTATATGCATTTTCACAATATTAACAATTCTACACTTTTACAAATAAACATATATGAAAATGTATACAATGTTCTTTAACTTTTATCTCAAATAACATGTCAAAATAATCATTACTAGCAATTAAACAAGTTCCAAATGGCATTCATATCAATTAAATTGAGTTCATGCATTTTTGACTCAAAAAGTCTACTTTAATACTTGAAAATCATGTTTAGGATCAAAGTTTTGATCATTTAGCAACCTAAACATGTTACACTACTCAATTTAGTATAAACTAACAACAAAATTCGGCCATAACTAGTTTATATCAAAAAGTTCCAATTTTGCTCAAGAACACAAACCCTAGATTACTCAAAATTTGAAGTTTAAGGCTTCTAATCATGTTAAATAGCATCAATCTAGGTTATACAAGCATAATACACAAACAATTTGACCATAATTAAACTAGAAATCATCAAAATCAAATTAGGAATAAATTTATTCAAGAACACTAATAATTCGAATTAAAGAGTGTTTAGATGTAGAAATTACCGATCTCCTTGAGAAACTTCTTGGTAGCATCATTCTCAACATGATTTTAGCAAAAAATTTGATGTTTAACGGTGAAAAATTGCGATTTTTAGAGGGTTTTGTGTGTGTTTTTCGCAGAAAATATGGGTGTGGGTTGTGTTGGGGACTGGTCTGTTCGACCAGTTAATCCCAACTGGGTTTTGATATCTCCGCGAGTGCGGATGTGGGCCCCTTTAAAGTACCGCGAGTGCGGTTTTTTTTAATAAAAAACCTTTAACTAATAAAACATAAATTAATAATTTTTTTAAAAATTTATTTCTTTTAAGAATGGGGTGTTTCCGATCAGTGTCCTAGTCCGTCTCTCAACAAAGTTTTAAAATTTGTTATTTTTTAAGCGTCGTTTTAAAAGCAAAGATTTTTGGATTTTTTTTTTTAATGTTTTTGGCATACTTTGATTTAATAAGATTAAAAATAATGATAATAAAAGTTCTCGTCCCTCCCTTGGGTAAAGCAATTTCGGTTCAACGGCCTAGTTTTCAACTTACGACGAATTTTTAGAAATCACATTTTTAACTTAATGAAATAAAGTAAATTTTTGTTTTTAAATTCACGCCAAAATGCATAAAATTAAAAATTCATATTATTAAAATTAAAAATTCACACCAAATTTATATTATATTTTTGTTTTTATTCATACAAACTTATATTAAAAATATTAATTTTTCAAATATGTACAAACTTAAATATATTGATTTTAAAAAGTTTACAATATTAATTTAATATTTATATATTAAAAACAAGGTAAAAATTAAAATTAAAAATCTTTTTGGCCTTTTATCCCACTTTAATCAATTAAATATTATCAAAAATATACGCCCCTCTTTTCGGTAAAGTAATTTCGGTTCCATAACCTAGTTTTACTCCTGACGAATTTCTGAAATATTTTGGGTTGATTGATTAAAGATATTTATACCTTAAGAATAAACGGTAAATTTCGCAGTGATGTAATAAATTTTTGCATGATATCAATAATTTCGGTTACGCATACCTAATTTTATTGAATACCAATTTAATACTTTATAGCGAACGATTCAGCGTTTATTATCAAAAGGTTAAAAGCAATAAAAAATAAAATAAAAACTGTACATACTTACATGTGAGAAAGAATTCTCAGAGACCTGCTTTAGCCGACTCATAGGAGAGTCGTGCAATTTGGTTCTCCATAGCTACATAAGTGTAACCTCAATTCTTCAATATCTTTTCTTCTAAACATATAAACGGTCATTCTCTGCATAGAGTAACAAATTCGGTATTTGAATATGTTTGATTGTTTGAACATTTACCTTCGTATGACCATTTTCCGCATTTATAACATCTTTCAAGGTGTCGTGCTCTTCTTTTTGTTGCAGATTTTGATTTTCCTTTACCAAAATGTATTTTATGATGATCTTTTCTGAGCTCTTTTCTTACCCCGTCCATTTTTTCTCTTATGAATGATACGAGTTCACTCGAAAGTGTGTCATTATTACGTTTAGTAATCATAGCGTGTAGCATTAGACCATGGTTCAGACCAAAGGAATTCTTCATCTCGTAAAACCTAAAAAAATAAAAATTTAGAATGGAGGGAGAAGACTAGTTCTTTAGAGTCTGCTAGGGAAAGACCATTCGGATTCCATTCTCGAAAACTACACGAAAACAGAATATCTAACTCTAACAGAAATATATATTACCCTAAAAAGATTCGAACCTTCCCACACTTAGTTAGCTGTGGTATCGAAATTGTGATTAAATTCATCTTCAACTTTTATTGGACTATCTATGTAATGTTTAACTCTGTGACCATTAACTTTAAATTCAATCCCATTTGAATTTATTAATTCTACTGTTCCGTACGGGAAAACTCTTTTGACTATGAATGGTCCAGACCATCTTGATTTCAATTTTCCAGGAAATAGCTTGAATCGTGAATTGAAAAGAAGAACTCTGTCTCCTTCCTTAAATTCTTTTGAACTTCTGATTCTTTTATCATGCCATTTCTTTGTTCTTTCTTTATAGATTAACGAATTTTTGTATGCTTCATGTCTTAATTCTTCTAATTCGTTTAATTGACTTAACCGTAGATGTTCGGCTTCATGTAAATCAAGATTACATGTCTTCAAAGCCCAAAATGCTTTATGTTCAATTTCTACTGGAAGATGACATACTTTTTCGTAAACGAGTTTGAAAGGTGTGGTTCCAATTGAAGTTTTGTAGGCCGTTCTAAAAGCCCAGAGTGCATCCTCCAATTTCATGGACCATTCCTTCGGATTTGATCCTACGGTATTCTCTAGAATACGCTTTAAAGCTCGGTTGGTATTTTCAACTTTTCTGTAACACCCCAGCTTAACATGACCACAATATTGTCCGCTTTGCCCGCAGGCGCACGGCTTTTTCTTGACGACCACACACGAGAAGCACTTTCCCAGGAGGCCACCCATCCTGGTAGTGCTCTCGCCCGAGCACGCTTAACCACAACGTACTCGCACTTCTACTCAGCCTGTGATCCCAAAACGCGTTGTGTCATTTAAGCGTGAGTATTACCTTATAATCCCATGATCACTCATGTTCGTGGGCGATGTGGGATTTGCCTAGGGTGTTACATTCACCCCCCCCTTAGGGACTCATCGTCCTCGATGAGGTTTACCCCACCACCCCCAACGGTACATGAGTGGCTCTGATACCATTCTGTAACACCCCAGCTTAACATGACCACAATATTGTCCGCTTTACCCGCAGGCGCATGGCTTTTTCTTGGCGACCACACACGAGAAGCACTTTCCCAGGAGGTCACCCATCCTGGTAGTGCTCTCGCCCGAGCACGCTTAACCACAACGTACTCGCACTTCTACTCAGCCTGTGATCCCAAAACGCGTTGTGTCATTTAAGCGTGAGTATTACCTTATAATCCCATGATCACTCATGTTCGTGGGCGATGTGGGATTTGCCTAGGGTGTTACATTGTCCACTTGTTTGTGGATGATAAGCGGTTAAGATTTTATGAGTTACTCCATATCTTTTAAGAACTTTCTCAAGTTGATTATTACAGAAATGAGTACCCCGATCAATTATTAAAGCTTTCGGCGTTCCAAACCTTGCAAAAAGACGTTTTAAAAAGTTAACTACAACTCGTGCATCATTAGTTGGAAGAGTTTGTGCTTCCGCCCATTTAGATACATAATCAATGGCAATGAGAATGTAGAGATTATTATGAGATTTTGGAAATGGACCCATAAATTCAATACCCCAAACGTCAAATACTTCACATACTTGAATGACATTCTGTGGCATTTCATCACGTTGACTTATTTTTCCGGCCCTTTGACAAGCATAACAGGATTTGCAAAGAAGGTGTGCGTCTTTGAAAATTGTAGGCCAATAGAATCCAGCATCGTAAACTTTTCTTGCTGTGAGCTGAGGCCCATAATGCCCTCCTGTTGGTCCTGTGTGACAATGGTTTAAGATTTGACTGGCTTCATCCCCGAATACACATCGGCATATTATTCCATCGGGACAACTTTTAAACAAAATGTGGATCTTCCCAGAAATAGTGTTTTATATCACTAAAGAATTTCTTTCGTTTTTGGTACGACAACCCTTTTTCAAGGAATCCACATACTAAGTAGTTTGCATAGTCTGCAAACCATGGAATTTCATTATAATCGATTTTCAATAGATATTCATCAGAAAAGTTATCTTGTATGGCCGATTCATTTAGAACTTCTAATTCAGGATTTTCAAGACGAGAAAGATGATCAGCGGCGAGATTTTCTGCTCCCTTTTTGTCTTGGATTTCAATATCGAACTCTTGTAAGAGTAAGATCCAACAGATTAATCTTGGTTTGGCATCTTGTTTTGAAAATAGGTATCTAAGAGCAGAATGGTTGGTATAGACCACCGTTTTAGCTAGAACGAGATATGAACGAAATTTGTCAAAAGCAAAGACAATAGCAAGGAGTTCTTTTTCAGTAGTTGTGTAATTCGTTTGTGCTCCTTGTAACGTCTTACTAGCGTAATAAATAGGTTGAAATCATTTTTCAATGCTTTGTCCTAAAACGGCTCCCATTGCAAAATCACTTGCATCGCACATAAGTTCAAATGGTAGATTCCAATTTGGAGTTATCATGATCGGCGCATTAGTGAGTTTTTCTTTAAGAATATTAAAAGATTTGATGCATTTATCTGAAAAGATGAATGGAGCATCCTTTTCTAGGAGTTTATTCTTAGGAGTGGCAATTTTAGAAAAATCTTTTATGAAACGTCGGTAAAAACCGGCATGCCCTAGAAAACTCCTAACTCCTCTAACATTGGTGGGATGTGGAAGTTTAGCAATTACATCTCCTTTAGCTCTGTCCACTTCAATTCCTTCCTTTGAAATTTTATGTCCAAGAACGATGCCTTCTCTAACCATGAAATGACATTTCTCCCAATTAAGAACTAGATTTGATTGTTCGCATCTAGTAAGCATTCGTTCAAGATTAACTAGACATGATTCAAAAGTATCACCGAAGACTGAAAAGTCATCCATGAAAACTTCCATGCATTCTTCTATCATGTCGTGAAAAATCGCCATCATGCACCTTTGAAAGGTTGCAGGGGCATTGCAAAGTCCAAATGGCATGCGTTTGTAAGCAAAAGTACCATAAGGGCACGTGAATGTGGTTTTCTCTTGATCCTCGGGTGCTATTGGAATTTGAAAGTATCCGAAAAAACCGTCAAGAAAACAATAGTAACTATTTCCGGCTAATCTTTCTAACATTTGATCAATGAAAGGTAAGGGAAAGTGATCTTTTCTGGTGGCGTCATTTAATTTTCTATAATCAATACAAACACGTCATCCTGTTATAGTCCTAGTAGGAATAAGCTCATTTTTTTCATTTGTGATGACAGTCATGCCACCCTTTTTAGGTACACATTGAACTGGGCTTACCCATGGACTATCAGAGATTGGATAAATTAAACCTGCATCTAGTAGTTTAATAATTTCTTTCTTAACAACATCTTGCATATTAGGATTTAGTCTTCGTTGGCGTTGCACATACGTTTTATGACCTTCTTCCATAAGGATTTTATGTGTGCAATACGAAGGACTTATTCCTTTAATATCATGAATCTTCCATGCAATAGCTGGTTTATGAGCTTTTAGCACAGAAATGAGTTGAGATTTTTCATTTTCCGTAAGAGAAGACGATATTATTACAGGTAATTCAGATTCACCATGTAAATAAGCGTATTCCAAATGGTTTGGAAGTGGCTTTAACTCTAATGTCGGTGGTTCTTCTATCGATGATTTGTATCGATATCTGTCTTCTTCTTTTAGCATTTGAATTTCTTCTGTTGTTGGTTCATATCCATTGGCCATGAGTGTAGTTAACATTTCAGCTTCATCAATTGGTTCAGTTCCTTCTCCTAAAGAACATTCTCCCGTTCCTTGTAATTCTGGAAATTCTTCTAATAATTCTGCATGTGAATCTATAGTTTAAATATAATAACATGTATAATCTGCAGATTGCAGTTGTTGCATGGCTCTATCAACAGAAAAAGTAACACTCTTGTCCTCTATACTTAGGGTCAGTTTCTTACCGAACACGTCTATTATTGCTTTAGCCGTGTTTAAGAATGGTCTTCCTAATATAAGAGGAACTCGAGAATCTTCTTCCATGTCCAGAATAATAAAATCTACTGGAAATACTAAAGTACCAACTTTAACTAGCATGTTTTCCATTATCCCTCTAGGATATTTTACTGATCGTTCGGCTAGTTGTATGCTTATTCGTGTTGGTTTCAATTCTTCGAGGTCTAGTTTAGCGTATAGTGAATACGGCATTAAATTTATACTAGCACCTAAATCTATTAATGCTTCTATTGAACTTAGACTACCCAGAAAACATGGAATTGAGAAACTTCCTGGATCTGATAATTTTTCTGGTATCTTATTCAACAGCACTGCAGAACAATTAGCATTCATAGTAATAGCCGATAGTTCTTCCATTTTATTTCTATTTGTGATTACATCTTTCAAGAATTTAGCATATCTAGGCATTCCTGAAATCACATCAATGAAAGGAAGATTGACATTTATCTGTTTAAACATATCCAAGAATTTGGATTGCTCGGCTTCAAGTCTTTCTTTTCTCATTTTACTTGGGTAAGGAAGTGATGGTTGGTATGGTTTAACATAAGGTTTAGCCTTAACTGTGTTATCTTCATTAACCTTTTCAACTACCGGTTCTTTTTCCTTTTCTTGATCAGGTTGTGGTTCTTGTAGAGTAGGTATAGAGTCATCAGAAATTACAGGCATTTCAGGTGGTGTAAGTGTAATACCACTTCTCGTGGTAATGGCTTTAGCTGTTTCATTCCGGGGGTTAGCATTTGTATCACTAGGTAAACTTCCCGGTTTTCTTTCACCTATTAACCTTGCTAGGTTACTTACTTCTTGTTCCAGATTTTGAATAGAAGCTTGTTGATTTCTAAATGCTTGAGCATTTTGTTCATTGGTTTGTTTCTGAGATGTGAAAAATTGAGTTTGAGATTCAACTAGCTTCGACATCATATCTTCTAAATTTGGCTTTTTATCATCAGTTTGTGGTGGTTTGTTTTGAAAAATAGGTCTTTTCTGATTGTAAGTATTATTAGATACTTGTTGATTACTAGGACCTTGTTGGTTGTTGTATGGAACATTTCGGTTATAATTCTGGTTTTGATTGTAGATTGGTCTTGGCGGTTGATAATTATTCTGATAATTATTTCCACGCCTTTGGTTCATGTATGAAACATTCTCTCTTTGTTCCATTGTTTGTTCAATACTGAGACAATCTTTTGTTAAATGTGCTCCTCCACACTGCTCACAACTAATTCATATTGAGTGAATATCTTTAGTCATCTTTTCCATTCGTCTCTCGACAGCATCTATCTTTGCGAAAATGGAATCAAAGTTATGGCTAGAATCGGCTCTAGCTGCTTTAGATGATCTAACGATATCTTTTTCTTGTTGCCACTCATGTGAGTGGGAAGCAGTGTTTTCAATAATTTTGTAAGCTTCAGTTGCGGTTTTCTTCATAATGGAACCACCAGCTGCTATATCGATGTCTTTTCTTGTAGTGATGTCGCATCCTTGGTAGAATATTTGTACTATTTGATAAGTGTCTAAACCATATTGCGGACATCCTCTTAACAACTTTCAAAATCTTGTCCACGCCTCATATAGAGTTTCATGTGGCTTTTGTGTGAACGTAACAATTTCTCCTTGAAGTCTTACGGCTTTAGATGCCGGAAAGAATTGTTTTAGAAATTTTTCAACTAAAACATCCCACGTATCAATCGCCCCTTCAGGTAACGATTCTAACCAATCTTTGGCTTCTCCCTTTAAAGTCCAGGGAAATAACATGAGATATATCTGTTCATCCTCCACTTCTCTTATTTTGAATGAAGTGCAGATTCTATTAAAGGTACGAAGATGTTCGTTTGGATCTTCCTTCGGCGCACCACTAAATTGGCATTGATTAGTTACCATGTGTAGTATTTGTCCTTTAATTTCATAATCTGGCGCATTAATGTCTGGTTGAGTAATTGCATGACCTTGGCCAGTGCGTTTAGCTCTCATTCGGTCTTCCATACTTAGAGTTTCCAGATTTTCCATGATTGAATTTGTTAAATCTGAATCACTAGAGGATTCTGATTTAATGGTTTGTTCCTCGACAATCTCTGTTTGAATGATTTGTGGTTCTGGAGGAAAGATTAATGGTTCAGGATCTCGGAATTGTCCCTGAATATCCTCCGGATTCTCAATTGTGAGGTCGGGTTCAAAAAATGGATTATCGAAAATTTGAATTAGAGTACTTGGTCGACTGGATGACGATTCTAAAGAAAAATCAACGGTGACAATATTGGCTAGATGTCTTGATCGAGTTACAGGTGGTGAACGTATGAAAGGTGGTGAACGTTTTGCTCGGTGCATTCACTGAATATCCTATTAGTTATAAAAGATAAAAATTATATAAGTTATGAAATTAATAGACTTTTCTGATTTTGCCCACGTTACGAATAGCCAATAGATGCAGCAGGTAGCCAGGACCCTTTAAATCGGAAGCCCACAACTCGCCACTAACAAATCTAACTATTACTACGAACCAGAAAATTTTGGATGCCTATCAATTTAACCGCTTAAAATAATTTTTCGTCGAAATTTTAAAGAAATTTTAGAGAAGAAATAGAAAATTCTATGTCCTAAAAACTAGAGCGTCGAGAAATAAGAAAGAAAAAGAGTGCGTCGAAAAACGTCGAAAAATAAAAGGTTGAAAAATAATAAAAAGAACGTAGCGCGTCGAAACTTAAAAGTCTAAAAACTAAGAATTAAAAGTTGCGTCTAAAAGTATTAAAGCTTAAAAGGAATACTATATCCAAAAAGGCAATAACTTAAAAAGTACTAAAATTTATAAAACGGCGTCGTAAAATTCTAAACCACCTAAATCTTAATCTAAAAAAAAAGCACTTAAGAGATTTTACGGCAAAGCCTAAAAATCTAGAAATAAAAATAACTACGGCAAAAACTATAACTTAAAACTAATTACGAGCGAAAAATATAAATATTACGAATAAATTATTAAAAAGATACAAAATTTAAAAATAAAATTTAAATTATAAAAATACAATTTTTACAAAAAATATGTTTTTTATATTATTATTTTATAAAAGTATTAATTTTATAAGTAATAAAACTAATTAATACTTAAAAATACAAATTTAATTAAACTAAAACTAATTAATATTAAACATAAACCCTAATTAGGTTAATTAATAGTAATAATAATTAAATTAAAACCCTAATACGTAATTAATGCTGTCTGAGGTTGCAGCTGTCAGAGACCTTCGCGAGTGCGGATCCCAGCTGGCAAAAAGTACCGCGAGTGCGGATGATACAGATTCAGCTGAGGTGCAGGTCGAATTCGTGCAAGTTCAGAAATTTTTTTTTAATTTTTTTTGTTTTTAATATATATAAAATATAAATATAACTTATTACTTTTTTTATAACTTTTTCACAATAAATAAAAAAATAAACTTTTTAATTTAACTAAACTTAAAAATATATAGATATATTTTTCTTTTTCTTGTATTTTTAATATTTAAAACGTATATTTTTACAGAAATAGATTACGACTTAATAAAAATCTTTTTTTTATAGCGTTGCGCTTTCGGCATTTAGGATTCCCCGGCAGCGGTGCCAAAAATACTTGATGTGCGTAGAGGTGTATACGAAATTGTTATATTTTTATTCCAAAATACTATTAAATGCGATACAATTTTACACAAGTTATTTATTTATTTATAGAGTGGATATACCTAAACCTTGCTACAACACTTATAGGCAGTGTACCTAATCGTACAGTAGTGTAGTTTTTAGTAAGTCCGGTTCATTCCACATGGATCTAGCCAAGTTTAACACTATATTTTTAAAACTATATTTGTAAATATATAAATATATATATATATTGTAACGACCCGACTTTTCCGACTTGCTTTTATGCCTTGTATTTTAGCGAAACTGCGTATTTGTGCGTACCGTGTTACTTTATTACTCTGGAACCTTGGTACACGTGTTTTATATTCACATTTACCCTAAAACATGCCTTGGTGTATGTGGAATGCTTAACTTGTCCATTGGATGCTTTATAACCGTTAGTGTTACTTGCCGTTACGAATAAACCGCGGACTGCGCGCACGTTTGACTTTTGTCGGAACCGGAACTTTTGGACTGCAAAATATTAATTATTATTTTATAATAATAATTACTTGGGCCTTTGGATGCTTAATTTTATTTATTTAATTGCTAAAGCCCAATAGTTAGTCTTGTTGGACTTTCTACCTTGTTGGGCTCAAGCCCACCCTACTCTAGCTAGTGACCCAATTAATTAGCCCAAGTAATATCACTAGTAGCCCATAATAATAAATAAATATTAAATAAATTGATTAATGAGTCATACTAGCATAATGGATAAGGTTTATCTAATTGTCACATGAGATTCTAGCATAAGGACACACTTTAGACAACCATTATCCAAAAAGCAAAGTGGTGTCTCCCTCCCCCTACCCAAAACCCACGGCCACCAAGGCCACCATGGCCTTGTCCATGTCATCAATCCTTGTCATTTCATTTCCCTATAAATACTAGCCATTTACCTCCCATTTTACACTTGATCATTTTGGTTTTTCACACACTTGTTCTTTCTTTCTTTCCTTACTTGTAAGTTTTCTTTCTTCTTCCTTCTTCCTTCTTCTTTTCAAATTCATTATCATCATCATCATATTATGGAGATCAAAGTTCCTTTTAGCTTTGATCTTGCTTATATCTTGTTGATTCAAGCATGAATCCTTCAAGAACATTGAAGATTCAAGCTTTCTAGCTTTGAATCTTCACCAACTTTGTAGATTCATCTTTCTTTTACTTTAATCTTGTTATTTTATGATAAAGATTCAAACTTTTGTTTGTAATCTTCATGCATCTTCAAGATCCAAGCTTTATGCTTAAAGATCTTCAAGAACAAACAAGATGCAAGCTTTCTAGCTTGAATCTTCATATTTTTTTTGTTAGATCTAAGTTCTTTTTGCTTTGATCATGTTGTTTTGTGAAAAAGATTCAAACTTTTGTTTGTAATCTTCATGTATCTTCAAGATCCAAGCTTTATGCTTCAAGATCTTCAAGAACACTTAAAGGTTCAAGCTTTCTAGCTTTGTAACCTTGTAACTTGTGTGAAATGGATCCAAGCTCTCTAGCTTAGGGTTCCATCACCACATTTGACTTGGATTGTGCTTATACTTGTTGAATTGATGTAAAGTTTGTAGCTTTAGTTGTTATTGTGAATTGAGATTGTGTTAAGACTAAGGATATGATGCAACCTTGGTTCATCATCCATCTAAGACTCATGAATGAGTTGTGTTCTTACTTGGTCTTAACATATTGTGTATTGATGGTGAATCTTGGTCAAAAGTGATGTTAAACCATCAACGAGTTGTACACTTGAAGCTACAAGCATCAAGGATGAGAACCGTGATGAGTATCAAGCACCAAGAACCCCACCGGAGCACTTACCTACTGTTTTTCGTATCTGATCAGACCACCTGGGCTACTGGAAAGTTGATTTTCAGTTAGTTCGGTTCGAGTAGATGATTTTCCGTTTAGGCCTCGTCTTAATCCGAGTTACGGTTTAGGATTTATGGCCCTCCGATAGTCACTACACCCTATTAACGTTGTGCTGAAATTTCTGACCTACTCGCACTTAAACCGTCGCCACGGTCAAACGAAGACGATTTAGGTTCTGAAAACTGGTCAGCTGTTAGGGTACTCATAAACGGAGCCATATCCACTGACTATGTGTCTTTTCGATTTACGTATAGGTCGTAGCAGCTGACCGAAGTCAGCCTATTGTTTCGATCTCTATTCTTGTCAAACTTACTTAGCTTTTATGATGATGAATGATGATGATGATGACACTTAAACTTATTTTATGCACTATTATAATTTATAAAGATAACCTACTGACCTAGTAACATTTGATTTAGGTTGACGACCTTTCGGACCGACTTACTACTTGCGTACTTTCATTACCGACTTTAGCGCTTTTATCACTGTGAGTTATAGCATCCCTTTTTACCACTTTTACTATTTTTGGGACTGAGAATACATGCGCTTTTTACGTTTTACATGTTAGGCATGAGTACTTAAACTTTATATGTGTGTGGGTTATACAACGGCATAAACATTCCCCTTAGCACGGTAACGTTTAGTCATTGGTTTTGAACCGGTGAACGCGAATCTTAGATATGGATCCATAGGGTTTGACATCCCCACTCGGGCTAGTCGCGCTAGCATTTAATGGGTGTTTAATACTTCATGAACATACGCACTCGCCAAGTGTACTTTCAGGGGGTTATAAACGTTAAGTCTAGTTACCGGGTGCCCACGGTTATGCATATACTTTTCATACTGTTTTGATACGCTGTTGCAGCACTGAAATCTCGTGGCCTATCTTACGTTACTATTACAACTTAAACTATAGCTCACCAACATTCGTGTTGACTTTTTAAGCGTTTATTTCTCAGGTGCCTAGAGGTTTATTGCTTCCGCTGTTACACTTGATGTCATGCTGTTATTGAATTGCTGTTATGGACCTACTGTACTAGTTATCCGCTGCATTACTAGAGATGTCTTAAATTATGAAACTTATGTTTTGCATTCATAAACTTATGTTATTTTGGAACAATGGTTTGTAATAAGTCTTATGACATGTTATCTTTGTAAAACGTTATCTTTTTAATGAATGCAAATCGGTTTTCAAACAGCATATAGTGTTTGACCTTGTGATGATCCTGTTGTTGATGATCCGTATACGATTGTTTTGTGCGGGGCGTCACAGTTGGTATCAGAGCATTGGTTGTAGGGAATTAGGTTGCATTAGTGAGTCTAGACCGACCCGAGTAGGATTCACTAGTAGGACTAATCTACAACTTGCTAGTTTACTTGTTTCTGCATGCTGCTGATTACTTTTACTGCTATGTGATCTTACTGCATGCTATTGCTTATCTTCACTGCCATGAGAACTTGTTGTATGCTTATTTCCGCTATTGCATGATTACAATCTACTTTCACATGTTATTTCTGTTTAGCACTGTTGTTATTGCCATGCTAGGTTGCTATAGTGCCTAATACATGCTTGCTTATGACTTACTGATATGGAAAAGTTATTTTCCTTGTTCAGATGTCGGATATTCCACCTGTCATCATTTTGGACAGCGATTCAGACTCGTCAGCCACCTCACCTACTGCTGCTACCGACACACAGATCCCGTTAACCAGTGACCTTGGCGCTTCATCCTCCGGAACCAGCAGCCATACACCTGTACCAGTGGTTACCGCAGTCGGAGCCCAGGACCCTCCGGAGATTCCAGCTCCAGTTGCCCCGGTACCTCAGGAGCCATAGCCCTGCCTCGGTGGTGTTGTGATTCCCGCGAAATTCGGGGAAGGTCCATTTCGTAATCATTTACGCATGTGGTGCCGACGCGCTCCTGATGGACGTCTTGTGCCGATTCCGCCCGGCAGATACCGACAGATGATGGCCGCCCGAGGACAGCCTGTTCAGCCACCCATGCAGCCACCCCCAGCTGATTCATCATCCGACGGCTCATCCATAGACGACACTAGTGACGATGACTCCGACGAGGAGGACCTTGATGATGCACCTGTACAGCCACCCTCCACCCCGCCGAAGAAGCGGTACCGTTTCGATGGCACCATTATTCCGGGGATCAACGGAGGACGAGAATTCACTGACACACATGGCCAGCGTTGTAGGGTTACTGAAATGTCCCGTTCTTATTGATTAAAAACGTTCCATATTAATTGATTTCGTTGCGAGGTTTTGACCTCTATATGAGACGTTTTTCAAAGACTGCATTCATTTTTAAACAAACCATAACCTTTATTTCATCAATAAAGGTTTAAAAAGCTTTATGTAGATCATCAAATAATGATAATCTAAAATATCCTGTTTACACACGACCATTACATAATGGTTTACAATACAAATATGTTACAACAAAATAAGTTTCTTGAATGCAGTTTTTACACAATATCATACAAGCATGGACTCCAAATCTTGTCCTTATTTAAGTATGCGACAGCGGAAGCTCTTAATAATCACCTGAGAATAAACATGCTTAAAACGTCAACAAAAATGTTGGTGAGTTATAGGTTTAACCTATATATATATATCAAATCGTAACAATAGACCACAAGATTTCATATTTCAATACACATCCCATACATAGAGATAAAAATCATTCATATGGTGAACACCTGGTAACCGACAATAACAAGATGCATATATAAGAATATCCCCATCATTCCGGGACACCCTTCGGATATGATATAAATTTCGAAGTACTAAAGCATCCGGTACTTTGGATGGGGTTTGTTAGGCCCAATAGATCTATCTTTAGGATTCGCGTCAATTAGGGTGTCTGTTCCCTAATTCTTAGATTACCAGACTTAATAAAAGGGGCATATTCGATTTCGATAATTCAACCATAGAATGTAGTTTCATGTACTTGTGTCTATTTTGTAAATCATTTATAAAACCTGCATGTATTCTCATCCCAAAAATATTAGATTTTAAAAGTGGGACTATAACTCACTTTCACAGATTTTTACTTCGTCGGGAAGTAAGACTTGACCACTGGTTGATTCACGAACCTATAACAATATATACATAAATATCAAAGTATGTTCAAAATATATTTACAACACTTTTAATATATTTTGATGTTTTAAGTTTATTAAGTCAGCTGTCCTCGTTAGTAACCTACAACTAGTTGTCCACAGTTAGATGTACAGAAATAAATCGATAAATATTATCTTGAATCAATCCACGACCCAGTGTATACGTATCTCAGTATTGATCACAACTCAAACTATATATATTTTGGAATCAACCTCAACCCTGTATAGCTAACTCCAACATTCACATATAGAGTGTCTATGGTTGTTCCGAAATATATATAGATGTGTCGACATGATAGGTCGAAACATTGTATACGTGTCTATGGTATCTCAAGATTACATAATATATAATACAAGTTGATTAAGTTATGGTTGGAATAGATTTGTTACAAATTTTCACGTAGCTAAAATGAGAAAAATTATCCAATCTTGTTTTACCCATAACTTCTTCATTTTAAATCCGTTTTGAGTGAATCAAATTGCTATGGTTTCATATTGAACTCTATTTTATGAATCTAAACAGAAAAAGTATAGGTTTATAGTCGGAAAAATAAGTTACAAGTCGTTTTTGTAAAGGTAGTCATTTCAGTCGAAAGAACGACGTCTAGATGACCATTTTAGAAAACATACTTCCACTTTGAGTTTAACCATAATTTTTGGATATAGTTTCATGTTCATAATAAAAATCATTTTCTCAGAATAACAACTTTTAAATCAAAGTTTATCATAGTTTTTAATTAACTAACCCAAAACAGCCCGCGGTGTTACTACGACGGCGTAAATCCGGTTTTACGGTGTTTTTCGTGTTTCCAGGTTTTAAATCATTAAGTTAGCATATCATATAGATATAGAACATGTGTTTAGTTGATTTTAAAAGTCAAGTTAGAAGGATTAACTTTTGTTTGCGAACAAGTTTAGAATTAACTAAACTATGTTCTAGTGATTACAAGTTTAAACCTTCGAATAATATAGCTTTATATGTATGAATCGAATGATGTTATGATCATCATTACTACCTTAAGTTCCTTGGATGAACCTACTGGAAAAGAGAGAAATGGATCTAGCTTCAATGGATCCTTGGATGGCTCAAAGTTCTTGAAGCAAAATCATGACACGAAAACAAGTTCAAGTAAGATCATCACTTGAAATAAGATTGTTATAGTTATAGAAATTGAACCAAAGTTTGAATATGATTATTACCTTGTATTAGAATGATAACCTACTGTAAGAAACAAAGATTTCTTGAGGTTGGATGATCACCTTACAAGATTGAAAGTGAGCTAGCAAACTTGAAAGTATTCTTGATTTTATGAAACTAGAACTTTTGGAATTTATGAAGAACACTTAGAACTTGAAGATAGAACTTGAGAGAGTTCAATTAGATGAAGAAAATTGAAGAATGAAAGTGTTTGTAGGTGTTTTTGGTCGTTGGTGTATGGATTAGATATAAAGGATATGTAATTTTGTTTTCATGTAAATAAGTCATGAATGATTACTCATATTTTTGTAATCTTATGAGATATTTCATGCTAGTTGCCAAATGATGGTTCCCACATGTGTTAGGTGACTCACATGGGCTGCTAAGAGCTGATCATTGGAGTGTATATACCAATAGTACATACATCTAAAAGCTGTGTATTGTACGAGTACGAATACGGGTGCATACGAGTAGAATTGTTGATGAAACTGAACGAGAATGTAATTGTAAGCATTTTTGTTAAGTAGAAGTATTTTGATAAGTGTATTGAAGTCTTTCAAAAGTGTATAAATACATATTAAAACACTACATGTATATACATTTTAACTGAGTCGTTAAGTCATCGTTAGTCGTTACATGTAAGTGTTGTTTTGAAACCTTTAGGTTAACGATCTTGTTAAATGTTGTTAACCCAATGTTTATAATAACAAAAGAGATTTTAAATTATTATATTATCATGATATTATGATGTACGAAAATCTCTTAATATGATATATATACATTAAATGTCGTTACAACGATAAACGTTACATATATGTCTCGTTTCAAAATCATTAAGTTAGTAGTCTTGTTTTTACATATGTAGTTCATTGTTAATATAATTAATGATATGTTTACTTATCATAATATCATGTTAACTATATATATAACCATATATATGTCATCATATAGTTTTTTACAAGTTTTAACGTTCGTGAATCACCGGTCAACTTGGGTGGTCAATTGTCTATATGAAACCTATTTCAATTAATCAAGTCTTAACAAGTTTGATTGCTTAACATGTTGGAAACATTTAATCATGTAAACATCAATCTCAATTAATATATATAAACATGGAAAAGTTCGGGTCACTACAGTACCTACCCGTTAAATAAATTTCGTCCCGAAATTTTAAGCTGTTGAAGGTGTTGACGAATCTTCTGGAAATAGATGCGGGTATTTCTTCTTCATCTGATCTTCACGCTCCCAGGTGAACTCGGGTCCTCTACGAGCATTCCATCGAACCTTAACAATTGGTATCTTGTTTTGCTTAAGTCTTTTAACCTCACGATCCATTATTTCGACGGGTTCTTCGATGAATTGGAGTTTTTCGTTGATTTGAATTTCATCTAACGGAATAGTGAGATCTTCTTTAGCAAAACATTTCTTCAAATTCGAGACGTGGAAAGTGTTATGTACAGCCGCGAGTTGTTGAGGTAACTCAAGTCGGTAAGCTACTGGTCCGACACGATCAATAATCTTGAATGGTCCAATATACCTTGGATTTAATTTCCCTCGTTTACCAAATCGAACAACGCCTTTCCAAGGTGAAACTTTAAGCATGACCATCTCTCCAATTTCAAATTCTATATCTTTTCTTTTAATGTCAGCGTAGCTCTTTTGTCGACTTTGGGCGGTTTTCAACCGTTGTTGAATTTGGATGATCTTCTCGGTAGTTTCTTGTATAATCTCCGGACCCGTAATCTGTCTATCCCCTACCTCACTCCAACAAATCGGAGACCTGCACTTTCTACCATAAAGTGCTTCAAACGGCGCCATCTCAATGCTTGAATGGTAGCTGTTGTTGTAGGAAAATTCTGCTAACGGTAGATGTCGATCCCAACTGTTTCCGAAATCAATAACACATGCTCGTAGCATGTCTTCAAGCGTTTGTATCGTCCTTTCGCTCTGCCCATCAGTTTGTGGATGATAGGCAGTACTCATGTCTAGACGAGTTCCTAATGCTTGCTGTAATGTCTGCCAGAATCTTGAAATAAATCTGCCATCCCTATCAGAGATAACAGAGATTGGTATTCCATGTCTGGAGACGACTTCCTTCAAATACAGTCGTGCTAACTTCTCCATCTTGTCATCTTCTCTTATTGGTAGGAAGTGTGCTGATTTGGTGAGACGATCAACTATTACCCAAATAGTATCAAAACCACTTGCAGTCCTTGGCAATTTAGTGATGAAATCCATGGTAATGTTTTCCCATTTCCATTCCGGGATTTCGGGTTGTTGAAGTAGACCTGATGGTTTCTGATGCTCAGCTTTGACCTTAGAACACGTCAAACATTCTCCTACGTATTTAGCAACATCGGCTTTCATACCCGGCCACCAAAAATGTTTCTTGAGATCCTTGTACATCTTCCCCGTTCCAGGATGTATTGAGTATCTGGTTTTATGAGCTTCTCTAAGTACCATTTCTCTCATATCTCCAAATTTTGGTACCCAAATCCTTTCAGCCCTATACCGGGTTCCGTCTTCCCGAATATTAAGATGCTTCTCCGATCCTTTGGGAATTTCATCCTTTAAATTTCCCTCTTTTAAAACTCCTTGTTGCGCCTCCTTTATTTGAGTAGTAATGTTATTATGAATCATTATATTCATAGATTTTACTCGAATGGGTTCTCTATCCTTCCTGCTCAAGGCATCGGCTACCACATTTGCCTTCCCCGGGTGGTAACGAATCTCAAAATCGTAATCATTCAATAATTCAATCCACCTACGCTGCCTCATATTCAGTTGTTTCTGATTAAATATGTGTTGAAGACTTTTGTGGTCGGTATATATAATACTTTTGACCCCATATAAGTAGTGCCTCCAAGTCTTTAATGCAAAAACAACCGCGCCTAATTCCAAATCATGCGTCGTATAATTTTGTTCGTGAATCTTCAATTGTCTAGACGCATAAGCAATCACCTTCGTTCGTTGCATTAATACACAACCGAGACCTTGCTTTGATGCGTCACAATAAATCACAAAATCATCATTCCCTTCAGGCAATGACAATATAGGTGCCGTAGTTAGCTTTTTCTTCAATAACTGAAACGCTTTCTCTTGTTCATCATTCCATTCAAATTTCTTCCCTTTATGCGTTAATGCAGTCAAGGGTTTTGCTATTCTGGAAAAGTCTTGGATGAACCTTCTGTAGTAACCAGCTAGTCCTAAAAACTGGCGTATGTGTTTCGGAGTTTTCGGGGTTTCCCACTTTTCAACAGTTTCTATCTTTGCCGGATCCACCTTAATACCTTCTTTGTTCACTATGTGACCGAGGAATTGAACTTCTTCCAACCAAAATGCACACTTTGAAAACTTAGCGTACAATTCTTCCTTCCTCAATACTTCTAACACCTTTCTCAAATGTTCACCGTGTTCTTGGTCATTCTTTGAGTAAATAAGTATGTCATCAATGAAAATAATGACAAACTTGTCAAGGTATGGTCCACACACTCGGTTCATAAGGTCCATGAACACAGCTGGTGCATTAGTTAAACCAAACGGCATGACCATAAACTCGTAATGACCGTAACGTGTTCTGAAAGCAGTCTTTGGAATATCATCTTCTTTCACCCGCATTTGATGATACCCGGAACGTAAGTCAATCTTTGAATAAACAGACGAGCCTTGTAGTTGATCAAATAAGTCGTCGATTCTCGGTAGTGGGTAGCGGTTCTTGATGGTAAGTTTGTTCAACTCTCGGTAGTCGATACACAACCTGAATGTACCATCTTTCTTCTTGACAAACAAAACAGGAGCTCCCCACGGTGATGTGCTTGGTCGAATGAAACCACGCTCTAAAAGTTCTTGTAATTGGCTTTGCAGTTCTTTCATCTCGCTGGGTGCGAGTCTGTAAGGAGCACGAGCTATTGGTGCAGCTCCTGGTACAAGATCTATTTGAAATTCAACGGATCGATGTGGGGGTAATCCCGGTAATTCTTTCGGAAATACATCGGGAAATTCTTTTGCAATGGGAACATCATTGATGCTCTTTTCTTCAGTTTGTACTTTCTCGACGTGTGCTAGAACAGCATAGCAACCTTTTCTTATTAGTTTTTGTGCCTTCAAATTACTAATAAGATGTAGCTTCGTGTTGCCCTTTTCTCCGTACACCATTAAGGGTTTTCCTTTTTCTCGTATAATGCGAATTGCATTTTTGTAACAAACGATCTCCGCTTTCACTTCTTTCAACCAGTCCATACCGATTATCACATCAAAACTCCCTAACTCTACTGGTATCAAATCAATCTTAAATGTTTCGCTAACCAGTTTAATTTCTCGATTCCGACATATATTATCTGCTGAAATTAATTTACCATTTGCTAATTCGAGTAAAAATTTACTATCCAAAGGCGTCAATGGACAACTTAATTTAGCACAAAAATCTCTACTCATATAGCTTCTATCCGCACCCGAATCAAATAAAACGTAAGCAGATTTATTGTCAATAAGAAACGTACCCGTAACAAGCTCCGGGTCTTCCTGTGCCTCTACCGCATTAATATTGAAAACTCTTCCACGGCCTTGTCCATTCGTGTTCTCCTGGTTCGGGCAATTTCTAATAATGTGGCCTGGTTTTCCACATTTATAACAAACTACATTGGCATAACTTGCTCCGACACTACTTGCTCCGCCATTACTCGTTCCGACACCATTTGTTCCTTTCGTTCTATTAACCCCTGGTCCGTAGACCTCACACTTCGCCGCGCTATGACCATTTCTTTTACACTTGTTGCAAAATTTGGTGCAGAACCCCGAGTGATTCTTTTCACACCTTTGGCATAGTTGCTTCTGATTGTTGTTGTTGTTGCGGTTATTATTGTTGTTGGGATGATTGTTGTAGTTGCTGTTGTTGTTGTTGTTGTTGTTGTTGTTGGGCCGTTTGTTGTAGTTGCGATTGATGTTGCGATTGTTGGGATAATTGTTGCGATTATTGTTGTAATTGCTGTTGTTGTTGTATTGGTGATTCTTATCACCGTTTTCCTCCCACTTTCTTTTGACTTGCTTCACATTGGCCTCTTCAGCAGTCTGTTCTTTAATTCTTTCTTCAATCTGGTTCACTAGTTTGTGAGCCATTCTACATGCCTGTTGTATGGAGGCGGGCTCGTGTGAACTTATATCTTCTTGGATTCTTTCCGGTAATCCTTTCACAAACGCGTCGATCTTCTCTTCCTCATCTTCGAATGCTCCCGGACACAATAGGCACAATTCTGTGAATCGTCTTTCGTACGTGGTAATATCAAATCCTTGGGTTCGTAACCCTCTAAGTTCTGTCTTGAGCTTATTGACCTCGGTTCTGGGACGGTACTTCTCGTTCATCAAGTGCTTGAATGCTGACCACGGTAGTGCGTACGCATCATCTTGTCCCACTTGCTCTAGATAGGTATTCCACCATGTTAACGCAGAACCTGTGAAGGTATGCGTAGCGTACTTCACTTTGTCCTCTTCAGTACACTTACTTATGGCAAACACCGATTCAACCTTCTCGGTCCACCGTTTCAATCCGATCGGTCCTTCGGTTCCATCAAATTCCAAAGGTTTGCAGGCAGTGAATTCTTTGTAGGTGCATCCTACACGATTTCCTGTACTGCCAGATCCAAGGTTATTGTTGGTATGTAGCGCAGCCTGTACTGCGGCTATGTTTGAAGCTAGAAAAGTACGGAATTCCTCTTCATTCATATTCACGGTGTGTCGAGTAGTCGGTGCCATTTCCTTCAAAAAAGTAAAATGGAACAAGTTAATCATACAGAATATTAAGAGTAGTTAATAGTATTTCGTAGCATAATATGAACTCATTTATAAAAGCTTTTTCTTCATATTAGCGTTTTATAAGTTTAAATTCGGGTAGTACCTACCCGTTAAGTTCATACTTAGTAGCTAATATACAATTCAACTACTACAATTCTATATGAAAAACTGATTATAATAATATTTCGCGTTCAAACTTTTATACAATATTTTACAAACTTACAATACCGCTTATTTTACATAAAGCATGAAATATAGCACACAATAACTTTGATACAAGATAGTTGTGAAGACAATTCTAGCTAGTACACAAGTCGTTCAGCAAAGGCAATAAAGACACGTAATTCATACGTCCAGAAACAAGTCATGCATTCTGGTTTTACTAGGACTACTTCCCATCCTTGGTCTTGCGCAACATAACCGTTATGGCCGTTGATAAGACAGCGTGTTGTAACGTCATCAAAGGGATGAGGGTTACGTAATGTCCAACAGTCCCGTAATAATCTAAAAACCTCATTTCTTACCCCAATTACCGACTCCGTCACTTGTGGAAACGTTTTGTTTAATAGTTGTAGCCCGATGTTCTTGTTCTCACTTTGGTGAGAAGCGAACATTACTAATCCGTAAGCATAACATGCTTCTTTATGTTGCATGTTAGCCGCTTTTTCTAAATCACGAAGTCCAATATTCGGATATATTGAGTCAAAATAATTTCTTAACCCGTTGCGTAAAATAGCATTTGGGTTCCCCGCAATATATGCGTCAAAGTAAACACATCGTAACTTATGGGTTTCCCAATGTGATATCCCCCATCTTTCAAACGAAAGTCTCTTATAAACCAAGACATTCTTGGAACGTTCTTCGAATGTCTTACAAACTGATCTCGCCTTAAATAGTTGTGCCGAAGAATTCTGGCCGACTCTAGACAAGATTTCATCAATCATGTCTCCGGGTAGGTCTCTTAAAATATTGGGTTGTCTATCCATTTTGTGTTTTTAAACTGTAAAATAGACAAGAGTTAGATTCATAAAAAAAAATACTTATTAATACAAGCAATTTTTACATATATCATAAAGCATAAGAACACTATATTCCATATATTACACCACACGAATACAACTATCTTATTCCGACTCGCTCGTTTCTTCTTCTTCGGTTTTGGTTCGTTTTGCCAAGTTTCTAGGGATATATGATGTTCCCCTAATACGAGCCGTCGTTGTCCACATTGGTTTAGAAAAACCTGGTGGTTTAGAGGTTCCCGGGTCATTGTTACAACTTAAGGACTTCGGGGGTTGACGATACATATAAAGTTCATCGGGGTTGGAATTAGATTTCTCTATTTTTATGCCCTTTCCCTTATTATTTTCTTTTGCCTTTTTAAATTCAGTTGGGGTAATTTCTATAACATCATCGGAATTCTCGTCGGAATCCGATTCATCGGAGAATTGGTAATCCTCCCAATATTTTGCTTCCTTGGCGGAAACACCATTGACCATAATTAACTTTGGTCGGTTGGTTGAGGATTTTCTTTTACTTAACCGTTTTATTATTTCCCCCACCGGTTCTATTTCTTCATCCGGTTCCGATTCTTCTTCCGGTTCCGATTCTTCTTCCGGTTCCGACTCTTCTTCCGGTTCCTCTTCGGGAACTTGTGAATCAGTCCACAAATCATTCCAATTTACATTTGACTCTTCATTATTATTAGGTGAGTCAATGGGACTTGTTCTAGAGGTAGACATCTATCACATAATATCAAACACGTTAAGAGATTAATATATCACATAATATTCATATGTTAAAAATATATAGTTTCCAACAAAAATGTTAAGCAATCATTTTTAAAGAAAACACGGTCGAAGTCCAGACTCACTAATGCATCCTAACAAACTCGATAAGACACACTAATGCAAATTTTCTGGTTCTCTAAGACCAACGCTCTGATACCAACTGAAATGTCCCGTTCTTATTGATTAAAAACGTTCCATATTAATTGATTTCGTTGCGAGGTTTTGACCTCTATATGAGACGTTTTTCAAAGACTGCATTCATTTTTAAACAAACCATAACCTTTATTTCATCAATAAAGGTTTAAAAAGCTTTATGTAGATCATCAAATAATGATAATCTAAAATATCCTGTTTACACACGACCATTACATAATGGTTTACAATACAAATATGTTACAACAAAATAAGTTTCTTGAATGCAGTTTTTACACAATATCATACAAGCATGGACTCCAAATCTTGTCCTTATTTAAGTATGCGACAGCGGAAGCTCTTAATAATCACCTGAGAATAAACATGCTTAAAACGTCAACAAAAATGTTGGTGAGTTATAGGTTTAACCTATATATATATATCAAATCGTAACAATAGACCACAAGATTTCATATTTCAATACACATCCCATACATAGAGATAAAAATCATTCATATGGTGAACACCTGGTAACCGACAATAACAAGATGCATATATAAGAATATCCCCATCATTCCGGGACACCCTTCGGATATGATATAAATTTCGAAGTACTAAAGCATCCGGTACTTTGGATGGGGTTTGTTAGGCCCAATAGATCTATCTTTAGGATTCGCGTCAATTAGGGTGTCTGTTCCCTAATTCTTAGATTACCAGACTTAATAAAAGGGGCATATTCGATTTCGATAATTCAACCATAGAATGTAGTTTCATGTACTTGTGTCTATTTTGTAAATCATTTATAAAACCTGCATGTATTCTCATCCCAAAAATATTAGATTTTAAAAGTGGGACTATAACTCACTTTCACAGATTTTTACTTCGTCGGGAAGTAAGACTTGACCACTGGTTGATTCACGAACCTATAACAATATATACATAAATATCAAAGTATGTTCAAAATATATTTACAACACTTTTAATATATTTTGATGTTTTAAGTTTATTAAGTCAGCTGTCCTCGTTAGTAACCTACAACTAGTTGTCCACAGTTAGATGTACAGAAATAAATCGATAAATATTATCTTGAATCAATCCACGACCCAGTGTATACGTATCTCAGTATTGATCACAACTCAAACTATATATATTTTGGAATCAACCTCAACCCTGTATAGCTAACTCCAACATTCACATATAGAGTGTCTATGGTTGTTCCGAAATATATATAGATGTGTCGACATGATAGGTCGAAACATTGTATACGTGTCTATGGTATCTCAAGATTACATAATATATAATACAAGTTGATTAAGTTATGGTTGGAATAGATTTGTTACAAATTTTCACGTAGCTAAAATGAGAAAAATTATCCAATCTTGTTTTACCCATAACTTCTTCATTTTAAATCCGTTTTGAGTGAATCAAATTGCTATGGTTTCATATTGAACTCTATTTTATGAATCTAAACAGAAAAAGTATAGGTTTATAGTCGGAAAAATAAGTTACAAGTCGTTTTTGTAAAGGTAGTCATTTCAGTCGAAAGAACGACGTCTAGATGACCATTTTAGAAAACATACTTCCACTTTGAGTTTAACCATAATTTTTGGATATAGTTTCATGTTCATAATAAAAATCATTTTCTCAGAATAACAACTTTTAAATCAAAGTTTATCATAGTTTTTAATTAACTAACCCAAAACAGCCCGCGGTGTTACTACGACGGCGTAAATCCGGTTTTACGGTGTTTTTCGTGTTTCCAGGTTTTAAATCATTAAGTTAGCATATCATATAGATATAGAACATGTGTTTAGTTGATTTTAAAAGTCAAGTTAGAAGGATTAACTTTTGTTTGCGAACAAGTTTAGAATTAACTAAACTATGTTCTAGTGATTACAAGTTTAAACCTTCGAATAATATAGCTTTATATGTATGAATCGAATGATGTTATGATCATCATTACTACCTTAAGTTCCTTGGATGAACCTACTGGAAAAGAGAGAAATGGATCTAGCTTCAATGGATCCTTGGATGGCTCAAAGTTCTTGAAGCAAAATCATGACACGAAAACAAGTTCAAGTAAGATCATCACTTGAAATAAGATTGTTATAGTTATAGAAATTGAACCAAAGTTTGAATATGATTATTACCTTGTATTAGAATGATAACCTACTGTAAGAAACAAAGATTTCTTGAGGTTGGATGATCACCTTACAAGATTGAAAGTGAGCTAGCAAACTTGAAAGTATTCTTGATTTTATGAAACTAGAACTTTTGGAATTTATGAAGAACACTTAGAACTTGAAGATAGAACTTGAGAGAGTTCAATTAGATGAAGAAAATTGAAGAAT
This sequence comes from Rutidosis leptorrhynchoides, assembly GCF_046630445.1. Classification (NCBI taxonomy): domain Eukaryota; kingdom Viridiplantae; phylum Streptophyta; class Magnoliopsida; order Asterales; family Asteraceae; genus Rutidosis; species Rutidosis leptorrhynchoides. The sequence continues at coordinate 670,440,295 of NC_092333.1, read as the reverse complement.
GAAAGTGTTTGTAGGTGTTTTTGGTCGTTGGTGTATGGATTAGATATAAAGGATATGTAATTTTGTTTTCATGTAAATAAGTCATGAATGATTACTCATATTTTTGTAATCTTATGAGATATTTCATGCTAGTTGCCAAATGATGGTTCCCACATGTGTTAGGTGACTCACATGGGCTGCTAAGAGCTGATCATTGGAGTGTATATACCAATAGTACATACATCTAAAAGCTGTGTATTGTACGAGTACGAATACGGGTGCATACGAGTAGAATTGTTGATGAAACTGAACGAGAATGTAATTGTAAGCATTTTTGTTAAGTAGAAGTATTTTGATAAGTGTATTGAAGTCTTTCAAAAGTGTATAAATACATATTAAAACACTACATGTATATACATTTTAACTGAGTCGTTAAGTCATCGTTAGTCGTTACATGTAAGTGTTGTTTTGAAACCTTTAGGTTAACGATCTTGTTAAATGTTGTTAACCCAATGTTTATAATAACAAAAGAGATTTTAAATTATTATATTATCATGATATTATGATGTACGAAAATCTCTTAATATGATATATATACATTAAATGTCGTTACAACGATAAACGTTACATATATGTCTCGTTTCAAAATCATTAAGTTAGTAGTCTTGTTTTTACATATGTAGTTCATTGTTAATATAATTAATGATATGTTTACTTATCATAATATCATGTTAACTATATATATAACCATATATATGTCTTCATATAGTTTTTTACAAGTTTTAACGTTCGTGAATCACCGGTCAACTTGGGTGGTCAATTGTCTATATGAAACCTATTTCAATTAATCAAGTCTTAACAAGTTTGATTGCTTAACATGTTGGAAACATTTAATCATGTAAACATCAATCTCAATTAATATATATAAACATGGAAAAGTTCGGGTCACTACAGTTACCGCCCATAAGCGGGTCGTGCCTTACCCGGCTGATCCGTTCGTGCGTAAGCCTTACCGCCATGCAGCATCTACCTCTGGAGCCGGACCATCTGTACCACCTGTACCAGCAGCCCCGCCTGCTCTGCCAGCCCCTCCCTCTGTTGAGGAACTGACGAGGGAAGTGGAGATCCTCCGTACTCAGGTAATTGAGCTCGAGGAGCAGATGTCCCATGTGCTAGACATCCTTTACCCACCGTCACCATAGAGCTTTGTAGTAGGTTTCATTTTGTAATCTCGTTTATAGCTCCATGTTTTCCTTATGTAATGTGCGAACTTATGCGGATGTATGCAACTCTTTATTAATGAATGGAACTTTGTATTGTTAAATTCTTGCACAGTGTTCTATCTACATTACTGTATGTTGGTTTTGCGGTATTTATACCTGGTTGCGTTACTATATTGGCATGCGTTGTGTTGTTTCCCTGTTTACTATATACTGTATTATTGTATGTTGTATGCTGGATTTTGACTTAAGTCAAAAACTTTTATTTCGAAGGGCAATGGCAAACACACGAACAACACCCACAGCAGCTCAAATAGAAGAGATGATTAATGAACGGGTCGCCGCAGCCTTGGCGGAAATGAACCCTCAAGCTGAACCACCGCCGGTTATCCAACTCGTTCGAAACGGGTGCACCTACAAGGAATTCCAGAACTATAAACCACATAACTTCAGCGGAACTGAGGGGCCTGTTGGTCTCACAAGATGGTTTGAAAAGCTTGAATCAGTATTCCGAGTCAGCAACTATTCTGAGTCTAACAAAACCAAATTTGCTTCCTGCACGCTATCTGATGGCGCCCTCACATGGTGGAACACCATGGCTCAGGCACAAGGTAATGATGAGGCGTATGCTACGCCATGGGAGGAGTTCAAAGCGGCTATGATTGATGAGTATTGTCTGAGAACCGAGATACAAAAGATGGAAATGGAGTTTATGCAATTGAAAGCTGTTGGCAACGATCTCGATGGTTACAATCGGAGGTTTCTTGAGTTAGCTCTTATGTGTCCTACCATGGTCACCCCGGAATTCAAGCGTATGGAGAGATACTTTTGGGGACTCCCTAAGTCCATCAAGGGTAATGTCACCTCGTCCAAGCCACTGAATGTTCCCGAAGCAATGCGCATGGCGCATACACTCATGAATCAGATTCTCATCAATGAACCGGAGAAGTCCAAGTCTGAAGCGAGTAGTAGTGACAACCGCAAGTGGGATAATAACAAGGGAAGAATCTACGATCAAACCCCTGTCAAGAGGCACAACAACGGTGGAAACCCCAACCCCGGCACAAGTTCAAACCCGAACTACAAGGGTACTCTACCGCAGTGCAAGAGGTGCTACAAGCACCATACCGGGTACTGTAATGCGGTTTGTGAAAAATGCAACAAAATCGGACACGTTGGCAAGAACTGCAAGATTCCCATTCCAGCTGTGAGGACAAACCAAAATGGGCCAAGGAAATGCTATGAGTGTGGACAGCAGGGCCACTTTAGGAATGATTGCCCCAATAAGAAGAAGGACGGCGGACCACCGCGTGGTAGATATTTTAATGTTAATGCAAGGGATGCACGCGAGAACCCCGACTTGGTGACAGGTATATTCACTATCAACAATCTTTTAGCTTCTGTCCTATTTGATACTTGTGCCGATAAAAATTATGTATGTAGACACTTTTGCGATAAGATAAATTGGTCATTAGTTCCTTTAAAAAAAAGTATGCTTATCGAGGTAGCCAACGGTAAACTTGAAAAGGTTGACCAAATTGGCCGAGGAGCTATTATTAACATAGCTGGCGTGGATTTCACAATTGACTTGATACCCATCAAATTGGGAAGCTTTGACGTGATTGTCGGCATGGACTGGTTGACTAAAGTAAGGGCCGATGTTATCTGTGGAGATAAAGCTCTTCGTATACCACAAGGAGATGGTAAGCCACTGGTTATATACGGAGAGAGATGTAGTTCGAAACTGAACCTCATTAGTTGTATGAAAGCGCAGAAGATCATGAAGAAAGGACGTCTTGCTGTTTTAGCACAAGTGAAGGCTTTAGAATCAGAGGAGAAGAGTGTGAATGACGTACGAATCGTGAATGAATTCCCTAACGTCTTTCTGAAAGAACTGCCTGGATTACCGCCACCGAGAGCCGTGGAGTTCCAGATCGATCTAGTGCCGGGAGCTGCACCCGTAGCTCGTGCGCCTTATCGTCTGGCACCTTCAGAACTGCAAGAATTGCAGAGTCAACTACATGAATTGCTCGACCGAGGGTTTATCCAACCGAGCTCGTCGCCTTGGGGTGCACCTGTTTTATTCGTGAAGAAGAAGGATGGATCCTTCCGCATGTGCATCGACTACCGCGAACTCAACAAATTGACGATCAAGAATCGATATCCTCTTCCCTGAATTGACGATCTTTTTGATCAGCTGCAAGGATCAAGCATTTATTCTAAGATCGATTTGCGATCAGGTTATCACCAGTTGAGGGTGAAGGAGAGTGATGTGATAAAGACTGCGTTTAGAACCCGCTATGGTCATTATGAGTTTCTCGTGATGCCGTTCGGATTAACCAACGCACCAGCCATGTTCATGGACCTCATGAATCGTGTCTGCAAACCTTATCTGGATAAATTCGTTATCGTCTTCATAGATGATATCCTCATCTACTCCAAGAGCGAAGAAGAACATGAGCAACATCTTCGGTTAGTGCTTGAACTCTTGAGACGAGAGCAGCTTTATGCCAAATTCTCCAAGTGTGAATTTTAGCTGAAGGAAGTCCAATTTCTGGGTCATATTGTGAGTGATCAAGGTATCAAAGTTGATCCCGCCAAGATTGAAGCTATCAGCAAGTAGGAGACACCCAATACTCTGACTCACATCCGCCAATTTCTAGGTCTTGCCAGTTACTACAAAAGGTTTATAGAAAGTTTTTCGTTAATTTCACGTCCTTTGACCGCACTGACTCACAAAGGAAAGAAGTTCGTTTGGGAAACCGAACAAGAAGCAGCATTTCAAACCCTGAAGCAGAAGTTAACCACTGCACCTATCTTATCTCTTCCCGAAGGCAGTGACGACTTTGTTTTGTACTGCGATGCTTCGAGGAATGGTTTCGGTTGTGTGTTGATGCAAAGAACGAAGGTTATTGCTTATGCATCTCGTCAGCTGAAGATTCATGAGCGAAACTACACTACTCATGATCTCAAACTTGGAGCCGTTTTCTTTGCATTGAAGCTGTGGAGACACTATCTCTATGGAACAAAGAGTACCATATTCACCGATCACAAAAGCCTCCAGCACATCTTTGATCAGAAGCAACTGAACATGAGACAACGATGATGGATTGAGACGCTGAACGACTATAATTGTGAACTTCGTTACCATCCTGGTAAGGCCAATGTTGTAGCCGATGCTCTGAGTCGAAAGGAGAGAACGGTACCTCTTCGTGTTCGGGCTCTGAACATCACCACCCATTCGAATCTTCACAGCCAGATCCGAGCAGCCCAAGAAGAGGCTCTCATCGAGAAGAACTTACGTTATGAATACTTGAACATTCTCGTCTCTAAATTCGAGGTTAGGGAATCTGGACTCCGATGCTATGCCGGAAGAATTTGGGTACCTCGTTTTGGAGATCTACGGAACCTTATACTTGATGAAGCCCACAAGTCGAGATATTCAATTCATCCAGGAGCCGGAAAAATGTACCACGATCTTAAGGAACAGTATTGGTGGCCAAATCTTAAGAAGGATGTTGCAACTTATGTTGGAAGGTGTTTGACTTGTTCGAAGGTTAAGGCTGAACATCAGAGGCCATCTGGATTACTTCAACAACCAGAAATCCCACAATGGAAATGGGAAGCAATTACAATGGATTTCATCACGAAGCTACCAAAGACGGTGGGTGGATATGATACAATCTGGGTTATCGTTGACCGTCTTACCAAATCTGCTCATTTTCTAGCGATGAAAGAAACAGATACAATAGAGAGACTTGCTCAACTGTACATTAAAGAGGTAGTATCTCGTCATGGTGTGCCCTTATCAATTATCTCCGATCGCGATCCCCGTTTTGCTTCCATATTCTGGTGATCTTTGCAAGAAGCCTTGGGAACTCGTCTCAATATGAGCACCGCTTATCACCCACAGATCGACGGTCAGAGTGAACGAACGATTCAGACATTGGAGGACATGGTGCGTACCCGTGTTATTGACTTTGGAAAGTCTTGGGAAAGGCATCTGCCGCTAGCCGAATTCTCTTACAACAACAGTTATCATTCGAGTATTAAAGCCGCGCCTTTTGAAGCGTTGTATGGTCGCAAGTGCTGTTCTCCTATTTGTTGGGCCGAGTTAGGCGAAGTGCAAATCACCGGACCCGAGATAGTCCATGAAACGATGGAGAAGATTTCTCAGATTCAGGCAAGACTTAAGACGGCCCACGATCGCCAAAAGAGTTATGCTGATCTTAAACGTAAAGACTTCGAATTCAACGTGGGTGATCGAGTAATGTTGAAGGTCGCACCTTGGAAAGGTGTAATTCGTTTTGGAAAGCACGGAAAGTTAAACCCGAGATACATTGGTCCTTTTGAAATTTTGGAACGTGTTGGACCCGTTGCTTACCGTTTGGATCTTCCGACTCAGTTGAGTGCTGTTCATCCTACCTTCCATGTATCAAATTTGAAGAAGTGCCTTGCTCCACCGGAACTTGTCATACCATTGGAAGAACTTACCATTGATGACCAACTCCACTTCTTGGAAGAACCTGTCGAAATTATGGACCGGGAAGTTAAGACTTTGAAGCGCAATAGGATTCCGATCGTCCGAGTCCGATGGAATGCCAAACGAGGACCTGAGTTCACCTAGGAGCGAGAGGATCAAATGAGACAGAAGTATCCTCACCTTTTCCCAGCTCCTCCATCACCTTCAGCTTAAATTTCGGGACGATATTTCCATTAACAGGTGGGTAATGTAACGACTCGACTTTTTCGACTTGCTTTTATGCCTTGTATTTTAGCGAAACTGCGTATTTGTGCGTACTGTGTTACTTTATTACTCCGGAACCTTGGCACACGTCTTTTGTATTCATATTTACCCTAAAACATGCCTTGGTGTATGTGGAATGCTTAACTTGTCCATTGGATGCTTTATAACCGTTAGTATTACTTGCCGTTACGAATAAACCGCGGACTGCGCGCACGTTTGACTTTTGTCAGAACCGGAACTTTTGGACTGCAAAATATTAATTATTATTTTATAATAATAATTACTTGGGCCTTTGAATGCTTAATTTTATTTATTTAATTGCTAAAGCCCAATAGTTAGTCTTGTTGTACTTTCTACCTTGTTGGGCTCAAGCCCACCCTACTCTAGCTAGTGACCCAATTAATTAGCCCAAGTAATATCACTAGTGGCCCATAATAATAAATAAATAATAAATAAATTAATTAATGAGTCATACTAGCATTATGGATAAGGTTTATCTAATTGTCACATGGGATTCTAGCATAAGGACACACTTTAGACAACCATTATCCAAAAAGCAAAGTGGTGTCTCCCTCCCCCCTACCCAAAACCCACGGCCACCAAGGCTACCATGGCCTTGTCCATGTCATCAATCCTTGTCATTTCATTTGCCTATAAATACTAGCCATTTACCTCCCATTTTACACTTGATCATTTTGGTTTTTCACACACTTGTTCTTTCTTTCTTTCCTTACTTGTAAGTTTTCATTCTTCTTCCTTCTTCTTTTCAAATTCGTGATCATCATCATCATATTAGGGAGATCAAAGTTCCTTTTAGCTTTGATCTTGCTTATATCTTGTTGATTCAAGCATGAATCCTTCAAGAACATTGAAGATTCAAGCTTTCTAGCTTTGAATCTTCACCAACTTTGTAGATTCATCTTTCTTTTACTTTAATCTTGTTATTTTATGATAAAGATTCAAACTTTTGTTTGTAATCTTCATGCATCTTCAAGATCCAAGCTTTATGCTTCAAGATCTTCAAGAACAAACAAGATGCAAGCTTTCTAGCTTGAATCTTCATATCTTTTTGTTAGATGTAAGTTCTTTTTGCTTTGATCATGTTGTTTTGTGAAAAAGATTCAAACTTTTGTTTGTATTCTTCATGTATCTTCAAGATCCAAGCTTTATGCTTCAAGATCTTCAAGAACACTTAAAGGTTCAAGCTTTCTAGCTTTGTAACCTTGTAACTTGTGTGAAATGAATCCAAGCTCTCTAGCTTAGGGTTCCATCACCACATTTGACTTGGATTGTGCTTATACTTGTTGAATTGATGTAAAGTTTGTAGCTTTAGTTGTTATTGTGAATTGAGATTGTGTTAAGACTAAGGATATGATGCAACCTTGGTTCATCATCCATCTAAGACTCATGAATGAGTTGTGTTCTTACTTGGTCTTAACATATTGTGTATTGATGTTGAATCTTGGTCAAAAGTGATGCTAAACCATCAACGAGTTGTACACTTGAAGCTACAAGCATCAAGGATGAGAACCGTGATGAGCATCAAGCACCAAGAACCCCACCGGAGCACTTAACTACTGTTTTTCGTATCTGATCAGACCACCTGGGCTACTGGAAAGTTGATTTTCAGTTAGTTCGGTTCGATTAGTTGATTTTCCGTTTAGGCCTCGTCTTAATCCGAGTTACGGTTTAGGATTTATGGCCCTCCGATAGTCACTACACCCTATTAACGTTGTGCTGAATTTCTGACCTACTCGCACTTAAACCATCGCCACGGTCAAACGAAGACGAGTTAGGTTCTGAAAATTGGTCAGCTGTTAGGGGACTCATATACGGAGCCATAGCCACTGACTATGAATATTTTTGATTTACGTAGAGGTCATAGCAGCTGACCGAATTCAGCCTATTGTTTCGATCTCTATTCTTGTCAAACTTACTTAGCTTTTATGATGATGAATGATGATGATGATGACACTTAAACTTATTTTATGCACTATTAGAATTTATAAAGACCACCTACTGACCTAGTAACCTTTGATTTAGGTTGACGACCTTTCGGACCGACTTACTACTTGCGTACTTTCATTACCGACTTTACCGCTTTTATCACTGTGAGTTATAGCATCCCTTTTTACCACTTTTACTATTTTTGGGACTGAGAATGCATGCGATTTTTACGTTTTACATGTTAGGCACGAGTACTTAAACTTTATATGTGTGTGGGTTATACAACGGCATAAACATTTCCCTTAGCACGGTAACGTTTAGTCATTGGTTTTGAACCGGTGAACGCGAATCTTAGATATGGATCCATAGGGTTTGACATCCCCACTCGGGCTAGTCGCGCTAGCATTTAACGGGTGTTTAATACTTCGTGAACATACGCACTCGCCAAGTGTACTTTCAGTGGATTATAAACGTTAAGTCTAGTTACCGGGTGCCCACAGTTATGCATATACTTTTCATACTGTTTTTATACGCTGTTGCAGCACTGAAATCTCGTGGCCTATCTTACGTTACTATTACAACTTAAAATATAGTTCACCAACATTCGTGTTGACTTTTTAAGCGTGTATTTCTCAGGTGCCTAGAGGTTTATTGCTTCCGCTGTTACACTTGCTGTCATGCTGTTATTGAATTGCTGTTATGGACCTACTGTACTGATATTATCTGCTTTCGATCATATGATACTTCTGTAGGATTTGTTATTATTTCCATGCTATTTACTGCTATAGATGATCTAGACTGTCATAGTTACTTTGCCTAATACGTGCTTGCTATATGACTTACTGACATGGAAAAAGTTATTTTTCCTTGTTCAGATGTCGGATATCCCGCCCATTATCATTGACTTGGAGAGCAACTTAGATTCATCTGCCACCTCGCCTGCTACTGCTGCCGACTCATAGATCCCGTCATCGCTACCCTCCAGTGACTCTGTCGATTCATCCTCTGGGGACAGTAGCCACGCACCTGACCTGATGATCATCTCAGACGGAGACGGGGACCCAGAGGAGATTCCAGCTCCACCTAGCCCAGTACTCCCGGAGCCACAACACCATTCCGGTGGTGCTGTGATTCCTGGGGAAAATGGGGACGGTCCTTTCCGTAATGAGCATGGACATTGGGCTAGACGCCTTCCTGATGGACGTGTCATGCCGATCCCGCCTAGCAGATATCGACTTATGACCACCGGTCGAGCAGATCCACCCTCAGATGATTCAGATGACTCATCATCCGATGACTCCAGTGAGGAGGATTCCGACGAGGACCTTCAGGAGGCGCCCGTGCAGCCGCCCTCTACCCCGCCAAAGAAGCGGTATCGTTTTGATGATACTGTTATTCCAGGGGTTAAAGAAGGTAGACCGTTCGTGGATGCATGCGGACAGTTGGTTAGGGTTACCGCCCGTAAGCGGGTTATGCCTTACCCTACTGATCCATTCCTGCGTAAGGCTTCCCGTTATGCACCGTCTACTTCTGGTGCTGGACCATCTACACCACCAGATCCACCAGCATCATCTGCACCACCAGCTCCACCTGTACCATCTGCACCGCCTGCCCCACCAGCATCCCACGTCGTTGAGGAACTGACGAGGGAAGTGCATATCCTCCGTGCTCGGGTAACTGAGCTCGAGGACCAGGTGTCCCACATGATGGATATCCTTTACCTACCGTCACCATAGGGCTATTGTATTAGATTTCATTATGTAATCCCGTTTGTAGTTTCATGTTTTACTCATGTATGGTACGAATCTTATGCGGATGTATGCAACTTTCTAATTTAATGAATGAAACTTAGTGTTGTTTAATTTTTGTACGGTGTTCTATTTACGTTACGGTATGATGATTTTGTGGTATCTGTATCTAGTTGCATTACTTAGTTAACATGCGATGTGTTGATTCCATGTTGGTTACCATATACCGTATTATTATTTATTGAATGCTGGATTTTGACTTAAATCAAAACTTTTGTTCAGAAGAACAATGGTAAACGGAAGAGTTTCACGGGAAATGCCCACAGCGGCACAGATTGGGGAAATGATAACTGCTCGAGTAGTCGAAGAAATTGCGAATGTAAACCCCCAAGCTCCACCTGTTAACCAGCACAATCATAACGGGTGAACTTATAAGGAATTCCAGAGCTGCAAGCCCCACAATTTCAATGGTACTGAGGGGCCAGTTGGGCTGACCAGATGGTTTGAGCAATTGGAAGCTGTATTCCGTGTGAGTAACTACTCAGAAATGAACAAAACTAAGTATGCCTCCTGTACACTGTCGGACGGCGCTTTAACCTGGTGGAACACACTTGCTCAGGCTAAGGGAATTGACTAGGCTTATGCTACACCGTGGGAGGAATTTAAGGGGGCTATGATCGAGGAGTACTGACCCAGAACAGAGATTCAGAAAATGGAAGCTGAGTTTTGGGAGTTGAAGGTTGTGGGAACCGATCTTGATGGTTATAACCGAAGGTACCTGGAATTAGCTCTGATGTGCCCCACGATGGTTACTCCTGAATTTAAGCGAATGGAACGGTATTTGTGGGGACTTCCCAAGTCCATTCAGGGAAATGTCACCTCTTCGAAACCAGCTGATGTCCCGGAAGCTATACGCATGGCGCACACCCTGATGAACCAAATTACCAGCAAAGAACCAGAAAAGGAAAAATCCGAATTGGGAGCTAGTAATGAGAAACATAAGTGGGACAGCAACAAGGGAATGGTCTTTGATCAAAACCCAGCTAAGAGGCATGAAAGTTTCAAGGGAAACAACGACGGGAGGAACCCCAACCCGAACCCTAGCTCAAACCCTAACTACAAGGGTAGTCTCCCGCAGTGCAAGAGATACTACAAGCATCATACCGGGTACTGCAACGTGGTCTGTGAAAAGTGTAAAAGGACTGGGCATATTGGCAAAGACTGCAAGATCACCACCCCAACTGTGAAGAAAAACCCTACTGGACCAAGGAAGTGCTATGAGTGCGGACAACAGGGCCACTTCAGGAATGAATGTCCCAACAAGAGAAAGGACGGCGGGCCAGCGCGTGGAAGAGCTTTCAACGTAAACGCAAGGGATGCCCGTGAGAACCCCGACTTGGTTACAGTTATATTCACTATTAACAATCTATTAGCTTCTGTCCTATTTGATACTGGTGCCGATAGGAGTTATGTATGTAGACACTTTTGCTCTAAGATAAATTGGTCGTTAGTTCCTTTAAAGGAGAGTATGCTTGTTGAGGTAGCCAATAGAAAACTTGAGAAAGTTGACCAAATTAGCCGAGGAGGTATTATCAACGTAACTGGTGTGGATTTCGAGATTGACTTGATACCCATCAAATTGGGAAGTTTTGATGTGATTGTCGGTATGGACTGGTTGACCAAGGTAAGGGCCGACATTATCTGTGGAGATAAAGCTATTCGTATACCACACTGAGATGGTGAGCAACTGATTATTTACGGAGAGAGATGTAACTCGAAGCTGAACCTCATTAGTTGCATGAAAGCACAAAAGATCATGAAGAAAGGACGTCTTGCTGTTTTAGCACATGTGAAAACATTAGAAACCGAGGTGAAGAGCGTGGATGATGTACGAATTGTGAAGGAATTTCCCGATGTCTTTCTGAAAGCATTGCCTAGATTACCGCCATCAAGCGCAGTGGAGTTTCAGATCGATTTAGTGCTAGGAGCTGCACCTGTAGCTCGCGCACCTTATCGACTCGTACCTTTTGAAATGCAAGAGTTGCAGAATCAACTACAAGAATTGTTAGACCGTGGATTTATCCAACCAAGTTCTTCACCTTGGGGTGCACCTGTTTTATTTGTGAAGAAGAAGGACGAGTCTTTCCGCATGTGTATCAATTATCGTGAGTTGAACAAGTTGACGATCAAGAATCGGTATCCCCTTCCTCGAATTGACGATCTTTTCGATCAGCTGCAAGGATCAAGCGTTTACACTAAGATCGATTTGCGATCCGGTTATCACCAGTTGAGGGTGAAGGAGAGTGATGTGATGAAAACTGCATTCAGAACCCGTTATAGTCACTATGAGTTTCTCGTGATGCCATTCGGTTTAACCAACGCATCTGCCGTGTTTATGGATCTCATGAATCGTGTATGCAAGCCATACCTGGATAAGTTCGTTATCGTCTTCATAGATGATATCCTCATCTACTCCAAAAGCGAAGAAGAACATGAGCAACATCTTCAACTAGTGCTTGAACTCTTGAGACAAGAGCAACTTTATGCCAAATTCTCCAAGTGCGAGTTTTGGTTGAAGGATGTCCAATTTCTGGGTCATATTGTGGGCAACCAGGGTATCAAAGTGGATCCCGCAAAGATCGAAGCTATCAGCAAGTGGGAAACCCCCACTACTACGACTCATATCCGCCAATTTTTAGGTCTTGCCGGTTACTACCGAAGATTTATTGAAGGTTTATCTCTGATTGCGCGTCCTTTGACCGCGCTGACCCACAAAGGGAAGAAGTTCGTTTGGGAAACCGAACAAGAATCAGCATTTCAAACCTTGAAGCAGAAATTGACCACCGCACCTATCTTATCAATTCCTGAAGGCAGTGACGATTTCGTCTTATATTGCGATGCCTCGAAAAATGGTTTTGGTTGCGTATTGATGCAAAGAGCGAAGTTCATTGCTTATACTTCTCGTCAACTGAAGATTCACGAGCGAAACTACACTAATCACGATCTCGAACTTGGAGTCGTTGTTTTTAAGCTCAAATTATGGAGACACTATCTTTATGGAACCAAAAGTACTATCTTCACCGACCACAAAAGCATCCAACACATATTCGATCAGAAACAACTGAACATGAGACAGCGACGATGGATCGAGACGCTGAACGACTATGATTGTGAACTTCGTTACCATCCTGGCAAGGCAAATATTGTAGCTGACGCTTTAAGCCGAAAGGAGAGGATGACACCTCTTCGTGTCCGCGCCCTGAACATCACCATTCATTCAAATCTCAATAGCCAAATCCGAGTAGCCCAAGATGAGGCTCTCAAAGAGGAGAATATTTCTCATGAACACTTGAACATTCTCGTCTCTCGATTCGAGGTTAAGGAGACTGGACTCTGATACTTCGCCGGAAGCCCACAAGTCAAGATATTCGATTCATCCAGGAGCCGGTAAAATGTACCACGACCTCAAGGAACAGTATTGGTGGCCAAATCTTAAGAAGGATGTTGCAACTTATGTTGGGAAGTGTTTGACTTGCTTGAAAGTTAAGGCCGAACATCAGAGGCCCTCTGGGTTACTTCAGCAACCAGAAATCCCGTAATGGAAGTGGGAAAGGATAACGATGGACTTCATCATGAAACTACCAAAGACGGTGGGCGGATATGATACCATCTGGGTTATCGTTGACTTTCTTACCAAATCTGCACACTTCTTAGCCATGAAAGAAACAGATACGATGGAAAAACTCGCTCAACTATACATAAAGGAAATTGTATCTCGTCATGGTGTGCCCTTATCGATTATTTCAGACCGAGATGCCCGTTTTGCTTCTAGATTTTGGCGTTCCTTGCAAGAAGCCTTGGGGACACGTCTCGAAATAAGTACTGCGTATCACCCAAAGACGAACGCACGATTCAGACTTTGGAGGACATGTTGCGTGCTTGTGTTATTGATTTCAGAGAAGCTTGGGAAAAGTATTTACCGCTAGCCGAATTCTCTTACAACAACAATTATCATTCGAGTATTAACGCCGCACCTTTCGAAGCTTTGTATGGCCGCAAATGCCGTTCTCCTATTTGTTAGGCCGAAGTAGGCGAAAAGAAAATCACCGGACCCGAGTTAGTCCATGAAACAACCGAGAAGATTGTCCAAATTCAAGCAAGACTCAAGACGGCTCGTGATCGCCAAAAGAGTTATGCCGACCTTAAATGTAAAGACTTCGAATTCAACGTGGGTGACCGTGTAATGTTGAAGGTCGCACCTTGGAAAGGTGTGATTCGTTTTGGAAAGCGCGGAAAGTTAAACCCGCGATACATTGGTCCTTTCGAAATCTTGGAGCGTGTTGGACCAGTTGCTTACCGTCTGGATCTTCCGACTCAATTAAGCTCAGTTCATCCTACCTTCCACGTATTGAATTTGAAGAAGTGTCTTACTGAACTGGAACTTATCATACCACTGGAAGAACTTACGATTGATGACAAACTCCACTTCGTGGAAGAACCTGTCGAAATTATGGACCGTGAGGTCAAAACTTTGAAACACAACAAGATTCCGATCGTCCGAGTCTGATGGAATGCCAAACGAGGACCTGATTTTACCTGGGAACGAGAGGATCAAATGATGCAGAAGTATCCTCACCTTTTCCCAACTCCTCCATCTACCTCAGCTTAAAATTTCGGGACGAAATTTTCTTTAACAGGTGGGTAATGTAACGACCCTGGATTTTCCAACTTATATTATTAATATTTATTATTAATACTTGCGTGTTAATAAATGTATTCTTATACATTTACTTGTCACCGTAATTGACTTTCCAATGTCCCGACTCGTCTTTTCGACACGTGCTTTTCACGAATAATATTTCGAATATTATTTACGTTCATGATTAATTATTATTAATTATTTCTAATTAACTAATGTAAGTAGTTAATTACTTGGGCTTTTTACTAACTTGTTGCTTACTTACATGTGCTTATGTTATTGAACTTGGACTATCAAAGCCCACCTTACACCACTTAATGGACTATTTAGTGAGCCCATCATTATGCTAGTGATTCATTAAGGATAAACAAAGATTAATTAGTTACGTGTTGGAGACAAAGATGTTTCAAGCATTCATGCACCACTTTCTCATATATTTAACTTATACTCCTTCCTATCATACACCACTCTCCCACACTTGAAAGATGAACATTGACTTCCCCTTTTAGACCCCAAAACCATCGGCCTTTTTGGCTAGGGGAGTGAGTTCCATTTTTCATTTTTATTTGTTTCTTATATGCTAGTTTGAAACCCCATTTCACACACAATAGTTGATCTCTCCAATTTCAAATTCTATATCTTTTCTTTTAATGTCAGCGTAGCTCTTTTGTCGGCTTTGGGCGGTTTTCAACCGTTGTTGAATTTGGATGATCTTCTCGGTAGTTTCTTGTATTATCTCCGGACCCGTAATCTGTCTATCCCCCACTTTACTCCAACAAATCGGAGACCTGCACTTTCTACCATGAAGTGCTTCAAACGGTGCCATCTCAATGCTTGAATGGTAGCTATTGTTGTAGGAAAATTCTGCTAATGGTAGGTGTCGATCCCAAATGTTTCCGAAATCAATAACATATGCTCGTAGCATGTCTTCAAGCGTTTGTATCTTCCTTTCGCTCTGCCCATCAGTTTGTGGATGATAGGCAGTACTCATGTCTAGACGAGTTCCTAATGCTTGTTGTAATGTCTGCCAGAATCTTGAAATAGATCTGCCATCCCTATCAGAGATAATAGAGATTGGTATTCCATGTCTGGAGACGACTTCCTTCAAATAAAGTCGTACTAACTTCTCCATCTTGTCATCTTCTCTTATTGGCAGGAAGTGTACTGATTTGGTGAGACGATCAACTATTTCCCAAATAGTATCAAAACCACTTGTAGTCCTTGGCAATTTAGTGATGAAATCCATGGTAATGTTTTCCCATTTCCATTCCGGGTTTTCGGGTTGTTGAAGTAGACCTGATGGTTTCTGATGCTCAGCTTTGACCTTAGAACACGTCAAACATTCTCTTACGTATTTAGCAACATCGGCTTTCATACCCAGCCACCAAAAATGTTTCTTGAGATCTTTGTACATCTTCCCCGTTCCAGGATGTATTGAGTATCTGGTTTTATGAGCTTCTCTAAGTACCATTTCTCTCATATCTCCAAATTTTGGTACCCAAATTCTTTCAGCCCTATACCGGGTTCCATCTTCCCGAATATTAAGATGCTTCTCCGATTCTTTGGGCATTTCATCCTTTAAGTTTCCCTCTTTTAAAACTCCTTGTTGCGCCTCCTTTATTTGAGTAGTAAGGTTAGCGTGAATCATTATATTCATAGCTTTTACTCGAATGGGTTCTCTGTCCTTTCTGCTCAAGGCGTCAGCTACCACATTTTCCTTCCCTGGGTGGTAAAGAATCTCAAATTCATAATCATTCAACAATTCAATCCATCTGCGCTGCCTCATGTTCAGTTGTTTCTGATTAAATATGTGTTGAAGACTTTTGTGGTCGGTATATATAATACTTTTGACCCCATATAAGTAGTGCCTGCAAGTCTTTAATGCAAAAATAACCGCGCCTAATTCCAAATCATGCGTCGTATAATTCTGCTCGTGAATCTTCAATTGTCTAGACGCATAAGCAATTACCTTTGTTCGTTGCATTAATACACAACCGAGACCTTGCTTTGTGGCGTCACAATATATCACAAAATCATCATTCCCTTCAGGTAATGACAATATAGGTGCCGTAGTTGATATTACTCAAATTAGTCATATCTTTAGTCGTAATATCGCGTCCTATTGTTATTTATTTCATATGTAAACATAGTAATTCCGTTTGTATTTCATAGTATTGTAATATAGTCTAGAATCATTGTAAACTAGAAGAAATATGAAGATTATGTATGATAACAGCTCAGAGATCGAAAACAAGACCAGAAACCCAAAGACAGAAGAGTGCGCTTAGCGCACCACAAAATGTGCGCTCAGCGCACCCATACGCTCACTTTTAATAGAAAAGAAGATTTGAACATGCGTTGTCAAGCTGTAAAGGAAAAAGTGAAGTAGGTGAGAGTGCGCTCAGCGCACCCTTACTGTGCGCGCCGCGCACAGTGCTTTTCACTAACTTTTCAGCTTATTTAATTCCATTTCCAGTTTCATTTCAAGAGTACCAGTTTCCTTTCTGTTCAAAGACGAAAACATACGATTCAAAGCAGTTCTTGGGCTTATCAAAGTGCATCTAAGCACTCAAATCATTGAAGAATCCAAGATCATTCAAGAGCTTCATCCAAGATTACTCCTAAAAGGTTAATCTTGTATTTACAATGAATTTTATCTTTGTTACTGTTGTGTTTAAGTTTTCAAGCATGATTGTTGAAATGTCCCGTTCTTATTGATTAAAAACGTTCCATATTAATTGATTTCGTTGCGAGGTTTTGACCTCTATATGAGACGTTTTTCAAAGACTGCATTCATTTTTAAAACAAACCATAACCTTTATTTCATAAATAAAGGTTTAATAAGCTTTACGTAGATTATCAAATAATGATAATCTAAAATATCATGTTTACACACGACCATTACATAATGGTTTACAATACAAATATGTTACATCGAAATCAGTTTCTTGAATGCAGTTTTTACACAATATCATACAAACATGGACTCCAAATCTTGTCCTTATTTTAGTATGCAACAGCGGAAGCTCTTAATATTCACCTGAGAATAAACATGCTTTAAACGTCAACAAAAATGTTGGTGAGTTATAGGTTTAACCTATATATATCAAATCGTAACAATAGACCACAAGATTTCATATTTCAATACACATCCCATACATAGAGATAAAAATCATTCATATGGTGAACACCTGGTAACCGACAATAACAAGATGCATATATAAGAATATCCCCATCATTCCGGGACACCCTTCGGATATGATATAAATTTCGAAGTACTAAAGCATCCGGTACTTTGGATGGGGTTTGTTAGGCCCAATAGATCTATCTTTAGGATTCGCGTCAATTAGGGTGTCTGTTCCCTAATTCTTAGATTACCAGACTTAATAAAAAGGGGCATATTCGATTTCGATAATTCAACCATAGAATGTAGTTTCACGTACTTGTGTCTATTTTGTAAATCATTTATAAAACCTGAATGTATTCTCATCCCAAAAATATTAGATTTTAAAAGTGGGACTATAACTCACCTTCACAGATTTTTACTTCGTCGGGAAGTAAGACTTGGCCACTGGTTGATTCACGAACCTATAACAATATATACATATATATCAAAGTATGTTCAAAATATATTTACAACACTTTTAATATATTTTGATGTTTTAAGTTTATTAAGTCAGCTGTCCTCGTTAGTAACCTATAACTAGTTGTCCACAGTTAGATGTACAGAAATAAATCGATAAATATTATCTTGAATCAATCCACGACCCAGTGTATACGTATCTCAGTATTGATCACAACTCAAACTATATATATTTTGGAATCAACCTCAACCCTGTATAGCTAACTCCAACATTCACATATAGAGTGTCTATGGTTGTTCCGAAATATATATAGATGTGTCGACATGATAGGTCGAAACATTGTATACGTGTCTATGGTATCTCAAGATTACATAATATACAATACAAGTTGATTAAGTTATGGTTGGAATAGATTTGTTACCAATTTTCACGTAGCTAAAATGAGAAAAATTATCCAATCTTGTTTTACCCATAACTTCTTCATTTTAAATCCGTTTTGAGTGAATCAAATTGCTATGGTTTCATATTGAACTCTATTTTATGAATCTAAACAGAAAATTATAGGTTTATAGTCGGAAAAATAAGTTACAAGTCGTTTTTGTAAAGGTAGTCATTTCAGTCGAAAGAACGACGTCTAGATGACCATTTTAGAAAACATACTTCCACTTTGAGTTTAACCATAATTTTTGGATATAGTTTCATGTTCATAATAAAAATCATTTTCCCAGAATAACAACTTTTAAATCAAAGTTTATCATAGTTTTTAATTAACTAACCCAAAACAGCCCGCGGTGTTACTACGACGGCGTAAATCCGGTTTTACGGTGTTTTTCGTGTTTCCAGATTTTAAATCATTAAGTTAGAATATCATATAGATATAGAACATGTGTTTAGTTGATTTTAAAAGTCAAGTTAGAAGGATTAACTTTTATTTGCGAACAAGTTTAGAATTAACTAAACTATGTTCTAGTGATTACAAGTTTAAACCTTCGAATAAGATAGCTTTATATGTATGAATCGAATGATGTTATGAATATCATTACTACCTTAAGTTCCTTGGATAAACCTACTGGAAAAGAGAAAAGTGGATCTAGCTTCAATGGATCCTTGGATGGCTCGAAGTTCTTGAAGCAGAATCATGACACGAAAACAAGTTCAAGTAAGATCATCACTTGAAATAAGATTGTTATAGTTATAGAAATTGAACCAAAGTTTGAATATGATTATTACCTTGTATTAGAATGATAACCTACTGTAAGAAACAAAGATTTCTTGAGGTTGGATGATCACCTTACAAGATTGGAAGTGAGCTAGCAAACTTGAAAGTATTCTTGATTTTATGAAACTAGAACTTTTGGAATTTATGAAGAACACTTAGAACTTGAAGATAGAACTTGAGAGAGATCAATTAGATGAAGAAAATTGAAGAATGAAAGTGTTTGTAGGTGTTTTTGGTCGTTGGTGTATGGATTAGATATAAAGGATATGTAATTTTGTTTTCATGTAAATAAGTCATGAATGATTACTCATATTTTTGTAATTTTATGAGATATTTCATGCTAGTTGCCAAATGATGGTTCCCACATGTGTTAGGTGACTCACATGGGCTGCTAAGAGCTGATCATTGGAGTGTATATACCAATAGTACATACATCTAAAAGCTGTGTATTGTACGAGTACGAATACGGGTGCATACGAGTAGAATTGTTGATGAAACTGAACGAGGATGTAATTGTAAGCATTTTTGTTAAGTAGAAGTATTTTGATAAGTGTATTGAAGTCTTTCAAAAGTGTATAAATACATATTAAAACACTACATGTATATACATTTTAACTGAGTCGTTAAGTCATCGTTAGTCGTTACATGTAAGTGTTGTTTTGAAACCTTTAGGTTAACGATCTTGTTAAATGTTGTTAACCCAATGTTTATAATATCAAATGAGATTTTAAATTATTATATTATCATGATATTATCATGTATGAATATCTCTTAATATGATATATATACATTAAATGTCTTTACAACGATAATCGTTACATATATGTCTCGTTTAAAAATCATTAAGTTAGTAGTCTTGTTTTTACATATGTAGTTCATTGTTAATATACTTTATGATATGTTTTCTTATCATAGTATCATGTTAACTATATATATATATCCATATATATGTCATCATATAGTTTTTACAAGTTTTAACGTTCGTGAATCACCGATCAACTTGGGTGGTCAATTGTCTATATGAAACATATTTCAATTAATCAAGTCTTAACAAGTTTGATTGCTTAACATGTTGGAAACATTTAATCATGTAAATATCAATCTCAATTAATATATATAAACATGGAAAAGTTCGGGTCACTACAGTACCTACCCGTTAAATAAATTTCGTCCCGAAATTTTAAGCTGTTGAAGGTGTTGACGAATCTTCTGGAAATAGATGCGGGTATTTCTTCTTCATCTGATCTTCACGCTCCCAGGTGAACTCGGGTCCTCTACGAGCATTCCATCGAACCTTAACAATTGGTATCTTGTTTTGCTTAAGTCTTTTAACCTCACGATCCATTATTTCGACGGGTTCTTCGATGAATTGAAGTTTTTCGTTGATTTGGATTTCATCTAACGGAATAGTGAGATCTTCTTTAGCAAAACATTTCTTCAAATTCGAGACGTGGAAAGTGTTATGTACAGTCGCGAGTTGTTGAGGTAACTCAAGTCTGTAAGCTACTGGTCCGACACGATCAATAATCTTGAATGGTCCAATATACCTTGGATTTAATTTCCCTCGTTTACCAAATCGAACAACGCCTTTCCAAGGTGCAACTTTAAGCATGACCATCTCTCCAATTTCAAATTCTATATCTTTTCTTTTAATGTCAGCGTAGCTCTTTTGTCGACTTTGGGCGGTTTTCATCCGTTGTTGAATTTGGATGATCTTCTCCGTAGTTTCTTGTATAATCTCCGGACCCGTAATCTGTCTATCCCCCACTTCACTCCAACAAATCGGAGACCTGCACTTTCTACCATAAAGTGCTTCAAACGGCGCCATCTCAATGCTTGAATGGTAGCTGTTGTTGTAGGAAAATTCTGCTAACGGTAGATGTCGATCCCAACTGTTTCCGAAATCAATAACACATGCTCGTAGCATGTCTTCAAGCGTTTGTATCGTCCTTTCGCTCTGCCCATCAGTTTGTGGATGATAGGCAGTACTCATGTCTAGACGAGTTCCTAATGCTTGCTGTAATGTCTGCCAGAATCTTGAAATAAATCTGTCATCCCTATCAGAGATAATAGAGATTGGTATTCCATGTCTGGAGACGACTTCCTTCAAATACAGTCGTGCTAACTTCTCCATCTTGTCATCTTCTCTTATTGGTAGGAAATGTGCTGATTTGGTGAGACGATCAACTATTACCCAAATAGTATCAAAACCACTTGCAGTCCTTGGCAATTTAGTGATGAAATCCATGGTAATGTTTTCCCATTTCCATTCCGGGATTTCGGGTTGTTGAAGTAGACCTGATGGTTTCTGATGCTCAGCTTTGACCTTAGAACACGTCAAACATTCTCCTACGTATTTAGCAACATCGGCTTTCATACCCGGCCACCAAAAATGTTTCTTGAGATCCTTGTACATCTTCCCCGTTCCAGGATGTATTGAGTATCTGGTTTTATGAGCTTCTCTAAGTACCATTTCTCTCATATCTCCAAATTTTGGTACCCAAATCCTTTCAGCCCTATACCGGGTTCCGTCTTCCCGAATATTAAGATGCTTCTCCGATCCTTTGGGTATTTCATCCTTTAAATTTCCCTCTTTTAAAACTCCTTGTTGCGCCTCCTTTATTTGAGTAGTAAGGTTATTATGAATCATTATATTCATAGATTTTACTCGAATGGGTTCTCTGTCCTTCCTGCTCAAGGCATCGGCTACCACATTTGCCTTCCCCGGGTGGTAACGAATCTCAAAGTCGTAATCATTCAACAATTCAATCCACCTACGCTGCCTCATATTCAGTTGTTTCTGATTAAATATGTGTTGAAGACTTTTGTGGTCGGTATATATAATACTTTTGACCCCATATAAGTAGTGCCTCCAAGTCTTTAAT
The DNA here is from genome assembly GCF_046630445.1 of Rutidosis leptorrhynchoides. Classification (NCBI taxonomy): domain Eukaryota; kingdom Viridiplantae; phylum Streptophyta; class Magnoliopsida; order Asterales; family Asteraceae; genus Rutidosis; species Rutidosis leptorrhynchoides. The sequence goes on along the minus strand of NC_092333.1, from coordinate 670,418,267 downwards.
GCAAAAACAACCGCGCCTAATTCCAAATCATGCGTCGTATAATTTTGTTCGTGAATCTTCAATTGTCTAGATGCATAAGCAATCACCTTCGTTCGTTGCATTAATACACAACCGAGACCTTGCTTTGATGCGTCACAATAAATCACAAAATCATCATTCCCTTCAGGCAATGACAATATAGGTGCCGTAGTAAGCTTTTTCTTCAATAACTGAAACGCTTTCTCTTGTTCATCATTCCATTCAAATTTCTTCCCTTTATGCGTTAATGCAGTCAAGGGTTTTGCTATTCTGGAAAAGTCTTGGATGAACCTTCTGTAGTAACCAGCTAGTCCTAAAAATTGGCGTATGTGTTTCGGAGTTTTCGGGGTTTCCCACTTTTCAACAGTTTCTATCTTTGCCGGATCCACCTTAATACCTTCTTTGTTCACTATGTGACCGAGGAATTGAACTTCTTCCAACCAAAATGCACACTTTGAAAACTTAGCGTACAATTCTTCCTTCCTCAATACTTCTAACACCTTTCTCAAATGTTCACCGTGTTCTTGGTCATTCTTTGAGTAAATAAGTATGTCATCAATGAAAACAATGACAAACTTGTCAAGGTATGGTCCACAGACTCGGTTCATAAGGTCCATGAACACAGCTGGTGCATTAGTTAAACCAAACGGCATGACCATAAACTCGTAATGACCGTAACGTGTTCTGAAAGCAGTCTTTGGAATATCATCTTCTTTCACCCGCATTTGATGATACCCGGAACGTAAGTCAATCTTTGAATAAACAGACGAGCCTTGTAGTTGATCAAATAAGTCATCGATTCTCGGTAGTGGGTAGCGGTTCTTGATGGTAAGTTTGTTCAACTCTCGGTAGTCGATACACAACCTGAATGTACCATCTTTCTTCTTGACAAACAAAACAGGAGCTCCCCACGGTGATGTGCTTGGTCGAATGAAACCACGCTCTAAAAGTTCTTGTAATTGGCTTTGCAGTTCTTTCATCTCGCTGGGTGCGAGTCTGTAAGGAGCACGAGCTATTGGTGCAGCTCCTGGTACAAGATCTATTTGAAATTCAACGGATCGATGTGGGGGTAATCCCGGTAATTCTTTCGGAAATACATCGGGAAATTCTTTTGCAATGGGAACATCATTGATGTTCTTTTCTTCAGTTTGTACTTTCTCGACGTGTGCTAGAACAGCATAGCAACCTTTTCTTATTAGTTTTCGTGCCTTCAAATTACTAATAAGATGTAGCTTCGTGTTGCCCTTTTCTCCGTACACCATTAAGGGTTTTCCTTTTTCTCGTATAATGCGAATTGCATTTTTGTAACAAACGATCTCCGCTTTCACTTCTTTCAACCAGTCCATACCGATTATCACATCAAAACTCCCTAACTCTACTGGTATCAAATCAATCTTAAATGTTTCGCTAACCAGTTTAATTTCTCGATTCCGACATATATTATCTGCTGAAATTAATTTACCATTTGCTAATTCGAGTAAAAATTTACTATCCAAAGGCGTCAATGGACAACTTAATTTAGCACAAAAATCTCTACTCATATAGCTTCTATCCGCACCCGAATCAAATAAAACGTAAGCAGATTTATTGTCAATAAGAAACGTACCCGTAACAAGCTCCGGGTCTTCCTGTGCCTCTACCGCATTAATATTGAAAACTCTTCCACGGCCTTGTCCATTCGTGTTCTCCTGGTTCGGGCAATTTCTAATAATGTGGCCTGGTTTTCCACATTTATAACAAACTACATTGGCATAACTTGCTCTGACACTACTTGCTCCGCCATTACTCGTTCCGACACCATTTGTTCCTTTCGTTCTATTAACCCCTGGTCCGTAGACCTCACACTTCACCGCGCTATGACCATTTCTTTTACACTTGTTGCAAAATTTGGTGCAGAACCCCGAGTGATTCTTTTCACACCTTTGGCATAGCTGCTTCTGATTGTTGTTGTTGTTGCGGTTATTATTGTTGTTGGGATGATTGTTGTAGTTGCTGTTGTTGTTGTTGTTGTTGTTGTTGGGCCGTTTGTTGTAGTTGCGATTGATGTTGCGATTGTTGGGATAATTGTTGCGATTATTGTTGTAATTGCTGTTGTTGTTGTATTGGTGATTCTTATCACCGTTTTCCTCCCACTTTCTTTTGACTTGCTTCACATTGGCCTCTTCAGCAGTCTGTTCTTTAATTCTTTCTTCAATTTGGTTCACGAGTTTGTGAGCCATTCTACATGCCTGTTGTATGGAGGCGGGCTCGTGTGAACTTATATCTTCTTGGATTCTTTCCGGTAATCCTTTCACAAACGCGTCGATCTTCTCTTCCTCATCTTCGAATGCTCCCGGACACAATAGGCACAATTCTGTGAATCGTCTTTCGTACGTGGTAATATCAAATCCTTGGGTTCGTAACCCTCTAAGTTCTGTCTTGAGCTTATTGACCTCGGTTCTGGGACGGTACTTCTCGTTCATCAAGTGCTTGAATGCTGACCACGGTAGTGCGTACGCATCATCTTGTCCCACTTGCTCTAGATAGGTATTCCACCATGTTAACGCAGAACCTGTGAAGGTATGCGTAGCGTACTTCACTTTGTCCTCTTCAGTACACTTACTTATGGCAAACACCGATTCAACCTTCTCGGTCCACCGTTTCAATCCGATCGGTCCTTCGGTTCCATCAAATTCCAAAGGTTTGCAGGCAGTGAATTCTTTGTAGGTGCATCCTACACGATTTCCTGTACTGCTAGATCCAAGGTTATTGTTGGTATGTAGCGCAGCCTGTACTGCGGCTATGTTTGAAGCTAGAAAAGTACGGAATTCCTCTTCATTCATATTCACGGTGTGTCGAGTAGTCGGTGCCATTTCCTTCAAAATAGTTAAATGGAACAAGTTAATCATACAGAATATTAAGAGTAGTTAATAGTATTTCGTAGCATAATATGAACTCATTTATAAAAGCTTTTTCTTCATATTAGCGTTTTATAAGTTTAAATTCGGGTACTACCTACCCGTTAAGTTCATACTTAGTAGCTAATATACAATTCAACTACTACAATTCTATATGAAAAACTGATTGTAATAATATTTCGCGTTCAAACTTTTATACAATATTTTACAAACTTACAATACCGCTTATTTTACATAAAGCATGAAATATAGCACACAATAACTTTGATACAAGATAGTTGTGAAGACAATTCTAGCTAGTACACAAGTCGTTCGGCAAAGGCAATAAAGACACGTAATTCATACGTCCAGAAACAAGTCATGCATTCTGGTTTTACTAGGACTACTTCCCATCCTTGGTCTTGTGCAACATAACCGTTATGGCCGTTGATAAGACAGCGTGTTGTAACGTCATCAAAGGGACGAGGGTTACGTAATGTCCAACAGTCCCGTAATAATCTAAAAACCTCATTTCTTACCCCAATTACCGACTCCGTCACTTGTGGAAACGTTTTGTTTAATAGTTGTAGCCCAATGTTCTTGTTCTCACTTTGGTGAGAAGCGAACATTACTAATCCGTAAGCATAACATGCTTCTTTATGTTGCATGTTAGTCGCTTTTTCTAAATCACGAAGTCCAATATTCGGATATATTGAGTCAAAATAATTTCTTAACCCGTTGCGTAAAATAGCATTTGGGTTCCCCGCAATATATGCGTCAAAGTAAACACATCGTAACTTATGGGTTTCCCAATGTGATATCCCCCATCTTTCAAACGAAAGTCTCTTATAAACCAAGACATTTTTGGAACGTTCTTCGAATGTCTTACAAACTGATCTCGCCTTAAATAGTTGTGCCGAAGAATTCTGGCCGACTCTAGACAAGATTTCATCAATCATGTCTCCGGGTAGGTCTCTTAAAATATTGGGTTGTCTATCCATTTTGTGTTTTTATACTGTAAAATAGACAAGAGTTAGATTCATAAAAAAAATACTTATTAATACAAGCAATTTTTACATATATCATAAAGCATAAGAACACTATATTACATATATTACACCATACGAATACAACTATCTTATTCCGACTCGCTCGTTTCTTCTTCTTCGGTTTTGGTTCGTTTTGCCAAGTTTCTAGGGATATATGATGTTCCCCTAATACGAGCCGTCATTGTCCACATTGGTTTAGAAAAACCTGGTGGTTTAGAGGTTCCCGGGTCATTGTTACAACTTAAGGACTTCGGGGGTTGACGATACATATAAAGTTCATCGGGGTTGGAATTAGATTTCTCTATTTTTATGCCCTTTCCCTTATTATTTTCTTTTGCCTTTTTAAATTCAGTTGGGGTAATTTCTATAACATCATCGGAATTCTCGTCGGAATCCGATTCATCGGAGAATTGGTAATCCTCCCAATATTTTGCTTCCTTGGCGGAAACACCATTGACCATAATTAACTTTGGTCGGTTGGTTGAGGATTTTCTTTTACTTAACCGTTTTATTATTTCCCCCACCGGTTCTATTTCTTCATCCGGTTCCGATTCTTCTTCCGGTTCCGATTCTTCTTCCGGTTCCGACTCTCCTTCCGGTTCCTCTTCGGAAACTTGTGAATCAGTCCACAAATCATTCCAATTTACATTTGACTCTTCATTATTATTAGATGAGTCAATGGGACTTGTTCTAGAGGTAGACATCTATCACATAATATCAAACACGTTAAGAGATTAATATATCACATAATATTCATATGTTAAAAATATATAGTTTCCAACAAAAATGTTAAGCAATCATTTTTAAAGAAAACACGGTCGAAGTCCAGACTCACTAATGCATCCTAACAAACTCGATAAGACACACTAATGCAAATTTTCTGGTTCTCTAAGACCAACGCTCTGATACCAACTGAAATGTCCCGTTCTTATTGATTAAAAACGTTCCATATTAATTGATTTCGTTGCGAGGTTTTGACCTCTATATGAGACGTTTTTCAAAGACTGCATTCATTTTTAAAACAAACCATAACCTTTATTTCATAAATAAAGGTTTAATAAGCTTTACGTAGATTATCAAATAATGATAATCTAAAATATCATGTTTACACACGACCATTACATAATGGTTTACAATACAAATATGTTACATCGAAATCAGTTTCTTGAATGCAGTTTTTACACAATATCATACAAACATGGACTCCAAATCTTGTCCTTATTTTAGTATGCAACAGCGGAAGCTCTTAATATTCACCTGAGAATAAACATGCTTTAAACGTCAACAAAAATGTTGGTGAGTTATAGGTTTAACCTATATATATCAAATCGTAACAATAGACCACAAGATTTCATATTTCAATACACATCCCATACATAGAGATAAAAATCATTCATATGGTGAACACCTGGTAACCGACAATAACAAGATGCATATATAAGAATATCCCCATCATTCCGGGACACCCTTCGGATATGATATAAATTTCGAAGTACTAAAGCATCCGGTACTTTGGATGGGGTTTGTTAGGCCCAATAGATCTATCTTTAGGATTCGCGTCAATTAGGGTGTCTGTTCCCTAATTCTTAGATTACCAGACTTAATAAAAAGGGGCATATTCGATTTCGATAATTCAACCATAGAATGTAGTTTCACGTACTTGTGTCTATTTTGTAAATCATTTATAAAACCTGCATGTATTCTCATCCCAAAAATATTAGATTTTAAAAGTGGGACTATAACTCACCTTCACAGATTTTTACTTCGTCGGGAAGTAAGACTTGGCCACTGGTTGATTCACGAACCTATAACAATATATACATATATATCAAAGTATGTTCAAAATATATTTACAACACTTTTAATATATTTTGATGTTTTAAGTTTATTAAGTCAGCTGTCCTCGTTAGTAACCTATAACTAGTTGTCCACAGTTAGATGTACAGAAATAAATCGATAAATATTATCTTGAATCAATCCACGACCCAGTGTATACGTATCTCAGTATTGATCACAACTCAAACTATATATATTTTGGAATCAACCTCAACCCTGTATAGCTAACTCCAACATTCACATATAGAGTGTCTATGGTTGTTCCGAAATATATATAGATGTGTCGACATGATAGGTCGAAACATTGTATACGTGTCTATGGTATCTCAAGATTACATAATATACAATACAAGTTGATTAAGTTATGGTTGGAATAGATTTGTTACCAATTTTCACGTAGCTAAAATGAGAAAAATTATCCAATCTTGTTTTACCCATAACTTCTTCATTTTAAATCCGTTTTGAGTGAATCAAATTGCTATGGTTTCATATTGAACTCTATTTTATGAATCTAAACAGAAAATTATAGGTTTATAGTCGGAAAAATAAGTTACAAGTCGTTTTTGTAAAGGTAGTCATTTCAGTCGAAAGAACGACGTCTAGATGACCATTTTAGAAAACATACTTCCACTTTGAGTTTAACCATAATTTTTGGATATAGTTTCATGTTCATAATAAAAATCATTTTCCCAGAATAACAACTTTTAAATCAAAGTTTATCATAGTTTTTAATTAACTAACCCAAAACAGCCCGCGGTGTTACTACGACGGCGTAAATCCGGTTTTACGGTGTTTTTCGTGTTTCCAGGTTTTAAATCATTAAGTTAGAATATCATATAGATATAGAACATGTGTTTAGTTGATTTTAAAAGTCAAGTTAGAAGGATTAACTTTTATTTGCGAACAAGTTTAGAATTAACTAAACTATGTTCTAGTGATTACAAGTTTAAACCTTCGAATAAGATAGCTTTATATGTATGAATCGAATGATGTTATGAACATCATTACTACCTTAAGTTCCTTGGATAAACCTACTGGAAAAGAGAAAAGTGGATCTAGCTTCAATGGATCCTTGGATGGCTCGAAGTTCTTGAAGCAGAATCATGACACGAAAACAAGTTCAAGTAAGATCATCACTTGAAATAAGATTGTTATAGTTATAGAAATTGAACCAAAGTTTGAATATGATTATTACCTTGTATTAGAATGATAACCTACTGTAAGAAACAAAGATTTCTTGAGGTTGGATGATCACCTTACAAGATTGGAAGTGAGCTAGCAAACTTGAAAGTATTCTTGATTTTATGAAACTAGAACTTTTGGAATTTATGAAGAACACTTAGAACTTGAAGATAGAACTTGAGAGAGATCAATTAGATGAAGAAAATTGAAGAATGAAAGTGTTTGTAGGTGTTTTTGGTCGTTGGTGTATGGATTAGATATAAAGGATATGTAATTTTGTTTTCATGTAAATAAGTCATGAATGATTACTCATATTTTTGTAATTTTATGAGATATTTCATGCTAGTTGCCAAATGATGGTTCCCACATGTGTTAGGTGACTCACATGGGCTGCTAAGAGCTGATCATTGGAGTGTATATACCAATAGTACATACATCTAAAAGCTGTGTATTGTACGAGTACGAATACGGGTGCATACGAGTAGAATTGTTGATGAAACTGAACGAGGATGTAATTGTAAGCATTTTTGTTAAGTAGAAGTATTTTGATAAGTGTATTGAAGTCTTTCAAAAGTGTATAAATACATATTAAAACACTACATGTATATACATTTTAACTGAGTCGTTAAGTCATCGTTAGTCGTTACATGTAAGTGTTGTTTTGAAACCTTTAGGTTAACGATCTTGTTAAATGTTGTTAACCCAATGTTTATAATATCAAATGAGATTTTAAATTATTATATTATCATGATATTATCATGTATGAATATCTCTTAATATGATATATATACATTAAATGTCTTTACAACGATAATCGTTACATATATGTCTCGTTTAAAAATCATTAAGTTAGTAGTCTTGTTTTTACATATGTAGTTCATTGTTAATATACTTTATGATATGTTTTCTTATCATAGTATCATGTTAACTATATATATATATCCATATATATGTCATCATATAGTTTTTACAAGTTTTAACGTTCGTGAATCACCGATCAACTTGGGTGGTCAATTGTCTATATGAAACATATTTCAATTAATCAAGTCTTAACAAGTTTGATTGCTTAACATGTTGGAAACATTTAATCATGTAAATATCAATCTCAATTAATATATATAAACATGGAAAAGTTCGGGTCACTACAATTGTTGGCTAGTCCATTTTATGTTCATCTAGATAGATAACCGAGATGTTGAATGTTTACTATTGATTGATTGTAATTATGCACGATAGTTTGATGTTTGAATACAAGGACCATTCTTGTTAAGTTTAATCCTTTCGATTCAACTAGTTGATATGTTCATTTGATTAAGAAACATTATCTTGTTAAGTTAATGTATTGATTTACACCTAGTGACATGTGTTTATCCGTCTTTTACCAAAAGGGATAAGTTGAGTTCAAATGGTTAATTTACATAAGAATGTAAGAACGACTCTTGTAGATACTTTGGAATAGCTTAATTAGTATGTGTAATTGTCTAGGAGAATGACCAATTCCTTAGAATCTATTATACACACTTTCAACTACCTAGTTCCATCAATTAACATGTGTTAGTGATTTGCCTTATCTAGTGACGTTTATAGGGATCTTATTATAACACTTAGTTAATTATTTGGGTTGGGTGAATTGAGCATTTAACCGGACCAAGGGAATGAACTAAGTTAAACCTTTAGTTGATATAGGAGTGGATCATGTACAATACACCATTGACTTGATCATTCTTCAAGTCTTCAAACTAGTTGAATTAGTTGATTACAAATAGGAGGTCTTAGATTACAAGAACATCACTTGCATCATGTAATCCAGTTTGAGTGTTTGCGCAAGACTACTCTTGGTGAGCCAATTAATTAGTTCTCGTGCATAACCAATCAATCCGATCTTAATCCTAAATAACATTCAACATTAAGGGTAAAAAGTCTAGATGAGCATATTTCTTTAATTTGAATTCAAAACTATCTCTCTGTTTTCCTAAACTAAAAATACCAAAAATATTATCTTTTTAATCTTATTCATCACTTGATTCGCGTATCCTAAAAGGGCAAACCAAAATATATCTTGTACTTGTAATTTTCTTAGTTGATCACAATTTAGTCTATAATCCTAATTTGATTTAGATACTGTCCTTGGAACGATACACAGATTTTACCATTTACTATACTACTACACGATCGGGTACACGTTCCATTAGTGTGTAGCAATCTCTAATCGGTATTTTTCCATACTATTTCATACGATAAATCATATACCACATTTTGCACATCAAGTTTTTTGGCGCCGCTGCCGGGGAAAGTTTTGTGTCAAAATAGAATTATTAACTAATTTGTGATTAAGTAGTTTCTTAATTATTTTTAAATTATTAATAGTCTTTGAATTTTAAACTTATAGAATCGGTACGTTTAATAGTTTTTGTTAGTTGTGTGATTGACAGATTTTAGGTTGCATATGCCACATACCCGAAGTTCAGATTCTCCATTACTTACACCGCTTACGAAACCTGATAGAAAGCTTGGTAGGATCCCAAAAGAAGTACTTGAACTTTTTGAATCTTCATCAAAGCAGGAAACTTTTGATTCAGAATCAAGTACAACCAAGCCGAGATATTCTGAATTTGGTGAGCCCATTCATCCTCAAAAATTTGAAATGGAAGGAGAAGCAAGTCCGGTGGTACCAAGACAATCAATGGCGGCCAAGATGAAGGCAACCCGGACAGGACAAGGTAGTGCTATTACTCCGCCCACTGGTGAGATAAATTTTGAAATAAAAGGACCTATTCTCCAAATGATTAATAACAGGTGTCAATTTGATGGTGGTCCGAATGAAGATGCAAACGAACATATTCGTCTTTTTCAAGAGATATGTCTTCTTTTCAAACTTAAACCAGATACTGACCAGGCCTTATTTTTAAGACTTTTCCCATGGACACTCTACGGGGAAGCACGAAGTTGGTTAGATTCATTGGCCGAGGCTACGATAGAAACTTGGGATGGTATGTTGGAAAAATTTCTTAAGAAATATTTTCCAGCTTCTAAGTCCGCGAGACTCCAACATGAAATTACCCAATTTTGTCAAAAGTCGATGGAAACCTTGTACGAAGCATGGAATCGATTTTCCAAAATGCTAATAGGTTATCCAAACCATGGTTTGGATACCTTCCAAAAAGTCCAAATCTTTTACAAGGGTTGTGATGTTGCAACCCGAATTTCCATTGATCAAGCATCCGGAGGTTCACTCATGGACAAAATCGAGCAAGAGGCTTATGAGATAATCGAGAAGCTAGCCGATTATTCTCATGAGTGGCATCAAGAACGACCAATTACTCGTAATGCTCAAGTCCAAAGCGCCGGTGCTTATGATGACCTTAGTTCCCTAAGTGTGAAAATAGACGGTGTTGCTCGAAACATGGACAAAATCACCAAGAAAATTCATAGTATGAAGGTAGGTTATGAATACTGTGGTGGTCTCCATTTAGGAAAAGATTGTGATGCCTGTCTAACAAGGGCTCAAAAAGAAGAATTGGCTTTCATAAGCCAAAGAAATAGTAATCAATTTCAAGGCAGAGCCCAGTTTAACCGAAACTTCAACAACCCATACAACCCTCAAGGTCAAAATTTCAATTACCAACAAGGGTCAAGTAGTGGGTTTCAACAACAAACTCAGGGGTTTTTATCAAAAACCCCAACAGGAAGAAAAAAAGTCAAATTTGGAGAGTATGTTGGAAAAGTTGATTGCATCACAAACCCAGCTTGTTACAAACATAAACCAAACAAACGAGAAAAACGAACACCAGTTTAGAAACCAACAAGCCTCAATTCAGAATTTGGAGAAGCAAATGAATGGTTTAGCTAGTTTACTTAGTGAGAGAAAACCAGAAAGTTTACCGGGCGATACCAATAAGAACCCCCGAAATGAGCACGCCAATGTTATCATCACACGGAGTGGTCTAGCATATGAAGCTCCAAGAATGCCTGAAGATTCTAATTTCAGTGTTCCGTTGAACAAAAATGATGAACCGGTTAAGGAGCCGGAACAAGTGGTTGAGAAGGAAGAACGGGAAAAACCCGTAGTGAAGCCATATCAACCACCGCTCCCATACCCAAGGAAACAACAACAAGAAAGGCTCGAAGCCAAAAGGTCAAAATTTTTAGATATGTTTAAACAAGTTAACATAAATATGTCTTTCATTGATGTGATTTCAGGTATGCCCAAGTATGCTAAGTTATTAAAAGACTTACTTACTAATCGGAAGAAAATGAAGGAACTTTCATCCGTCACCATGAATGCTAATTGTTTCGCAATTTTGATGAACAAAATACCAAAGAAGTTAGCAAATCCTGGGAGTTTTACCATACCATGTCTTCTAGGAGATTTGGAATGCATTAAAGCATTAGCGGATTTAGGGGCTAGCATTAATTTGATGCCTTATTCATTATATGTTAAGCTAGACCCCGGGGTGCTAAAACCAACCTGAATGGCAATTCAACTAGCAGACCGCTCTGTTAAATTCCCTCGTAGAATTTTAGAGAATATGTTAGTAAAAGTGGGTACCCTAGTATTTTCGTCCGATTTTGTAATTTTGGACATGGAAGAGGACACACGTGTGCCTCTTATATTGGGTCGACCTTTCCTCAATACCGCTAGAGCTATGATAGATGTTCATGGGCAGAAATTGACCTTTAGCATTGAGGATATTAAAGTTACCTTTTCCGTTGACCATGCCTTGCAATACCCTGAATCTACTGATGATAAATGTTATTATTTGCAAACCGTAGACAAGTATTCAGAATTATTGCAGGAATTTCTAGAATTGCAAGGTTCGGGAGAATGCATTTTGGCAGAAGGTGATGAAGAGAACATGATGGAAGAAGTGGAGATGTTGACCACCTTGATGGCTAATGGTTATGAGCCAAATGATGAAGAATACATAAAGTTGGATTTAAAAAATGAGTACCGATGTAAGACATCGATTGAAGAACCTCCCGTTTTGGAACTGAAGCCACTTCCAAGTCACTTGGAATATGCTTACCTTCAAGAGGATTCTACTCACCCGGTTATCATTTCATCCGAACTCTCTGTAAGTGAGAAATCTAAACTTGTTTCCATGTTAAAAGCCCATAAACCGGCTCTAGCATGGAAAATTTTAGACATCAAGGGTATAAGTCCCTCTTATTGTACACATAAGATTTTAATGGAAGATGACTATAAGCCATGTGTACAAAGACAAAGGCGACTGAACCCTAATATGTAAGAAGTCGTTAAAAAGGAGATTGTCAAACTCCTTTATGCGGGTCTTATTTACCCAATTTCGGATAGTCCTTGGGTGAGTCCAGTCCAATGTGTACCCAAAAAGGGTGGCATGACCGTTATCACCAACGAAAATGATCAATTAATTTCCACTAGGACAGTCACGGGTTGGAGGGTATGTATTGATTACAGAAAATTAAATGATGCTACCCGAAAAGACCATTTTCCCCTTCCTTACATTGATCAAATGTTGGAAAGGTTGGCAGGAAAGAACTTTTATTGTTTTCTTGACGGTTTCTCGGGATATTTCCAAATCCCTATAGCACCCGAGGACCAAGAGAAAACCACCTTTACATGCCCTTATGGTACTTTCTCCTATCGACGTATACCCTTTGGCTTATGCAATACTCCTGCTACCTTTCAAAGGTGTATGGTAGCTATTTTTCATGATATGATTGAAGACTTTATGGAAGTATTCATGGATGACTTTTCAGTCTTCGGTGAATCTTTTGACTCATGTCTTAATAATCTTGAGCGTATGTTGATAAGGTGTGAAGAATCTAATCTTGTGCTTAATTGGGAATAATGCCATTTCATGGTAAGAGAGGGAATTGTATTAGGTCATAAAATTTCTTGTGCGGGATTGGAGGTGGATAGAGCTAAAGTGGAAGTCATAGCCAAATTACCACCACCGATAAATGTGAAAGGTGTAAGAAGTTTTCTGGGGCACGCCGGTTTTTATCGACGGTTCATTAAAGATTTTTCTAAAATTGCAACCCCGATGAACAAACTTCTTGAGAAAGACGGTCCATTTTTCTTTATGGACGAGTGTCTTAACGCCTTTAACCTCCTTAAAGCAAAGCTCACACAATCACCCATTCTCATATCGCCGAATTGGTCAATTCCATTCGAACTTATGTGTGATGCAAGTGACTTTGTTATTGGTGCCGTCTTGGGGCAAAGAAGTGAAAAACATTTTCAGCCCATTTATTATGCTAGTAAGACATTGCAAGGAGCCCAACTTAATTACACTACCACCGAGAAGGAACTCCTGGCAATTGTCTTTTCGTTTGATAAATTCCGATCCTATTTGGTACTAGCAAAGACGGTTGTCTATACAGACCATTCAGCATTAAAGTACTTGCTTGCTAAGCAAGATGCTAAACCCCAATTAATATGTTGGGTCTTGCTTTTGCAAGAATTTGGCATTGATATTAAAGACAAAAAGGGGGCCGAAAACCTAGCTGCCGATCACCTTTCTCTCCTTGAGAACCCGAATCTTGAGGTTCTCCATGAGACTGTTATCCAAGATAACTTTCCGGACGAAAATCTCATGAAAATCGAGAAAATTGATGATCCTTGGTTTGTTGACATAGCCAACTATCTTGCGGGTGGATTCCTAGAAACCGGTATGTCACATCAAAAACGAAAGAAATTTTTCAGTGATTTAAAATACTATTTTTGGAAAAACCCGTATCTCTTCAAACGGTGTCCCGATGGGATAATCCGTCGATGTGTCTCCGGGGAAGAATGCAATCAAATTCTTCACCAATGTCATCTTGGTCCCACTGGTGGACATTTCGGACCCCAAATCACGGGGAGAAAAGTCTATGAGACCGGTTTTTATTGGCCTACCATCTTTAAAGATGCCTACCGTATATGTAAATCATGCGATTCTTGCCAAAGGGCAGGAAAGATTAGTCAAAGAGACGAAATGCCTCAAAACATAATCCAAGTTTGTGAGGTTTTCGATATTTGGGGCATTGATTTCATGGGACCATTCCCAAAATCTCATTCCAACCAATACATACTCGTTGCCGTTGACTACGTATCAAAATGGGCTGAGGCAAAGGCCCTCCCCACAAACAATGCATGAGTTGTTGTAACTTTTCTTAAAGAGCTTTTTACCCTGTTCGGTATCCCGAAGGCTTTAATTAGTGATCGTGGTACCCATTTTTGCAACACCCAATTAGAAAAGGTGTTAAAACAATATGGGATAACCCATAAAATTTCTACATCTTATCACCCACAAACAAGTGGGCAAGTTGAAAATATGAATCGGGCACTTAAAAGGATCCTTGAGAAAACGATTGGGTCAAATCCTAAGGTGTGGTCAACAAAGCTTGACGATGCTTTGTGGGCATTTAGAACCGCCTACAAAACTCCTATTGGAACCACACCTTACCGCCTAGTCTATGGGAAGGCATGTCATCTCCCTTTGGAGATAGAGCACAAATCACATTGGGCTCTTAAGACTTGTAATCTCGATCTTGAAGACGCGGGAAACCTTTGTTTAAACCAACTAAATGAGTTGGATGAGTTGAGACATAACGCTTATGAAAACTCGCTCATATACAAGGAAAAGACCAAAGTTTGGCACGATAACCGCCTTAAGAATCCGAAAGATTTTAAAGAGGGTGATCTTTTTTTGTTATTCAACTCACGATTTAAACTTTTCCCTGGAAAACTCAAGTCCCGATAGATGGGACCATTTGTTGTTCACAAGGTTTTTTCGTATAGAACGGTGGAATTACGGAATGCGAAGGGTGATACGTTTAAGGTAAACGGACACAGGGTCAAACTATATGTTGATGGACCCATGAACATTGAAGATGAGGTAAAACTCATTTTCAACCCCAAAGCTACCTAAGTTTGGGGGAAGAGTCGGGTGAAGCGACTCATTTTTAAAACCTTCACAAATGTTAAAAATAGGTTTTTGTGTGAATTACATGATTTTGAGTGATTTTAATTTTTGTTGAATGCCATTACGTTCACCAATCTGTTACCAACCTCCCTGTACTGACCAAATGCGAAAACAGCTGAAAAACAACTGTGCGCGCCACGCACCCCTCAGATGTGCGCTCAGCGCAGTTTGCAAAAACTGGGTCAGAAGAATTTTTAGCTCGGATCAATAGTGCGCGCCGCGCACCCAAAAGTGTGCGCTCAGCGCACTCTCTCAAAAATCTCGGATCAGCTTCAAATTTTTGTGGGGTCCATGATTTTATCTCCTCTTTACCACCACACACTCGTTTTTCACTCACTCCTCACCCAAAATTGTAGATTCATTCTCTCTTTGACTCTAAAACACTCCAAACCCTAATTTCAATTCTTCCAATTTTAACCAATTCTTCTCAAATCAAAGCATAAATCAAGATGTCTAGGGTATGTTCATATGATTCCACTTAATTTTCTTTCCAATACTTCGATTTCATGCTTAATTTTTCGGATTGTTTAAGAAATTTATGTGGGTTTTCTTGAATTGATAATTGTTATGAACATTAACATGCTTTAGGTTGTTATAATTGCCTTGTATGCCTTGAAATCATATTACATTTTGTTTTTAGGGTATATTCATGATTCTAGGGTTTATGTAGAATTTAAATCCGAATTTTGGCTTTGAATTAGGTTGAATTTGGTTCCTAGCTAAGTGTTTGTGAATGTTTGAGATAATTTGTGTACTTCATAAGTATGTATCACATTTTGAGCGAGACATGGTTCGTGTTTTGAAAATCTAACATGTTTTGGTTCTTAATTGAGATAAATACTTGAAAATTGTTAAGTTTCCATTACTTTGTGTCTAATGTGATAGTTTGTCAAAGGGATGAGAATGATATGAGGTTCATGTTCAAATTTGGTTTCTAGAACGCTAGACTAGTTATGTTGATCTTGGATCTTTTGAGAAAATGTTTACATGAATGATTAACATGATTATGTGCTATATGTATTTTTGAACATATACTTGATTTATGATGAACTCACACTAATGCATACTATTGTCTATGAAAGGACCCGTCCTAATCCATCTAGACGAAGTCACCAACAACTGGTTCCATTGCGATGATCGACTCCAAATAATGTCTTTAAAATGAGCAAATGCACAGCGAAATGTTTCTTTCGTACCTAAGAATAAACATGCTTTAAAGTGTCAACCAAAAGGTTGGTGAGTTCATTAGTTTAACATTAATAATCATTTCATAAATTTAATAGACCACAAGATTTCATATTTCTATTTCTCATAAACATACGTCCCATGCATAGAGACAAAAATATCATTCATATGGATTGAACACCTGGTAATCGACATTCACAATATGCATTTAAGAATATCCCCATCATTCCGGGATCCTCCTTCAGACATGATTTTAAATTTCGAAGTACTAAAGCATCCGGTACTTTGGATGGGGCTTGTTGGACCCGATAGATCTATCTTTAGAGTTCGCGTCAATTAGGGTGTCTGTTCCCTAATTCTTAGATTACCAGACTTAATAAAAAGGGGCATATTCGATTTCGATAATTCAACCATAGAATGTAGTTTCACGTACTTGTGTCTATTTCGTAAAACAGTTATAAAAACAGCACATGTATTATCAGTCCCAAAAACATATATTACAAAAGCATTTAAAAAGGGATTAATGAAACTCACCTAATGTATTTTGTAGTAAAAATACATATGACTATATTGAACAATGCAGTGGTTGGCTTCGGATTCACTAACCTATATCATTTATATATTTATTAATACACATAATTGTAATTGAATAAATATATATATATATATATAGATTTACTAGTTATATCCTTTTTATATTAATAATATATATATTTCATATATTCATTTGGCACATAAAAATATTAAGTTTGTTGTGTTATATGTATTAATTATATTTATATATCAATATCATTTGGTTGTTAAATTTGTATTTTAATAATACGAAATTAATACTTTAGGTGATAACAATAATAATAATGATAATACTAATAATAATGATAATAGTGTTATTAATTCTATAAACGAAAATATTAATGATAGTTTTTATAATAAATCTCATAGTAATGGTAAAAAAATAAAATAATAGTTTTGATAATAATACCTAATACTCAATAATAACAATAATAGTTATAACAATCTTTTTACTAGTGATAATTTTAATAATAATACATTTTGTTAATAACAATAATAAAATTTACATATTTAGTTTCTAAAACAATAATTAAAGTTTCTATAGCATCAATTCGTAACCCCTAATTATAATATTTGTAGTAATATTTATATTAATATTAATTATAATAATAATATTTGGTGATAATACTAGTACTAGTAGTAATAATGATATTAGTATTAATGATAATCACAATACTACTAGTAAGTCATAATGATAACATAACAATACAAGTAATAATAATAAGAATTAATAATAACAATAATAATAAAAAAAATAATAAAAATAATAATAATAATGAAATTTTGAAGCTACCTTTAAGAGAAATCGTCCAAAGAAAAAAAATAAACCGCCCCATCAGGGACTCGAACTCAAGACCTCCTGGATACACTCAACACCCTCAAACCGTCCCTCCATCCGTTTCTATCTGCTTTTCTTTGTAATTAAACTCTTTTAACCCATGTTATTCGTCCGTTTAAAAGGCCAACCCAAAACTCGGCCCAATGAAAACAAAGCCCAAGTCTTCACAGGATCACAACCCAACAGTAACTTTTGTTATTAAAAAGAAAATTAAAGTTGTGTCCTAGTATCGAACCTAGGACCTCTCGCTCAAACACTCTTATTCTTAAACACTGCTCCACTTAACAATTTTTGTTTTACTACTGAATTAAAATCATATCAACCATCATTCTTAACCTCATCATACCATCATCATCATCGACCTTTATCACCATCATCATCAAAATCATATCGTCTGCAATAAACGTATCATCATCATCGAATCTTACACCAACTTCCTATATATATTAATATAGTAATATTATCATTAGAGTTTATAATAATAATAATAATAATAATAATAATAATAATAATAATAATAATAATAATAATAATAATAATAATAATAATAATAATAATAAAAATATTAATATTATAAATTAATATTAATGATAATAATTATAATAATTAATAAACATAATAAAAATAACGAATAAAGAAATCTATACCATTAGAAAAGATCAAGTGGGATCCTGATGTAAAATACAAAAGAGGCCACGACATATTTAGATCTGGGATCATTATATCCCATCTCTCTTCCTCCTCATCGAAGAAAAAAAAATATATCATCTTCAATTATCTTATTAACTTGATCGTTATCATCATCTCTTATGATCTTCATCACCATGATTCGATCTTCATTCCACAATCACCATCATCATCACTATCGTGTAATCATCTTCAAAGCTTCATCGTCTTTATCATCACATCCACATTATTCTCAATATAACAGATGACAGGAGCAAATTAAGAAGATGAAACGTGATCATGGCAGCGAGCAAACGGTGGCGTGTGATGTTAATAACTGAAACAGAATTCATAAGTGGTGGTGATGGATATGGGTTTCGGACAGAGAGAGAGAGAGAGTTGATGAGAGAAAGTGGTGGAAGTTTAGTGGTGGTTGTAGGTGAAAGTGGTAACGGTGGTGGTACCGTTGGTGTGGTTGTTCACGTATAGGTGGAGATGGTGACCGAATAATCATAAATGAAACACAAGGTGATGGTGGTTCTATGGTGTCTCCGGTGGTGGATAAAGGTGGTTTGAGGTGGAACCGGTTGTTGGATGAACTTGGTTGTTCATGGTTATGATCCACGATGATGATGGTGGTCGAGGTGGTTTTAGTGTGTATTAATCGTGTGTTGTTTAGAGTACATCTACCATAGGTGGTTGTATATTATGTATGTCCCAAAAAGAAGGAAAAGAAACAAAAAAAAAATGAGTCATGATGTATGTTCTGATTATTTGAAAAGAAGGTTATAATGGAAACTTTTAATTTTCTGTTTACATAAATAAATAAATTGTAATTATTGTACAAGTAGAAATTTGAGAAAAACACTTGTACATTGTTACTGTCGCTATTGGTTTTAACATTAAGATAAGATAAAGAAGGTATGTGCAGATTCCCTTTCAAAGTAGTTTGTCTAAATGTAATATATATAATATATGTAATTGGTTAGTGGGATAAGAATCTCAATCAACAACAGTAAGTTCAAATATCAATTTGACATAGTAATAAGAAAAATTCTCAATTTATAATAGTGAAGCTATCGACCTTTGTCATATTCAGTTGACATCTAAAATTACGGATATTATATCGTGTCCATTGCTATATAGTTAATATATAAAAGTGTTCCTAAAAATTCTAATTTTTTTTTAATTAACTATATTTATCTACTTTGATCATTATGGTATAAAATTCAGTCATTAATTTAATAAATAAATAGTACATCAACTGTTCCTCTCATTTATGAGTAAAATGTAAAAAGTGCTCAAATTTAGCAATTAGCTCCCAAATATATTTTTAATAAGTCTATAATTTATATTACTCATTTTTGGATCACCGTTTATTTTAAATCACATAAGTTCGTATATAAATTGTTTAATATCGATCGAAACATCAAGCGAGTAATACAATCCTTTAATATTTATTTTTAATATACTTTATTTATTTATATAGATATATTTTAAATAATAATTTTTATAATATCCTACCTATTTTATTAATAACAATAACATATAATACCTCAAATTATATTTCAAATTATTATATATTTATATATATATATATATATATATATATACACACACACACACACACACATATCTATTTACAATTAATTGTTCGTGAATCGTCGATAATAATCAAAGGTCAATTGAATTCATGAAACAGTTCAAAAATGTTGAGACTCAACTTACAGACTTTGCTTATCGTGTCGAAATCATATAAAGATTAAGTTTAAATTTGGTCAGAAATTCCCGGGTCATCACAGTACCTACCCGTTAAAGAAATTTCGTCCCGAAATTTGAGTGAGGTGGTCATGGTTGACAATAAAAATATTTTCACGACGAATATGAGTTGATAAATAGAGTTTTATCATCATTGAGTAATATGGATAAAATGATTCGATTAATCGAAGCGTATGAATGAAGCTATCACAAAAGAGTGAATTGAGGAAAAAAAAATAAGATTTTCCTTAGCTTTTAACGTAAACAGGGTTGAATTAGAAAATAAGGTGTGTCTTAACTTTTGACATTGTCTTGATTGAATTCCGGAATTCAAGGGATTTGAAGAAAATCTTCGAAATCTAAAAGATTTGATTCTTCGGCGAGTAAGGAAGTTAAGATCTCTATAATTAATTACGGTGATCTGCCTTGATTACTCTGTCTGATATTTCCATTATAATTTAAGCTTTCTCGTTCCATTATTCTCACCATTCCCATACTTTCTTCCTTAGTTCATACATCCAAAAGATTGTGGAAATGCTTAATCCAGTTCTAATCCTTGTCCTTATCCTTACTATTGTAACAATCATTCTCCTTTTCCAACTTCTACCCGAGGAATCTGCTTACTTCTACTTTGCTCTTGGGGTTATAGTGCTTTTAATTCTCCCGTGTCTTTATGTTGCGATCAACATTGATATACACGGTTTGTAATTTATGCGTTGTTATCGGGCTTTATATCTCTCCTTATATTTCAATGTCCCCCTTTCTATTTCCTATAATCATTTTCATCCACAGTTAATACTCCCTCCTATTTGCTGTAATTTATACTCCAATTTCTATTTCAGAGCTTTGTCCCTTCGCTTCTTCTTCTGGCGATTTGGCATCTCTTGTAATGGTCCAGAATTCGCAGATATAAGTTTCAGAATGAACATTATTAATGTTCTAACTAAGAAGGAACCTAATAGCACGATTTGATTTGTCAAATTACTAAATTCACTGAGAATAGAACTATCAAGAATATACTTTCTTGATATGTTCAGAAGTTAAGCAGAATGACAGAGTTATGTAACATGGCACATGATGACGTTATGATCTGTGAATCATCACGTTCCATTAGAAACTCAGCATGACTTATTGTAATATAATCACGTTGATCAAGTGTCATTATATTATACTAACTCATGCATCAGTTCCCAACACTACTTCAAAATCATTCATAATTTAAACTTGAAGGTTTACAGAATATAGAAACTAACAGTTTCAATATGATGTAACACTGATATCACGAAGAGATTAATGATTTCAGATAAGAATAGTTATGAAAATATCTTCATAATATGGAGGATATTTATAATGAAAGATACGATAATATCTCGGAATATCTAAGATCAGAGGATGATAGAAACTATTGTCTGCAAGGGTTTAGAGTAAAGAGCAAGATATTCACTAAAGACTTTAGTAGACATTGAATCATTTGGATTCTTTGAAGTCAAACTTATTCTTTGTGATTTGTCCACGGCTTTCTTCATAGTTTCGCATAATCTGCTTTTCGGTACTAAATTTTCTATTGAATGTTTCCAATATAATGATACACAAGAAGCACGAAGAGATATATAATTTCGGACGAGAATATTTATGAAAATATCCTCAGAAATATCGAAGATATTGATGATGATATTTTGGAATTTCTAAGTTCGATGGTTGATGGAGAAAGATTTTCCGCAAGATTTTAACATGACTTCGGAGCAAGATATTCTCTAAAGATTTCAACGGATCCTGAATTATCTGGATTCTTTGAATATAGGGTATGGTCCTTGTATTTGTCATTGGTCTCCTTCATGGTTAACTCTATCCGTTTTCCAATTCCAATGTTTCTGAGCTTTTCCAACATATTATTCTTTATCATCAAACTTATGACGACTAAAGTTGTTTACGGTTGCCTACAGTTTCTGCTACTTCATTCAGCTTTTTCAACATTCAGAGTATTGATTTGTAGATTGAGTGCTTTTCAGAATTTCAGAATAAGAGACCATAATTCTAAAAGATAAATGTTATACATACAACCGTTGATGTAGATATGCTGTGCATTTTCAAAGTACTGATTGTTGACTCCCGATAATTGGCATGACATTTCTCGTTACAAGATGCGGATGGGTATATGATAAGGTTTCAATGAATAAATATAATGATTTATCGGAGAGATTTAAACCAAGAAGCAACGAGGTTGCCGGTACGTCTACTAGTAACATGGTAGAATATGAAAGGTTCCTTGGTAACAATAAAAGAGCACGAATATATATCAAGGTTATAATAAGGTTGTTTCGAACGAAAAGTCGAAGTTGTCTTGCTGGACCTGTGACAAAATTCGCTACTTTGAAAAGGGATTGTAAAGTTATTTTCGGTAATAACAACGCCAAGAGAGCTAGCATAGATACGTGTTAAACATTTATACAGATTCCGAGAATTTTTCAGGTGCATAACTATATGCGTAAATCTTTTCTTCCGTAGATAAAGTGCGGTTGATTCATCCTATCGATTGAGATGTTTTCAAGAATCATGAAAGATTTGAACGCAGATTGTAATCGTCAAGATACAAATGGGGTTTAAGATGAAATCAAGTGGCAACTTGAAGAATTGTTTAGTTTCATATGTTATAATCAATATTTTAATTCATTTTTAATTGTCCAATCTCATTAGTCTACGGTCGATAATTCACAGTTAACAGTCCAGTAATTCATATATAGTTTAATATATTATATTCGAATTAATTAATATGTGTCGTGACTCGTATACGTCTCAGACTCGATCACAACTCAAAGTATATATATTATTATAGAATCAACCTCAACCCTGTATAGAGAACTCAATCATTACTGCATATAGAGTGTCTATGGTGATTCCAAATAATATATATAGATGCGTCGATATGATATGTAAAAACTTTGTATACCTGTCCCGATATTTATAGTGCGTAAAATAAATAACAGAAATTAAATGACGATAAATGAAATTGCGAGAATGTAAATTGCGATAATTAAATTGCTATAAATAAAGTGTAATCAGTTAGCTGGGAACAATTAGCTGGGAACAGTTAGCGTGGATTCTTAACAAAATTTCTCATGGTTAATATGTTTGTTTCTAACAAATTTTATTTTGTCAAATGTTTTCTTCATTATGCCACTTGTTGGATTCTGATAAGTCAAAATCCAAATATGAAATTGAATAAAAATGGTTATTTTGCAGTGAACGGATATGTATATCGTTGTTTGTAAATAGGATAGTAAATGACTGTTGAATCAGATTCGAAGAATGTACAGTGTAACTTATTAATGTGAAATCTAAATATTCCTCGAGTATTACCTACCCGTTAAAATATTTTCACCATTAACAGTTTGTACAATAAAAATTTTGATTACAATCTTTATGAAAACATATATACATATATATTTTCTTCAGACGTAATCATGGATTTAATGAGTCAATGTGGTATTAAACTCATTTGCTTTTCGGTTGGAACTAGAATAAATAATCTCTAAAACTTTAGAGATTACATATTCGCCATGTCGAACGAAGATAAATGAGGTAGAACGATACGTAAAACGAAGATCATACTCAAAGTACAGATGATGATATTGAAGCATGGATTGTTGATGGTACTGGTGCTGTTATTGATTGTACTGTTGGTGCCGGTGATGTTGCTGAAGCTGGTACATTTTACACCATATTCTCCGAATTGATTATTCGAGCGCGAAGTTTGTTGACTTATTACTCCAGGATGATTGTCGGTCAGAACGAGCGGATGAATAAGGTTTAGAATTATGGATAGAATATAATCTTGTCGAGTTACCCCGGAAATGAGACTGAAAATGGTGTCTCGAATAGGTTCGCCGGTAAACGCTTAAGGTTCATTGTCAAGAGGTGAATTCGGTTGGTGGAAGGGATTGCCTTCTGCGCGTTTCCATTAATTAAGTCGACTACGAACCCATCAGATGAATTGATAATGGCTGATTGGTTGATTCATGCTGATGACGCTGTTTTCGGAGCTTAGGTGAACATCTATGTCGGAATAGCTGTCGGAATAACTATCGGAATAGCTATCGGAATCTGAGGGACTCGAACTGGTTTAGGGATTCATCCCGTACAATCAAATGAAGGATTTTCGATAAGAAATAGATTATAGGATATATATTAGTACCCTGCAGTACATAATTTACATATGCATATATAATACTAAAATCCCATAAGTTACGGAGGAATCTACGGAAGCTGTCAGGCATCGGTAACAATAACAGGTACGCTAAGATATGAATTAGCAGATATGCTAAGATATAAATTTTTGTCTATACACTAATCATGCAATTAATGCAATAAGATGTGTCTAGACTAAGGATGATAAGCAAGTGATTCTCTAAGAATGATAAGCAGGAAATTTTCGACACGAAATGATAAGCAAAACTTTTGACATGCAGACACGGTCAAAGTCCAGACTCACTAATGCATCCTAACGACTTATCAGTTAGACACACTAATGCAGACCCGATTCACTAAGACCACCACTCTGATACCAACTAAAAGGACCCGTCCTAATCCATCTAGATGAAGTCACCAACAACTGGTTCCATTGCGATGATCGACTCCAAATAATGTCTTTAAAATGAGCAAATGCACAGCGGAATGTTTCTTTCATACCTAAGAATAAACATGCTTTAAAGTGTCAACTAAAAGGTTGGTGAGTTCATTAGTTTAACATAAATAATCATTTCATAAATTTAATAGACCACAAGATTTCATATTTCTATTTCTCATAAACATACGTCCCATGCATAGAGACAAAAATATCATTCATATGGATTGAACACCTGGTAATCGACATTCACAATATGCATTTAAGAATATCCCCATCATTCCGGGATCCTCCTTCGGACATGATTTTAAATTTCGAAGTACTAAAGCATCCGGTACTTTGGATGGGGCTTGTTAGACCCGATAGATCTATCTTTAGATTTCGCGTCAATTAGGGTGTCTGTTCCCTAATTCTTAGATTACCAGACTTAATAAAAAGGAGCATATTCGATTTCGATAATTCAATCATAGAATGTAGTTTCACGTACTTGTGTCTATTTCGTAAAACAGTTATAAAAACAGCGCATGTATTCTCAGTCCCAAAAACATATATTACAAAAGCATTTAAAAAGGGATTAATGAAACTCACCTAATGTATTTTGTAGTAAAAATACATATGACTATATTGAACAATGCATGGGTTGGCTTCAGATTCACTAACCTATATCATTTATATATTTATTAATACACATAATTGTAATTGAATAAATATATATATAGATTTACTAGTTATATCCTTTTTATATTAATAATATATATATTTCATATATTCATTTGGCACATAAAAATATTAAGTTTGTTGTGTTATATGTATTAATTATATTTATATATCAATATCATTTGGTTGTTAAATTTGTATTTTAATAATACTAAATTAATACTTTAGGTGATAACAATAATAATAATGATAATACTAATAATAATGATAATAGTATTATTAATTCTATAAACGAAAATATTAATGATAGTTTTTATAATAAATCTCATAGTAATGGTAAAAAAATAAAATAATAGTTTTGATAATAATACCTAATACTCAATAATAACAACAATAGTTATAACAATCTTTTTACTAGTGATAATTTTAATAATAATACATTTTGTTAATAACAATAATAAAATTTACATATTTAGTTTCTAAAACAATAATTAAAGTTTCTAAAGCATCAATTCATAACCCCTAATTATAATATTAGTAGTAATATTTATATTAATATTAATTATAATAATAATATTTGGTGATAATACTAGTACTAGTAGTAATAATGATATTAGTATTAATGATAATCACAATACTACTAGTAAGTCATAATGATAACATAACAATACAAGTAATAATAATAAGAATTAATAATAATAACAATAATAATAATAATAATAAAAATAATAATAATAATGAAATTTTGAAGCTACCTTTAAGAGAAATCGTCCAAAGAAAAAAAATAAACCGCCCCATCAGGGACTCGAACTCAAGACCTCCTGGATACACTCAACACCCTCAAACCGTCCCTCCATCCGTTTCTATCTGCTTTTCTTTGTAATTAAACTCTTTTAACCCATGTTATTCGTCCGTTTAAAAGGCCAACCCAAAAATCGGCCCAATGAAAACAAAGCCGAAGTCTTCACAGGATCACAACCCAACAGTAACTTTTGTTATTAAAAAGAAAATTAAAGTTGTATCCTAGTATCGAACCTAGGACCTCTCGCTCAAACACTCTTATTCTTAAACACTGCTCCACTTAACAATTTCTGTTTTACTACTGAATTAAAATCATATCAACCATCATTCTTAACCTTATCATACCATCATCATCATCGACCTTTATCACCATCATCATCAAAATCATATCGTCTGCAACAAACGTATCATCATCATCGAATCTTACACCAACTTCCTATATATATTAATATAGTAATATTATCATTAGAGTTTATAATAATAATAATAATAATAATAATAATAATAATAATAATAATAATAATAATAATAATAATAATAATAATAATAATAATAATAATATTAATAAAAATATTAATAATATTAATTAATATTAATAATAATAATAATAATAATAATTAATAAACATAATAAAAATAACGAATAAAGAAATCTATACCATTAGAAAAGATCAAGTGGGATCCTGATGTAAAATACAAAAGAGGCCACGACATATTTAGATCTGGGATCATTATATCCCATCTCTCTTCCTCCTCATCGAAGAAAAAAAATATATCATCTTCAATTATCTTATTAACTTGATCGTTATCATCATCTATTATGATCTTCATCACCATGATTTGATCTTCATTCCACAATCACCATCATCATCACTATCGTGTAATCATCTTCAAAGCTTCATCGTCTTTATCATCACATCCACATTATTCTCAATATAATAGATGACAGGAGCAAATTAAGAAGATGAAACGTGATCATGGCAACGAGCAAACGGTGGCATGTGATGTTAATAACCGAAACAGAATTAATAAGTGGTGGTGGATATGGGTTTCGGGCAGAGAGAGAGAGAGAGTTGATGAGAGAAAGATGTGGAAGTTTAGTGGTGGTTGTAGGTGAAAGTGGTCACGGTGTTGGTACCATTGGTGTGGTGGTTCACGTATAGGTGGAGATGGTGACCGAATAATCATAAATGAAACACAAGGTGATGGTGGTTCTATGGTGTCTCCGGTGGTGGATAAAGGTGGTTTGAGGTGGAACCGGTTGTTGGATGAACTTGGTTGTTCATGGTTATGATCCACGATGATGATGGTGGTCGAGGTGGTTTCAGTGTGTATTAATCGTGTGTTGTTTAGAGTACATCTACCATAGATGGTTGTATATTATGTATGTCCCAAAAAGAAGGAAAAGAAACAAAAAAAAATGAGTCATGATGTATGTTCTGATTATTTGAAAAGAAGGTTATAATGGAAACTTTTAATTTTCTGTTTACATAAATAAATAAATTGTAATTATTGTACAAGTAGAAATTTGAGAAAAACACTTGTACATTGTTACTGTCACTATTGGTTTTAACATTAAGATAAGATAAAGAAGGTATGTGCAGATTCCCTTTCAAAGTAGTTTGTCTAAATGTAATATATATAATATATGTAATTGGTTAGTGGGATAAGAATCTCAATCAACAACAGTAAGTTCAAATATCAATTTGACATAGTAATAAGGAAAATTCTCAATTTATAATAGTGAAGCTATCGACCTTTGTCATATTCAGTTGACATCTAAAATTACGAATATTATATCGTGTCCATTGCTATATAGTTAATATATAAAAGTGTTCCTAAAAATTCTAATTTTTTTTAATTAACTATATTTATCTACTTTGATCATTATGGTATAAAATTCAGTCATTAATTTAATAAATAAATAGTACATCAACTGTCCCTCTCATTTATGAGTAAAATGTAAAAAGTGCTCAAATTTAGCAATTAGCTCCCAAATATATTTTTAATAAGTCTATAATTTATATTACTCATTTTTGGATCACCGTTTATTTTAAATCACATAAGTTCGTATATAACTTGTTTAATATCGATCGAAACATCAAGCGAGTAATACAATCCTTTAATATTTATTTTTAATATACTTTATTTATTTATATAGATATATTTTAAATAATAATTATTATAATATCCTACCTATTTTATTAATAACAATAACATATAATACCTCAAATTATATTTCAAATTATTATATATATATATATACACACACACACACACACACATATCTATTTACAATTAATTGTTCGTGAATCGTCGATAATAATCAAAGGTCAATTGAATTCATGAAACAGTTCAAAAATGTTGAGACTCAACTTACAGACTTTGCTTATCGTGTCGAAATCATATAAAGATTAAGTTTAAATTTGGTCGGAAATTCCTGGGTCATCACAGTCTATGCGCCTATTTTGTTTTGGTATATGTTTTATGTGTGCAGTACAACTTTAGATCAAGGGGAAGTCAACAACAAGAAGAACCTTCCCACCGGTACCGAGAAGAACAAGATTCTTCAGATGAACAAAATTCTCCACCAAATGAATGACAATCTTCACCCGAAGGATCACCGGATCAAAATGATCCAAGGGTTTGGTTAGCTTATGTCCGGGATCATCCGGATTATGCAAGTGCATATAATTGGGTAGCGAATAAATCATGTGATGCCACTTGGTATTTTAACCCGGCTCCATTGGTTGAAGCAAGGGAATATGATAGAGTGTCGAGAATGTTGGAGGTTAAATACCGGCTTTTAACTGGCAGATTAATAACAATCAGGGCATGGGAAAGAATTATGGGATTCAATGATGTCATATACCCGGAATTATGCAAAGAATTCATAGCATCTTTACGTTTTGATCTCATTATGGACCCAACAAATCAAAACTTCATGAGATTTCGTTTAGGTGGAATCGATCGGGCACTTAGTCAAATTGAGTTTGCCCGACTATTTGATCTGTATATCGAACTAGATGATGCCCAACTCAATGCTTACTTACGGTCAGCCGGGTATTATGACGATTCTTATGATCCACGCCCATTTTGGAACGATATGAGCGACACTCAATTCTCCTCTAGCCGAAGCAAGTTCACCGATATAAATGATAAAGACAAAAGAATGCTTCATCGACTAGTTGCATGTACGTTTAATGCAAGAAAACATGGCACAAATAAGGTAACACGTC
Source organism: Rutidosis leptorrhynchoides (assembly GCF_046630445.1). Lineage (NCBI taxonomy): Eukaryota > Viridiplantae > Streptophyta > Magnoliopsida > Asterales > Asteraceae > Rutidosis > Rutidosis leptorrhynchoides. Next base: position 670,389,020 of record NC_092333.1, on the reverse strand, counting down.
AAGATGTTTTTCTTGTAGACAAAATCTACAACCAAAGTAGTGTCGACATTCCATCTACTTTGGCGGATTATCTTGACAATTCGCGGGGAGATAGAGGGTTGAATCAGATTGTTGGTGGGCATTACATCACCCAGATTGCCAGGCATTTTGGTGTCGATTTCTCTCGATTGATTCCAAACAGTATAACAATAAAGCCTTTAAGCAAGACTTATTATCTGAATGCAGAATTTTTGAGCTATAATAATCATCAAAGGCTTATTCCATTTGTCCTGAGGGTAAACGAACCACCACGTGCCCATGATCATGAAGCGGGTGGTAGCGGTGTTGGAAGAGATGATGTGGAGGGAGAGGTTCGCATGGAAGAACCTGAAACTGAAGAAGAGTTACCACAAGCTCAAAGGCGAAGGCGTAGGCGGACATAAAGGTCAAGGGAAGAAGAGTTGGAGGAAGCGATTTCCGGTTTTCATGATATGAGGGTAGGTTATCAGCACAGGGATAACCAATATGAGGAACAAAGGCAACAATTTAACCAATATCATGAAGAACAACGTGAGCATAATAGGGCGGTAAGGTATGACCAAAGGTGGGGGAATTACAGGGCCGATTGGCTTTGCCATAATGTTGATTTATATATGCAAAACCCACAAGAATATTATGCTACTTCCTACCAACATCCGACCTATTACAACACCCCATACCGAATTCTAAGTCCTCCATTATATGAGGAACAGGCGGCCATGCAAGATGCTCAAAGACGCTTTGAGGAGCAATACCCGCAGGGAAGACCTAGGAATGATGGTTCGGGAACCTACTCCGGCTGGCCTTTTGGTAACTTCTTTGGTGACAATTAGAGGGCTCATGTGCCCTATTTGGTAATGTTTGGTAACATTTGGTAATTTTTCAGAATTGTTTCTTTTAAGACAATGGTGTGTAATAATTAGAATATTTATGTTGTACGCTTAACATTTGTGGTGGTTGTGTTACATACACCAATTTTATCTAATCTATTTTGTGTGTTTGTTTATTTCTTATTGTTAAGGTTTAGTGATGCTGTCATTAAGTTCAGCGAAGTACAATCAATTGGGAATTTGTGATGGAGATCAAGGAATGAACGATGTTCTTATGCTAGCATTAAGTTCAGCGCCATCGCTCACCTACATTTCACGATCTCCGGCTTTATGCCAAGGTTTTTCGAACTCTTTTCACACTAATGCCCTCGTGAATTTTTAAATTATTTCTGATTTTAAGTAATGAGGGCCTTACTTAATCTTAAGTGTGGGGGAGGTGGTAATTCTCTCGGATATGCAATACAACTTGGCTTATTGTCGCATTTTATGAAAAATTTTATATTTTTGAACTTAAAGTATTAGCGAAAAAGCCAAGTGTGGGGGATATTACTAATCTTTTCGAATTATTATCACAAATTTTTGCAAAGTTAAAATGATTAAAGTACTTTTGGCTTGGAAATAAAAGAAATAAAAGTCACTGAACGAAAAGGATGAATCAAGTTCATCCCTTAAGGAAGTAAAGTCTTCCAAAACGACACACTTGCTAACTTATGTTAGAAGATGTAGTCCAGAACAGCTGTAGGTTGACGAAAAAACTTGAAAAGTCATCTCTATCATCGGCTGGAAATCCTCCTCACCTCAGCATCAAACAGGATTTTTGGTGGTCAGACTTATCCTAACCATGAGATGGATCCGTCTCGTACAATGGAGGGGGCACATTGCAAATTAGCTTTTAAGACTAATGAATCTAATCCCCAGATGGATGATCTCTGTAAAGATCAACCGCATCTATGTTTGACCGCGGTCAACATACATATGCCATAAAAAATTGAGGTGTGCAAACTCATGGTTCACCGATGATATTTGGACACGATATAAATTTCTTCTAAAACTTATGCTATTTTATGAACTATATTGTGTAAAACCATTTTTAGGGCGCCCGGTTAAGAGTTCCATGATACTACAATCATGGGGGCGGATAGCTTGCTAATCGCTGACTGAGACTTCGGTTTTCAGTTACCCTCTACCGGAATTTGAGGTTAAAATCGGAAAACGTGTTTAGTTTAAAAACTAGCATTGACATTTTTAAAATCTTAAAATGTTTTCTCAAAGATCCAATTTTCCCTAAGGATCCAAACTTTTAAAAGAACTTTCACCAAAGTTCGTCTCTCCCAAATAAATCCAAATGTGTGCGTGTGTTTCATAAATTGTGTGTGTACCTAAATGAGTGTGCATTCCATTTGTGTTTTATGGGTTTCATATAGCGTGAGTTTGTGTGTGTTTTGGGTGATTCGTGTGATTTTTGTAATTTGTACCTCAAATAATGCGTGTGATTCATTGATATTTGTGTTTTGTATATGAATGATTAGAACAAGACTTGCTTGAGGACAAGCAAGAGTTAAGTATGGGGGATTTTGATATTACTCAAATTAGTCATATCTTTAGTCGTAATATCGCGTCCTATTATTATTTATTTCATATGTAAACATAGTAATTCCGTTTGTATTTCATAGTATTGTAATATAGTCTAGAATCATTGTAAACTTGAAGAAATATGAAGATTATGTATGATAACAGCTCAGAGATCAAAAACAAGACCAGAAACCCAAAGACAGAAGAGTGTGCTCAGCGCACCACAAAATGTGCGCTCAGCGCACCACAAAATGTGCGCTCAGCGCACATTGCATAAATTTGATCAGAGGATTTCTTGGCCAAAACCAAAGTGCGTCAAGCGCACTTTTTGATGGTGCGCGCCGCGCACAGTGGTGTGCTCAGCGCACCCATACGCGCACTTTTAACAGAAAAGAAGATTTGAACGTGCGTTGTCGAGCTTTAAAAGAAAAAGTGAAGTAGGTGAGAGTGCGCTCAGCGTACCCTTACTGTACGCGCCGCGCACAGTGCTTTTCACCAACTTTTTAGCTTATTTAATTCCATTTCTAGTTTCATTTCAAGAGTACCAATTTCCTTTCTGTTCAGAGACGAAAACATACGATTCAAAGCAGTTCTTGGGCTTATCAAAGTGCATCTAAGCACTCAAATCATTGAAGAATCCAAGATCATTCAAGAGCTTCATCCAAGATTACTCCTAAAAGGTTAATCTTGTATTTACAATGAATTTTATCTTTGTTACTGTTGTGTTTAAGTTTTCAAGCATGATTGTTGGCTAGTCCATTTTATGTTCATCTAGATAGATAACCGAGATGTTGAATGTTTACTATTGATTGATTGTAATTATGCATGATAGTTTGATGTTTGAATACAAGGACCATTCTTGTTAAGTTTAATCCTTTCGATTCAACTAGTTGATATGTTCATTTGATTAAGAAACATTATCTTGTTAAGTTAATGTATTGATTTACACCTAGTGACATGTGTTTATCCGTCTTTTACCAAAAGGGATAAGTTGAGTTCAAATGGTTAATTTACATAAGAATGTAAGAACGACTCTTGTAGATACTTTGGAATAGCTTAATTAGTATGTGTAATTGTCTAGGAGAATGACCAATTCCTTATAATCTATTATACACACTTTCAACTACCTAGTTCCATCAATTAATATGTGTTAGTGATTTGCCTTATCTAGTGACATTTATAGGGATCTTATTATAACACTTAGTTAATTATTTGGGTTGGGTGAATTGAGCATTTAACCGGACCAAGGGAATGAACTAAGTTAAACCTTTAGTTGATATAGGAGTGGATCATGTACAACACACCATTGACTTGATCATTCTTCAAGTCTTCAAACTAGTTGAATTAGTTGATTACAAATAGGAGGTCTTAGATGACAAGAACATCACTTGCATCATGTAATCCCGTTTGAGTGTTTGCGCAAGACTACTCTTGGTGAATCAATTAATTAGTTCTCGTGCATAACCAATCAATCCGATCTTAATCCTAAATAACATTCAACATTAAGGGTAAAAAGTCTAGATGAGCATATTTCTTTAATTTGAATTCAAAACTATCTCTCTGTTTTCCTAAACTAAAAATACCAAAATTATTGTCTTTTTAATCTTATTCATTACTTGATTCGCCTATCGTAAAAGGGCAAACCAAAATATATCTTGTACTTGTAATTTTCTTAGTTGATCACAATTTAGTCTATAATCCTAATTTGATTTAGATACTGTCCTTGGAACGATACACGGATTTTACCATTTACTATACTACTACACGATCGGGTATACTGCCCGTTAGTGTGTAGCAATCTCTAATCGGTATTTTTCCATACTATTTCATACGATAAATCATATACCACATTTTGCACATCAGTAGTTAACTTTTTCTTTAACAATTGAAACGCTTTCTCTTGTTCATCCTTCCATTCAAATTTCCTCCCTTTATGCGTTAATACAGTCAAGGGTTTTGCTATTCTGGAAAAATCTTGGATGATCCTTCTGTAGTAACCAGCTAGTCCTAAAAATTGGCGTATATGCTTCGGAGTTTTCGGGGTTTTCCACTTTTCAACGGTTTCAAGCTTTGCTGGATCCACCTGAATACCTTCTTTGTTCACTATGTGACCGAGGAATTGAACTTCTTCCAACCAAAATGCACACTTTGAAAACTTAGCGTACAGTTTTTCTTTTCTTAGTAACTCTAGCACTTTTCTCAAATGTTCTTCGTGCTCTTGATCATTCTTCGAGTAAATAAGTATGTCATCGATGAAAAAAATGATAAACTTATCAAGATATGGCCCACACACTCGGTTCATGAGGTCCATGAACATAGCTGGTGCGTTAGTCAATCCAAACGGCATAACCATAAACTCGTAATGACCGTAACGCGTTCTAAAAGCAGTCTTCGGAATGTCATCCTCTTTCACCCGCATTTGATGATATCCAGAACGTAAATCGATCTTCGAATAAATCGACGAGCCTTGTAGTTGATCAAATAAGTCGTCGATTCTCGGTAATGGGTAACGGTTCTTGATGGTAAGTTTGTTCAACTCTCGGTAGTCGATACACAACCTGAATGTACCATCTTTCTTCTTGACAAACAGAACAGGAGCTCCCCATGGTGATGTACTTGGTCGAATGAAACCACGCTCTAAAAGTTCTTGTAACTGACTTTGTAATTCTTTCATTTCGCTGGGTGCGAGTCTGTATGGAGCACGAGCTATTGGTGCAGCTCCTGGTACAAGGTCTATTTGAAATTCAACGGATCGATGTGGGGGTAATCCCGGTAATTCTTTTGGAAATACATCGGGAAATTCTTTTGCGACGAGAACATCACTGATGTTCTTTTCTTCAGGTTTAACTTCCTCGATGTGTGCTAGAATGACGTAACAACCTTTTCTTATTAGTTTTTGCGCCTTCAAACTACTAATAAGATTTAACTTTGCGTTGTTCTTTCCATTAAAGGTTTTCCTTTTTCACGCATAATGCGAATCACATTTTTGTAACAAACGACCTCTGCTCTCACCTTTTTCAACCAGTCCATGCCAATTATTACATCTAAACTCCCTAACTCGACTGGTATTAAATCAATTTTAAACATTTCATCCCCCAGTTTAATTTCTCTATCCCGACATATATTATCTGCTGAAATTAATTTACCGTTTACTAATTCGAGTAAAAATTTACTATCCAAAGGCGTCAATGGGCAACTTAATTTAGCACAAAAATCTCTACTCATATAGCTTCTATCCACACCCGAATCAAATAAAACATAAGCAGATTTATTGTCAATAAGAAACGTACACGTAACAAGCTCCGGGTCTTCCTGCGCTTCTACCGTATTAATATTGAAAACTCTTTCGCGACCCTGCCCATTAGTATTCCCCTGATTAGGGTGATTACTTCTAATGTGGCCCGGTTTTCCACATCCATAACAAACAAAGGCGGCATTACTTGTTCTGACATTATCTGTTCTTTTATTTCTGTTATTCTTTGGGCCGTAGACCTCACACTTTCTCGCACCATGGCCAGTTCTTTTACACTTGGTGCAAAATGTCGTGCAGAACTCATTCTGGTGGTACTCTTCACACCTTTGGCATTTTTGGTTTTTGTTGCCATTGTTGTTGTTGAGATTGTTGTTGGGATTGTTGTTGTTGTTGAAACGATTGTTGTAGTTGTTGTTGTTGTTGGGATGTTTGTTGTAGTTATTGTTCGGATTACGGTTATTGTTGCAATTGTTATGATTGTTATTGTGATTATGGTTGTGATTGTTGTTGTTGTTTTTGTTGTTGTTATTGTTGTTGTTGTATTGGTGACCCTTGTCACTGGTTTCTTCCCACTTTCTCTTGAGTTGTTTCGTGTTGGCTTCTTCGACCGCCTGCTCTTTAATTCTTCCCTCAATCTGATTTATGAGTTTATGAGCCATTCGACTTACCTTTTGTATGGAAGCGGGCTCGTGTGAACTCACATATTCTTGAATCCTTACTGGTAACCCTTTTTATAAACGCGTCGATCTTCTCTTCTTCATCTTCGAATGCTCTCGGACACAATATGCACAACTCTGTGAATCGTCGTTCATATATGGTAATGTCGAACCCTTGTGTTCGTAACTCTCTAAGTTCTACCTTGAGCTTATTGACTTCTTTTATAGGACGGTACTGCTCGTTCATCAATTGCTTGAATGCCGACCACGGTAGTGCATAAGCAGTTTTTTGTCCTACATGTTCAAGATAGGTGTTCCACCACGTTAACGCAGTACCTGTGAAGGTATGCGTAGCGTACTTAACTTTGTCCTCTTCAGTACACTTACTTATGGCAAACACCGATTTGACTTTCTCGGTCAACCGTTTCAATCCAATTGGTCCTTCGGTTCCATCAAATTCCAAAGGTTTACAGGCAGTGAATTCTTTGTAGGAGCATCCTACACGATTTCTTGTGGAATTAGTTCCACTGCTAGATCTAGAGTTATTGTTATTTTGAATCGCAGCCTGTACTGCGGCTATGTTCGCAGCAAGGAAAACACGGAAATCTTCCTCACTCATGTTCAAGTTCTGACGAGTCGTCGGTGCCATTTCCTTCAAAAATAGCCAAAAGAATTTGAGTTAATCATATAGAATTTAAGAGTAGTCAATAGTATTTCGTAGCATTATATGAACTTATTTATAAAAGATTTTTCTTCATATTAACATTTTATAGTTTTAATTCGGGTAGTAACTACCCGTTAAGTTTATACTTACTAGCTACTATACAATTCAACTACTACGCTTCTATATGAAAAACTTATTACAATAATATTTCGCGTTCAAACTTTTATACAATATTTTACAAACATACAATACCACTTATAATACATATAGGATGAAATATAACACATAACAACTTTGCTACACGGCAGCTATAAAGGTAATTCTAATTAATACGCAAGTTGTTCAGCAAAGGCAATAAAGACACGTAATTCATAAGTCCAGAAACAAGTAATACATTCTGGTTTTACTAAAACAACTTCCCATCCTTGGTCTTGTGGAAAGTAACCGTTATAACCATTGGCTAGGCAGTATGTTGTAATGTCGTCAAAAGGACGAGGGTTTCGTAATGTCCTACAGCCCCGTAATAATCTAAAAACCTTGTTTCTCACCCCAACTACTGAATCCGTCACTTGTGGGAAGGTTTTATTTAAAAGTTGTAATTCGATGTTCTTTTTCTCATTTTGGTAAGAAGCGAACATCACTAACCCGTAAGCATAACATGCTTCTTTATGTTGCATGTTAGAAGCTCTTTCTAACTCACGAAATCCTATGTTAGAATATGTTGAGTCAAAATAGGTTCTTAACCCATAGCGTAAAATTGCATTTGGGTTCTCCGCATTTAACGCTTTAAAGAAAACACGGCGTAACTTACGATCTCTCCAATGTGATATACCCCACCTATCAAAGGAAAGCCTTTTATAAACTATGGCATTTCTGGAAAGTCTTTCAAATGTTTGACAAGTTAATTTCTCCATAACTAAATGTGCTGATGAATTCTGACCGACTCTAGACAAGATTTCCTCAATCATATCCTCTGGTAGGTCTTCTAAAATATTCGGTTGTCTACCCTTAACGTCCATTTTGTTTTTATACTGTAAAATAGACAAGGATTAGATTCGTAAAAGATAATTAACAAACAATATAAGCAATTTTTACATAGAACATAAAAGTACAAGCACACTACAATACATATAATACACAACATGATTACAACCCTCTAATCTGAATCACTGGTTTCTTCTTCTTCGAACTTGGTTCGTTTTCCTAATTTTCTAGAGATATATGGTGTTCCTCTAATACGAGCCTTCGTTTTCCACAATAGTTTAGAAAAACCTGGTGGTTTAGAGGTTCCCGGGTTATTGTTACAATTTAGGAAATACGGATGTTGCCGATACATATAAAGTTCATCGGGGTTGGAATCAGGTTTCTCTATTTTTATACCTTTTCCCCTATTATTTTATTTTGCTTTGTTAAATTGGGTCGAGGTAATTTCTATAACATCATCGGAATCCTCATCGGGATCCGATTCATCGAAAAATTGGTAATCTTCCCAATATTTTTCTTCCTCGGCGGAAACACCATTGACCATTATTGACTTTGGTACGTTGGTTGAGGATTTTCTTTTATTTAACCAATTTACTGTAGGTATCAATATTTCTTCCTCCGAAACCTCTTCTTCTTCTTCCAGTTCTTCCTCCTCCGGTTCCTCCTCTTTCGGTTCCTCTTCTTCCGGTTCCTCCTCTTCCGGTTCCTCCTCTTCCGGTTCCTCCTCTTCCGGTTCCTCCTCTTCCGGTTCTTCTTCGGGAATTTGTGAATCTTCCCAAATTATATTTGACTCTTCATTATTATTAGGTGAGTCGATGGGATTTGTACTAGTGGTAAACATCTATCACACAATATCAAACACATTAAGAGGTTAATATATCATATAATATTTACATGTTAATAATATATAGTTTCCAACAAAGGTGTTAAGCAATTTTTTTTTAAAGAAAACACGGTCGAAGTCCAGACTCACTAATGCATCCTAACAAACTCGGTAAGACACACTAATGCAAAAATTCTGGTTCTCTAAGACCAACGCTCGGATACCAACTGAAATGTCCCGTTTATATTGATTGTAAACGTTCCATATTAATTGATTTTGTTGCGAGGTTTTAACCTCTATATGAGACATTTTTCAAAGACTGCATTCATTTTTAAAACAAACCATAACCTTTATTTTATCGACAAGGTTAAAAGGACACCACCTAGATTATCGAGAAATGATAATCTAAAAATATCACACTTACACATTACCAATACATATTGGTTTACAATATTAATATGTTACAACAAAGTAAATCTCGAATGCAGTTTTAAACAATATTATACAAACATGCTGACACCAAACCTTGTCCATATTTTAGTATGCAACAGCAGAAGCTCTTAATAATCACCTGAGAATAAACATGCTTTAAACGTCAACAAAAAATGTTGGTGAGTTATAGGTTTAACCTATATATATCAAATCTTAATAATAATAGACCACAAGATTTCATCTTTCAATAATATACAATATGTATAAAAATCATTTATATGGTGAACACCTGGTAACCGACATTAACAAGATGCATATAGAATATCCCCATCATTTCGGGACACCCATCGGACATGATAAAATCGAAGTACTAAAGCATTCCAAATTCCAGAATGGGGGTTGTTAGTTCTCGTAGATCTACCTTTAGGATTCGCGTCATTTAGGAGCCAGTTCCCTAATTCTTAGGCTACCAAGCTAAAAGGGGTATATTCGATTTCGATCATTCAAACATAAAATGTAGTTTCACATACTTGTATCTATTTTGTAAAACATTTATAAAACTGCATGTATTCTCATCCCAGAAATATTAGATTTTAAAAGTGGGACTATAACTCACTTTCACAGATTTTTACTTCGTCGAGAAGTAAGACTTGGCCACTGGTCGATTCACGAACCTATAACAAATATGTACATATATATCAAATTATGTTCAAAATATAATTACAACATTTTTTATTACGTTGATGATTTGAGTTTATTAAGTCAGTTGTCCTCGTTAATAACCTACAACTAGTTGTCCACAGTTAGATGTACAGAAATAAATCGATATATATATATATATATATATATATATATATATATATATATATATATATATATATATATATATATATATATATATATATATATATATATATATATATATATATATATATATATATATATATATATATATATATATATATATATATGTATATTATCTTGAATCAATCCACGACCCAGTGTATACACGTCTCAGGCTAGATCACAACTCAAAGTATATATATTTTTGGAATTAACCTCAACCCTGTATAGCTAACTCAAACATTATTGCATATAGAGTGTCTATGGTTGTTCCAAATAATATATATACATGGGTCGATATGATATGTCAAAACATTTGCATACGTGTCTATGGTATCCCAAGATTACATAATATATTAGAATACATGTATAATACAATAAGTTAGCTATGATATGATTAATATAGATTTGTTACCAATTTTCACGTAGCTACAACTAGCAAAATTATCCAATCTTGTTTTACCCATAACTTCTTCGTTTTAAATCCGTTTTGAGTGATTCAAGTTGCTATGGTTTCATATTGAACTTAAGTTTATGAAACTAAAAAGAAAAAGTATAAGTTTATACTCAGAAATAAAGGTTACAAGTCGTTTTTGTAAAGGTAGTCATTTCAGTCGAAAGAACGACGTCTAGATAACCATTTTGGAAAACATACTTCCACTTTGAGTTTAAGCATGATTTTTGGATATAGTTTCATGTTGATAAGAAAAATCATTTTCCCAGAAGAACAACTTTTAAATCAAAGTTTATCATAGTTTTTAATTAACTAACCCAAAACTGCCCGCGGTGTTACTACGACGGCGTATATCCGGTTTTACGGTGTTTTCAGGTTTTAAATCATTAAGTTAGCATATCATATAGATAAAGGAACATGTTTCTAGTTGATTTTAAAAGTCAAGTTAGAAGGATTAACTTTTGTTTGCGAACAAGTTTAGAATTAACTAAACTATGTTCTAGTGATTACAAGTTTAAACCTTCGAATAAGATAGTTTTATATATATGAATCGAATGATGTTATGAACATCATTACTACCTCAGGTTTTGTGGATAAACCTACTGGAAATGAAAAAAATAGATCTAGCTTCAAAGGATCCTTCGATGGCTTGAAAGTTCTTGAAGTAGAATCATGACATGAAAACAAGTTTAAGTAAGATTTCCACTCGAAATAAGATTGTTAAAGTTATAGAAATTGAATCAAAGTTTGAATATGAGTATTACCTTGTATTAGAAAGATATATTACTGTAAATAAGAAAGATTTCTTGAGGTTGGATGATCACTCAAAGTGGATTTGCAAGATTGGAAGTAAGCTAGCAAACTTGGAAGTGTTGTTGGTGTGTTCTTGAGTAGTTGTTTTATAACTTGGTTTATGTATGGATTTATGAACAAGATTGAGCTAGATTTTAATGAAGATGATGAAGAACACTTAGAATAATGGAAGAACACTTGAGAGAGAGTAGTTTGATTCAAGAAAATTGAAAAATGAATGTGTTTATAGTGATGCTATTACACGTGAATTAGGATGCCAATATAGTCTTCATTAGTTTGTAATCTTATGAGATATTTCATGCTTGATGTTAAATGATGGTTCCCACATGGTTAGGTGACTCACATAGGCTGCTAAGATCTGATCATTGGAGTGTATATACCAATAGTAAATACATTTAGAAGCTGTGTATTGTATGAGTACAAATATGAGTGCATACGAGTAGAATTGTTGATGAAAATGAATGAGGATGTAATTGTAAGCATTTTTGGTAAATAGAAGTATTTTGAGAAGTGTCTTGAAGTCTTTCAAAAGTGTATGAATACATATTAAAACACTAGATGTATATATATTTTAACTGAGTCGTTAAGTCATCGTTAGTCGTTACATGTAAGTGTTGTTTTGAAACCTTTAAGTTAACGATCTTGTTAAATGTTATTAACCCATTGTTTATTATATCTAATGAGATGTTAAATTATTATATTATCATGATAATATGATGTATTAATATATCTTAATATGATATATATACATTTAAAGGTTGTTACAACGATAATCGTTACATATATGTCTCGTTTCGAAACCCTTAAGTTAGTAGTCTTATTTTTACATATGTAGTTCATTGTTAATATACTTAGTGAGATACTTACTTATCATAATATCATGTTAACTATATATATATATATATATATATATATATATATATATATATATATATATATATATATATATATATATATATATATATATATATATATATATATATATATATATATATATATATATATCCATATATATGGCATCATATAGTTTTTACAAGTTTTAACGTTCGTGAATCACCGGTCAACTTGGGTGGTCAATTGTCTATATGAAACTTATTTCAATTAATCAAGTCTTAACAAGTATGATTGCTTAACATGTTGGAAACACTTAATCATGTAAATATCAATTTCATTTTATATATATATATATATATATATATATATATATATATATATATATATATATATATATATATATATATATATATATATATATATATATATATATATAAACATGGAAAAGTTCAGGTCACTACATCGTAGCAGCTGAACGAAGTCAGCCCTTGTTTCGATCTCTATTCTTGATTGAAAACTTACTTTACTTTTTACTTATGTTGTTGAATGATGATGATACTTAAGACCTAATTTACATACTTTTAAATCTTTGGGAACGATTTACTGACTTAGTAACTTTTGACTTAGGTTGAGGACCTTTCGGACCAACTACTTGCTCACTTATCTCGTACCGACTTTACTACTTTTCACTGTGAGTTATAGCATCCCTTTTTTACTTTAACTATTTTGGGACTGAGAATACATGCGCTTTTTACGTTTTACATACTAGGCACGAGTACTTAAACTTTATATATGTATGGGTGATATAACGGCATAAACTTTCCCCTTAGCTCGGTAACATTTAGTCATTGGTTTTTGAACCGGTGAACGCAAATCTTAGATATGGATCCATAGGGTTTGACATCCCCACTCGGGCTAGTCGCGCTAGCATTTAACGGGTGTTTAATACTTCGTAAACTTACGCACTCGCCAAGTGTACTTTTAGGGGGTGATATTACGTTAAGTTAGTTACCAAGTGCCCACGGTTGAGCATATACTTTTCATACTGTTTTGAAACACTGAAATCTCGTGACCTACCTTACATTACTGTTACATTTAAACTATAGCTCATCAACATTCGTGTTGACATTTTTAAGCATGTTTTCCCAGGTTCTTAGAGGTTTGATGCTTCCGCTGTAGTAGTCTTGCTGTGTAGACTCCCGCTACTTTTGTTAGAGATAGGGGTGTTCATCGGTTCGGTTTTCGGTTTTTTGGATTATTCGGTTCGGTTTTTTCGGTTTTCAAACTGTTAAAATCAAGATCGAAAACCAAACCAAAACCGAATTCAAATATCAAAACCAAAACCAAAACCAAACCGAATTCAAATTCGGTTTTCGGTTTGGTTTTGGTTAAAACTAAATTCAACTTTCAATATCAATTTTTCAATTTTTTTCCTGCGAGATAAACAATAATATATCATACTAAACTAATATGTATAATCGAATGTATACAAGTTTACAATATGTAATAAGTTTATATTAACTTATAAAATATCATAATAAATGATCATGTATAGTAAATAGGACTGAATTTAATTTCGTGTTAATTTCGTTTATTTGTAGATATAGTCGTTAGAATTCTGTTGTAACTTCATGTAGCATCCCCCGTCTTAAAGGAAGATGCAGGGGTAATCTATTGGTTTTAATGAAAATGGTTTACTTTAAAAAAAGTAAAAAAAAAAAAACCATAAACAAACTCAATAACATAGATAAAATCGATTTGAATTGCTTATATGTATAAGAATGTGGAGATTAAGAAATTACAAAAAATATAATTTTATAATATAAATATGATTTCAAATCCGAGTAAACAAACTTTGACTTGAAAAGGTAAATTATCTACTTAAATTATATATCTAACACATATATACAATAATATTAATAACTAAATATATTTATTCAATAATATCGAAATTGAATTCGGTTTTTTATTCGGTTTCCGGTTATCCAAAATTAGAAATTTCAAAACCAAAAACCAAACCGAAAAACCTTTAATTCGGTTTTCGGTTTCGCTCGATCCGAAAACCATTTTATAAATTCGGTTTGGATTTTTTTGGATTGGTTTCAATTTAGTTTTCGGTTTAAACGGTTTTGACCAAACCGATGAACACCCCTAGTTAGAGATGTCTCTGCATGAAACGTTTACCTTGCATTCACAACTATGTTACTTTTGAAACAATGAATTTGTAATGACCATTGGGTCTCGTACTTATGTTAATTGCTTCTATTCGTAGAAGCCTACTATCGTTTGTAAAACTTTTGATGTTGGTTATGACGTCACCCTTTCTTATGAATGCAAACTTATTTTAAAACAGCATATAGTGTTTGACCTTGTATGATCCTGTTGTTGATGATCCGTACACGTTGATTTTGTACGGAGCGTCACATTACATCTGCGTTGCGTCAATTGGCGTATGGTACAGCAGCAGACATGTTTGATGAATATTTACAAATGTCGGAAGCCACATCAATAATATGTCTTAATATGTTTTGTAAGTGTGTTCTGGAACTTTATGTTGACAAATATTTGAGGAAACCAATTAGTAGCGATATAGCTCGCTTGTATAGCGTTCATGAAGAAAAGAACAGTTTCAAGGAAATGCTTGGAAGCATTGACTGCATGCATTGGAAGTGGAAAAATTGTCCAGTTGCTTGGAAAGGGCAATATACTAGCGGTCATCAAGGTCACCCAACCATCGTTCTAGAAGCAGTTGCTTCATATGATACGTGGATTTGGCATGCATTCTTCGATGCTGCGTGAAATGTCCCGTTCATATTGATTATAAACGTTCCACATTAATTGATTTCGTTGCGAGGTTTTGACCTCTATATGAGACGTTTTTCAAAGACTGCATTCATTTTTAAAAACAAACCATAACTTTTATTTTATCGACAAGGTTAAAAGGACATCACCTAGATTATCCAGAAATTATAATCTAAAATATCACACTTACACACTACCAATACATATTGGTTTACAATATTAATAAGTTACAACAAAATAAATCTCGAATGCAGTTTAAAAAAATATTATACAAGCATGCTGACACCAAATCTTGTCCATATTTTAGCATGCAACAATGGAAGCTCTTAATAATCACCTGAGAATAAACATGCTTTAAACGTCAACAAAAATGTTGGTGAGTTATAGGTTTAACCTATATATTTATCAAATCGTAATAATAGACCACAAGATTTCATATTTCAATATACATCCCATACATAGAGATAAAAATCATTCATATGGTGAACACCTGGTAACCGACCTTAACAAGATGCATATAGAATATCCCCTATCATTCCGGGACTCCCTTCGGACATGATAAATTCAAAGTACTAAAGCATCCGGTACTTTGGATGGGGTTTGTTGAATCCAATAGATCTATCTTTAGGATTCGCGTCAATTAGGGTGTCTGTTCCCTAATTCTTAGATTACCAGACTAAAAAGGGGCATATTTGGTTTAATAATTCAACCATAGAATGTAGTTTCACATACTTATGTCTATTTTATAAAACATTTATAAAACTGCATGTATTCTCATCCCAAAAATGTTAGATTTAAAAAGTGAGACTATAACTCACTTTCACAGATTTTTACTTCGTCGGGATGTAAGACATGGCCACTGGTCGATTCACGAACCTATAACAAATATGTACATATATGTCAAAGTATGTTCAAAATATATTTACAACATTTTTTATTACGTTATAATGATTTGAGCTTATTAAGTCAGCTGTCCTCGTTAGTAACCTACAACTAGTTGTCCACAGTTAGATGTACAGAAATAAAGTGATATATATTATCTTGAATCAATCCACTGAAATATCCCGTTCTTATTGATTAAAAACGTTCCATATTAATTGATTTCGTTGCGAGGTTTTGACCTCTATATGAGACGTTTTTCAAAGACTGCATTCATTTTAAAACAAACCATAACCTTTATTTCATCAATAAAGGTTTAAAAAGCTTTACGTAGATTATCAAATAATGATAATCTAAAATATCCTGTTTACACACGACCATTACATAATGGTTTACAATACAAATATGTTACAACAAAAATAAGTTTCTTCAATGCAGTTTTTACACAATATCATACAAGCATGGACTCCAAATCTCGTCCTTATTTAAGTATGCGACAGCGGAAGCTCTTAATAATCACCTGAGAATAAGCATGCTTAAAACGTCAACAAAAAATGTTGGTGAGTTATAGGTTTAACCTATATATATCAAATCATAATAATAGACCACAAGATTTCATATTTCAATACACATCCCATACATAGAGATAAAAATCATTCATATGGTGAACACCTGGTAACCGACATTAACAAGATGCATATATAAGAATATCCCCATCATTCCGGGACACCCTTCGGATATGATATAAATTTCGAAGTACTAAAGCATCCGGTACTTTGGATGGGGCTTGTTGGGCCCGATAGATCTATCTTTAGGATTCGCGTCAATTAGGGTGTCTGTTCCCTAATTCTTAGATTACCAGACTTAATAAAAAGGGGCATATTCGATTTCGATAATTCAACCATAGAATGTAGTTTCACGTACTTGTGTCTATTTTGTAAATCATTTATAAAACCTGCATGTATTCTCATCCCAAAAATATTAGATTTTAAAAGTGGGACTATAACTCACTTTCACAGATTTTTACTTCGTCGGGAAGTAAGACTTGGCCACTGGTTGATTCACGAACCTATAACAATATATACATATATATCAAAGTATGTTCAAAATATATTTACAACACTTTTAATATATTTTGATGTTTTAAGTTTATTAAGTCAGCTGTCCTCGTTAGTAACCTACAACTAGTTGTCCACAGTTAGATTACAGAAATAAATCGATAAATATTATTTGAATCAATCCACGACCCAGTGTATACGTATCTCAGTATTGATCACAACTCAAACTATATATATTTTGGAATCAACCTCAACCCTGTATAGCTAACTCCAACATTCACATATAGAGTGTCTATGGTTGTTCCGAAATATATATAGATGTGTCGACATGATAGGTCTAAACATTGTATACGTGTCTATGGTATCTCAAGATTACATAATATACAATACAAGTTGATTAAGTTATGGTTGGAATAGATTTGTTACCAATTTTCACGTAGCTAAAATGAGAAAAATTATCCAATCTTGTTTTACCCATAACTTCTTCATTTTAAATCCGTTTTGAGTGAATCAAATTGATATGGTTTCATATTGAACTCTATTTTATGAATCTAAATAGAAAAAGTATAGGTTTATAGTCGGAAAAATAAGTTCCAAGTTGTTTTTGTAAAGGTAGTCATTTCAGTCGAAAGAACGACGTCTAGATGACCATTTTAGAAAACATACTTCCACTTTGAGTTTAACCATAATTTTTGGATATAGTTTCATGTTCATAATAAAAATCATTTTCTCAGAATAACAACTTTTAAATCAAAGTTTATCATAGTTTTTAATTAACTAACCCAAAACAGCCCGCGGTGTTACTACGACGGCGTAAATCCGGTTTTACGGTGTTTTTCGTGTTTCCAGGTTTTAAATCATTAAGTTAGCATATCATACAGATATAGAACATGTGTTTAGTTGATTTTAAAAGTCAAGTTAGAAGGATTAACTTTTGTTTGCGAACAAGTTTAGAATTAACTAAACTATGTTCTAGTGATTACAAGTTTAAACCTTCGAATAAGATAGCTTTAAATGTATGAATCGAATGATGTTATGAACATCATTACTACCTTAAGTTCCTTGGATAAACCTACTAGAAAAGAGAAAAATGGATCTAGCTTCAATGGATCCTTGGATGGCTCGAAGTTCTTGAAGCAGAATCATGACACGAAAACAAGTTCAAGTAAGATCATCACTTGAAATAAGATTGTTATAGTTATAGAAATTGAACCAAAGTTTGAATATGATTATTACCTTGTATTAGAATGATAACCTACTGTAAGAAACAAAGATTTCTTGAGGTTGGATGATCACCTTACAAGATTGGAAGTGAGCTAGCAAACTTGAAAGTATTCTTGATTTTATGAAACTAGAACTTTTGGAATTTATGAAGAACACTTAGAACTTGAAGATAGAACTTGAGAGAGATCAATTAGATGAATAAAATTGAAGAATGAAAGTATTTGTAGGTGTTTTTGGTCATTGGTGTATGGATTAGATATAAAGGATATGTAATTTTGTTTTCATGTAAATAAGTCATGAATGATTACTCATATTTTTGTAATTTTATGAGATATTTCATGCTAGTTGCCAAATGATGGTTCCCACATGTGTTAGGTGACTCACATGGGCTGCTAAGAGCTGATTATTGGAGTGTATATACCAATAGTACATACATCTAAAAGCTGTGTATTGTACGAGTACGAATACAGGTGCATACGAGTAGAATTGTTGATGAAACTGAACGAGGATGTAATTGTAAGCATTTTTGTTAAGTAGAAGTATTTTGATAAGTGTCTTGAAGTCTTTCAAAAGTGTATGAATAAATATTAAAACACTACATGTATATACATTTTAACTGAGTCGTTAAGTCATCGTTAGTCGTTACATGTAAATGTTGTTTTGAAACCTTTAGGTTAACGATCTTGTTAAATGTTGTTAACCCAATGTTTATAATATCAAAAGAGATTTTAAATTATTATATTATCATGATATTATGATGTACGAATATCTCTTAATATGATATATATACATTAAATGTCGTTACAACGATAATCGTTACATATATGTCTCGTTTCAAAATCATTAAGTTAGTAGTCTTGTTTTTACATATGTAGTTCATTGTTAATATACTTAATGATATGTTTACTTATCATAATATCATGTTAACTATATATATAACCATATATATGTCATCATATAGTTTTTACAAGTTTTAACGTTCGTGAATCACCGGTCAACTTGGGTGGTCAATTGTCTATATGAAACCTATTTCAATTAATCAAGTCTTAACAAGTTTGATTGCTTAACATGTTGGAAACATTTAATCATGTAAATATCAATATCAATTAATATATATAAACATGGAAAATTTCGGGTCACTACAGTACCTACCCGTTAAATAAATTTCGTCCCGAAATTTTAAGCTGTTGAAGGTGTTGACGAATCTTCTGGAAATAGATGCGGGTATTTCTTCTTCATCTGATCTTCACACTCCCAGGTGAACTCGGGTCCTCTACGAGCATTCCATCGAACCTTAACAATTGGTATCTTGTTTTGCTTAAGTCTTTTAACCTCACGATCCATTATTTCGACGGGTTCTTCGATGAATTGAAGTTTTTCGTTGATTTGGATTTCATCTAATGGAATAGTGAGATCTTCTTTAGCAAAACATTTCTTCAATTTCGAGATGTGGAAAGTGTTATGTACAGCCGCGAGTTGTTGAGGTAATTCAAGTCGGTAAGCTACTGGTCCGACACGATCAATAATCTTGAATGGTCCAATATACCTTGGATTTAATTTCCCTCGTTTACCAAATCGAACAACGCCTTTTCAAGGTGAAACTTTAAGCATGACCATCTCTCCAATTTCAAATTCTATATCTTTTCTTTTAATGTCAGCGTAGCTCTTTTGTCGACTTTGGGCGGTTTTCAACCGTTGTTGAATTTGGATGATCTTCTCGGTAGTTTCTTGTATAATCTCCGGACCCGTAATCTGTCTATCCCCCACTTCACTCCAACAAATCGGAGACCTGCACTTTCTACCATAAAGTGCTTCAAACGGCGCCATCTCAATGCTTGAATGGTAGCTGTTGTTGTAGGAAAATTCTGCTAACGGTAGATGTCGATCCCAACTGTTTCCGAAATCAATAACACATGCTCGTAGCATGTCTTCAAGCGTTTGTATCGTCCTTTCGCTCTGCCCATCAGTTTGTGGATGATAGGCAGTACTCATGTCTAGACGAGTTCCTAATGCTTGCTGTAATGTCTGCCAGAATCTTGAAATAAATCTGCCATCCCTATCAGAGATAATAGAGATTGGTATTCCATGTCTGGAGATGACTTCCTTCAAATACAGTCGTGCTAACTTCTCCATCTTGTCATCTTCTCTTATTGGCAGGAAATGTGCTGATTTGGTGAGACGATCAACTATTACCCAAATAGTATCAAAACCACTTGCAGTCCTTGGCAATTTAGTGATGAAATCCATGGTAATGTTTTCCCATTTCCATTCCGGGATTTCGGGTTGTTGAAGTAGACCTGATGGTTTCTGATGCTCAGCTTTGACCTTAGAACACGTCAAACATTCTCCTACGTATTTAGCAACATCGGCTTTCATACCCAGCCACCAAAAATGTTTCTTGAGATCCTTGTACATCTTCCCCGTTCCAGGATGTATTGAGTATCTGGTTTTATGAGCTTCTCTAAGTACCATTTCTCTCATATCTCCAAATTTTGGTACCCAAATCCTTTCAGCCCTATACCGGGTTCCGTCTTCCCGAATATTAAGATGCTTCTCCGATCCTTTGGGTATTTCATCCTTTAAATTTCCCTCTTTTAAAACTCCTTGTTGCGCCTCCTTTATTTGAGTAGTAATGTTATTATGAATCATTATATTCATAGATTTTACTCGAATGGGTTCTCTGTCCTTCCTGCTCAAGGCATCGGCTACCACATTTGCCTTCCCTGGGTGGTAACGAATCTCAAAGTCGTAATCATTCAATAATTCAATCCACCTACGCTGCCTCATATTCAGTTGTTTCTGATTAAATATGGGTTGAAGACTTTTGTGGTCGGTATATATAATACTTTTGACCCCATATAAGTAGTGCCTCCAAGTCTTTAATGCAAAAACAACCGCGCCTAATTCCAAATCATGCGTCGTATAATTTTGTTCGTGAATCTTCAATTGTCTAGACGCATAAGCAATCACCTTCGTTCGTTGCATTAATACACAACCGAGACCTTGCTTTGATGCATCACAATAAATCACAAAATCATCATTCCCTTCAGGCAATGACAATATAGGTGCCGTAGTTAGCTTTTTCTTCAATAACTGAAACGCTTTCTCTTGTTCATCATTCCATTCAAATTTCTTCCCTTTATGCGTTAATGCAGTCAAGGGTTTTGCTATTCTGGAAAAGTCTTGGATGAACCTTCTGTAGTAACCAGCTAGTCCTAAAAATTGGCGTATGTGTTTCGGAGTTTTCGGGGTTTCCCACTTTTCAACAGTTTCTATCTTTGCCGGATCCACCTTAATACCTTCTTTGTTCACTATGTGACCGAGGAATTGAACTTCTTCCAACCAAAATGCACACTTTGAAAACTTAGCGTACAATTCTTCCTTCCTCAATACTTCTAACACCTTTCTCAAATGTTCACCGTGTTCTTGGTCATTCTTTGAGTAAATAAGTATGTCATCAATGAAAATAATGACAAACTTGTCAAGGTATGGTCCACACACTCTGTTCATAAGGTCCATGAACACAGCTGGTGCATTAGTTAAACCAAACGGCATGACCATAAACTCGTAATGACCGTAACGTGTTCTGAAAGCAGTCTTTGGAATATCATCTTCTTTCACCCGCATTTGATGATACCCGGAACGTAAGTCAATCTTTGAATAAACAGACGAGCCTTGTAGTTGATCAAATAAGTCGTCGATTCTCGGTAGTGGGTAGCGGTTCTTAATGGTAAGTTTGTTCAACTCTCGGTAGTCGATACACAACCTGAATGTACCATCTTTCTTCTTGACAAACAAAACAGGAGCTCCCCACGGTGATGTGCTTGGTCGAATGAAACCACGCTCTAAAAGTTCTTGTAATTGGCTTTGCAGTTCTTTCATCTCGCTGGGTGCGAGTCTGTAAGGAGCACGAGCTATTGGTGCAGCTCCTGGTACAAGATCTATTTGAAATTCAACGGATCGATGTGGGGGTAATCCCGGTAATTCTTTCGGAAATACATCGGGAAATTCTTTTGCAATGGGAACATCATTGATGCTCTTTTCTTCAGTTTGTACTTTCTCGACGTGTGCTAGAACAGCATAGCAACCTTTTCTTATTAGTTTTTGTGCCTTCAAATTACTAATAAGATGTAGCTTCGTGTTGCCCTTTTCTCCGTACACCATTAAGGGTTTTCCTTTTTCTCGTATAATGCGAATTGCATTTTTGTAACAAACGATCTCTGCTTTCACTTCTTTCAGCCAGTCCATACCGATTATCACATCAAAACTCCCTAACTCTACTGGTATCAAATCAATCTTAAATGTTTAGCTAACCAGTTTAATTTCTCGATTCCGACATATATTATCTGCTGAAATTAATTTACCATTTGCTAATTCGAGTAAAAATTTACTATCCAAAGGCGTCAATGGACAACTTAATTTAGCACAAAAATCTCTACTCATATAGCTTCTATCCGCACCCGAATCAAATAAAACGTAAGCAGATTTATTGTCAATAAGAAACGTACCCGTAACAAGCTCCGGGTCTTCCTGTGCCTCTGCCGCATTAATATTGAAAACTCTTCCGCGGCCTTGTCCATTCGTGTTCTCCTGGTTCGGGCAATTTCTAATAATGTGGCCCGGTTTTCCACATTTATAACAAACTACATTGGCATAACTTGCTCCGACACTACTTGCTCCGCCATTACTCGTTCCGACACCATTTGTTCCTTTCGTTCTGTTAACCCCTGGTCCGTAGACCTCACACTTCGCCGCGCTATGACCATTTCTTTTACACTTGTTGCAAAATTTGGTGCAGAACCCCGAGTGATACTTTTCACACCTTTGGCATAGCTGCTTCTGATTGTTGTTGTTGTTGCGGTTATTATTGTTGTTGGGATGATTGTTGTAGTTGCTGTTGTTGTTGTTGTTGGGCCGTTTGTTGTAGTTACGATTGATGTTGCGATTGTTGGGATAATTGTTGCGATTATTGTTGTAATTGCTGTTGTTGTTGTATTGGTGATTCTTATCACCGTTTTCCTCCCACTTTCTTTTGACTTGCTTCACATTGGCCTCTTCAGCAGTCTGTTATTTAATTCTTTCTTCAATCTGGTTCACTAGTTTGTGAGCCATTCTACATGCCTGTTGTATGGAGGCGGGCTCGTGTGAACTTATATCTTCTTGGATTCTTTCCGGTAATCCTTTCACAAACGCGTCGATCTTCTCTTCCTCATCTTCGAAAGCTCCCGGACACAATAGGCACAATTCTGTGAATCGTCTTTCGTACGTGGTAATATCAAATCCTTGAGTTCGTAACCCTCTAAGTTCTGTCTTGAGCTTATTGACCTCGGTTCTGGGACGGTACTTCTCGTTCATCAAGTGCTTGAATGCTGACCACGGTAGTGCGTACGCATCGTCTTGTCCCACTTGCTCTAGATAGGTATTCCACCATGTTAACGCAGAACCTGTGAAGGTATGCGTAGCGTACTTCACTTTGTCCTCTTCAGTACACTTACTTATGGCAAACACCGATTCGACCTTCTCGGTCAACCGTTTCAATCCGATCGGTCCTTCGGTTTCATCAAATTCCAAAGGTTTGCAGGCAGTGAATTCTTTGTAGGTGCATCCTACACGATTTCCTGTACTGCTAGATCCAAGGTTATTGTTGGTATGTAGCGCAGCCTGTACTGCGGCTATGTTTGAAGCTAGAAAAGTACGGAATTCCTCTTCATTCATATTTACTGTGTGTCGAGTAGTCGGTGCCATTTCCTTCAAAATAGTCAAATGGAACAAGTTAATCATACAGAATATTAAGAGTAGTTAATAGTATTTCGTAGCATAATATGAACTCATTTATAAAAGCTTTTTCTTCATATTAGCATTTTATAAGTTTAAATTCGGGTAGTACCTACCCGTTAAGTTAATACTTAGTAGCTAATATACAATTCAACTACTACAATTCTATATGAAAAACTGATTATAATAATATTTCGCGTTCAAACTTTTACACAATATTTTACAAACTTACAATATCGCTTATTTTACATATAGCATGAAATATAGCACACAATAAATTTGATACAAGATGATTGTGAAGATAATTCTAGCTAGTACACAAGTCGTTCAGCAAAGGCAATAAAGACACGTAATTCATACGTCCAGAAACAAGTCATGCATTCTGGTTTTACTAGGATTACTTCCCATCCTTGGTCTTGTGGAACATAACCGTTATGGCCGTTGATAAGACAGCGTGTTGTAACGTCGTCAAAGGGACGAGGGTTACGTAATGTCCAACAGTCCCGTAACAATCTAAAAACCTCATTTCTTACCCCAATTACCGACTCCGTCACTTGTGGGAACGTTTTGTTTAATAGTTGTAGCCCGATGTTCTTGTTCTCACTTTGGTGAGAAGCGAACATTACTAATCCGTAAGCATAACATGCTTCTTTATGTTGCATGTTAGCCCCTTTTTCTAAATCACGAAGTCCAATATTCGGATATATTGAGTCAAAATAATTTCTTAACCCATTGCGTAAAATAGCATTTGGGTTCCCCGCAATATATGCGTCAAAGTAAACACATCGTAACTTATGGATTTTCCAATGTGATATCCCCCATCTTTCGAACGAAAGCCTTTTATAAACCAAGGCATTCTTGGAACGTTCTTCGAATGTCTTACAAACTGATCTCGCCTTAAATAGTTGTGCCGAAGAATTCTGACCGACTCTAGACAAGATTTCATCAATCATGTCTCCGGGTAGGTCTCTTAAAATATTGGGTTGTCTATCCATTTTGTGTTTTTATACTGTAAAATAGACAAGAGTTAGATTCATAAAAAAAATACTTATTAATACAAGCAATTTTTACATATATCATAAAGCATAAGCACACTATATTACTTATATTACACCACACGAATACAACTATCTTATTCCGACTCGCTTGTTTCTTCTTCTTCGGTTTTGGTTCGTTTTGCCAAGTTTCTAGGGATATATGATGTTCCCCTAATACGAGCCGTCGTTATCCACATTGGTTTAGAAAAACCTGGTGGTTTAGAGGTTCCCGGGTCATTGTTACAACTTAAGGACTTCGGGGGTTGACGATACATATAAAGTTCATCGGGGTTGGAATTAGATTTCTCTATTTTTATACCCTTTCCCTTATTATTTTCTTTTGCCTTTTTAAATTCAGTTGGGGTAATTTCTATAACATCATCGGAATTCTCGTCGGAATCCGATTCATCGGAGAATTGGTAATCCTCCCAATATTTTGCTTCCTTGGCGGAAACACCATTGACCATAATTAACCTTGGTCAGTTGGTTGAGGATTTTCTTTTACTTAACCGTTTTATTATTTCCCCCACCGGTTCTACTTCTTCATCCGGTTCCGATTCTTCTTCCGGTTCCGATTCTTCTTCCGGTTCCGACTCTTCTTCCGGTTCCTCTTCGGGAACTTGTGAATCAGTCTACGAATCATTCCAATTTATATTCGACTCTTCATTATTATTAGGTGAGTCAATGGGACTTGTTCTAGAGGTAGACATCTATCACATAATATCAAACGCGTTAAGAGATTAATATATCACATAATATTCACATGTTAAAAATATATAGTTTCCAACAAAATTTGTTAAGCAATCATTTTTCAAGTAAACACGGTCGAAGTCCAGACTCACTAATGTATCCTAACAAACTCGATAAGACACACTAATGCAAATTTTCTGGTTCTCTAAGACCAACGCTCTGAGACCAACTGAAATGTCCCGTTCTTATTGATTAAAAACGTTCCATATTAATTGATTTCGTTGCGAGGTTTTGACCTCTATATGAGACGTTTTTCAAAGACTGCATTCATTTTAAAACAAACTATAACCTTTATTTCATCAATAAAGGTTTAAAAAGCTTTACGTAGATTATCAAATAATGATAATCTAAAATATCCTATTTACACACGACCATTACATAATGGTTTACAATACAAATATGTTACAACAAAATAAGTTTCTTCAATGCAGTTTTTACACAATATCATACAAGCATGGACTCCAAATCTCGTTCTTATTTAAGTATGCGACAGCGGAAGCTCTTAATAATCACCTGAGAATAAACATGCTTAAAACGTCAACAAAAAATGTTGGTGAGTTATAGGTTTAACCTATATATATCAAATCATAATAATAGACCACAAGATTTCATATTTCAATACACATCCCATACATAGAGATAAAAATCATTCATATGGTGAACACCTGGTAACCGACATTAACAAGATGCATATATAAGAATATCCCCATCATTCCGGGACACCCTTCGGATATGATATAAATTTCGAAGTACTAAAGCATCCGGTACTTTGGATGGGGCTTGTTGGGCCCGATAGATCTATCTTTAGGATTCGCGTCAATTAGGGTGTCTGTTCCCTAATTCTTAGATTACCAGACTTAATAAAAAGGGCCATATTCGATTTCGATAATTCAACCATAGAATGTAGTTTCACGTACTTGTGTCTATTTTGTAAATCATTTATAAAACCTGCATGTATTCTCATCCCAAAAATATTAGATTTTAAAAGTGGGACTATAACTCACTTTCACAGATTTTTACTTCGTCGGGAAGTAAGACTTGGCCACTGGTTGATTCACGAACCTATAACAATATATACATATATATCAAAGTATGTTCAAAATATATTTACAACACTTTTAATATTTATTGATGTTTTAAGTTTATTAAGTCAGCTGTCCTCGTTAGTAACCTACAACTAGTTGTCCACAGTTAGATTACAGAAATAAATCGATAAATATTATTTGAATCAATCCACGACCCAGTGTATACGTATCTCAGTATTGATCACAACTCAAACTATATATATTTTGGAATCAACCTCAACCCTGTATAGCTAACTCCAACATTCACATATAGAGTGTCTATGGTTGTTCCGAAATATATATAGATGTGTCGACATGATAGGTCTAAACATTGTATACGTGTCTATGGTATCTCAAGATTACATAATATACAATACAAGTTGATTAAGTTATGGTTGGAATAGATTTGTTACCAATTTTCACGTAGCTAAAATGAAAAAAATTATCCAATCTTGTTTTACCCATAACTTCTTCATTTTAAATCCGTTTTGAGTGAATCAAATTGATATGGTTTCATATTGAACTCTATTTTATGAATCTAAATAGAAAAAGTATAGGTTTATAGTCGGAAAAATAAGTTACAAGTTGTTTTTGTAAAGGTAGTCATTTCAGTCGAAAGAACGACGTCTAGATGACCATTTTAGAAAACATACTTCCACTTTGAGTTTAACCATAATTTTTGGATATAGTTTCATGTTCATAATAAAAATCATTTTCTCAGAATAACAACTTTTAAATCAAAGTTTATCATAGTTTTTAATTAAATAACCCAAAACAGCCCGCGGTGTTACTACGACGGCGTAAATCCGGTTTTACGGTGTTTTTCGTGTTTCCAGGTTTTAAATCATTAAGTTAGCATATCATACAGATATAGAACATGTGTTTAGTTGATTTTAAAAGTCAAGTTAGAAGGATTAACTTTTATTTGCGAACAAGTTTAGAATTAACTAAACTATGTTCTAGTGATTACAAGTTTAAACCTTCGAATAAGATAGCTTTAAATGTATGAATCGAATGATGTTAT
The DNA here is from genome assembly GCF_046630445.1 of Rutidosis leptorrhynchoides. NCBI lineage: Eukaryota > Viridiplantae > Streptophyta > Magnoliopsida > Asterales > Asteraceae > Rutidosis > Rutidosis leptorrhynchoides. Next base: position 670,361,231 of record NC_092333.1, on the reverse strand, counting down.
GAACATCATTACTACCTTAAGTTTCTTGGATAAACCTACTGGAAAAGAGAAAAATGGATCTAGCTTCAATGGATCCTTGGATGGCTCGAAGTTCTTGAAGCAGAATCATGACACGAAAACAAGTTCAAGTAAGATCATCACTTGAAATAAGATTGTTATAGTTATAGAAATTGAACCAAAGTTTGAATATGATTATTACCTTGTATTAGAATGATAACCTACTGTAAGAAACAAAGATTTCTTGAGGTTGGATGTTCACCTTACAATATTGGAAGTGAGCTAGCAAACTTGAAAGTATTCTTGATTTTATGAAACTAGAACTTTTGGAATTTATGAAGAACACTTAGAACTTGAAGATAGAACTTGAGAGAGATCAATTAGATGAATAAAATTGAAGAATGAAAGTGTTTGTAGGTGTTTTTGGTCGTTGGTGTATGGATTAGATATAAAGGATATGTAATTTTGTTTTCATGTAAATAAGTCATGAATGATTACTCATATTTTTGTAATTTTATGAGATATTTCATGCTAGTTGCCAAATGATGGTTCCCACATGTGTTAGGTGACTCACATGGGCTGCTAAGAGCTGATCATTAGAATGTATATACCAATAGTACATACATCTAAAAGCTGTGTATTGTACGAGTACGAATACGGTTGCATACAAGTAGAATTGTTGATGAAACTGAACGAGGATGTAATTGTAAGCATTTTTGTTAAGTAGAAGTATTTTGATAAGTGTCTTGAAGTCTTTCAAAAGTGTATGAATACATATTAAAACACTACATGTATATACATTTTAACTGAGTCGTTAAGTCATCGTTAGTCGTTACATGTAAATGTTGTTTTGAAACCTTTAGGTTAACGATCTTGTTAAATGTTGTTAACCTAATGTTTATAATATCAAAAGAGATTTTAAATTATTATATTATCATGATATTATGATGTACAAATATCTCTTAATATGATATATATACATTAAATGTCGTTACAACGATAATCGTTACATATATGTCTCGTTTCAAAATCATTAAGTTAGTAGTCTTGTTTTTACATATGTAGTTCATTGTTAATATACTTAATGATATGTTTACTTATCATAATATCATGTTAACTATATATATAACCATATATATGTCATCATATAGTTTTTACAAGTTTTAACGTTCGTGAATCACCGGTCAACTTGGGTGGTCAATTTTCTATATGAAACCTATTTCAATTAATCAAGTCTTAACAAGTTTGATTGCTTAATATGTTGGAAACATTTAATCATGTAAATATCAATCTCAATTAATATATATAAACATGGAAAAGTTCGGGTCACTACATCCACGACCCATTGTATACACGTCTCAGGCTAGATCACAACTCAAAGTATATATATTTTTGGAATCAACCTCAACCCTGTATAGCTAACTCAAACATTACTGCATATAGAGTGTCTATGGTTGTTCCAAATAATATATATACATGGGTCGATATGATATGTCAAAACATTTGCATACGTGTCTATGGTATCCCAAGATTACATAATAAATTAGAAAACATGTATAATACAATATGAGTTAGCTAGGATATGATTAATATAGATTTGTTACCAATTTTCACGTAGCTACAACAAGCAAAATTATCCAATCTTGTTTTACCCATAACTTCTTCGTTTTAAATCCGTTTTGAGTGATTCAAGTTGCTATGGTTTCATATTGAACTTAAGTTTATGAATATAAATAGAAAAATTATAATTTTATAGTCAGAATTATAGATTACAAGTCATTTTTGTAAAGGTAGTCATATCAGTCGAAAGAACGACGTCTAGATGACCATTTTGGAAAACATACTTCCACTTTGAGTTTAACCATGATTTTTGGATATAGTTTCATGTTCATAATAAAAATAATTTTCCCAGAAGAACAACTTTTAAATCAAAGTTTATCATAGTTTTTAAATTAACTAACCCAAAACAGCCCGCGGTGTTACTACGACGGCGTATATCCGGTTTTACGGTGTTTTTCGTGTTTTCAGGTTTTAAATCATTAAGTTAGCATATCATATAGATATAGAACATGTGTTTAGTTGATTTTCAAAGTCAATTTAGAAGGATTAACTTTTGTTTGCGAACAAATTTAGAATTAACTAACTATGTTCTAGTGATTACAAGTTTAAACCTTCGAATAAGGTAGTTATATATATATATATGAATTGAATGATGTTATGAACATCATTACTACCTTAGGTTTTGTGGATAAACCTACTGGAAATGAGAAAAATAGATCTATCTTCAAAGGATCCTTGGATGGCTTGAAAGTTCTTGAAGTAGAATCATGACACGAAAACAAGTTCAAGTAAGATTTCCACTCGAAATAAGATTTTTAAATTATAGAAATTGAATCAAAGTTTGAATATGAGTATTACCTTGTATTAGAAAGATATCTTACTGTAAATAAGAAAGATTTCTTGAGGTTGGATGATCACTCAAAGTGGATTTGCAAGATTGGAAGTAAGCTAGCAAACTTGGAAGTGTTGTTGGTGTGTTCTTGAGTAGTTATTTTATAACTTGGTTTATGTATGGATTTATGAACTAGATTGAGCTAGATTTTGATGAAGATGATGAAGAACACTTAGAACAATGGAAGAACACTTGAGAGAGAGTAGTTTGATGCATGTAAGATGCAAAATGAAAGTGTTTATGTACACCCATCTTCACATGAATTATGATCCATCATATTGGCTCCATTAGTTTGTTATTTTGTGAGATATTTCATGCTAGATGTTAAATGATGGTTCCCATATGGTTAGGTGACTCACATGGGCTGCTAAGATATGATCATTGGAGTATATATACCAATAATAAATACATCTAAAAGCTGTGTATTGTGCTAGTACGAATACGGGTGCATACGAGTAGAATTGTTGATGAAACTGAACGAGGATGTAATTGTAAGCATTTTTGTTAAGTAGAAGTACTTCGATAAGTGTCTTGAAATCTTTCAAAAGTGTATGAATACATATTAAAACACTACATGTATATACATTTTAACTGAGTCATTAAGTCATCGTTAGTCGTTACATGTAAGTGTTGTTTTGAAACCTTTAGGTTAACGATCTTGTTAAATGTTGTTAACCCATTGTTTATTATATCTAAAGAGATGTTAAATTATTACATTATCATGATATTATGATATATTAGTATATCTTAGTATGATATATATACAGTTAAATATTGTTACAACGATAATCGTTACATATATGTCTCGTTTCGAAATCATTAAGTTAGTAGTCTTGTTTTTACATATGTAGTTCATTGTTAATACACTTAATGACATGTTTACTTATCATTTATCATGATTAAAAATAGTGTAACAATATCTTAATATGATTCATATGTATTTAGTAAGACGTTGTTATAACGATAATCTTTATATATATCGTTTTCGAGTTTCTTAATTCAATAGTCTCATTTTTATGTATATAACTCATTGTTAAAATACCTAATGAGATACTTACTTATCATAATATCATATTAACTATATATATAACCATATATATGTCATCATATTGTAACACCCTGCTTTTTTTTTTTTAAATCACAGCGGAAGTCTTAATTCACATAAATACCCTTAGTTAATTACGAACATGATTATCACAAATCATTAGCTAGTTACTTATTACAAACAACCGGTGTTACGTTAAACAACTAGTTACATATTTATAAAAGTTAAGACATCAGAGTTCGTCTTGTCAAACATATCGTCAACCCAACTCCCGTCCCTACCAGCACTAAGATCGAAAACCTGCAAGGGAGGAGGTGAGGGGGGGTTAGCACGAGGCTAAGTGAATGGAATCATCTAACAGATCTAGCATACAGTACCAACTTGTACAACTACAGCAACTACAACAATCCATAACAGGCAACTGACAACTAATAACTAGCAACAATCAACTGGCAACAATCAACTAGCAACTATGCTCCAACTAGAGACTCGGTGGCTTGTACGAGCACACGACCACTAGCTGATCAGTCTAGCATCTACCGAAAGTCCTTACTACTGAATCCCCAGTATAGTAAATCCACACGCAGGTGATGCGTCATTCAGCACTATACTCAACAAACAGTAGCCAACTGGACCCAATCACAACAAGGTTGACCTCTCTGAGCTGAACCTAACAACAATATGTTCCAACAGGCAACTGCAACTTGTGCACACAACTGTTAAGCAACTACCACTACGAACAACTGTCCCTACGACTAGCATGATAACTCTACAATGATCATTATTACAACATATCTACTAAGCATAGCAACTAAAATAGTATAACATTGTAGTACAACTTGCTACTCTATACTACACCCAGAGATAATCTCACTCACCGATTACCAGCTACAGCTCAGTTATCTTAATTCTGAGCGTCTTCCTTGTTCTTATCACCTGAGAACAACACAACGAAGTCAATATACATATCTCAATCAATAGTATAATCAAATCATACTATAAACTAGGTCATAACACCATATATTCATAATTTTATGAGGCTACATCATGACTCCATTCAATAATGGCATACAGGTGCGTGCAAAACACGACATACACACTAAAACTCCTTTTCCGACCCAAAAACAATTTGATCTAGTTTCTTAAAAGTTCACCATTGAAAAGTATTCTTTATTACGATTCTAACGATAGTTTATTCATCAAAAACGGAGTTACGTTTTGAAAGTTACGCCCGTTTCAATTTCATAAAAGTACTGTAGCAAATAGTGACACTGTAGCAAATAGTGACACTGTAGCAACTCGGTACTGTAGCAACTCGGGGTACTGTATCAACTCGGGTACTGTAGCAAACTGGGTTTCGAACCAATTTCGCTGATTTTGTGATTTCTTCCCCAAAAACTCGATTTATAAGTGTTTTTGACCAAATTTTAAGCACAAGAAAGTTACTAAACATATATACAACCTATTTCTAACATCAATTAAGCATAATAAACATATTTCATGAAGATTCAAGCTCATATTCACACTTTTTATTCAAGAACACAAAAACCCAATTTCTAACAATCAAAGCATGGATTCAACAAGACAAACCTGAGATGATGCTCACAATGATGCTAGAAATCAGTCTCTAAAGTCTCTTAATCCAATTTCAAGTTTAGATCAATTAGGATTTCAAGAGTGAAGGAGTTAGGTACGGGAGTAATATTTCTAATTTGGGGAAAATGATGAAATAATCCAGATTCAAGCTATTTATATTGGGTTATAAAACCATACCCCATAACACACGGGTATTTACCAGTTATCTGATATCTTTCGTACTTAATTTGACTGCCCTAACGGAGTCCAAATTAAACAAACGAACCTATTCTGTTACCCTTGTCGACTGGTCTCAACTAAACAACCAAATAATTATAAACATATAATTATAAAAATCACTAATTACGCCATTTCCCAGGGTACAATGGTCATTTCATCTAGACCCAAAACGCGGGTGTTACAAATCTACCCTCCTTAAAAGAGATTCCGTCCTCGGAATCGGGTCAACTATGGTCAACAAACCCAAAAATTGTTACTCGCACCGCCAAAACACACGGTTAACTTTATCGATCTTATCCCCGATATTGACAATATCCACCACAATTGCATAGGAAATGAGATTCCTGACATCAATACACTCCCGATACCAAATAACTTGTCACAATCTTCATCGATCAACGTCCGTTAATCCACTTAAGCCCACAAATTACACTATTAAGTCAAATAATCAGAGTCAAATTCGTGTTTCTTCGCCATTCCGTATCATAAATTTCAAGATCTGTCATCCAATTCAACTCTTTATACAGTCCGCTTTTCCCAATTATCCAAAGCTTAGGCAATAGAGTTAGTCATCATGCTAAAATCTATACCTAGGTCCACGAAATTGTCTCGTAAGTCATCAGAACTTCACAGGTTATTCGTCTCATATCCAGTCACATCACAATCCAATATAGCACAGGCCGCCTAATTTTCCTTCAGCTTCCCAGAAATTCCGTATGATTTATCACAATATACTTCTGTTGGCCAGGCACAAGCATATTATCCTAAATCATACCTTCATTCTGAGTTGCTCGTAACGGAAAAATTCTACTTGTCTCATTCACTAACTTATGTCCAATCAATTTTCTCAATAAGCATCGGTAATTAATTTAACTACTTTATAACTAATCAATCACAACATCTGTCCAATCATAGTTACTCAAACCTTGTCTATCAATCATCCAAATATAATCTATCAACTAGATCATACATCCAACAAGCTTAGGAAATAACGTCATAACAATCATACTCATGCCACTATCCAACAACTTCATCTCGTCCAAAAGACCACTACACAAACATACTCAACGCATCTCTATCTAAGTCACGGTTCTCAATCCCAAAAAGTCAACCTAAGGGTCACCCTTATCCCACATGGCACAGAAGGGTCGCAACCAAAATATAAATAACATAATGCAACAAAATAAATCTTACACTACTATCAAGATCTACTAATCTACCACACACATATATACACCCAATCATATACATGTATATAACTAAACAACATGAGGATTTTGAAGCATACCTGTATTCACATCATATTCAACATCTGCATCTGCAACCATCTGATAAGCTCTTGCTGTTTCTATAGGTGGATTCTTTCTTTTCTGCCCAACTGGAGAACCAGAAGATCCACCTACTGATCCCGACTGCGCTCCTGGCCCCGCCCCAGAACTCGATCCTCTTACATACAGACACTGAGCTGACCTATGCCCCACTTGATGACATCTCCAACATACATCCTCTTGGAACGAACACATCCGAATCTCGTGTCCCACAATAACACATCTCAAACATCTTTTGGTTGAATCCGAACAAGGACCACTATGAGATGATCTGCAACTATAACACCAAGAATTCTGACTTGATGCTGACCCACTCTGTTCTGACCCACTCTTATGTTTCAACTTAACAGACTTCTTTGACCTAGAGTCCGAATGACTCATCACCTGATCTTGTTGTGACATCTCATAACCTACTATTCTATTCCTTGCTGCTCTGACATCATCCTCTACCATCTTGGCCATAACAAATGCTTGCGATAACGTCGTCGCCATCCTAACCATTGTTCTGTACTCTGCTAAAATTATGTTAACAAAGTGCTGAATTCTGGACTGCTCATCTGGAACCCACTGTTGCACAAACCTTAATTTATCCATATACTACTCAATCACCTCATCTATCGTCATCTGAGGTGTCATTTTCATCGCCAGAAATTCCGTCTTAATTCGATTGAGGTCATAAGATGAACAATACTGCTCACAAACTTTACTATAAAATTGTTCCCAAGTAATCATGTTCACTTGCTCTTTTGGTATACTAGAAATAACCGTATCCCACCAAACCATTGCCCTATTCTTCAGCATACGACTAGCATAAATAACCTGCAATTCTGGTTCACACTGACATGCCTCAAAAACCTTTTCTATCTCTCTTAACCAGTTAAGTGTTACCGTTGGGTTAGAACTTCCTGAGTACTCTGGTGGATTACAATTCAGAAACTGTTTGAAGGTACATTTCTTTGGTTGTTGAAACATTGGCGTCTGATACGGATCCCACATCTGATTTGGGAACTGTTGATTAAACTGAGGTGACATCTGATACTGTTGAGGAAACTGATATTGAGGTGGTAACCATTGCTGTTGTTGGAAAGCACTTCCAATTTGCTGATAATTATTTGACTGCACCGGATACCCACTAATCGTCTGATTCGGTACACTACCACTTGGATTCACGGTTACCTGATGTTGTTCTAATTCCCTTATTCGATCACGTGCTTCCTTTAACTTACTTTGCAAATCTAAAATTTGTTCCTGCGGATCCTCTTCTGACACATATCCATCTTCATCTGAGGCTCTGAATGTTCCGGGGGCTGACAGACCAGTTGCGTTTCCTGTATTATCTGCCATATCTTCACTACCACAACATCTCACACAAACTCTTAGTGGAAAACAGGTTAGTACCTATCAACTAACACATGTAATCCCTACATTCACTTAACCCGTTCCCTCATATATGTTTGACACAACACAAGGTTTGGGAACATGATATTTGAAATGTCCCGTTCTTATTGATTAAAAACGTTCCATATTAATTGATTTCGTTGCGAGGTTTTGACCTCTATATGAGACGTTTTTCAAAGACTGCATTCATTTTTAAAACAAACCATAACCTTTATTTCATAGATAAAGGTTTTAAAAAGCTTTACGTAGATTATAAAATAATGATAATCTAAAATATCCTGTTTACACACGACCATTACATAATGGTTTACAATACAAATATGTTACAACAAAATAAGTTTCTTGAATGCAGTTTTTACACAATATCATACAAGCATGGACTCCAAATCTCGTCCTTATTTAAGTATGCGACAGCGGAAGCTCTTAATAATCACCTGAGAATAAACATGCTTAAAACGTCAACAAAAATGTTGGTGAGTTATAGGTTTAACCTATATATATCAAATCATAATAATAGACCACAAGATTTCATATTTTAATACACATCCCATACATAGAGATAAAAATCATTCATATGGTGAACACCTGGTAACCGACATTAATAAGATGCATATATAAGAATATCCCCATCATTCCGGGACACCCTTCGGATATGATATAAATTTCGAAGTACTAAAGCATCCGGTACTTTGGATGGGGTTTGTTAGGCCCAATAGATCTATCTTTAGGATTCGCGTCAATTAGGGTGTCTGTTCCCTAATTCTTAGATTACCAGACTTAATAAAAAGGGGCATATTCGATTTCGATAATTCAACCATAGAATGTAGTTTCACGTACTTGTGTCTATTTTGTAAATCATTTATAAAACGTGCATGTATTCTCATCCCAAAAATATTAGATTTTAAAAGTGGGACTATAACTCACTTTCACAGATTTTTAATTCATCGGGAAGTAAGACTTGGCCACTGGTTGATTCACGAACCTATAACAATATATACATATATATCAAAGTATGTTCAAAATATATTTACAACACTTTTAATATATTTTGATGTTTTAAGTTTATTAAGTCAGCTGTCCTCGTTAGTAACCTACAACTAGTTATCCACAGTTAGATGTACAGAAATAAATCGATAAATATTATCTTGAATCAATCCACAACCCAGTGTATACGTATCTCAGTATTGATCACAACTCAAACTATATATATTTTGGAATCAACCTCAACCCTGTATAGCTAACTCCAACATTCACATATAGAGTGTCTATGGTTGTTCCGAAATATATATAGATGTGTTGACATGATAGGTCGAAACATTGTATACGTGTCTATGGTATCTCAAGATTACATAATATACAATACAAGTTGATTAAGTTATGGTTGGAATAGATTTGTTACCAATTTTCACGTAGCTAAAATGAGAAAAATTATCCAATCTTGTTTTACCCATAACTTCTTCATTTTAAATCCGTTTTGAGTGAATCAAATTGCTATGGTTTTATATTGAACTCTATTTTATGAATATAAACAGAAAAAGTATAGGTTTATAGTCAGAAAAATAAGTTACAAGTCATTTTTGTAAAGGTAGTCATTTCAGTCGAAAGAACGACGTCTAGATGACCATTTTAGAAAACATACTTCCACTTTGAGTTTAACCATAATTTTTGGATATAGTTTCATGTTCATAATAAAAATCATTTTCTCAGAATAACAACTTTTAAATCAAAGTTTATAATAGTTTTTAATTAACTAACCCAAAACAGCCCGCGGTGTTACTACGACGGCGTAAATCCGGTTTTACGGTGTTTTTCGTGTTTCCAGGTTTTAAATCATTAAGTTAGCATATCATATAGATATAGAACATGTGTTTAGTTGATTTTAAAAGTCAAGTTAGAAGGATTAACTTTTATTTGCGAACAAGTTTAGAATTAACTAAACTATGTTCTAGTGATTACAAGTTTAAACCTTCGAATAAGATAGCTTTATATGTATGAATCGAATGATGTTATGAACATCATTACTACCTCAAGTTCCTTGGATAAACCTACTGGAAATGAGAAAAATAGATCTAGCTTCAAAGGATCCTTGGATGGCTTGAAAGTTCTTGAAGCAGAATCATGACACGAAAACAATTTCAAGTAAGATTTCCACTCGAAATAAGATTGTTATAGTTATAGAAATTGAATTAAAGTTTGAATACGATTATTACATTGTATTAGAAAGATAACCTACTGTAAGTAACAAAGGTTTCTTGATCTTGGATGATTACTTGGAATGGATTTAGAAAACTTGGAAGTAAACTTGCAATCTTGGAAGTATTCTTGATTTTATGAAACTAGAACTTTTGGAATTTATGAAGAACACTTAGAACTTGAAGATAAAACTTGAGAGAGATCAATTAGATAAATAAAATTGAAGAATGAAAGTGTTTGTAGGTGTTTTTGGTCGTTGGTGTATGGATTAGATATAAAGGATATGTAATTTTGTTTTCATTTAAATAAGTCATGAATGATTACTCATATTTTTGTAATTTTATGAGATATTTCATGCTAGTTGCCAAATTATGGTTCCCACATGTGTTAGGTGACTCACATGGGCTGCTAAGAGCTGATCATTGGAGTGCATATACCAATAGTACATACATCTAAAAGCTGTGTATTGTACGAGTACGAATACGGGTGCATACGAGTAGAATTGTTGATGAAACTGAACGAGGATGTAATTGTAAGCATTTTTGTTAAGTAGAAGTATTTTGATAAGTGTCTTGAAGTCTTTCAAAAGTGTATGAATACATATTAAAACACTACATGTATATACATTTTAACTGAGTCGTTAAGTCATCGTTAGTCGTTACATGTAAATGTTGTTTTGAAACCTTTAGGTTAACGATCTTGTTGAATGTTGTTAACCCATTGTTTATTATAACAAATGAGATGTTAAATTGTTATATTATCATGATATTATGATATATAATATATCTTAGTATGATATATATACAGTTAAATGCCGTTACAACGATAATCGTTACATATATGTCTCGTTTCGAAATCATTAAGTTAGTAGTCTTATTTTTACATATGTATTTCATTGTTAATACACTTAATAATATATTTACTTATCATTTAACATAATTAACCAAGTGTATCAATATCTTAATATGATTCATATGTACCTAGTAAGACGTTGTTATAACGATAATCGTTATATATATCGTTTTCGAGTTTCTTAAATTAATATTCTCATTTTTATGTATATAACTCATTGTTAAAATACCTAATGAGATACATACTTATAATAAAATCATGTAAACTATATATATAACCATATATATGTCATCGTATAGTTTTTACAAGTTTTAACGTTCGTGAATCACCGGTCAACTTGGGTAGTCAATTGTCTATATGAAACCTATTTCAATTAATCACGTCTTAACAAGTTTGATTGTTTAACATGTTGGAAACACTTAATCATGTAACTAACAATTTCATTTAATATATATATAAACATGGAAAAGTTCGGGTCACTACAGTACCTACCCGTTAAATAAATTTCGTCCCTAAATTTTAAGCAGTTGGAGGTGTTGACGTATCTTCTGGAAATAAATGCGGGTATTTCTTCTTCATCTGATCTTCATGCTCTCAGGTGAACTCGGGTCCTCTACGAGCATTCCATCGAACCTTAACAATCGGTATCTTGTTTTGTTTAAGTCTCTTAACCTCACGATCCATTATTTCGTCGGGTTCTTCAATGAATTGAAGTTTTTCATTGATTTGGATTTCGTCCAACGGAATAGTGAGATCTTCTTTAGCAAAACATTTCTTCAAATTTGAGACGTGGAAAGTGTTATGTACAGCCGCGAGTTGTTGAGGTAGCTCCAGTTGGTAAGCTACTGGTCCGACACGATCTATAATCTTGAATGGTCCAATGTACCTTGGATTTAGTTTCCCCCGTTTACCAAATCGAACAACGCCTTTCCAAGGTGAAACCTTAAGCATGACCATTTCTCCAATTTCAAACTCTATATCTTTTCTTTTACTGTCCGCGTAGCTCTTTTGTCGACTCTGGGCGGTTTTCAATCTTTGTTGAATTTGGATGATTTTCTCGGTAGTTTCTTGTATTATCTCCGGACCCGTAATCTGTCTATCCCCTATTTCACTCCAACAAATCAGAGACCTGCACTTTCTACCATAAAGTGCTTCAAACGGCACCATCTCAATGCTTGAATGGTAGCTGTTGTTGTAGAAAAATTCTGCTAACGGTAGATGTCGATCCCAACTGTTTCCGAAATCAATAACACATGCTCGTAGCATGTCTTCAAGCGTTTGTATCATTCTTTCGCTCTGTCCATCAGTTTGTGGATGATAGGCAGTACTCATGTCTAGACGAGTTCCTAATGCTTGTTGTAATGTCTGCTAGAATCTTGAAATAAATCTACCATCCCTATCAGAGATAATAGAGATTGGTATTCCATGTCTGGAGACGACTTCCTTCAAATACAGTCGTGCTAACTTCTCCATCTTGTCATCTTCTCTTATTGGTAGGAAGTGTGCTGATTTGGTGAGAAGATCAACTATTACCCAAATAGTGTCAAAACCACTTGCAGTCCTTGGCAATCTAGTGATGAAATCCATGGTAATATTTTCCCATTTCCATTCCGGGATTTCGGGTTGTTGAAGCAGACCTGATGGTTTCTGATGCTCAGCTTTGACCTTAGAACACGTCAAACATTCTCCTACGTATTTAGCAACATCGGATTTCATACCAGGCCACCAAAAATGTTTCTTGAGATCCTTGTACATCTTCCCCGTTCCAGGATGTATTGAGTATCTGGTTTTATGAGCTTCTCTAAGTACCATTTCTCTCATATCTCCAAATTTTGGTACCCAAATTCTTTCAGCCCTATACCGGGTTCCGTCTTCCCGCATATTAAGATGCTTCTCCGATCCTTTGGGTATTTCATCCTTTAAATTTCCCTCTTTTAAAACTCCTTGTTGCGCCTCCTTTATTTGAGTAGTAAGGTTAGTGTGAATCATTATATTCATAGATTTTACTCGAATGGGTTCTCTGTCCTTTCTGCTCAAGGCGTCGGCTACCACATTTGCCTTCCCCGGGTGGTAACGAATCTCAAAATCGTAATCATTCAATAATTCAATCCACCTACGCTGCCTCATATTCAGTTGTTTCTGATTAAATATGTGTTGAAGACTTTTGTGGTCGGTATATATAATACTTTTGACCCCATATAAGTAGTGCCTCCAAGTCTTTAATGCAAAAACAACCGCGCCTAATTCCAAATCATGCGTCGTATAATTTTGTTCGTGAATCTTCAATTGTCTAGACGCATAAGCAATCACCTTCATTCGTTGCAATAATACACAACCGAGACCTTGCTTTGATGCGTCACAATAAATCACAAAATCATCATTCCCTTCAGGCAATGACAATATAGTTGCCGTAGTTAGCTTTTTCTTCAATAACTGAAACGCTTTCTCTTGTTCATCATTCCATTCAAATTTCTTCCCTTTATGTGTTAATACAGTCAAGGGTTTTGCTATTCTGGAAAAGTCTTGGATGAACCTTCTGTAGTAACCAGCTAGTCCTAAAAACTGGCGTATGTGTTTCGGAGTTTTCGGGGTTTCCCACTTTTCAACAGTTTCTATCTTTGCCGGATCCACCTTAATACCTTCTTTGTTCACTATGTGACTGAGGAATTGAACTTCTTCCAACCAAAATGCACACTTTGAAAACTTAGCGTACAATTCTTCCTTCCTCAATACTTCTAACACCTTTCTCAAATGTTCACCGTGTTCTTGGTCATTCTTTGAGTAAATAAGTATGTCTTCAATGAAAACAATGACAAACTTGTCAAGGTATGGTCCACACACTCGGTTCATAAGGTCCATGAACACAGCTGGTGCATTAGTTAAACCAAACGGCATGACCATAAACTCGTAATGACCGTAACGTGTTCTGAAAGCAGTCTTTGGAATATCATCTTCTTTCACCCGCATTTGATGATACCCGAAACGTAAGTCAATCTTTAAATAAACAGACGAGCCTTGTAGTTGATCAAATAAGTCATCGATTCTCGGTAGTGGGTAGCGGTTCTTGATGGTAAGTTTGTTCAACTCTCGGTAGTCGATACACAACCTGAATGTACCATCTTTCTTCTTGACAAACAAAACAGGAGCTCCCCACGGTGATGTGCTTGGTCGAATGAAACCACTCTCTAAAAGTTCTTGTAATTGGCTTTGCAGTTCTTTCATCTCGCTGGGTGCGAGTCTGTAAGGAGCACGAGCTATTGGTGCAGCTCCTGGTACAAGATCTATTTGAAATTCAACTGATCGATGTGGGGGTAATCCCGGTAATTCTTTCAGAAATACATCGGGAAATTCTTTTGTAATGGGAACATCATTGATGCTCTTTTCTTCAGTTTGTACTTTCTCGACGTGTGCTAGAACAGCATAGCAACCTTTTCTTATTAGTTTTTGTGCCTTCAAATTACTAATAAGATGTAGCTTCGTGTTGCCCTTTTCTCCGTACACCATTAAGGGTTTTCCTTTTTCTCGTATAATGCGAATTGCATTTTTGTAACAAACGATCTCTGCTTTCACTTCTTTCAACCAGTCCATACCGATTATCACATCAAAACTCTCTAACTCTACTGGTATCAAATCAATCTTAAATGTTTCGCTAACCAGTTTAATTTCTCGATTCCGACATATATTATCTGCTGAAATTAATTTACCATTTGCTAATTCGAGTAAAAATCTACTATCCAAAGGCGTCAATGGACAACTTAATTTAGCACAAAAATCTCTACTCATATAGCTTCTATCCGCACCCGAATCAAATAAAACGTAAGCAGATTTATTGTCAATAAGAAACGTACCCGTAACAAGCTCCGGGTCTTCCTGTGCCTCTGCCGCATTAATATTGAAAACTCTTCCGCGGCCTTGTCCATTCGTGTTCTCCTGGTTCGGGCAATTTCTAATAATGTGGCCCGGTTTTCCACATTTATAACAAACTACATTGGCATAACTTGCTACGACACTACTTGCTCCTTCATTACTCATTCCGACACCATTTGTTCCTTTTGTTCTATTAACCCCTGGTCCGTAGACCTCACACTTCGCCACGCTATGACCATTTCTTTTACACTTGTTGCAAAATTTGGTGCAGAACCCTGAGTGATACTTTTCACACCTTTGGCATAGCTGCTTCTGATTGTTGTTGTTGTTGCAGTTATTATTATTGTTGGGATGATTGTTGTAGTTGCTGTTGTTGTGGTTGTTGTTGTTGTTGTTGTTGTTGTTGTTGTTGTTGTTGTTGTTGTTGTTGGGCCGTTTGTTATAATTGCGATTGATGTTGCGATTTTTGGGATAATTGTTGCGATTATTGTTGTAATTGCTGTTGTTGTTGTATTGGTGATTCTTATCACCGTTTTCCTCCCATTTTCTTTTGACTTGCTTCACATTGGCCTCTTCAGCAGTCTGTTCTTTAATTCTTTCTTCAATCTGGTTCACTAGTTTGTGAGCCATTCTACATGCCTGTTGTATGGAGGCGGGCTCGTGTGAACTTATATCTTCTTGGATTCTTTCTGGTAATCCTTTCACAAACGCGTCGATCTTCTCTTCCTCATCTTTGAATGCTCCCGGACACAATAGGCACAATTCTGTGAATCGTCATTCGTACGTGGTAATATCAAATCCTTGGGTTCGTAACCCTCTAAGTTCTGTCTTGAGCTTATTGACCTCGGTTCTGGGACGGTACTTCTCGTTCATCAAGTGCTTGAATGCTGACCACAGTAGTGCGTACGCATCGTCTTGTCCCACTTGCTCTAGATAGGTATTCCACCATGTTAACGCATAACCTGTGAAGGTATACGTAGCGTACTTCACTTTGTCCTCTTCAGTACACTTACTTATGGCAAACACCGATTCGACCTTCTCGGTCCACCGTTTCAATCCGATCGGTCCTTCGGTTCCATCAAATTCCAAAGGTTTGCAGGCAGTAAATTCTTTGTAGGTGCATCCTACACGATTTCCTGTACTGCTAGATCCAAGGTTATTGTTGGTATGTAGCGCAGCCTGTACTGCGGCTATGTTTGAAGCTAGAAAAGTACGGAATTCCTCTTCATTCATATTCACGGTGTGTCGAGTAGTCGGTGCCATTTCCTTCAAAATAGTCAAATGGAACAAGTTAATCATACAGAATATTAAGAGTAGTTAATAGTATTTCGTAGCATAATATGAACTCATTTATAAAAGTTTTTTCTTCATATTAGCGTTTTATAAGTTTAAATTCGGGTAGTACCTACCCGTTAAGTTCATACTTAGTAGCTAATATACAATTCAACTACTACAATTCTATATGAAAAACTGATTATAATAATATTTCGCGTTCAAACTTTTACACAATATTTTACAAACTTACAATACCGCTTATTTTACATATAGCATGAAATATAGCACACAATAAATTTGATACAAGATGGTTGTGAAGATAATTCTAGCTAGTACACAAGTCGTTCAGCAAAGTCAATAAAGACACGTAATTCATACGTCCAGAAACAAGTCATGCATTCTGGTTTTACTAGGATTACTTCCCATCCTTGGTCTTGTGGAACATAACCGTTATGGCCGTTGATAAGACAGCGTGTTGTAACGTCGTCAAAGGGACGAGGGTTACGTAATGTCCAACAGTCCCGTAACAATCTAAAAACCTCATTTCTTACCGCAATTACCGACTCCGTCACTTGTGGAAACGTTTTGTTTAATAGTTGTAGCCCGATGTTCTTGTTCTCACTTTGGTGAGAAGTGAACATTACTAATCCGTAAGCATAACATGTTTCTTTATGTTGCATGTTAGCCGCTTTTTCTAAATCACGAAGTCCAATATTCGGATATATTGAGTCAAAATAATTTTTAACCCATTGCATAAAATAGCATTTGGGTTCCTCGCAATATATGCGTCAAAGTAAACACATCGTAACTTATGGATTTCCTAATGTGATATCCCCCATCTTTCGAACGAAAGCCTTTTATAAACCAAGGCATTCTTGGAACGTTCTTCGAATATCTTACAAACTGATCTCGCCTTAAATAGTTGTGCCGAAGAATTCTGACCGACTCTAGAAAAGATTTCATCAATCATGTCTCCGGGTAGGTCTCTTAAAATATTGGGTTGTATATCCATTTTGTATTTTTATACTGTAAAATAGACAAGAGTTAGATTCATAAAAAAAATACTTATTAATACAAGCAATTTTTACATATATCATAAAGCATAAGCACACTATATTACATATATTACACCACACGAATACAACTATCTTATTCCGACTCGCTTGTTTCTTCTTCTTCGGTTTTGGTTCGTTTTGCCAAGTTTCTAGGGATATATGATGTTCCCCTAATACGAGCCGTCGTTTTCCACATTGGTTTAGAAAAACCTGGTGGTTTAGAGGTTCCCGGGTCATTGTTACAACTTAAGGACTTTGGGGGTTGACGATACATATAAAGTTCATCGAGGTTGGAATTAGATTTCTCTATTTTTATGCCCTTTCCCTTATTATTTTCTTTTGCCTTTTTAAATTCAGTTGGGGTAATTTCTATAACATCATCGGAATTATCGTCGGAATCTGATTCATCGGAGAATTGGTAATCCTCCCAATATTTTGCTTCCTTGGCCGAAACACCATTGACCATAATTAACCTTGGTCGATTGGTTGAGGATTTTCTTTTACATAACCATTTTATTATTTCCCCCACCGGTTCTATTTCCTCCTCCGGTTCCTCCTCTTCCGGTTCTGATTCTTCTTCCGGTTCCGACTCTTCTTCCGGTTCCTCTTCGGGAACTTGTGAATCAGTCCACGAATCATTCCAATTTACATTTGAATCTTCATTATTATTAGGTGAGTCAATGGGACTTGTTCTAGAGGTAGACATCTATCACATAATATCAAACGCGTTAAGAGATTAATATATCACATAATATTCACATGTTAAAAATATATAGTTTCCAACAAAATTTGTTAAGCAATCATTTTTCAAGTAAACACGGTCGAAGTCCAGACTCACTAATGCATCCTAACAAACTCGATAAGACACACTAATGTAAAATTCTGGTTCTCTAAGACCAACGCTCGGATACCAACTGAAATGTCCCGTTCTTATTGATTAAAAACGTTCCATATTAATTGATTTCGTTGCGAGGTTTTGACCTCTATATGAGACGTTTTTCAAAGACTGCATTCATTTTTAAAACTAACCATAACCTTTATTTCATAGATAAAGGTTTTAAAAAGCTTTACGTAGATTATCAAATAATGATAATCTAAAATATCCTGTTTACACACGACCATTACATAATGGTTTACAATACAAAAATGTTACAATAAAATAAGTTTCTTGAATGCAGTTTTTACACAATATCATACAAGCATGGACTCCAAATCTCGTCCTTATTTAAGTATGCGACAGCGGAAGCTCTTAATAATAACCTGAGAATAAACATGCTTAAAACGTCAACAAAAATGTTGGTGAGTTATAGGTTTAACCTATATATATCAAATCTTAATAATAGACCACAAGATTTCATATTTCAATACACATCCCATACATAGAGATAAAAATAATTCATATGGTGAACACCTGGTAACCGACATTAACAAGATGCATATATAAGAATATCCCCATCATTCCGGGACACCCTTCGGATATGATATAAATTTCGAAGTACTAAAGCATCCGGTACTTTGAATGGGGTTTGTTAGGCCCAATAGATCTATCTTTAGGATTCGCGTCAATTAGGGTGTCTGTTCCCTAATTCTTAGATTACCAGACTTAATAAAAAGGGGCATATTCGATTTCGATAATTCAACCATAGAATGTAGTTTCACGTACTTGTGTCTATTTTGTAAATCATTTATAAAACCTGCATGTATTCTCATCCCAAAAATATTAGATTTTAAAAGTGGGACTATAACTCACTTTCACAGATTTTTACTTCGTCGGGAAGTAAGACTTGGCCACTGGTTGATTCACGAACCTATAACAATATATACATATAAATCAAAGTATGTTCAAAATATATTTACAACACTTTTAATATATTTTGATGTTTTAAGTTTATTAAGTCAGCTGTCCTCGTTAGTAACCTACAACTAGTTGTCCACAGTTAGATGTACAGAAATAAATCGATAAATATTATCTTGAATCAATCCACGACCCAGTGTATACGTATCTCAGTATTGATCACAACTCAAACTATATATATTTTGGAATCAACCTCAACCCTGTATAGCTAACTCCAACATTCACATATAGAGTGTCTATGGTTGTTCCGAAATATATATAGATGTGTCGACATGATAGGTCGAAACATTGTATACGTGTCTATGGTATCTCAAGATTACATAATATACAATACAAGTTGATTAAGTTATGTTTGGAATAGATCTGTTACCAATTTTCACGTAGCTAAAATGAGAAAAATTATCCAATCTTGTTTTACCCATAACTTCTTCATTTTAAATCCGTTTTGAGTGAATCAAATTGCTATGGTTTCATATTGAACTCTATTTTATGAATCTAAACATAAAAAGTATAGGTTTATAGTCAGAAAAATAAGTTACAAGTCATTTTTGTAAAGGTAGTCATTTCAGTCGAAAGAACGACGTCTAGATGACCATTTTAGAAAACATACTTCCACTTTGAGTTTAACCATAATTTTTGGATATAGTTTCATGTTCATAATAAAAATCATTTTCTCAGAATAACAACTTTTAAATCAAAGTTTATCATAGTTTTTAATTAACTAACCCAAAACAGCCCGCGGTGTTACTACGACGGCGTAAATCCGGTTTTACGGTGTTTTTCGTGTTTCCAGGTTTTAAATCATTAAGTTAGCATATTATATATATATAGAACATGTGTTTAGTTGATTTTAAAAGTCAAGTTAGAAGGATTAACTTTTATTTGTGAACAAGTTTAGAATTAACTAAACTATGTTCTAGTGATTACAAGTTTAAACCTTCGAATAAGATAGCTTTATATGTATGAATCGAATGATGTTATGAACATCATTACTACCTCAAGTTCCTTGTATAAACCAACTGGAAATGAGAAAAATAGATCTAGCTTCAAAGGAACCTTGGATGGCTTGAAAGTTCTTGAAGCAGAATCATGACACGAAAACAATTTCAAGTAAGATTTCCACTCGAAATAAGATTGTTATAGTTATAGAAATTGAATTAAAGTTTGAATATGATTATTACCTTGTATTAGAAAGATAACCTACTGTAAGTAACAAAGGTTTCTTGATCTTGGATGATTACTTGGAATGGATTTAGAAAACTTGGAAGTAAACTTGCAATCTTGAAAGTATTCTTGATTTTATGAAACTAGAACTTTTGGAATTTACGAAGAACACTTAGAACTTGAAGATAAAACTTGAGAGAGATCAATTAGATGAATAAAATTGAAGAATGAAAGTGTTTGTAGGTGTTTTTGGTCATTGGTGTATGGATTAGATATAAAGGATATGTGATTTTGTTTTCATGTAAATAAGTCATGAATGATTACTCATATTTTTGTAATTTTATGAGATATTTCATGCTAGTTGACAAATTATGGTTCCCACATGTGTTAGCTGACTTACATGGGCTGCTAAGAGCTGATCATTGGAGTGTATATACCAATAGTACATACATCTAAAAGATGTGTATTGTACGAGTACGAATACGGGTGCATACGAGTAGAATTGTTGATGAAACTGAATGAGGATGTAATTGTAAGCATTTTTGTTAAGTAGAAGTATTTTAATAAGTGTCTTGAAGTCTTTCAAAAGTGTATGAATACATATTAAAACACTACATGTATATACATTTTAACTGAGTCGTTAAGTCATCGTTAGTCGTTACATGTAAATGTTGTTTTGAAACCTTTAGGTTAACGATCTTGTTGAATGTTGTTAACCCATTGTTTATTATAACAAATGAGATGTTAAATTGTTATATTATCATGATATTATGATATATAATATATCTTAGTATGATATATGTGACGATCGCTCCAAATCCATATGGACGAACACCTCATTCATCAATTTCATTGCGAGGTATTTGACCTCTATATGATACGTTTTGTAAACATTGCATTCTTTTGAAAAGGCACACCATAAATGAATATTTAAATCAAAGGTTTTCGACATTTGATGATTTCTACATATAGACAATCACCGTAAATAATAGTTTACAATAGTAATTCCGTTGACAATGCAGTCAAAATAAGATACATGGTGATGATTTGGTGAATGCAACGTTTCCTTGATAAATATGCCATGTAAGACTCCATGCACATAGCTTGTCTAACATATAAGCAAACAGCGGAAGACTTCTAGGGAACTTGAGAATAAACATGCTAACAAATGTCAACACAAAGGTTGGTGAGTTCATAGTTTTAGTGTTTCGCATAATCTGTATATAAAGGTGGATCACAAGATTTCAGTTGTTCAATCCAGAAACGTTTATCAAAATATTCTACGAAATTGAGCACCCTGGTAACTAAACTTAACGTATATATAATTTGTACCCTTTGTATAATCATCTTGATAATACACGTAAACCAACGTGTACGCTTCTCAAATAGCATACGTCCGTTAAAAGGCTAGTGCTCTAGCTCGGACGGGGATATCAAGCCCTATGGATCCATATACTACTACTCGCGCCCACCAGTTCTTATAACTGGCAGTTAACAGTTACCAAAGCTAAGGGATTTTCGGTTCAAACTCAGTGTAGAATTTAGTATGTACTTGTATCCATTGCGTTTAAAATAAAGTGCATGTATTCTCAGCCCAAAAATATATATTGCAAAAGCAATTAAAAAGGGATCAATGAAACTCACACATATAAATATTGTAAATCATTTAATAAAGCATTTGCATGTATTCTCAGCCCAAAAATGTAGAGAGTAAAAGGGATCATATGAAACTCACCTTAGCAGCACATAAAGTTGTTCATCGTAATGTGACCGAAACTCGGATTACCAAATAATCGTAGATCTCACCGTATCAATATTGTGATTCAATATTTCAGAAAAGTATGTAGACGCAACAGAGATGATAAACACTAGGTTTGACTCACAAATATACCCCCGAACATTACCCATAACCTCCTTGGCAATAACCCATAATTTCCTTAGCTCTATCCCGCTTGAAAACCATTTTGAAAGTGACACGCTCATAACCTCGTCGTAGTATTTTATGTATAATACTAATTAATAATATTAATAATAATATTAATCTTAATAATAATAATAATAATAATAATAATAATAATAATAATAATAATAATAATAATAATAATAATAATAATAATATAAATAATAATAATACAGAGATAGATAGTAGATATGTGTGCTGAAATGAAATGAAATCGCTCGAATTTATAGATGTGGCCTGGATATGACTGCCATGCGATCACATGGCTTTATAGCCCATTTCCCATGCGATCGCATGGGATGGGTTTACAGCTCACAATGTTTTGGCCTCTAGTTTGTCGACATATTTTAATATAATATTTATAATATATAATAATTTATATAATTAATTATATATTATATTAAATTCACGTGCATAGTTGATTTGTAATTTTAGTTCCGATAAGTCGTACGTCATCACTCGACTTATGTCCCGGTTCCGGTTTTTCGAACGTCCTATCGTATACTGAGAAAACTTGTACTTTACGTTTCGTGAATCGTACCTTTGTCAAAATATAGTCTTAAATCATCCATAAACTATACCACTCAAGGTATAACTTATACATTTAAGTGTTTTGGTCATTTACTTCATATCAAAAATGGTTTTACTGTAGCAAAGTTACTGTAGCAAAGTCAATTTCACTGTAGCAAATAGTGATTTTCGAAAACACTGTAGCATTTTGGGTACTGTAGCAATTTGAAAATACTGTAGCAAATTAGTGTTTTACTGGTTCATCTTAAATGCTTTAGTTAACTTATCTAAATATCAATCGAATCAATAAACGAATGTTACTATCGTTTACTAAATAACTTGAAATTATATATACGTATATATCTTTTTAATATATAAATCAGTTTTTAAATACACATTGAAAGTTATATATAAATAAATTTTAATAATAAATATTTCAACTTATCATATATATTCAAATAGATATTTAAACCAATAAGTTTAATGTACGGTATCAAACAATTAATACATTGTTACCTTTTCAAGTTATAGTATATATGTATCTATTTACATATAATTGTTCGCGAATCGTCGAAAACAACCGAAGGGTATTTAAATATATAAAAGTAGTTCAAAAATTTTGAGATTCAGTTTTACAGACTTTGCTTATCGTGTCGGAAATGTTAATCATATAAAGATTAAGTTTAAATTTGGTCAGAAATTTTCGGGTCATCACAATATATATACAGTTAAATGCCGTTACAACGATAATCGTTACATATATGTCTCGTTTCGAAATCATTAATTTAGTAGTCTTATTTTTACATATGTATTTCATTGTTAATACACTTAATAATATATTTACTTATCATTTAACATAATTAACCAAGTGTATCAATATCTTAATATGATTCATATGTACCTAGTAAGACGTTGTTATAACGATAATCGTTATATATATCGTTTTCGAGTTTCTTAAATTAATAGTCTCATTTTTATGTATATAACTCATTGTTAAAATACCTAATGAGATACATACTTATAATAAAATCATGTTAACTATATATATAACCATATATATGTCATCGTATAGTTTTTACAAGTTTTAACGTTCGTGAATCACCGGTCAACTTGGGTGGTCAATTGTCTATATGAAACCTATTTCAATTAATCAAGTCTTACCAAGTTTGATTGTTTAACATGTTGGAAACACTTAATCATGTAAATAACAATTTCATTTAATATATATATAAACATGGAAAAGTTCGGGTCACTACAACATTCAACACAATGTACATGCGGCCAAACCTATGCTCTGATACCAAGTTGTAACACCCAGCTTTTTTTTTTAAATCACAGCGAAAGTCTTAATTCACATAAATACCCTTAGTTAATTACGAACATGATTATCACAAATCATTAGCTAGTTACTTATTACAAACAACCGGTGTTACGTTAAACAACTAGTTACATATTTATAAAAGTTAAGACATCAGAGTTCGTCTTGTCAAACATATCGTCAACCCAACTCCCGTCCCTACCAGCACTAAGATCGAAAACCTGCAAGGGAGGAGGTGAGGGGGGTTAGCACGAGCCTAAGTGAATGGAATCATCTAACAGCTCTAGCATACAGTACCAACTTGTACAACTACAGCAACTACAATAATCCATAACAGGCAACTGACAACTAATAACTAGCAACTATCAACTGGCAACAATCAACTAGCAACTATGCTCCAACTAGAGACTCAGCGGCTTGTACGAGCACACGACCACTAGCTGATCAGTCTAGCGTCTACCGAAAGTCCTTACGACTGAATCCCCAGTATAGTAAATCCACACGCAGGTGATGCGTCATTCAGCACTATACTCAACAAACAGTAGCCAACTGGACCCAACCACAACAAGGTTGATCTCTCTGAGCTAAACCTAACAACAATAGGTTCCAACAGGCAACTGCAACTTGTGCACACAACTGTTAAGCAACTACCACTACGAACAACTGTCCCTACAACTAGCATGATAACTCTACAATGATCATTATTACAACATATCTACTAAGCATAGCAACTAAAATAGTATAACATAGTAGCACAACTTGCTACTCTATACTACACCCGGAGATAATCCCACTCACCGATTACCAGCTACAGCTCAGTTATCTTACTTCTGAGCTTCTTCCTTGTTCTTATCACCTGAGAACAACACAACGAAGTCAATATACATATCTCAATCAATAGTATAATCAAATCATACTATAAACTAGGTCATAACACCATATATTCATAATTTTATGAGGCTACATCATGACTCCATTCAATAATGGCATACAGGTGCGTGCAAAACACGACATACACACTAAAACTCCTTTTCTGACCTAAAAACAGTTTGATCTAGTTTTTTAAAAGTTCACCATTGAAAAGTATTCTTTATTATGATTCTAACGATAGTTTATTCATCAAAAATGGAGTTACGTTTTGAAAGTTACGCCCGTTTCAATTTCATAAAAGGTACTGTAGCAAATAGTGACACTGTAGCAAATAGTGACACTGTAGCAACTCGGTACTGTAGCAAATAGTGATACTGTAGCAAACAGTGACACTGTAGCAACTCGGTACTGTAGCAACTCGGGGGTACTGTAGCAATTCGGGTACTGTAGCAAACTGGGTTTCGAACCAATTTCGCTGATTTTGTGATTTCTTCCCCAAAAACTCGATTTCTAAGTGTTTTTGACCAAATTTTAAGCACAAGAAAGTTACTAAACATATATACAACCTATTTCTAACATCAATTAAGCATAATAAACATATTTCATGAAGATTCAAGCTCATATTCACACTTTTTATTCAAGAACACAAAAACTCAATTTCTAACAATCAAAGCATGGATTCAACAA
Organism: Rutidosis leptorrhynchoides; assembly: GCF_046630445.1. Classification (NCBI taxonomy): domain Eukaryota; kingdom Viridiplantae; phylum Streptophyta; class Magnoliopsida; order Asterales; family Asteraceae; genus Rutidosis; species Rutidosis leptorrhynchoides. The sequence goes on along the minus strand of NC_092333.1, from coordinate 670,335,590 downwards.
GACAAACCTGAGATGATGCTCACAATGATGCTAGAAATCAGTCTCTAAAGTCTCTTAATCCAATTTCAAGTTTAGATCAATTAGGATTTCAAGAGTGAAGGAGTTAGGTACGGGAGTAATATTTCTAATTTGGGGAAAATGATGGAATAATCCAGATTCAAGCTATTTATATTGGGTTATAAAACCATACCCCATAACACACGGGTATTTACCAGTTATCTGATATCTTTCGTACTTAATTTGACTGCCCTAACGGAGTCCAAATTAAACTAACGAACCTATTCTGTTACCCTTGTCACAAACTGGTCTCAACTAAACAACCAAATAATTATAAACATATAATTATAAAAATCACTAATTACGCCATTTCCCAGGGTACAATGGTCATTTCATCTAGACCCAAAACTCGGGTGTTACACATATAGTTTTTACAAGTTTTAACGTTCGTGAATCACCGGTCAACTTGGGTGGTCAATTGTCTATATAAAACCTATTTCAATTAATCAAGTCTTAACAAGATTGATTGCTTAACATGTTGGAAACACTTAATCATGTAAATATCAATTTCATTTAATATATATAAACATGGAAAATTTCGGGTCACTACAGTACCTACCGTTAAATAAATTTCGTCCCGAAATTTTAAGCAGTTGGAGGTGTTGACGTATCTTCTGGAAATAAGTGCGGGTATTTCTTCTTCATCTGATATTTTCATTCCCAGGTGAACTCAGGTCCTCTACGAGCATTCCATCGAACCTTAACAATTGGTATCTTGTTTTGCTTAAGTCTTTTAACCTCACGATCCATTATTTCGACGGGTTCTTCGATGAATTGAAGTATTTCGTTGATTTAGATTTCGTCTAACGGAATAGTGAGATCTTCTATAGCAAAACATTTCTTCAAATTTGAGACGTGAAAAGTGTTATGTATAGCCGCGAGTTGTTGAGGTAACTCAAGTCGGTAAGCTACTGGTCCGACACGATCAATAATCTTGAATGGTCCAATATACCTTGGATTTAATTTCCCTCGTTTACCAAATCGAACAACGCCTTTCCAAGGTGCAACTTTAAGCATGACCATCTCTCCAATTTCAAATTCTATATCTTTTCTTTTAATGTCAGCGTAGCGCTTTTGTCGGCTTTGGGCGGTTTTCAACCGTTGTTGAATTTGGATGATCTTCTCGGTAGTTTCTTGTATTATCTCCGGACCCGTAATCTGTCTATCCCCCACTTCACTCTAAAAAATCGGAGACCTGCACATTCTACCATAAAGTGCTTCAAACGACGCCATCTCAATGCTTGAATGGTAGCTATTGTTGTAGGAAAATTCTGCTAACGGTAGGTGTCCATCCCAACTGTTTCCGAAACCAATAACACATGCTCGTAGCATGTCTTCAAGCATTTGTATCGTCCTGTCGATCTGCCCATCTGTTTGTGGATGATAGGCAGTACTCATGTCTAGACGAGTTCCTAATGCTTGTTGTAATGTCTGCCAGAATCTTGAAATAAATCTGCCATCCCTATCAGAGATAATAGAGATTGGTATTCAATGTCTGGAGACGACTTCCTTCAAATACAGTCGTGCTAACTTCTCCATCTTGTCATCTTCTCTTATTGGCAAGAAGTGTGCTGATTTGGTGAGACGATCAACTATTACCCAAATAGTATCAAAACCACTTGTAGTCCTTGGCAATTTAGTGATGAAATCCATGGTAATATTTTCCCATTTCCATTCCAAGATTTCGGGTTGTTGAAGTAGACCTGATGGTTTCTGATGCTCAGCTTTGACCTTAGAACACGTCAAACATTCTCTTACGTATTTAGAAACATCGGCTTTCATACCCGGCCACCAAAAATGTTTCTTGAGATCTTTGTACATCTTCCCCGTTCCAGGATGTATTGAGTATCTGGTTTTATGAGCTTCTCTAAGTACCATTTCTCTAATATCTCTAAATTTTGGTACCCAAATTCTTTCAGCCCTATACCGGGTTCCGTCTTCCCGAATATTAAGATGCTTCTCCGATCCTTTGGGTATTTCATCCTTTAAGTTTCCCTCTTTTAAAACTACTTGTTGCGCCTCCTTTGAAATGTCCCGTTCTTATTGATTAAAAACGTTCCATATTAATTGATTTCGTTGCGAGGTTTTGACCTCTATATGAGACGTTTTTCAAAGACTGCATCCATTTTTAAAACAAACCATAACCTTTATTTCATAAATAAAGGTTTAAAAAGCTTTACGTAGATTATCAAATAATGATAATCTAAAATATCCTGTTTACACACGACCATTACATAATGGTTTACAATACAAATATGTTACATCGAAATCAGTTTCTTGAATGCAGTTTTTACACAATATCATACAAACATGGACTCCAAATCTTGTCTTTATTTTAGTATGCAACAGCGGAAGCTCTTAGTATTCACCTGAGAATAAACATGCTTTAAACGTCAACAAAAATGTTGGTGAGTTATAGGTTTAACCTATATATATCAAATCGTAACAATAGACCACAAGATTTCATATTTCAATACACATCCCATACATAGAGATAAAAATCATTCATATGGTGAACACCTGGTAAACGACATTAACAAGATGCATATATAAGAATATCCCCATCATTCCGGGACACCCTTCGGATATGATATAAATTTCGAAGTACTAAAGCATCCGGTACTTTGGATGGGGTTTGTTAGGCCCAATAGATCTATCTTTAGGATTCGCGTCAATTAGGGTGTCTGTACCCTAATTCTTAACTTACCAGACTTAATAAAAAGGGGCATATTCGATTTCGATAATTCAACCATAGAATGTAGTTTCACGTACTTGTGTCTATTTTGTAAATCATTTATAAAACCTGCATGTATTCTCATCCCAAAAATATTAGATTTTAAAAGTGGGACTATAACTCACTTTCACAGATTTTTACTTCGTCGGGAAGTAAGACTTGGCCACTGGTTGATTCACGAACCTATAACAATATATACATATACATATATATCAAAGTATGTTCAAAATATATTTACAACACTTTTAATATATTTTGATGTTTTAAGTTTATTAAGTCAGCTGTCCTCATTAGTAACCTACAACTAGTTGTCCACAGTTAGATGTACAGCAATAAATCGATAAATATTATCTTGAATCAATCCACGACCCAGTGTATACGTATCTCAGTATTGATCACAACTCAAACTATATATATTTTGGAATCAACCTCAACCCTGTATAGCTAACTCCAACATTCACATATAGAGTGTCTATGGTTGTTCCGAAATATATATAGATGTGTCGACATGATAGGTCGAAACAATGTATACGTGTCTATGGTATCTCAAGATTACATAATATACAATACAAGTTGATTAAGTTATGGTTGGAATAGATTTGTTACCAATTTTCACGTAGCTAAAATGAGAAAAATTATCCAATCTTGTTTTACCCATAACTTCTTCATTTTAAATCCGTTTTGAGTGAATCAAATTGCTATGGTTTCATATTGAACTATATTTTATGAATATAAATAGAAAAAGTATAGGTTTATAGTCAGAAAAATAAGTTACAAGTCGTTTTTGTAAAGGTAGTCATTTCAGTCGAAAGAACGACGTCTAGATGACCATTTTAGAAAACATACTTCCACTTTGAGTTTAACCATAATTTTTGGATATAGTTTCATGTTCATAATAAAAATTATTTTCTCAGAATAACAACTTTTAAATCAATGTTTATCATAGTTTTTAATTAACTAACCCAAAACAGCTCGCGGTGTTACTACGACGGCGTAAATTCGGTTTTACGGTGTTTTTCGTGTCTCCAGGTTTTAAATCATTAAGTTAGCATATCATATAGATATAGAACATGTGTTTAGTTGATTTTAAAAGTCAAGTTAGAAGGATTAACTTTTGTTTGCGAACAAGTTTAGAATTAACTAAACTATGTTCTAGTGATTACAAGTTTAAACCTTCGAATAAGATAGCTTTATATGTATGAATCAATGATGTTATGAACATCATTACTACCTTAAGTTCCTTGGATAAACCTACTAGAAAATAGAAAAATGGATCTAGCTTCAACGGATCCTTGGATGGCTCGAAGTTCTTGAAGCAGAATCATGACACGAAAACAAGTTCAAGTAAGATCATCACTTGAAATAAGATTGTTATAGTTATAGAAATTGAACCAAAGTTTGAATATAATTATTACCTTGTATTAGAATGATAACCTACTGTAAGAAACAAAGATTTCTTGAGGTTGGATGATCACCTTACAAGATTGGAAGTGAGCTAGCAAACTTGAAAGTATTCTTGATTTTATGTAACTAGAACTTGTAGAATATATGAAGAACACTTAGAACTTGAAGATAGAACTTGAGAGAGATCAATTAGATGAAGAAAATTGAAGAATGAAAGTGTTTGTAGGTGTTTTTGGTCGTTGGTGTATGGATTAGATATAAAGGATATGTAATTTTGTTTTCATGTAAATAAGTCATGAATGATTACTCATATTTTTGTAATTTTATGAGATATTTCATGCTAGTTGCCAAATGATGGTTCCCACATGTGTTAGGTGACTCACTTAGCAGATCATTGGAGTGTATATACTAATAGTACATACATCTAAAAGCTGTGTATTGTACGAGTACGAATACGGGTGCATACGAGTAGAATTGTTGATGAAACTGAACGAGGATGTAATTGTAAGCTGATGTGTGCGAGGTGTATACGAAAGACGACGAAATATTACACAAGTTTTAATTATTTATTTACAAATGGGATATACCTAAACCTTGCTACAACACTATAGGCAGTGTACCTAATCGTATAGTAGTATAGTTTTTAGTAAGTCCGGTTCGTTCCGCAGGGAGACGGTTACACTATATTTTTATATAATTACATTTGTACAAAAATATATAAATATATATATATATATATGATAATATATAAAAGGGGGGTTTACCATTTAATGACCGGTTTGTCGATTTTATATTTTAAGCGAAGCTTAAAGTAAATTTAATTAACAAAATAAAATAAATAACAAAAAAAATAATGATGAATAATTAAAGGTGCGATGAAATATAAAATAAAATAATTATGCTTATTTAAACTTCCATAATCATGATGTTTGATGTGTTGATTTTAGTTTTATGCCCATGGGTTAATTGTCCTTTGTCCTGGATTATTTAATATGTCCGTCTGGTTTTTGTCCATAACAGTCCATCAGTCATAAATATAAAATGCAAGTGTCCTCGTCAAATTATCCTTATACCCGAAGTCAAATATTCCAACTAATTGGGGACTTAAACTGTAACAAGGTTTTAATACTTTGTTTAATAATTACACCAGGATATCGACTGCGTGTAATCCAAGGTTTAATACTTTGTTAACAATTACGCCAAGTGTCCTTGTACATAATTTCACCCCTATTTTAATAATTCCATAGACTATTAATCCATTCCCGTGTCCGGTTAAATGAACGATTATTCGTACATATAAATATCCCGCCCATCGTGTCCGATCGAGTGTATATGGTTATTTATAGGTACGTTCAATTGTAAATCTTTATATTAAAATTAACAAACTATCATTTAGTTAAATAAATATAAAGCCCATTAATAGCCCATAGTCTAATTTCCACAAGTGTCGTTCTTTTGTCCAAACCCCAATTATGGTACAAAGCCCAATTACCCAATTTTAATATTTTTAGCCCAACATCATGATTACTTCGTCTTAAATAAGCATAATAATAACTTAAGTACGAGACATTAATTTAAAAAGGAGAACATAGCTTACATTGATTATTTATCGCGTAGTGTTACACGGACAGAGCTCCGACTTTAAAACCCGTAAAAATAACTTTTACATAACCCAAAATAATCTAATATAACACTAATATATATATATATATATATATATATATATATATATATATATATATATATATATATATATATATATATATATATATATATATATATATTTATATTATACTACGGAGTATTATTATTATTATTATTATTATTATTATTTTTATATATTAAAATCGAACGAATGCATGGCCTTTTATAGGGGTTTTGATTTCTGACAGCTCCGCGAGTCGTGGAGTTTTTGGCCTTCAAACTCCGCGAGTCGTGGAGTTTGATTTTCCAGCTCACAAACTTTTGGCTCCTAGCTTGTCGACATAATAAATATATAAATATAAAATATAAATAATTAATATAATTATTTATATATTATATTATATTCTTGTGCATAGTAGACTTGTAATTTTTAGTCCGTTGCGTCGGGCGTTGATAGTTGACTCATGTCCCGGTTCCGGATTTTCGAACGTCCTTTCGTTTAATTTAATATCTTGTACTTTGCGTTTTGTAACTTGTACTCTTGTCATTTTTAGACGTTTTTCATCAATAAATTGAACCTTTTGAATTGTATCTTGTACATTTGAGCTTTTTGGACGTTTTTGTCTTCAAATCTTCGTTTTCACCTTTTGTCTCCGCACTTATTTATTTAAACAATTACAATAAAAATATAATACAATTACATATGAAAACCTATTATTTAGGAGGGATATTGCTATGAAATATATGTTCCTTTTTAGCCTTATCAAATATCCCCACACTTAAGCGTTGCTTGTCCTCAAGCAATACAGAACTTGAAATAAAAACATACATGAATCACTTTTTTATTCATCACATTTTGTACATCAGTGATTTTGATATGGTGGTATAAACAATGATAATAACGATAGAACCATGGTTAAAGGTGGGTGTGTCATCCACAGTTGCCTCGGGTTTAGGTCAACGACACTTGCAATCAAATAGCCGATTTACTTTCGGTTTCCAAAGCAAAGTGCACATTTGAAAGGCGGTTTACAGTCCCACATGACTATGAAAATTTAGATCCTTAAGGAAATTGGATCTTTATGAAAACATTTGATCTTTTGAAAATTCAATCTAGCTTTTACCCTAGATAAGTTTTCCGGAATAACCCTTCACCGGTGTTTGCAAAATATTTTTGTGGGTTTTGTGGGTTTCAGATTTGAAAATTTTAGCTCAAAACTTATGGTTTTGTGTCACCCACTTGCTAACCTTATATTAGGAAAGCAACACATCCAGTTTACTTGTCCCGTATATTACCTTTCAGTAAACTACCGTCCGGTTGTAAAGGAAAGCGATGAACAAGTAACTGTTAAGGCAATGTCCCGTAACTTGCTTTTGATTATGGTCTATAACGTGTCGGACGCAATTACTATCCTTTGTAGGAGCAATAGTAAAGCTCACCCTTATAATTTTTCGATCTGGCACAAGGTCCTGTCTACGACCATGCTATGCAACCACCGTTTTTACGGTTGACACCCGATTTGGTTCAGGTGACCTAATGAATTCCAGGTGAATTCCTAGGATTTTACGTTCAATGGTAATGAACGCATTGAAAATGGGTTTTCAGAAAACAAATCGGTTTATAATTTTGATCAAAATATTTTCTCGTTCAAGCTCGAGTTTAGATATCATTGAATTCCATGAGTTTGAATTCTCAATCTTTAAGGTCAATCTCAAGGATTGAGTAATATCAGTCTTAAAAGCTGATTTTTAATCCTTAAGGAGATTATCCTTTCTGGGGATCTGATTCATTAGTCTTATCAAGCTAATTTGCACGGTGTCCCCCTCATTGTACGAGATAAATCCTTCTCATGGTTAGGATAAATCTGACCACTTGGCGACCCTGTTTAATGCTGAGGTCCGTGGATTTCCTGTTGATTTTAGAGATGACTTTTCTAGATTTTTCGTCAACCTACAGCTGGTCTGGACGACAATTTCTTGACCTAAATCAAGAAGCGCGTGTCTTTTTCGGAAGACTTTACTTCCTTTTAATGATGGAATTGATTCATCGTGTAGATCCATCTCTCTTTACAGTAAATCGGGTAAAACAGTTAATTTAGTCCAAAACAAAAGCACCTGCAATAACTTTACAGAAACATGTGATAGATAGTTTTTAATTGAATAACTTGGTACATTCTCCCCACACTTGGCTTTTTTCATGCGTCTTTTTATATCTTAAATAAATAAATTCAAGCGTTTTAGTTGTTTCTCAATTTATGTCCTTTTCGAGGTAACAATAATTTCGGCATTAACACCTAGTTTTATCGTTCATAAATATGTATAAACATGATTTTGAATTCATTTAGTTGAAAATTTTTAAAATTTTCATAAAATTTAGAAAATAAGCCAAGTATAAACTCGAGAGAATTTATAACCCTTCCCCACACTTAAGATCATGCAATGCCCTCATTTGCATGAAATCAGACTATAATTATAAATTCACGAGGGTGATTAGTGTAGAAAAGTGATTGAAAATACCCAGTTTGTAATTTCAAAGCTCGTTGAATGATAGATGGCGCGCCTCATCGTTCATTCCTTCTTGTTTTATCACACATGCTTTTTTCAAAAACGGCCGCTTTTCTGAACTGTTTACTAATATTTGAAAAAGTGTCTTTTACCCTAACTTATCATGCATTTTTATTAATGAGTTATGCACTAACCCGAACCCCGAATTTAACGTTAAGTGGGGTTAGACTTCCCCATACTTAGCTGACGACATGTGAAGTCGGTAGAATAAGTTCCACGAATTAAAATAGTGAGCCAGTTATTTACATCTCGGGTGGTATAAAATATATCAATGGGTTTAAAGTTTAGAACCACCCGATCGTCACTACTTAATTCTTTTTTAAGTGTAGCTTTTAGTAAATGGATATGTCTCTTTTCTGGTTCTTGGTCAAATGGATCGATATACACCGACATATATATTATAGGGTGGACACTTCCTAACATTTCCTTCCGTTCATTCTCGGGATCAAAGGTTTCACCTCTATTACCCAATTGGGTGAAATTCGAGGTGTCATTATCTATTACAGCTCGTAGTTCATCTTTGGTAGATGACTCGTCTATTGAGAATATTGGGTTGGAAAGTTGTGGAATAGTGAATTTCGGGATCAAAGCAAATTTTTCTTCATTAACGGTACTTATCGGTCCCACTATTTTGGTCTCGGGGGTAAAATTTTCAACGTTATCATTTTTCCAAGAGTACCAATTTGTCACCCTTACTTCTTCTTCATCCATTGATGGATCGATGATTTCGTTGGTAGAGGCTAATGTGTCGATATGTTGTGAAATTGGTAAAACTGAATAAAAAGTATCATCGGGATAGTTGGTGATTTCGGAGCTCTCGAATTCATCAAAATTCGATGATATGAGATTTTCTTGCACACGACTCCTCAGATCAACAGGTGTGTAGTCTGATAGAGTTTCAGCTTGTCGGTTTACAAACTCTCTCATTTGTTCATTTTGAGCATTGAGTTCTTTGAATTTGATTTTCATATTGTCTAATAAATTTTCAGACACGTAATTTTCCTCGTCTACTGGTTGTTGAGTTTGGAAATATTCTTGGGAATAATCCCAATTTGAAATGTATTCTTCATAATCATTCCATTCAGGTTCCGTGGGTGCGTAATTTTCCATAGGAACGTAATAATAACATTCCCATGTTGAGTGATAATCTCCACAGATTTCACAACCAGTTATTGTTTCGTCATTCGTGATCCAAGATTGACCGAACGAATTGTCATCAACACCCGTTTGAGAGTATTGATTTAATTAATTTTGGATATCAAAAAGAGTTTCCATAACCTTGTTTTCAAAATTTTCCATTTTATTGCGATGACCAAATTTTAGCTACAATGTGGTGCATTTACTAATTATCCTATTAGTTATAAAAATAGAAAAACTTATATAAGTTGTCCAATTAATAGACTTTTCTGCTTTTGCCCACGTTTCGAATAGCCAAAAGATGCAGCAGGGAGCCAGAACCCTTTAAATCGGAAGCTCACAACTCAGCCACTAACAAATCCAACTATTACTACGAAGCAGAAAATTGTCAACATCCATTAATTTAACCACTTAAATAATTTTTCTTTCCGTTTGAGATATTAGATAAGAAATAGAGAAAATTTCTAAGTCCTAAAAACTAAAGCGTCGAGAAATAAGAAAGAAAAAGAATGCGCGTCGAAAAACGTCGAAAAATAAAAATAAGAAAATAGCGCGTCGTGACTTAAAAGGCACTAAAATTTTAAGATCGTCGCAAAATTCTAAAGCACCTAAATCTTAGTCAAAAGAAATAGCACTTAAGGGATTTTACGGCAAAGCCTAAAAATCTAGAAGTAAAAATAACTATGCAAAAACTATGGATTAAAACTAAATACGAGCGAAAAACATACAAATATTACTCTAAAAACAAATAAAAAGGGACAAAATATAAAAATATGCTAAAATCCGTAAAAAGTACAATTTTTATAAAAATATTATTTATTTAATAAAACTATTAATTTTATAATTTAATAAAACTAATTAAACTAAATAAAAAAAATAATAATAAAACTAAAACTAATTAATAAATTAATTAAATAATTTAGGGTTTATTAATAATAATAAATAATAATATACCGTAATAAATGCTGGTTTAGGGTTTCAGACGCGTCAGACAGGGCGGCACCGCGACTCGTGGAGTTTTAAGCCTGCAAACTCCGCGAGTCGTGGAGTTTGAAAAACATTTTTTTTAATTTTATATTGTTTTTCTAAAATGATATATAAATATATTTATACAAAAATAAATTAAAAATATAGCGTTTCGCCGAGTCCCCGGCAGCGGCGCCAAAAACTTGATGTGTGCGAGGTGTATATGAAATAGTATTAATTTAAATACGAAATACGACGAAATATTACACAAGTTTTAATTATTTATTTACAAATGGGATATACCTAAACCTTGCTACAACACTATAGGCAGTGTACCTAATCGTAGAGTAGTATAGTTTTTAGTAAGTCCGGTTCGTTCCGAAGGGAGACGGTTACACTATATTTTTATATAATTACATTTGTACAAAAATATATAAATATATATATATATAATAATATATAAAAGGGGGGTTTACCATTTAATGACCGGTTTGTCGATTTTATATTTTAAGCGAAGCATAAAGTAAATTTAATTAACAAAATAAAATAAATAACAAAAAAAATAATGACGAATAATTAAAGGTGCGATGAAATATAAAATAAAATAATTATGCTTATTTAAACTTCCATAATCATGATGTTTGATGTGTTGATTTTAGTTTTATGCCCATGGGTTAATTGTCCTTTGTCCTGGATTATTTAATATGTCCGTCTGGTTTTTGTCCATAACAGTCCATCAGTCATAAATATAAAATGCGAGTGTCCTCGTCAAATTATCCTTATACCCGAAGTCAAATATTCCAACTAATTGGGGACTTAAACTGTAACAAGGTTTTAATACTTTGTTTAATAATTACACCAGGATATCGACTGCGTGTAATCCAAGGTTTAATACTTTGTTAACAATTACGCCAAGTGTCCTTGTACGTAATTTCACCCCTGTTTTAATAATTCCATAGACTATTAATCCATTCCCGTGTCCGGTTAAATGAACGATTATTCGTACATATAAATATCCCGCCCATCGTGTCCGATCGAGTGTATATGTTTATTTATAGGTACGTTCAATTGTAAATCTTTATATTAAAATTAACAAACTATCATTTAGTTAAACAAATATAAAGCCCATTAATAGCCCATAGTCTAATTTCCACAAGTGTCGTTCTTTTGTCCAAACCCCAATTATGGTACAAAGCCCAATTACCCAATTTTAATATTTTTAGCCCAACATCATGATTACTTCGTCTTAAATAAGCATAATAATAACTTAAGTACGGGACATTAATTTAAAAAGGAGAACATAGCTTACATTGATTATTTATCGCGTAGTGTTACACGGACAGAGCTCCGACTTTAAAACCCGTAAAAATAACTTTTACATAACCCAAAATAATCTAATATAACAGTAATATATATATATATATATATATATATATATATATATATATATATATATATATATATATATATATATATATATATATATATATATATATATATTTATTTATATTATACTACGGAGTATTATTATTATTATTATTATTATTATTTTTATATATTAAAATCGAACGAATGCATGGCCTTTTATAGGGGTTTTGATTTCTGACAGCTCCGCGAGTCGTGGAGTTTTTGGCCTTCAAACTCCGCGAGTCGTGGAGTTTGATTTTCCAGCTCACAAACTTTTGGCTCCTAGCTTGTCGACATAATAAATATATAAATATAAAATATAAATAATTAATATAATTATTTATATATTATATTATATTCTTGTGCATAGTAGACTTGTAATTTTTAGTCCGTTGCGTCGGCCGTTGATAGTTGACTCATGTCCCGGTTCCGGATTTTCGAACATCCTTTCGTATAATTTAATATCTTGTACTTTGCGTTTTGTAACTTGTACTCTTGTCATTTTTAGACGTTTTTCATCAATAAATTGAACCTTTTGAATTGTATCTTGTACATTTGAGCTTTTTAGACGTTTTTGTCTTCAAATCTTCGTTTTCGCCTTTTGTCTTCGCACTTATTTATTTAAACAATTACAATAAAAATATAATAAAATTACATATGAAAACCTATTATTTAGGAGGGATATTGCTATGAAATATATGTTCCTTTTTAGCCTTATCATAAGCATTTTTGTTAAGTAGAAGTATTTTGATAAGTGTCTTGAAGTCTTTCAAAAGTGTATGAATACATATTAAAACACTACATGTATATACATTTTAACTGAGTCGTTAAGTCATCGTTAGTCGTTACATGTAAGTGTTGTTTTGAAACCTTTAGGTTAACGATCTTGTTAAATGTTGTTAACCTAATGTTTATAATATCAAATGAGATTTTAAATTATTATATTATCATGATATTATCATGTATGAATATCTCTTAATATGATATATATACATTAAATGTCTTTACAACGATAATCGTTACATATATGTCTCGTTTAAAAATCATTAAGTTAGTAGTCTTGTTTTTACATATGTAGTTCATTGTTAATATACTTAATGATATGTTTACTTATCATAGTATCATGTTAACTATATATATATCCATATATATGTCATCATATAGTTTTTACAAGTTTTAACGTTCGTGAATCACCGGTCAACTTGGGTGGTCAATTGTCTATATGAAACATATTTCAATTAATCAAGTCTTAACAAGTTTGATTGCTTAACATGTTGAAAACACTTAATCATGTAAATAACAATTTCATTTAATATATATAAACATGGAAAAGTTCGGGTCACTACAGTACCTACCCGTTAAATAAATTTCGTCCCGAAATTTTAAGCAGTTGGAGGTGTTGACGTATCTTCTGGAAATAAATGCGGGTATTTCTTCTTCATCTGATCTTCTCGTTCCCAGGTGAACTCGGGTCCTCTACGAGCATTCCATCGAACCTTAACAATTGGTATCTTGTTTTGCTTAAGTCTTTTAACCTCACGATCCATTATTTCGACGGGTTCTTCGATGAATTGAAGTTTTTCGTTGATTTGGATTTCATCTAACGGAATAGTGAGATCTTCTTTAGCAAAACATTTCTTCAAATTCGAGACGTGGAAAGTGTTATGTACAGCCACGAGTTGTTGAGGTAACTCAAGTCGGTAAGCTACTGGTCCGACACGATCAATAATCTTGAATGGTCCAATATACCTTGGATTTAATTTCCCTCGTTTACCAAATCGAACAACGCCTTTCCAAGGTGCAACTTTAAGCATGACCATCTATCCAATTTCAAATTCTATATCTTTTCTTTTAATGTCAGCGTAGCTCTTTTGTCGACTTTGGGCGGTTTTCAACCGTTGTTGAATTTGGATGATCTTCTCGGTAGTTTCTTGTATAATCTCCGGACCCGTAATCTGTCTATCCCCCACTTCACTCTAACAAATCGGAGACCTGCACTTTCTACCATAAAGTGCTTCAAACGGCGCCATCTCAATGCTTGAATGGTAGCTGTTGTTGTAGGAAAATTCTGCTAACGGTAGATGTCGATCCCAACTATTTCCGAAATCAATAACACATGCTCGTAGCATGTCTTCAAGCGTTTGTATCGTCCTTTCGCTCTGCCCATCAGTTTGTGGATGATAGGCAGTACTCATGTCTAGACGAGTTCCTAATGCTTGCTGTAATGTCTGCCAGAATCTTGAAATAAATCTACCATCCCTATCAGAGATAATAGAGATTGGTATTCCATGTCTGGAGATGACTTCCTTCAAATACAGTCGTGCTAACTTCTCCATCTTGTCATCTTCTCTTATTGGCATGAAGTGTGCTGATTTGGTGAGACAATCAACTATTACCCAAATAGTATCAAAATCACTTGCAGTCCTTGGCAATTTAGTGATGAAATCCATGGTAATGTTTTCCCATTTTCATTCCAGGATTTCGGGTTGTTGAAGTAGACCTGATGGTTTCATACGTATTTAGCAACATCGGCTTTCATACCCGGCCAACAAAAATGTTTCTTGAGATCCTTGTACATCTTCCCCGTTCCAGGATGTATTGAGTATCTGGTTTTATGAGCTTCTCTAAGTACCATTTCTCTCATATCTCCAAATTTTGGTACCCAAATCCTTTCAGCCCTATACCGGGTTCCGTCTTCCCGAATATTAAGATGCTTCTCCGATCCTTTGGGTATTTCATCCTTTAAATTTCCCTCTTTTAAAACTCCTTGTTGCGCCTCCTTTATTTGAGTAGTAAGTTTATTATGAATCATTATATTCATAGATTTTACTCGAATGGGTTCTCTGTCCTTCCTGCTCAAGGCATCGGCTACCACATTTGCCTTCCCCGGGTGGTAACGAATCTCAAAGTCATAATCATTCAACAATTCAATCCACCTACGCTGCCTCATATTCAGTTATTTCTGATTAAATATGTGTTGAAGAATTTTGTGGTCGGTATATATAATACTTTTGACCCCATATAAGTAGTGCCTCCAAGTCTTTAATGCAAAAACAACCGCGCCTAATTCCAAATCATGCGTCGTATAATTTTGCTCGTGAATCTTCAATTGTCTAGACGCATAAGCAATCACCTTCGTCCGTTGCATTAATACACAACCGAGACCTTGCTTTGATGCGTCACAATAAATCACAAAATCATCATTCCCTTCAGGCAATGACAATATAGGTGCCGTAGTTAGCTTTTTCTTCAATAATTGAAACGCCTTCTCTTGTTCATCATTCCATTCAAATTTCTTCCCTTTATGCGTTAATGCAGTCAAGGGTTTTGCTATTTTGGAGAAATCTTGGGTGAATCTTCTGTAGTAACCAGCCAATCCTAAAAATTGACGTATATGCTTCGGAGTTTTTGGGGTTTCCCACTTTTCAACGGTTTCGATCTTTGCCGGGTCCACCTGGATACCTTCTTTGTTCACTATGTGACCGAGGAATTGAACTTCTTCCAACCAAAATGCACACTTTGAAAACTTAACGTACAGTTTTTCTTTCCTCAATACTTCTAGCACTTTTCTCAAATGTTCTTCGTGCTCTTGATCATTCTTTGAGTAAATAAGTATGTCATCGATGAAAACAATGACAAACTTGTCAAGATATGGCCCACACACTCGGTTCATAAGGTCCATGAACACATCTGGTGCATTAGTCAATCCAAACGGCAAAACCATAAACTCGTAATGACCATAACGCGTCCTAAAAGCAGTTTTTGGAATATCATTCGAATAAACCGACGAGCCTTGTAGTTGATCAAATAAGTCGTCAATTCTCTGCAGTGGATAACGGTTTTTGATGGTAAGTTTGTTCAACTCTCTGTAGTCAATACACAACCTAAATGTACCATCCTTCTTCTTAACAAACAAAACAGGAGCTCCCCATGGTGATGTGCTTGGTCCAATGAAACCACGTTCTAATAGTTCTTGCAGTTGGCTTTGCAGTTCTTTCATCTCGCTGGGTGCGAGTCTATAAGGAGCACGAGCTATTGGTGCAGCTCCTGGTACAAGATCTATTTGAAATTCAACAGATCGATGTGGAGGTAGTCCCGGTAATTCTTTCGGAAATACATCGGGAAATTCTTTTGCGACGGGAACATCATTGATGCTCTTTTCTTCAGTTTGTACTTTCTCGACGTGTGCTAGAA
The DNA here is from genome assembly GCF_046630445.1 of Rutidosis leptorrhynchoides. NCBI lineage: Eukaryota > Viridiplantae > Streptophyta > Magnoliopsida > Asterales > Asteraceae > Rutidosis > Rutidosis leptorrhynchoides. Next base: position 670,319,482 of record NC_092333.1, on the reverse strand, counting down.
CAGCATAGCAACCTTTTCTTATTAGTTTTTGTGCCTTCAAATTACTAATAAGATGTAGCTTCATGTTGCCCTTTTCTCCGTACACCATTAAGGGTTCTCCTTCTTCTCGTACAATGCGAATTGCATTTTTATAACATACGATCTCTGCTTTCACCTTCTTCAGCCAGTCCATGCCAACTATTACATCAAAACTCCCTAACTCTACTGGTATCAAATCAATCTTAAATATTTCGCTACCCAGTTTAATTTCTCGATTCCGGCATATATTATCTGCTGAAATTAATTTACCGTTTGCTAATTCGAGTAAAAATTTACTATCCAACGGCGTCAATGGACAACTTAATTTAGCACAAAAATCTCTACTCATATAGCTTCTATCCGCACCCGAATCAAATAAAACGTAAGCAGAGTTATTGTCAATAAGAAACGTACCTGTAACAAGCTCCGGGTCTTCCTGTGCCTCTGCCGCATTAATATTGAAAACTCTTCCGCGGCCTTGTCCATTCGTGTTCTCCTGGTTCGGGCAATTTCTAATAATGTGGCCCGGTTTTCCATATTTATAACAAACTACATTGGCATAACTTGCTCCGACACTACTTGCTCCGCCATTACTCGTTCCGACACCATTTTTTCCTTTCGTTCTGTTAACCCCTGGTCCGTAGACCTCACATTTCGCCGCGCTATGACCATTTCTTTTACACTTGTTGCAAAATTTGGTGCAGAACCCCGAGTGATACTTTTCACACCTTTGGCATAGCTGCTTCTGATTGTTGTTGTTGTTGCGGTTGTTATTGTTGTTGGGATGATTGTTGTAGTTGCTGTTGTTGTTGTTGTTGTTGTTGTTGTTGTTGTTGTTGTTGTTGTTGTTGTTGTTGTTGTTGTTGTTGTTGTTGGGCCGTTTGTTGTAGTTGCGATTGATGTTGCGATTGTTGGGATAATTGTTGCGATTATTATTGTAATTGCTGTTGTTGTTGTATTGGTGATTCTTATCACCGTTTTCCTCTCACTTTCTTTTGACTTGCTTCACATTGGCCTCTTCAGCCGTCTGTTCTTTAATTCTTTCCTCAATCTGGTTCACTAGTTTGTGAGCCATTCTACATGCCTGTTGTATGGAGGCGAGCTCGTGTGAACTTATATCTTCTTGGATTCTTTCCGGTAATCCTTTCGCAAACGCGTCGATCTTCTCTTCCTCATCTTCGAATGCTCCCGGACACAATAGGCACAATTCTGTGAATCATCTTTCGTACGTGGTAATATCAAATCCTTGGGTTCGTAACCCTCTAAGTTCTGTCTTGAGCTTATTGACCTCGGTTCTGGGACGGTACTTCTCGTTCATCAAGTGACTGAAAGCTGACCACGGTAGTGCGTACGCATCGTCTTGTCCCACTTGCTCTAGATAGGTATTCCACCATGTTAACGCATAACCTATGAATGTATGCGTAGCGTACTTCACTTTGTCCTCTTCAGTACACTTACTTATGGCAAACACCGATACAACCTTCTCGGTCCACCGTTTCAATCCGATTAGTCCTTCGGTTCCATCAAATTCCAAAGGTTTGCAGGCAGTGAATTCTTTGTAGGTGCATCCTACACGATTTCCTGTACTGCTAGATCCAAGGTTATTGTTGGTATGTAGCGCAGCCTGTACTGCGGCTATGTTTGAAGTTAGAAAATTACGAAATTCCTCTTCATTCATATTCACGGTGTGTCGAGTAGTCGGTGCCATTTCCTTCAAAATAGTCAAATGGAACAAGTTAATCATACAGAATATTAAGAGTAGTTAATAGTATTTCGTAGCATAATATGAACTCATTTATAAAAGCTTTTTCTTCATATTAGCGTTTTATAAGTTTAAATTCGGGTAGTACCTACCCGTTAAGTTCATACTTATAGCTAATATACAATTCAACTACTACAATTCTATATGAAAAACTGATTATAATAATATTTCGCGTTCAAACTTTTATACAATATTTTACAAACTTACAATACCGCTTATTTTACATAAAGCATGAAATATAGCACACAATAACTTTGATACAAGATAGTTGTGAAGATAATTCTAGCTAGTACACAAGTCATTCAGCAAAGGCAATAAAGACACGTAATTCATACATCCAGAAACAAGTCATGCATTCTGGTTTTACTAGGACTACTTCCCATCCTTGGTCTTGTGGAACATAACCGTTATGGCCGTTGATAAGACAGCGTGTTGTAACGTCGTCAAAGGGATGAGGGTTACGTAATGACCAACAGTCTCGTAATAACCTAAAAACCTCATTTCTTACCCCAATTACCGACTCCGTCACTTGTGGGAACGTTTTGTTAAATAGCTGTAGCCCGATGTTCTTTTTCTCACTTTGGTGAGAAGCGAACATTACTAACCCGTAAGCATAGCATGCTTCTTTATGTTGCATGTTAGCTGCTTTTTCTAAATCACGAAGTCCAATATTCGGATATATTGAGTCAAAATAATTTATTAACCCATTGCGTAAAATAGCATTTGGGTTCCCCGCAATATATGCGTCAAAGTAAACACATCGTAACTTATGGATTTCCCAATGTGATATCCCCCATCTTTCAAACGAAAGCCTTTTATAAACCAAGGCATTCTTGGAACGTTCTTCGATTGTCTTACAAACTGATCTCGCCTTAAATAGTTGTGCTGAAGAATTCTGACCAACTCTAGACAAGATTTCATCAATCATGTCTCCGGGTAGGTCTCTTAAAATATTGGGTTGTCTATCCATTTTGTGTTTTTATACTGTAAAATAGACAAGAGTTAGATTCATAAAAAAAAATACTTATTAATACAAGCAATTTTTACATATATCATAAAGCATAAGCACACTATATTACATATATTACACCACACGAATACAACTATCTTATTCCGACTCGCTTGTTTCTTCTTCTTCGGTTTTGGTTCGTTTTGCCAAGTTTCTAGGGATATATGATGTTCCCCTAATACGAGCCGTCGTTTTCCACATTGGTTTAGAAAAACCTGGTGCTTTAGAGGTTCCCGGGTCATTGTTACAACTTAAAGACTTCGGGGGTTGACGATACATATAAAGTTCATCGGGGTTGGAATTAGATTTCTCTATTTTTATGCCCTTTCCCTTATTATTTTCTTTTGTCTTTTTAAATTCAGTTGGGGTAATTTCTATAACATCATCGGAATTCTCGTCGGAATCCGATTCATCGGAGAATTGGTAATCCTCCCAATATTTTGCTTCCTTGGCGGAAACACCATTGACCATAATTAACCTTGGTCGGTTGGTTGAGGATTTTCTTTTACTTAACCGTTTTATTATTTCCCCCACCGGTTCTATTTCTTCATCCGGTTCCGATTCTTCTTCCGGTTCCGATTCTTCTTCCGGTTCCGACTTTTCTTCCGGTTCCTCTTCGGGAACTTGTGAATCAGTCCACGAATCATTCCAATTTACATTTGACTCTTCATTATTATTAGGTGAATCAATGGGATTTGTGCTAGAGGTAGACATCTATCACACAATATCAAACATGTTAAGAGATTAATATATCACATAATATATACATGTTAATAATATATAGTTTCCAACAAAAATGTTAAGCAATCATTTTTAAAGAAAACACGGTCGAAGTCCAGACTCACTAATGCATCCTAACAAACTCGATAAGACACACTAATGCAAATTTTCTGGTTCTCTAAGACCAACGCTCGGATACCAACTAAAATGTCCCGTTCTTATTGATTAAAAACGTTCCATATTAATTGATTTCGTTGCGAGGTTTTGACCTCTATATGAGACGTTTTTCAAAGACTGCATCCATTTTTAAAACAAACCATAACCTTTATTTCATAAATAAAGGTTTAAAAAGCTTTACGTAGATTATCAAATAATGATAATCTAAGATATCCTGTTTACACACGACCATTACATAATGGTTTACAATACAAATATGTTACATCGAAATCAGTTTCTTGAATGCAGTTTTTACACAATATCATACAAACATGGACTCCAAATCTTGTCCTTATTTTAGTATGCAACAGCGGAAGCTCTTAGTATTCACCTGAGAATAAACATGCTTTAAACGTCAACAAAAATGTTGGTGAGTTATAGGTTTAACCTATATATATCAAATTGTAACAATAGACCACAAGATTTCATATTTCAATACACATCCCATACGTAGAGATAAAAATCATTCATATGGTGAACACCTGGTAACCGACATTAACAAGATGCATATATAAGAATATCTCCATCATTCCGGGACACCCTTCGGATATGATATAAATTTCGAAGTACTAAAGCATCCGGTACTTTGGATGGGGTTTGTTAGGCCTAATAGATCTATCTTTAGGATTCGCGTCAAATAGGGTGTCTGTTCCCTAATTCTTAGATTACCAGACTTAATAAAAAGGGGCATATTCGATTTCGATAATTCAACCATAGAATGTAGTTTCACGTACTTGTGTCTATTTTGTAAATCATTTATAAAACCTGCATGTATTCTCATCCCAAAAATATTAGATTTTAAAAGTGGGACTATAACTCACTTTCACAGATTTTTACTTCGTCGGGAAGTAAGACTTGGCCACTGGTTGATTCACGAACCTATAACAATATGTACAGAAATAAATCGATAAATATTATCTTGAATCAATCCACGACCCAGTGTATACGTATCTCAGTATTGATCACAACGCAAACTATATATATTTTGGAATCAACCTCAACCCTGTATAGCTAACTACAACATTCACATATAGAGTGTCTATGGTTGTTCCGAAATATATATAGATGTGTCGACATGATAGGTTGAAACATTGTATACGTGTCTATGGTATCTCAAGATTACATAATATACAATACAAGTTGATTAAGTTATGGTTGGAATAGATTTGTTACCAATTTTCACGTAGCTAAAATGAAAAAAATTATCCAATCTTGTTTTACCCATAACTTCTTCATTTTAAATCCGTTTTGAGTGAATCAAATTGCTATGGTTTCATATTGAACTCTATTTTATGAATCTAAACAGAAAAAGTATAGGTTTATAGTTAGAAAAATAAGTTACAAGTCATTTTTGTAAAGGTAGTCATTTCAGTCGAAAGAACGACGTCTAGATGACCATTTTAGAAAACATACTTCCACTTTGAGTTTAACCATAATTTTTGGATATAGTTTCATGTTCATAATAAAAATCATTTTATCAGAATAACAACTTTTAAATCAAAGTTTATCATAGTTTTTAATTAACTAACCCAAAACAGCCCGCGGTGTTACTACGACGGTTTAAATTCGGTTTTACGGTGTTTTTCGTGTCTCCAGGTTTTAAATCATTAAGTTAGCATATCATATAGATATAGAAAATATGTTTAGTTGATTTTAAAAGTCAAGTTAGAAGGATTAACTTTTGTTTGCGAACAAGTTTAGAATTAACTAAACTATGTTCTAGTGATTACAAGTTTAAACCTTCGAATAAGATAGCTTTATATGTATGAATCAATGATGTTATGAACATAATTACTACCTTAAGTTCCTTGGATAAACCTACTGGAAAAGAGAAAAATGGATCTAGCTTCAACGGATCCTTGGATGGCTCGAAGTTCTTGAAGCAGAATCATGACACGAAAACAAGTTCAAGTAAGATCATCACTTGAAATAAGATTGTTATAGTTATAGAAATTGAACCAAAGTTTGAATATGATTATTACCTTGTATTAGAATGATAACCTACTGTAAGAAACAAAGATTTCTTGAGGTTGGATGATCACCTTACAAGATTGGAAGTGAGCTAGCAAACTTGAAAGTATTCTTGATTTTATGTAACTAGAACTTGTAGAATATATGAAGAACACATAGAACTTGACGATAGAACTTGAAGATAGAACTTGAGAGAGATCAATTAGATGAAGAAAATTGAAGAATGAAAGTGTTTGTAGGTGTTTTTGGTCGTTGGTGTATGGATTAGATATAAAGGATATGTAATTTTGTTTTCATGTAAATAAGTCATGAATGATTACTCATATTTTTGTAATTTTATGAGATATTTCATGCTAGTTGCCAAATGATGGTTCCCACATGTGTTAGGTGACTCACATGGGCTACTAAAAGATGATCATTGGAGTGTATATACGAATAGTACATACATCTAAAAGCTGTGTATTGTACGAGTACGAATATAGGTGCATACGAGTAGAATTGTTGATGAAACTGAACGAGGATGTAATTGTAAGCATTTTTGTTAAGTAGAAGTATTTCGATAAGTGTCTTGAAGTCTTTCAAAAGTGTATGAATACATATTAAAACACTACATGTATATACATTTTAATTGAGTCGTTAAGTCATCGTTAGTCGTTACATGTAAGTGTTATTTTGAAACCTTTAGGTTAACGATCTTGTTAAATGTTGTTAACCCAATGTTTATAATATCAAATGATATTTTAAATTATTATATTATCATGATATTATCATGTATGAATATCTCTTAATATGATATATATACATTAAATGTCTTTACAACGATAATCGTTACATATATGTCTCGTTTAAAAATCATTAAGTTAGTAGTCTTGTTTTTACATATGTAGTTCATTGTTAATATACTTAATGATATGTTTACTTATCATAGTATCATTTTAACTATATATATATCCATATATATGTCATCATATAGTTTTTACAAGTTTTAACGTTCGTGAATCACCGGTCAACTTGGGTGGTCAATTGTCTATATGAAACATATTTCAATTAATCAAGTCTTAACAAGTTTGATTGCTTAACATGTTGAAAACACTTAATCATGTAAATAACAATTTCATTTAATATATATAAACATGGAAAAGTTCGGGTCACTACATCCTTTATTTGAGTAGTAAGGTTAGTGTGAATCATTATATTCATAGCTTTTACTCGAATGGGTTCTCTGTCCTTTCTGCTCAAGGCGTCGGCTACCACATTTGCCTTCCCCGGGTGGTAACGAATCTCAAATTCATAATCATTCAAAAATTCAATCCATCTGCGCTGCCTTATGTTCAGTTGTTTCTGATTAAATATGTGTTGAAGACTTTTGTGGTCGGTATATATAATACTTTTGACCCCATATAAGTAGTGCCTCCAAGTCTTTAATGCAAAAACAACTGTGCCTAATTCGAAATCATGCATCGTATAATTCTGCTCGTGAATCTTCAATTGTCTAGACGCATAAGCAATTACCTTCGTTCGTTGCATTAATACACAACCGAGACCTTGCTTTGAGGCGTCACAATATATCACAAAATCATCATTTCCTTCAGGTAATGACAATATAGGTGCCGTAGTTAACTTTTTCTTTAACAATTGAAACGTTTTCTCTTGTTCATCCTTCCATTCAAATTTCCTCCCTTTATGCATTAATGCAGTCAAGGGTTTTGCTATTCTGGAAAAATCTTGGATTAACCTTCTGTAGTAACCAGCTAGTCCTAAAAATTGGCGTATATGCTTCGGAGTTTTTGGGGTTTCCCACTTTTCAACGGTTTCAAGCTTTGCTGGATCCAACTGAATACCTTCTTTGTTCACTATGTGACCGAGGAATTGAACTTCTTCCAACCAAAATGCACACTTTGAAAACTTAGCGTACAGTTTTTCTTTTCTTAGCAACTCTAGCACTTTTCTCAAATGTTCTTCGTGCTCTTGATCATTCTCCGAGTAAATAAGTATGTCATTGATGAAAACAATGACAAACTTGTCAAGATATGGCCCACCCACTTGGTTCATGAGGTCCATGAACACAGCTGGTGCGTTAGTCAATCCAAACGGCATAACCATAAACTCGTAATGATCGTAACGCGTCCTAAAAGCAGTCTTCGGAATGTCATCCTCTTTCACCCGCATTTGGTGATATCCAGAACGTAAATCAATCTTCGAATAAACCGACGAGCCTTGTAGTTGATCAAATAAGTCGTCGATTCTCGGTAATGGGTACCGATTCTTGATAGTAAGTTTGTTCAACTCTCGGTAGTCGATATACAACCTGAATGTACCATCTTTCTTCTTGACAAACAGAACAGGAGCTCTCCATGGAGATGTACTTGGTCGACTGAAACCATGCTCTAAAAGTTCTTGTAACTGACTTTGTAATTCTTTCATTTCACTGGGTGCGAGTCTGTATGGAGCATGAGCTATTGGTGCAGCTCCTGGTACATGGTCTATTTGAAATTCAACGGATCGATGTGGGGGTAATCCCGGTAATTCTTTCAGAAATACATCGGAAAATTCTTTTGCGACGAGAACATCACTGATGTTCTTTTCTTTAGGTTTAACTTCCTCGATGTGTGCTAGAATGACGTAACAACCTTTTCTTATTAGTTTTTGCGCCTTCAAACTACTAATAAGATTTAACTTCACGTTTTTCTTTCCATTAAAGGTTTTCCTTTTTCACGCATAATGCTAATCGCATTTTTGTAACAAACGACCTCTGCTCTCACCTTTTTCAACCAGTCCATGCCAATTGTTACATCAAAACTCCCTAACTCGACTGGTATTAAATCAATTTTAAACGTTTCATCCCCCAGTTTAATTTCTCTATCCCGACATATATTATCTGCTGAAATTAATTTACCGTTTGCTAATTCGAGTAAAAATTTACTATCCAAAGGCGTCAATGGGCAACTTAATTTAGCACAAAAATCTCTACTCATTTAGCTTCTATCCGCACCCGAATCAAATAAAACATAAGCAGATTTATTGTTAATAAGAAACGTACCCGTAACAAGCTCCGGGTCTTCCTGCGCTTCTACCGTATTAATATTGAAAACTCTTCCGCGGCCCTGCCCATTAGTATTCCCTGATTTGGGCAATTACTTTTAATGTGGCCCGGTTTTCCACATCCATAACAAACAAAGGCGGCATTACTTGCTCCGACATTATCTGTTCTTTTATTTCTGTTATTCTTTGGGCCGTAGACCTCACACTTTCTCGCACCATGGCCAGTTCTTTTACACTTGGTGCAAAATGTCGTGCAGAACTCATTTTTGTGGTACTCTTCACACCTTTGGCATTTTTGGTTTTTGTTTCCATTGTTGTTGAGATTGTTGTTGGGTTTTTTATTGTTGTTGAAACGATTGTTGTAGTTGTTGTTGTTGTTGGGACGTTTGTTGTAGTTATTGTTAGGATTACGCTTATTGCTGCAATTGTTATGATTGTTATTGTGATTATGGTTGTGATTGTTGTTGTTGTTGTTGTTGTTGTTGTTGTTGTTGTATTGGTGACCCTTGTCACTGGTTTCTTCCCACTTTCTCTTGAGTTGTTTCGTGTTGGCTTCTTCGGCCGCCTGCTCTTTAATTCTTCCCTCAATCTGATTTATGAGTTTATGAGCCATTCGACTTGCCTTTTGTATGGAAGCGGGCTCGTGTGAACTCACATCTTCTTGAATCCTTACTGGTAACCCTTTACAAACGCGTCGATCTTCTCTTCTTCATCTTTGAATGCTCCCGGACACAATAGGCACAACTCTGTGAATCGTCGTTCATATGTGGTAATGTCGAACCCTTGTGTTCGTAACTCTCTAAGTTCTACCTTGAGCTTATTGACTTCGTTTCTAGGATGCAACTGCTCGTTCATCAATTGCTTGAATGCCGACCACGGTAGTGCGTAAGCAGTATTTTGTCCTACCTGTTCAAGATAGGTGTTCCACCATGTTAACGCGGTACCTGTGAAGGTATGCGTAGCGTACTTACATTTGTCCTCTTCAGTACACTTACTTATGGAAAACACCGATTCGACTTTCTCGGTCCACTGTTTCAATCCAATTGGTCCTTCGGTTCCATCAAATTCCAAAGGTTTGCAGGCAGTGAATTCTTTGTAGGAGCATCCTACACGATTTCTTGTGGAATTAGTTCCACTGATAGATCCAGAGTTATTATTATTTTGCATCGAAGCCTATACTGCGGCTATGTTCGCAGCAAGGAAAACACGAAAATCTTCCTCACTCATGTTCAAGTTCTGACGAGTCGTCGGTGCCATTTCCTTCAAAAATAGCCAAAAGAATTTGAGTTAATCATATAGAATTTAAGAGTAGTCAATAGTATTTCGTAGCATTATATGAACTTATTTATAAAAGCTTTTTCTTCATATTAACATTTTATAGTTTTAATTCGGGTAGTACCTACACGTTAAGTTCATAGTTACTAGCTACTATACAACTCAACTACTACGCTTCTATATGAAAAACTTATTACAATAATATTTCGCGTTCAAACTTTTATACAATATTTTACAAACATACAATACCACTTATAATACATATAGGATGAAATATAACACATAACAACTTTGCTACACGGCAGCTATAAAGGTAATTCTAATTAATACGCAAGTTGTTCAGCAAAGGCAATAAAGACACGTAATTCATAAGTCCAGAAACAAGTCATACATTCTGGTTTTACTAAAACGACTTCCCATCCTTGGTCTTGTGAAAAGTAACCGTTATGACCATTGGCTAGGCAGCATGTTGTAATGTCGTCAAAAGGACGAGGGTTTCGTAATGTCCAACAGCCCCGTAATAATCTAAAAACCTTGTTTCTCACCCCAACTACTGAATCCGTCACTTGTGGGAAGGTTTTATTTAAAAGTTGTAATCCGATGTTCTTTTTCTCATTTTGATAAGAAGCGAACATCACTAACCCGTAAGCATAACATGCTTCTTTATGTTGCATGTTAGAAGCTCTTTCAAACTCACGAAATCCTATGTTGGGATATGTTGAGTCAAAATAGGTTCTTAACCCATAGCGTAAAATTGCATTTGGGTTCTCCACATTTAATGCTTTAAAGAAAACACGGCGTAACTTATTGTCTCCCCAATGTGATATACCCCACCTATCAAAGGAAAGCCTTTTATAAACTATGGAATTTCTGGAAAGTCTTTCAAATGTTTGACAAGTTAATTTCGCCATAACTAAATGTGCTGATGAATTCTGGCCCACTCTAGACAAGATTTCCTCAATCATATCCTCTGGTAGATCTTCTAAAATATTCGGTTGTCTACCCTTAACGTCCATTTTGTTTTTATACTGTAAAATAGACAAGGATTAGATTCATAAAAGGTAATTAACAAACAATATAAGCAATTTTTACATAGAACATAAAAGTACAAGCACACTACAATAAATAGAATACACAACATGATTACAACCCTCTAATCTGAATCACTGGTTTCTTCTTCTTGGACTTGGTTCGTTTTCCTAATTTTCTAGGGATATATGGTATTCCTCTAATACGAGCCTTCGTTTTCCACAATGGTTTAGAAAAATCTGGTGGTTTAGAGGTTCTCGGGTTATTGTTACAATTTAGGAAATACGGATGTTGCCGATACATATAAAGTTCATCGGGGTTGGAATCAGGTTTCTTTATTTTTATACCTTTTCCCCTATTATTTTCTTTTGCTTTGTTAAATTGGGTCGAGATAATTTCTATAACATCATCGGAATCCTCATCGGGATCCGATTCATTGAAAAATTGGTAATCTTCCCAATATTTGGCTTCCTCGGTGGAAACACCATTGACCATTATTGACTTTGGTCCGTTGGTTGAGGATTTTCTTTTATTTAACCAATTTACTGTAGGTATCAATATTTCTTCCTCCGAAACCTCTTCTTCTTCTGGTTCTTCCTCCTCCGGTTCCTCCTCTTCCGGTTCCTCCTCTTCCGGTTACTCCTCTTCTGATTCCTCCTCTTCCGGTTCCTCCTCTTCCGGTTCTTCTTCGGGAATTTGTGAATCTTCCGAAATTATATTCGACTCTTCATTATTATTAGGTGAGTCGATGGGATTTGTACTAGTGGTAGACATCTATCACACAATATCAAACACATTAAGAGGTTAATATATCATATAATATTTACATGTTAATAATATATAGTTTCCAACAAAAGTGTTAAGCAATCGTTTTTAAAGAAAACACGATCGAAGTCCAGACTCACTAATGCATCCTAACAAACTCGGTAAGACACACTAATGTAAAAATTCTGGTTCTCTAAGACCAACGCTCGGATACCAACTGAAATGTCCCGTTCATATTGATTATAAACGTTCCATATTAATTGATTTCGTTGCGAGGTTTTAACCTCTATATGAGACGTTTTTCAAAGACTGCATTCATTTTTAAAACAAACCATAACCTTTATTTTATCGACAAGGTTAAAAAGACACCACCTAGATTATCCAGAAATGATAATCTAAAAATATCACACTTACACACTACCAATACATATTGGTTTACAATATTAATATGTTACAACAAAGTAAATCTCGAATGCAGTTTTAAACAATATTATACAAACATGCTGACACCAAACCTTGTCCATATTTTAGTATGCAACAGCGGAAGCTCTTAATAATCACCTGAGAATAAACATGCTTTAAACGTCAACAAAAAATGTTGGTGAGTTATAGGTTTAACCTATATATATCAAATCGTAATAATAATAGACCACAAGATTTCATCTTTCAATAATATACAATCTGTATAAAAATCATTTATATGGTAAACACCTGGTAACCGACATTAACAAGATGCATATAGAATATCCCCATCATTTCGGGACACCCATCAGACATGATAAAATCAAAGTACTAAAGCATTCCAAATTCCATAATGGGGGTTGTTAGTTCCCGTAGATCTACCTTTAAGATTCGCGTCAATTAGGGGCCAGTTCCCTAATTCTTTGGCTACCAAGATAAAAGGGGCATATTCAATTTCGATCATTCAACCATAAAATGTAGTTTCACGTACTTGTGTCTATTTTGTAAAACATTTATAAAACTGCATGTATTCTCATCCCAGAAATATTAGATTTTAAAAGTGGGACTATAACTCACTTTCACAGATTTTTACTTCGTCGGGAAGTAAGACTTGGCCACTGGTCGATTGACGAACCTATAACAAATATGTACATATATATCAAATTATGTTCAAAATATAATTACAACATTTTTTATTACGTTGATGATTTGAATTTATTAAGTCAGCTGTCCTCGTTAGTAACCTACAACTAGTTGTCCACAGTTAGATGTAGAGAAATAAATCGATATATATTATCTTGAATCAATCCACGACCCAGTGTATACACGTCTCAGGCTAGATCACAACTCAAAGTATATATATTTTTGGAATCAACCTCAACCCTGTATAGCTAACTCAAACATTACTGCATATAGAGTGTCTATGGTTGTTCCAAATAATATATATACATGGGTCGATATGATATGTCAAAACATTTGCATACGTATCTATGGTATCCCAAGATTACATAATATATTAGAATACATGTATAATACAATAAGTTAGCTAGGATATGATTAATATAGATTTGTTACCAATTTTCACGTAGCTACAACAAGCAAAATTATCCAATCTTGTTTTACCCATAACTTCCTCGTTTTAAATCCGTTTTTAGTGATTCAAGTTGCTATGGTTTCATATTGAACTTAAATTTATGAATCTAAACAGAAAAAGTATAAGTTTATAGTCAGAAATACAGGTTACAAGTCATTTTTGTAAAGGTAGTCATTTCAGTCGAAAGAACGACGTCTAGATGACCATTTTGGAAAACATACTTCCACTTTGAGTTTAACCATGATTTTTAGATATAGTTTCATGTTCATAAGAAAAATCATTTTATCAGAAGAACAACTTTTAAATCAAAGTTTATCATAGTTTTTAATTAACTAACCCAAAACAGCCCGCGGTATTACTACGACAGAGTATATCCGGTTTTACGGTGTTTTCAGGTTTTAAATCATTAAGTTAGCATAACATATATATATAGAATATGTGTGTAGTTGATTTTAAAAGTCAAGTTAGAAGGATTAACTTTTGTTTGCGAACAAGTTTAGAATTAACTAAACTATGTTCTAGTGATTACAAGTTTAAACCTTCGAATAAGGTAGTTATATATATATGAATCGAATAATGTTATGAACATCATTACTACCTTAGGTTTTGTGGATAAACCTACTAGAAATGAGAAAAATAGATCTAGCTTCAAAGGATCCTTGGATGGCTTGAAAGTTCTTGAAGTAGAATCATGACATGAAAACAAGTTTAAGTAAGATTTTCACTCGAAATAAGATTGTTAAAGTTATAGAAATTGAATCAAAGTTTGAATATGAGTATTACCTTGTATTAGAAAGATATCTTACTATAAATAATAAAGATTTCTTGAGGTTGTATGATCACTCAAAGTGGATTTGCAAGATTGGAAGTAAGCTAGCAAACTTGGAAGTGTTGTTGGTGTGTTCTTGAGTAGTTGTTTTATAACTTGGTTTATGTATGGATTTATGAACTAGATTGAGCTAGATTTTGATGAAGATGATGAAGAACACTTAGAACAATGGAAGAACACTTGAGAGAGAGTAGTTTGATTCAAGAAAATTGAAAAATGAATGTGTTTATGGTGATGCTAGTACACGTGAATTAGGATGGCAATATAGTCTTCATTAGTTTGTAATCTTATGAGATATTTCATGCTAGATGAAATGTCCCGTTCATATTGATTATAAACGTTCCATATTAATTGATTTCGTTACGAGGTTTTGACCTCTATATGAGACGTTTTTCAAAGACTGCATTCATTTTTAAAACAACCATAACCTTTATTTTATCAATAAAGGTTTTAAAAGCATTACGTAGATTATCAAATAATGATAATCTAAAATATACTGTTTACACATGACCATTACATAATGGTTTACAATAGAAATATATTACATCGACATATGTTTCTTGAATGCAGTTTTTACACAATATCATACAAACATGGACTCCAAATCTTGTCCTTATTTTAGTATGCAACAGCGGAAGCTCTTAGTATTCACCTGAGAATAAACATGCTTTAAACGTCAACAAAAATTTTGGTGAGTGATAATGCTAAAAACGAACATATATTTCATAGCATTATTCCTCAAGAAAGACAAGCTTTTAGTTGCAATTGTTCTATTTACAAGTGATATTCGTTTAAATAATAAAAGGTGAAGACAAAAGACAGATTCGACGATTTGAAGACGCAAACGACCAAAAAGCTCAAAAGAACAAAAGACAATCAAAAAGGTTCCAATTATTGATAAGAAACGTCTCGAAATCACAAGAGTACAAGATTCAAAACGCAAAGTACAAGATATTAAATTATACGCGAGGACGTTCGAAAATCCGGAACCGGGACTAGAGTCAACTCTTAACGCTCGACGCAACGGACTAAAAATTACAAGTTAACTATGTATATAAATATAATATAATATATAATTAATTATATTAATTATATATATATTATATATATATATTATTAAAACCGTCGGCAGCCAGAAACTCCAAGGGTGTGAAATGAAAATACCTCTCCGCGACTCGCGGAGTTTGAAGGGCTTTTTGCCGCGAGTCGCGGAGCCCCAAATTTCATTTCTGGCTATAAAGCCAACCGAATTCTGATCGAATTGATCATCATTTTTTTCTTCTCTTCATACGAAGTAATATATTTATATTTATAATTTATATTTTAATTATAATTCTAATAATAAGGGTATGTTAGCGAATGTTGTAAGGGTGTAAGTCGAAATTCTGTCCGTGTAACGCTACGCTATTTTTAATCATTGTAAGTTATGTTCAACCTTTTTATATTAATGTCTCGTAGCTAAGTTATTATTATGCTTGTTTAAAACGAAGTAATCATGATGTTGGGCTAATTACTAAAATTGGGTAATTGGGCTTTGTACCATAATTGGGGTTTGGATAAAAGAACGACACTTGTGGAAACTAGGCTATGGGCTATTAATGGGCTTTATATTTGTTTAACTAAATGAAAGTTTGTTAATGTTAATATAAAGATTTACAATTGGGCGTCCCTATAAATTACCATATACACTCGATCGGACACGATGGGCGGGGTATTTATATGTACGAATAATCGTTCATTTAACCGGACACGGGAATGGATTAATAGCCACTAGAATAATTAAAACAGGGGTGAAATTACATTCAAGGGTAATTGGTGTAATTGTTAACAAAGTAGTAAAACCTTGGTTTACACGCAGTCGATAACCTGGTGTATTCATTAAACAAAGCATTAAAACCTTGTTACAATTCGAATCCCCAATTAGTTGGAATATTTATCTTCGGGTATAATAATAATTTGACAAGGACACTTGCAATTTATATTTATGACTGATGGACTGTTATGGACAAAAACCAGACGGACATATTGAATAATCCAGGACAAAGGACAATTAACCCATGGGCATAAAACTAAAATCAACACGTCAAACATCATGATTACGGAAGTTTAAATAAGCATAATTCTTTTATATCATATTTTATTTCCTTTATTTTATATTTAATTGCACTTCTAATTATCGCACTTTTATTTATTGTTATTTCATTTTATCGCACTTTTAATTATCGTACTTTTTAATTATCGCAATTTAATTTTTATCGCATTTTTATTATTCGCAATTATCGTTATTTACTTTACGCTTTAATTTAAAGTCTTGTATTTATTTTATATTTTACATTAGGTTTTAACTGCGACTAAAGTTTTAAAATCGACAAACCGGTCATTAAACGGTAAAAACCCCCCTTTATAATAATAATATCACTTATATATATATTTGTATTTTTATAAAAAGTAAACTAATATAGCGTTGAGCTTTGCTTAAAGATTTCCCTGTGGAACGAACCGGACTTACTAAAAACTACACTACTGTACGATTAGGTACACTGCCTATAAGTGTTGTAGCAAGGTTTAAGTATATCCATTCTATAAATAAATAAATATCTTGTGTAAAATTGTATCGTATTTAATAGTATTTCCTAGTAAAATATAAGCTATTTTATATACACCTCGTTCGACATCAAGTATTTTTGGCGCCGCTGCCGGGGATTGATCTTAAAAACCTGAAGCGCAACGCTAATAATAAAAAAAAAAAAAAGATTTTTATCTACTTTTATTAAAAGTCGTTTTTGTAAAAATTACGTTTTAATTATTCAAAAATATAAAAAGAAAAACAAAAATATAAGTATTTTTAGGATTTTGTTAAATATTTAAGTTTTATAAGTTTCTTTATCTTTATTTTAATTTATAAAAATATAAATTTTATTAAAAATCGTTTATTTAAACTAAAAACAGAAAAAAAAGAAAATAAAAAAAAAAATAATAAAGAAAAACGCGTAAAAACAAAACCTGTCAACTGAATTCCTGAACCCCGCGACTCGCGGGGTTTTCCTCTTTATTCACCGCAACTCGCGGAGGGCTTCTGACACACGGACAAAAACCCTAAAACCGCATTAATCACGGGTTATTATTTATTATTATTATTATTACATTATTATTATTATTATTATTATTAGTTTTAAGTTTTATTTTTATTTAATTTATGTATTTAGTTTAAATAAGTTTAATTAAATTGTAAAATTAGTAGTTTTATTAAATAAATAATATAAAAATAATATTTTTATAAAAATTGTACTTTTTACAATTTTTTGTATATTTTTATATTTTGTACCTTTTTAATCGTTGTAGCGTAATATTTGTATTTTTTAGCTCATATTTAATTTTAAACTTAGTTTTTGCTATAGTTATTTTTACTCCTATATTTTTAGGCTTTGCCGTAGAATTCCTTAAGTGCTTTTTCTTTAGACTAAGATTTAGGTGCTTTAGAATTTTGCGACGCCTTTTGAAGTTTTAGTTTCTTTTTAAGTTATTTCCATTTGGGATTTAGTTTTTTTTTTTTCCTGTAAGCTTTAATTTTTTTAGAGATCTTTTACTATGTACCAATTATCATTCCAATTAGTAATTTCAATTTGCGATTATAATTTTAAGTTAGTTGTAGTAATAAGGTTAAATTAGTTAAGTATTTTTAAGTTTTGATAAGTTTCTTTTATTTTTCCGACACCCTTTATTTTTCAACCAATTTTTCTTTTTCGACATTTTTCGACGCGCAATCTTTTTCTCTCTTATTTCTCGCCATTCTAGTTTTTAGGACTTAGAATTTTATTCTACTTCTTATCTAAATTTCTTAAAATTACGAAAATTTATTTTGAGTAGTTAAATTAATAGACATCAAAATTTTCTGGTTCGTAGTAATAGTTGGATTTGTACGTGGACCGGGTTATTGGAGCCAAACAGTCCTCAATTATATTGAGACCAAACGAATCCTGCCCCTCTGCTGCATCTTTTGGCTATTCGAAACGTGGGCAAAATCAGAAAAGTCTATTGATTGGATAACTTATTATAATTTTTCTTTCCTTTTAAAAACTAATAGGATATTCAGTGAATGCACCGAGCAAGACGTTCACCACCTTTTGTACGTTCACCACCTGTAACTCGATCAAGACATCGTTTAACAAATATAACCGCCGTTGATTTTTCTTTAGAATCGTCATCCAGTCGACCAAGTACTTCAGTTCAAATTTCCGATAATCCATTTTTTGAACCCAACCTCACAATTGAGAATCCAGAAAATATTCAGGAACGGTTCATAGATCCTGAACCATTAAACTTTCCTCCGGAACCACCAATCATTCAAACAGAGATTGTTGAGGAACGAACTATTAAATCAGAATCATCTAGTGATACCGATTCCACAAATTCAATTATGGAGAATCTGGAACCTTTAAGTATGGAAGACCGAATGAGAGCTAAACGCACTGGCCAAGGTCACGCAATTACCCATCCAGACATTAATGCGCCAGACTATGAAATCAAAGGACAAATTCTACACATGGTGACTAATCAATGCCAATTTAGTGGTGCGCCGAAGGAAGATCCAAATGAACATCTACGTACCTTTAATAGGATCTGCACACTATTTAAAATACGAGAAGTGGAGGATGAACAGATATATCTCATGTTATTTCCCTGGACTTTAAAGGGAGAAGCCAAAGATTGGTTGGAATCGTTACCCGAAGGGGCGATTGATACATGGGATGTTTTAATTGACAAATTTCTTAAACAATTCTTTCCTGCATCTAAAGCCGTAAGACTTCAAGCAGAAATTGTTACGTTCACACAGAAGCCAAATGAAACTCTATATGAGGCGTGGACAAGATATGGAAAGTTATTAAGAGGATGTCCGCAACATGGTTTAGACACCTGTCAAATAGTACAAATATTCTACCGAGGATGCGACATCACTACAAGAAAAGACATAGATATAGCAGCTGGTGGTTCGATTATGAAGAAAACCGAAACTGATGCTTACAAAATTATTGATAACACTGCTTCCCACTCGCATGAGTGGCACCAAGAAAAAGATATCTTTCGTTCATCTAAAGCAGCTAGAGCCGATTCTAGCCATGACTTAGATTCCATTTCCGCAAAGATAGATGCTGTGGAGAGACGAATGGAAAAGATGACTAAGGATATTCACTCAATACGAATTAGTTGTGAGCAGTGTGGAGGACCACATTTGACAAAAGATTGTCTCAGTATTGAATTAACAATGGAACAAAGAGAGAATATTTCATACATAAACCAAAGGCCTGGAAATAATTATCAAAATAATTATCAACCGCCAAGACCGATTTACAATCAAAACCAGAATTATAACCGAAATATTCCATACAACAACCAACAAGGTCCTAGCAATCAACAAGTATCCAATAATACTTACAATCAGCAAAGACCGAATTTTCAAAACAAACCACCACAACAAACCGATGATAAAAAGCCAAATTTAGAAGATATGATGACGAAGCTAGTTGAAACTCAAACGCAGTTTTTCACATCTCAGAAACAAACCAATGAACAAAATGCTCAAGCATTTAGAAATCAACAAGCTTCTATTCAAAATCTAGAACAAGAAGTAAGTAACCTAGCAAGGTTAATAGGTGAAAGAAAACCGGGAAGTCTACCTAGTGATACAAATGCTAACCCCCGGAATGAAACAGCTAAAGCTATTACCACAAGAAGTGGTACAACACTTAAACCACCTGAAATACCTGTAACTTCTGATGAAACTATTCCTACTACACAAGAACCACAACCTGATCAAGATAAGGAAAAAGAACCGGTAGTTGAAAAGGTTAATGAAGATAACACAGTTAAGGATAAACCTTATGTTAAACCATACCAACCACCACTTCCTTACCCGAGTAAAATGAAGAAAGAAAAACTTGAAGCCGAGCAATCCAAATTCTTGGATATGTTTAAACAGATAAATGTAAATCTTCCTTTCATTGATGTAATTTCAGGAATGCCAAGGTATGCTAAATTCTTGAAAGATCTAATCACGAATAGAAAGAAAATGGAAGAACTCTCGGCTGTTACTATGAATGCTAATTGTTCAGCAGTGCTGTTGAATAAGATACCAGAAAAACTATCTGATCCAGGAAGTTTCACAATTCCATGTTTTCTGGGTAGCCTTAGTTCAATAGAAGCATTGGCAGACTTAGGTGCTAGTATAAATCTAATGCCGTATTCACTATACGCTAAACTAGACCTTGGAGAATTAAAACCAACAAGAATAAGCATACAACTAGCCGATAGATCAATAAAATATCCTAGAGGGATAATGGAGAACATGCTAGTTAAAGTTGGTACTTTAGTATTTCCAGTAGATTTTGTTGTTTTGGACATGGAAGAAGATTCTCAAGTTCCTCTCATATTAGGAAGACCATTCTTAAACACGGCTAAAGCAATGATAGACGTGTTCGGTAAGAAACTGACCCTAAGTATAGAGGATGAGAGTGTTACCTTTTCAGTGGATAGAGCAATGCAACAACCACAATCTGCAGATGATACATGTTATTATATTAAAACTATAGATGCACATGCAGAATTATTAGAAGAATTTCCAGAATTACAAGGAACAGGAGAATGTTCTTTAGGAGAAGGAAATGAACCAATTGATGAAGCTGAAATGTTAGCTACACTTATAGCTAATGGATATGAACCAACAACAGAAGAAATTCAAATGCTAAAAGAAGAAGACAGATATCGATATAAATCATCGATAGAAGAACCTCCGAAATTAGAGTTAAAGCCACTTCCAAACCATTTGGAATACGCTTATTTACATGGTGAATCTGAATTACCTGTAATAATATCGTCTTCTCTTACTGAAAATGAGAAATCACAACTCATTTCTGTGTTGAAAGCTCATAAACAAGCCATTGCATGGAAGATTCATGATATTAAAGGAATAAGTCCTTCGTATTGCACACATAAAATCCTTATGGAAGAAGGTCATAAAACGTATGTGCAACGCCAACGAAGACTAAATCCTAATATGCAAGATGTAGTTAAAAAGGAAATTATTAAACTGCTAGATGCAGGTTTGATATATCCAATTTCTGATAGTCCATGGGTAAGCCCAGTTCAATGCGTGCCTAAGAAGGGTGGCATGACTGTCATCACAAATGAGAAAAATGAACTTATTCCTACTAGGACTGTAACAGGATGGCGTGTATGTATTGATTATAGAAAATTAAATGACGCCACCAGAAAAGATCACTTTCCCTTACCTTTCATAGATCAAATGTTGGAAAGATTAGCCGGAAATAGTTACTACTGTTTTCTAGATGGATTTTCCGGATATTTTCAAATTCCAATAGCACCCGAAGATCAAGAGAAAACCACATTCACGTGCCCTTATGGTACTTTTGCTTACAAACGCATGCCATTTGGACTTTGCAACGCCCCTGCAACCTTTCAAAGGTGTATGATGGCGATTTTTCACGACATGATAGAAGAATGCATGGAAGTATTCATGGATGACTTTTCAGTCTTCGGGGATACATTTAAATCATGTCTAGTTAATCTGGAACGAATGCTAATTAGATGCGAAAAATCAAATCTAGTACTTAATTGGGAGAAATGCCATTTCATGGTTAAAGAAGGCATCGTTCTTGGACATAAAATTTCAAAAGAAGGAATTGAAGTGGATAGAGCTAAAGTAGATGTAATTGCTAAACTTCCACATCCCACAAATGTTAGAGGAGTTAGGAGTTTTCTAGGGCATGCCGGTTTTTACCGACGTTTCATAAAAGATTTTTCTAAAATTGCCACTCCTATGAATAAACTCCTAGAAAAGGATGCGCCATTCATCTTTTCAGATGAATGTATCAAATCTTTTAATATTCTTAAAGAAAAACTCACTAATGCGCCGATCATGATAACACCAAATTGGAGTCTACCATTTGAACTAATGTGCGATGCAAGTGATTTTGCAATGGGAGCCGTTTTAGGACAAAGGATTGAAAAACGATTTCAACCTATATATTATGCTAGTAAGACATTACAAGGAGCACAAACGAACTATACAACTACTGAAAAAGAACTCCTTGCTATTGTCTTTGCTTTTGACAAATTTCGATCATATCTCGTTCTAGCAAAAACGGTGGTCTATACCGACCATTCTGCTCTTAGATACCTATTTTCAAAACAAGATGCTAAACCAAGATTAATCCGTTGGATCTTACTCTTACAAGAGTTTGATATTGAAATCCGAGATAAAAAAGGAGCAGAAAATCTCGCCGCTGATCATCTTTCTCGTCTTGAAAATCCCGAATTAGAAGTTCTGAATGAATCGGCCATACAAGACAACTTTCCTGATGAATATCTATTGAAGATAGATTATAAAGAAATCCCATGGTTTGCAGACTATGCAAACTACTTAGTTTGTGGATTCCTTGAAAAAGGATTATCGTACCAAAGACGAAAGAAATTCTTCAGTGATATAAAACACTATTTCTGGGAAGATCCACATCTGTTTAAAAGTTGTCCCGATGGAATAATACGCCGATGTGTATTTGGAAATGAAGCTAGTAAAATTTTAAACCATTGTCACACAGGACCAACAGGAGGGCATTATGGGCCTCAACTAACAGCAAGAAAAGTTTATGAAGCTGGATTCTATTGGCCTACAATTTACAAAGACGCACACCTTCTTTGCAAATCCTGTGATGCATGTCAAAGGGCCGGAAGAATAAGTCAACGTGATGAAATGCCACAAAATGTCATCCAAGTATGTGAAGTATTTGACATTTGGGGTATTGACTTTATGGGTCCATTTCCAAAATCTCATAATAATCTATATATACTCGTAGCCATTGATTATGTATCTAAATGGGCGGAAGCACAAGCTCTCCCAACTAACGATGCACGAGTTGTAGTAAACTTTTTAAAACGTCTTTTTGCAAGGTTTGGAACACCGAAAGCTTTAATAAGTGATCGGGGTACTCATTTCTGTAATAATCAACTTGAGAAAGTTCTTAAAAGATATGGAGTAACTCATAAAATCTCCACCGCATATCATCCACAAACAAGTGGACAAGTTGAAAATACTAACCGAGCTTTAAAACGTATTCTAGAGAAAACCGTAGGATCAAATTCAAAGGAATGGTCCATTAAATTGGAGGATGCACTCTGGGCTTTTAGAACAGCCTACAAAACTCCAATTGGAACCACACCTTTTAGACTTGTTTATGGAAAAGCATGTCATCTTCCAGTAGAAATTGAACACAAAGCATTTTGGGCTTTGAAGACATGTAATCTTGATTTACATGAAGCCGGACGTCTACGATTAAGTCAACTAAACGAATTAGAAGAATTAAGACATGAAGCATACGAAAATTCATTAATCTATAAAGAAAGAACGAAGAAATGGCATGATAAAAGAATCAGAAGTTCAAAAGAATTCAAAGAAGGAGACAGAGTTCTTCTTTTCAATTCACGATTCAAGCTATTTCCTGGAAAATTGAAATCAAGATGGTCTGGACCATTCATAGTAAAAAGAGTTTTCCCATACGGAACGATAGAATTGATAAATTCAAATGGGATTGAATTTAAAGTTAATGGTCACAGAGTTAAACATTACATACATGGTCCGATGGAAGTCGACAACGAAGTTAATCACAATTTCGACACCACAGCTAACTAAGTGTGGGGAGAATCAAGTCTGTAAAGGATAATATGTATTTCTGTTAGAGTTAGATTGTCTGTTTTCGTGTAGTTCTCGAAAATGGAACACGTATGGTCTTTCCCTAGCAGACCCTAAAGAACTAGTCTTCTCCCCCCATTCTGAATTTTTATTTTTTTAGGTTTTTACGAAATGAAGACTGCCTGTGAACTAAACCATGGTCTAATGCTACACGCTTTGATCACTAAAAGAAATAATGACATACTACCGAGTGAATTAGTATCAGTAATCAGAGAAAGAATGGACGGAGTTAGAAAAGGATCCAGATGCGAAGATAATAAGTTACAATTTGGTAAAGGAAAATCAAAATCCGCAGCGAAAAGAAGAGCACGACACCTAGAAAAATGTCACAAATGCGGAAAATGGTCACATGGAGGTAAATGTTCAAATAATCAAACCTATTCAAATACCGAATTTGTTACTTTATGCAGAGACGGACCGTTCATATGTTTAGAAGAAAAGACAATGAATGCTCGAGGTTACGCCTATGCAGCCATGGAAGACCAATTAAACCGACTATCTTATGAATATAATAGATCATATAACTAAGAAATCTATTTCACAGGTATGTCTGTATAGTTTTTATTTTTATTTTTATTTTTAATCTTTTGATAATAAACGCTAATTTGTTCGCTAAAAAGTATTAAATTGGTATTAAATAAAATTAGGTTTGGCGACCGAAATTATTGATATCGTTCAAAAATTTATTACATCACTGCGAAATTTAACGTTTATTCTTAAGGTATAAATATCTTTAATCAATCAACCCAAAATATTTCAAAAATTCGTCATGAGTTAAATTAGGTCTTGGAACCGAAATTACTTTACCGAAAAGAGGGGCGCATATTTTTGATAATATTTGATTGATTAAAGTGGGATAAAAAGACAAAAAGATTTTTAATTTTTTTTTTACCATGTTTTTAAAATTAATATTTAAATCTTAAATTAATATTGTAAACTTTGTAAAAACAATATTTTTAAAATTGTAAATATTTGAAAAATTAATTAAGTTTGGTATGAATTTATGAATTTTTAAATTAAGTTTAGTGTGAATTTTTAATTTTTAAAATATGAAATTTTAATTTTATGCATTTCAAATTTTAAGTTTGGTGTGAATTTTTAATTTTAATTTTGAATTTTATATTTAAGTTGTGTGAATTTAAAAACAAAAATTTACTTTATCTCATTAAGTTAAAAATATGATTTTAAAATTCGTCGTAAGTTGAAGACTAGGTCTTTGAACCGAAATTGCTTTACCCGAGGGAGGGACGAGAACTTTTATTATCATTATTTTTAATCTTATTGATTTAAAGTATACCAAAAACATTGAAAAAACCCAAAAATCTTAGCTTTTAAAACAATCGCTACAAAAAGACAAATTTTAAAAATTTTGTCGAGGGACGGACTAGGACATCAATCCGAAACGACCTCGTCCTAAATAACAAGGGAAACAAAATTTTAAAATTAATTTCTTAATTGTTTTATAAGTTAAAGATTATAAAAAAAAAAAAAAAAAAAAAAAAAAAAAAAAAATAACTCCGCGACTCGCGGAGTTTTCAGTGAAAACCTCCGCGACTCGCGGAGGGACCAAATTACAGAAAAAAAAAATAAAACTAGCTGCTCGAACTGATCACTCACACACACACAAAAACACCCAAATACAGCTCGAAAAAACCCGAGAAAACCCACGAAAATCATCCCAAAAACTCGATTTTTCACCGTTAATCTTCAAATTTTTCACTACAATCATGTTGAGAAGGATGATATCTAGGAACTACTCAAGAAAACAGGTACAATTACACCCCAAATCACCTTTAAATCCGAATTTTAGTGTGTTCTTGAGCATATTTTCATAATTTGAATTTTGTTAATTTTTAGTGTAATTAGTGTTAAATTGTTAGTATATTATGCATGTATAACCTAGATTGATGCTTGTTAACATGATTTGAAGCCAAAAACTTCAAAATCTTTAGAATCTAGGGTTTGTGTTCTTGAGCAATTTGGGGCTTTTTGATATAAACAGGTTATGACCGATTTTTGTCATGAATTGTTGCTAAATTGAGTAGTGTAACATGTCTAGGTAGTTAAATGATCCAAACTTTGAGCCTAAACATGATTTTGAGAATTAAAGTGGACTTTTTCAAGTCCAAAATTCATGAACTTGATTTTTGAAAGATAATGCCATTTGAGACTTGTTTATTTGCTAGTAATGATTATTTTGACATGTTATTTGAGTTGAATGCTTATGAACTTGGCGAAAATTTTCGTATATGCTTATTTGAAAAAGTGTAGATTTGATAAAAATATGAAAATGAGCTTAAGTTTGATATAAATTGATAATGTCATTGTAATTATTTTGATTGATGATTTTGCTGACACTAATGCATATTTGGATGCACAAAATTTGTGTTTGATGTGTTTTGCAGAATGAAAGGGGTGAATCTTCATCCCAAGCCCGCCATGCTCCTGCAGAGAACTTGGAACAACAGGAGGTAGATAACTACTACAAGCAGGATGTACCTCATCCAGTCATGACCTTTTCAGATATGCACTTGGAACAGTTGCACCCGAACCTGCGATTTGACAGACTTTGGATAGATTATCCAAAATATCAACGGGGTTTGCATACTCTTCACTCTAAGGTTGTTGAGGTACCGAGGGTCATAGAATGGGGACCCTTGGAAGCTGTAGAATTGGCCGGGCCAATTAGGGAATTACTGGTACAGAGGTATGGTAATTCTTATTTTAATGACTGGATATGTTTATTCACCATACGCAGACCTGTATATAAAGTATGGTGTGAAGAGTTGTTATGTAGTATAGAGTTGAATGATCGGGTAGCTAGTTTAACCGATCGTTCTTTTGTTAGATTTTTGTTAGGCGGTTCGATGCGCCACATGTCTTTACTAGACATGGCTCAGGCTTTACGTATATATACGCCTGAGGAATTAGCGTCTGCCGATTGTAGAGGATTGATACTAAACGGTAGGAAAATAGATGAGAATTTTGATACACACGGTGTGTGGAGTCAAATGACAAGCCATCACCGTTTTAAAGGAGGAAACTACTCTTATTTGGATATAGATAGAGCCGAATTAAGAGTAATACATAGGTTTTTAGCTAATTCGATTACACAAAGGGGTAAAAACAAAGAAAAGGTAAATGAACAAGATTTGTTTTACCATATGTGTATTCGAGACCCACACAGCGCTGTAAGTATACCATATTGTGTGGGTTATTATTTATCAGCTATGGTTCGGGGGATGCGTCCACATAGCATAATAGGAGGTGGTATTTTTATTACTTTGATTGGTGAATATCTCGGTGTGGATATAAGTCGGGGGGGATTATTAGTAGAAGAGCCGGAACCCCGCGACACTATAGGTTTAAATGTATACCATGGTGCGAAAGTGTTGAAGCGGCGAAATAACGCCGCAGTACGATACAATGGTAGACATCCACAGGTAGAGAGAAACCAGGAACAAGGTAATGTAGGAGGGGGGAATCAGATGCAAGAAATGCATAGGTTTATAGCTTCTCAGGAATACGAAAATGCTAGACAAAGAGCATTTGAGGATTGGCAAGTTCATCAGAACCAGATCATAGCGCATTGCCAACACATAGGTAGAAACTATATTCCTACACCGAAACCCGTCTTCCCTCCTTGGTCGATAGAGATGCAGCCACCATATCCTACGTATGACCCTGCCGAAGCATTCTATAGCACTTATGGTTATGCGTGGAACCCCTATTGGTACCAATATCATCCTTAGTTTACTTATTTTATTTTTTTTTTATTATTTTGTAATTTGTAATTATTGATATGTTTAATATTTTTTGTTAATATTGTAATCATTTTTATATTTATCTAACTTTTATTCTTAGATTTTAATAATTTTTGAATGTGGGGTAATATACCAAACTTCAAAAATATGTATATATGTTTGCAGTTTATCTTATGTACACAACAGGGTAAAACAACGCGTTTTCAAAGACTGGCATTAAGTTCAGCAAAAGCAAGTAATTTTGACGACAATGATGCAAAATATATGTGAAATAACAACAAGACGGAATGAACAAATGACGTGCACCATTTATCATTCAGCAAACAAACGCCAATATATTTGGAAACTTTGGTAAAAATTTAATCATTTTCACACAAATCACCCTCAATAATTTAAATTGTTACTGATTTCTTGCAAATGAGGGCATTGCAAGATCTTAAGTGTGGGAAGGGGTTAAATTCTTTCGGATTTTAAAATTTTTATATTAAACACTTGGTTACCATTAAAAATACTAGTAAAGCAGTAGTTGTATTAGAATCTAGTGCTCTCTGATAAAAAAGAACAGCCCTAGTCTTATATACTGACTACCCAATTCTAGTAAAATTTTCAATTAAATGAATTAAAATCATGTTTATACATATTTATGAACGATAAAACTAGGTTTCAAACACCGAAATTATTGTTACCTCGGAAAGGACATAAATTGAGAAACAAACTAAAATGTTAAAATTCATTTAAAATGGAATAGAGGACGATAAAAAGAAAAATAAAAAGCCAAGTGTGGAAAAATTTACCAAGTTATTTTAAACATATGCCACATATATTTGTAACAAATAACTGAAAATACTTTTGCTTTGAACTAAACTAAACTGTTTTACCCAATGAAAGAAAAGAAGAGATGGATCTACACGATGAATCAATTCCATCATTAAAAGGAAGTAAAGTCTTCCGAAAAAGACACGCGCTTTTTGATTTAGGTCATGAAGTTGTCGTCCAGACCAGCTGTAGGTTGACGAAAAATCTAGAAAAGTCATCACTAAAATCAGCAGGAAATCCACGGACCTCAGCATTAAACAGGGTCGCCAAGTGGTCAGATTTATCCTAACCATGAGAAGGATTTATCTCGTACAATGGGGGGGCACTATGCAAATTAGCTGGATAAGACTAATGAATCAGATCCCCAGAAAGGATAATCTCCTTAAAGATTAAAAATCAGCTTTTAAGCCTGATATTACTCAATCCTTGAGATTGACCTTAAAGATTGAGAATTACAAACTCATGGAATTCAATGATATCTAAACTCGAGCTTAAACGAGAAAATATTTTGATCAAAATTACAAACCGATTTGTTTTCTGAAAACCCTATTTTCAATGCGTTCATTACCATTGAACGTAAAATCCTAGGAATTCACCTGGAATTCATTAGGTCACCTGAACTAAATCGGGTGTCAACCGTAAGAACGGTGGTTGCATAGCATGGTCAAAGACAGGACCTTGTGCCAGACCGAAAAATTATAAGGGTGAGTTTTACTATTGCTCCTACCAAGGATAGTAATTGCGTCCGACACGTTATAAACCATAATCAAAAGCATGTCACGGGACATTGCCTTAACAGTTGCTTGTTCAACGCTTTCCTTTACAACCGGACGGTAGTTTGCCGAAAGGTAATATACGGAACAAGTAAACTGGACGTGTTGCTTTCCAAATACAAGGTTAGCAAGTGGGTGACACAAAACCGCAAGTTTTGAGCTAAAATTTTCAAATCTGAAACCCACCAAACCCACACAAATATTTTGCAAACACCGGTAAAGGGTTATTCCGGAAAACTTATCTAGGGTAAAAACTAGATTTAATTTTCAAAAGATCAAATGTTTTCATAAAGATCCAATTTCCTTAATGGATCTAAATTTTTATAGTCATGTGGGACTGTAAACCATATCGTTACTACCATTGTTTATACCGCCATATAGAAATCACTGATGTACAAAGTGTGAAGAATAAAAAAGTGATTCTAGTATTTCAAGACGATATTGCTTGAGGACAAGCAACGCTCAAGTGTGGGAATATTTGATAATGCTAAAAACGAACATATATTTCATAGCATTATTCCTCAAGAAAGACAAGCTTTTAGTTGCAATTGTTCTATTTACAAGTGATATTCGTTTAAATAATAAAAGGTGAAGACAAAAGACAGATTCGACGATTTGAAGACGCAAACGACCAAAAAGCTCAAAAGAACAAAAGACAATCAAAAAGGTTCCAATTATTGATAAGAAACGTCTCGAAATCACAAGAGTACAAGATTCAAAACGCAAAGTACAAGATATTAAATTATACGCGAGGACGTTCGAAAATCCGGAACCGGGACTAGAGTCAACTCTTAACGCTCGACGCAACGGACTAAAAATTACAAGTTAACTATGTATATAAATATAATATAATATATAATTAATTATATTAATTATATATATATTATATATATATATTATTAAAACCGTCGGCAGCCAGAAACTCCAAGGGTGTGAAATGAAAATACCTCTCCGCGACTCGCGGAGTTTGAAGGGCTTTTTGCCGCGAGTCGCGGAGCCCCAAATTTCATTTCTGGCTATAAAGCCAACCGAATTCTGATCGAATTGATCATCATTTTTTTCTTCTCTTCATACGAAGTAATATATTTATATTTATAATTTATATTTTAATTATAATTCTAATAATAAGGGTATGTTAGCGAATGTTGTAAGGGTGTAAGTCGAAATTCTGTCCGTGTAACGCTACGCTATTTTTAATCATTGTAAGTTATGTTCAACCTTTTTATATTAATGTCTCGTAGCTAAGTTATTATTATGCTTGTTTAAAACGAAGTAATCATGATGTTGGGCTAATTACTAAAATTGGGTAATTGGGCTTTGTACCATAATTGGGGTTTGGATAAAAGAACGACACTTGTGGAAACTAGGCTATGGGCTATTAATGGGCTTTATATTTGTTTAACTAAATGAAAGTTTGTTAATGTTAATATAAAGATTTACAATTGGGCGTCCCTATAAATTACCATATACACTCGATCGGACACGATGGGCGGGGTATTTATATGTACGAATAATCGTTCATTTAACCGGACACGGGAATGGATTAATAGCCACTAGAATAATTAAAACAGGGGTGAAATTACATTCAAGGGTAATTGGTGTAATTGTTAACAAAGTAGTAAAACCTTGGTTTACACGCAGTCGATAACCTGGTGTATTCATTAAACAAAGCATTAAAACCTTGTTACAATTCGAATCCCCAATTAGTTGGAATATTTATCTTCGGGTATAATAATAATTTGACAAGGACACTTGCAATTTATATTTATGACTGATGGACTGTTATGGACAAAAACCAGACGGACATATTGAATAATCCAGGACAAAGGACAATTAACCCATGGGCATAAAACTAAAATCAACACGTCAAACATCATGATTACGGAAGTTTAAATAAGCATAATTCTTTTATATCATATTTTATTTCCTTTATTTTATATTTAATTGCACTTCTAATTATCGCACTTTTATTTATTGTTATTTCATTTTATCGCACTTTTAATTATCGTACTTTTTAATTATCGCAATTTAATTTTTATCGCATTTTTATTATTCGCAATTATCGTTATTTACTTTACGCTTTAATTTAAAGTCTTGTATTTATTTTATATTTTACATTAGGTTTTAACTGCGACTAAAGTTTTAAAATCGACAAACCGGTCATTAAACGGTAAAAACCCCCCTTTATAATAATAATATCACTTATATATATATTTGTATTTTTATAAAAAGTAAACTAATATAGCGTTGAGCTTTGCTTAAAGATTTCCCTGTGGAACGAACCGGACTTACTAAAAACTACACTACTGTACGATTAGGTACACTGCCTATAAGTGTTGTAGCAAGGTTTAAGTATATCCATTCTATAAATAAATAAATATCTTGTGTAAAATTGTATCGTATTTAATAGTATTTCCTAGTAAAATATAAGCTATTTTATATACACCTCGTTCGACATCAGTGAGTTATAGGTTTAACCTATATATATCAAATCGTAACAATAGACCACAAGATTTCATATTTCAATACACATCCCATACATAGAGATAAAAATCATTCATATGGTGAACACCTGGTAACCGACATGAACAAGATGCATATATAAGAATATCCCCATCATTCCGGGACACCCTTCGGATATGATATAAATTTCGTAGTACTAAAGCATCCGGTACTTTGGATGGGGTTTGTTAGGCCCAATAGATCTATCTTTAGGATTCGCGTCAATTAGAGTGTCTGTTCCCTAATTCTTAGATTACCAGACTTAATAAAAAGGGGCATATTCGATTTCGATAATTCAACCATAGAATGTAGTTTCACGTACTTGTGTCTATTTTGTAAATCATTTATAAAATCTGCATGTATTCTCATACCAAAAATATTAGATTTTAAAAGTGGGACTATAACTCACTTTCACAGATATTTCCTTCCTCGAAAATAAGACTTGGCCATGGATCGATTCACGAACCTATACAAATATGTACATATATATAAAAGTATGATCAAAATATAATTACAACCATTTTTATTATGTTTTAAAGATTTGAGTGTATTAAGTAAGTTGTCCTCGTTAGTAACCTACAACTAGTTATCCACAGTTAGATGTACAGAAATAAATCAATATATATTATCTTAAATCAATCCATGACCCAGTGTATACACGTCTCAGGCTAGATCACAACTCAAAGTATATATATTTTTGGAATCAACCTCAACCCTGTATAGCTAACTCCAACATTACTGCATATAGAGTGTCTATGGTTGTTCCAAATAATATATATATACATGGGTCGATATGATATGTCAAAACATTTGCATACGTGTCTATGGTATCCCAAGATTAAATAATATACTAGAATACATGTATAATACAATATAAGTTAGCTAGGATATGATTTGTATAGATTTGTTAAACATTTCCCGTAGCTAAAAATATAAAAAATATCCAATCTTGTTTTACCCATAACTTCTTCATTTTAAATCCGTTTTGAGTGAATCAAATTGCTACGGTTTCATATTGAACTCTAATTTAAGAATCCAAACAGAAAAGTACAGGTTTATAGTCGGAAA
The DNA here is from genome assembly GCF_046630445.1 of Rutidosis leptorrhynchoides. Classification (NCBI taxonomy): domain Eukaryota; kingdom Viridiplantae; phylum Streptophyta; class Magnoliopsida; order Asterales; family Asteraceae; genus Rutidosis; species Rutidosis leptorrhynchoides. The sequence goes on along the minus strand of NC_092333.1, from coordinate 670,286,605 downwards.
TTTAAGTTACATGTCAATTACTAAAGAGGTAGTCATTTCCGTCGAAAGAACGACATCTTGATGACCATTTTGAAAAACATACTTTCACTTTGAGTTTAACCAAGATTTTTGGATATAGTTTCATGTTCATATGAAAAATCATTTTCCCAGAAGAACAACTTTTAAATCAAAGTTTATCATAGTTTTTAATTATCCAAACCAAAACAGCCCCCGATTTCACTACGACGGCGTATATCCGATTTTATGGTGTTCATCGTGTTTCCAGGTATTAAATCATTAGGTTAGCATATCATATAGATATAGAACATGTGTTTAGTTGATTTTAAAAGTCAAGTTAGAAGGATTAACTTTTATTTGCGAACAAGTTTAGAATTAACTAAACTATGTTCTAGTGATTACAAGTTTAAACCTTCGAATAAGATAGCTTTATATGTATGAATCGAATAATGTTATGAACATCATTACTACCTCAAGTTTAATGGATAAAACTACTGGAAATGAGAAAAATGGATCTAGCTTCAAAGGATCCTTGGATGGCTTGAAAGTTCTTGAAGTAGAATCATGACACGAAAACAGTTCAAGTAAGATTTTCACATGAAATAAGGTTGTTATAGTTGTGTAAATTGAATCAAAGTTTGAATATGAATGTTACCTTAAATTAGAAATATAACCTACTGTAAATAACAAAGGTTCCTTGATCTTAGATGATTACTTGGAATGGATTAGAAAGCTTGGAAGTAGACTTGCAAACTTGGAAGTATTCTTGATTTTTATGAAACTATACTTATGGAATTTATGAAGAACACTTAGAACTTGAAGATGGAACTTGAGAGAGATCAATTAGATGAAGAAAATTGAAGAATGAAAGTGTTTATAGGTGTTTTTGGTCGTTGGTATATGGATTGGATATAAAGGATATGTAATTTTGTTTTCATGTAAATAAGTCATGAATGATTACTAATATTTTTGTAATTTTATGAGATATTTCATGCTAGTTGCCAAATGATGGTTCCCACATATGTTAGGTGACTCACATGGGCTGCTAAGAGCTGATCATTGGAGTGTATATACCAATAGTACATACATCTAAAAGCTGTGTATTGTACGAGTACGAATACGGGTGCATACGAGTAGAATTATTGATGAAACTAAACGATGATGTAATTGTAAGCATTTTTGTTAAGTAGAAGTACTTTGATATGTGTCTTGAAGTCTTTCAAAAGTGTAAGAATACATATCAAAACACAACATGTATATACATTCTAATGGAGTCGTTAAGTCTTCGTTAGTCGTTACATGTAAGTGTTGTTTTGAAACCTTTAAGTTAACGATCTCAATTAATGTTGTTAACCCAATGTTTATTATATCAAATGAGATGTTAAATTATTATGTTATCATGATATTATGATGTATGAATATCTCTTAATATGATATATACATTAAAATATCGTTACAACGATAATCGTTACATATAAGTCTCGTATCGTAATTCTTGAGTTAGTAGTCTTGTTTTTACATATGTAGTTCATTGTTAACACACTTAATGATATATTTAAATATTATTTTATCATGTTAAATATAGTGTATCAATATCTTAATATGATACATATGTATTTAGTAGATGTTATCATAACGATAATCGTTATATATATCATTTTGAGTTTCTTAACTTAGTAATCTCATTTCTTATGTATATCACACATTGTTAATATACTTAGTGAGATACTTACTCATCATAATCTCATGTCAACCATATATATATGTCTATATATACCACAACATGTAGTTTTTACAAATTTATAACGTTCGTGAATTGCCGGTCAACTTGGGTGATCAATTGTCTATATGAAACTTATTTCATTTAATAAAGTCTTAACAAGTTTGATTGCTTAACACGTTGGAAACATTTAGTCATCAATCTCAATTAATATATATAAACATGGAAAAGTTCGGGTCACTACACTAGATGTTAAAAGATGGTTCCACATGGTTAGGTGACTCACATGGGCTGTTAAGAGCTGATCATTAGAGTGTATATACCAATAGTAAATACATTTAGAATATGTGTATTGTACGAGTACAAATACGAGTGCATACGAGTAGAATTGTTGATGAAAATGAATGAGGATGTAATTGTAAGCATTTTTGTTAAATAGAAGTATTTTGAGAAGTGTCTTGAAGTCTTTCAAAAGTGTATGAATACATATTAAAACACTACATGTATATATTTTTTAACTGAGTCGTTAAGTCATCGTTAGTCGTTACATGTAAGTGTTGTTTTGAAACCTTTAAGTTAACGATCTTGTTAAATGTTGTTAACCCATTGTTTATTATATCTAATGAGATGTTAAATTATTATATTATCATGATAATATGATGTATTAATATATCTTAATATGATATATATACATTTAAAGGTCGTTACAACGATAATCGTTACATATATGTCTCGTTTCGAAACCCTTAGGTTAGTAGTCTTGTTTTTACATATGTAGTTCATTGTTAATATACTTAGTGAGATACTTACTTATCATAATATCATGTTAACTATATATATATATCCATATATATGTCATCATATAGTTTTTACAAGTTTTAACGTTTGTGAATCAACGGTCAACTTGGGTGGTCAATTGTCTATATGAAACATATTTCAATTAATCAAGTCTTAACAAGTTTGATTGTTTAACATGTTGGAAACACTTAATCATGTAAATATCAATTTCATTATATATATATATATATATATATATATATATATATATATATATATATATAAACATGGAAAAGTTCAGGTCACTACATCGTAGCAGCTGAACGAAGTCAGCTCTTGTTTCGATCTCTATTCTTGATTGAAAAAATACTTTTCTTTTTACTTATGTTGTTGAATGATGATGATACTTAAGACCTAATTTACATACTTTTAAACCTTTGGAAACGATTTTCTGACTTAGTAACTTTTGACTTAGGTTGATGTGACGACCCGGGAATTTCCGACCAAATTTAAACTTAATCTTTACATAAGTTCGACACGATAAGCAAAGTTTGTAATGTTGAGTCACAAAATTTTTTGAAACAGCTTACATGAATTCATTTGCCCTATGACTATTCTTGACGATTCACGAAACAATTATTTGTAAATAAATAGGTATATATAAATACAAGAACATATAATAATGTATACTTTAATTAATTGGAATATAAAATGTAAAATAACAATTTAGATTAATTAAGTACTGTATATATATAAATAAGTTTAAGTTATTATAAATTTATGATTTCTGTTAAATATATTTAAGATAAGTTGTCTTATGATATAAGTATTACATAATTAATAATAGGTAATATTATTATATTAAACTTAAAAATAAATTATTATATAATTATTATATTACTTTTATTAATAACATTAATTTTAGAATTTTGTTATATATACAAGAGATTTGATAAGCATAATTAGTTATATCAATCTCATTATCACTAATAGTAATATTAATAAAGATATAAGAATTTAAAACATGTAATTGATATTACCAGTATTATCATTATTCCTAAAATTATTAAGATTGTTATATTAAAAGAACTTATCATTAATATTATTATTAATATCTTTTGTTATTATCAATATCATCATGTTATTATTGTTATTATTATTTTTTTATGAATCAGTATTAGTGTCTTATTAATAATTTTTTATTATTATTTAGATATAATTATAATTATTAATTATTAATTATTAATAATAATAATGTAAGATCATATGTAGGATTTAGAATCAATTCAGTTTCATAAAGCTATCAAAACAGTATTTAACTTTTGTTTGATTCCCTAAAAACGTTTCCCATCCAATCAGTAGTACACATATATTGAATTTTGGCAACCTAGTTATATTTTTTTATGTTTCTGATTGAATTTTATGTACCAAGATTGTTACCAGTCCAAATCAAGGTACATTGCAAACAAGTCGATCCAAATAACTTTATTAAACTTTAGATATACGATATCTATTATCACATAAGGCTAAGAGCTTCTACAAATCGATTTTTAAAAAATAAAAAAAAACTCAGGAAAATATCATTTACCTCTGTTCGTGCATCATTTTACCAAAACCTCGAAATCGAATAAAATCTCAAAATTTATAAATGCAATTGTGTTTGTAATCTTATACTAAAACTTTCTGCAAATTCTCATATCTCAATTTCTGATAACGAGCAAGAATTTCGAGGTCAGATATATATTTCAAAAAGTCAAACATAGTGTTCTTGATGAAATTAGAAGTCTAGATGATGTTTCTGGATCAATTGATGATCCAGAAAGTTTCTATGAATGATCTAGAGTATATTTCGTGTAGAAAGTTTCTCTTAAATCGGTCTTGATTTTGATTTTCGAATTTGAGTTCTTGAGTTTCTTCGTGTACAGCTATTATTGCTGTAATTGTATTTTTTTTCTTTCTCTCTCTGTTTTATCAATCGAAAGAACCCATAACTAAATCGGTTCTGTTGCAACCACATATCCTAAATTCAGACCATAACTCGCTGTGGTGATTATGGTGTTCATTGATCGAGTTAAATGGAGAAGAAGGAAACAAAAATAGAATCTTGGGGTAAATAGAATTAGAAACGGATTAAAGCAGAAAGACTAACTAGCTCAACTGGTTTAATGGCGTGACAGGTTAACGTGAGGTCTCGGGTTCAATCCCCGGCAGTGGCGAATTTTTTTTATAAAACCTATTCTTTTGAGGTATAAGCTATTCTTATTATTATTATTTCTTGTTATTATTACCATTATTAATATTATGTTAACTATTATTAATACCATGGATATAATTAAGATTATTATCTTTATTGTTACTATTAGTATTATTATTAGTTATTATAATTATTATTATCATTATTATTATTATTATGGTTACCATTATTAGTATTATTATTAGAATTATTATTACTATTCTTATTATTTAGTAGCATTAAAATTATTATTTTTATCATTATAATCATTACTAGTATTACAATTATTATTGTTATTATACAGATACAAGTATCATTATTAGTATTATCATTTCTAATAATGTTATTATTGATATTAGTAAATCATTATTACCAAAAACTATCATTTTTAACAAATAAATATTTTATTCATAACATACACTTATTACATATACACTAATTATAATAATATTTCATATAACCATATATCAAACATATTACATTTTTTATATAAATACTTTCACACAATAAACTATTAAATTTAACGTTTAATATTAATCATATATATATATATATATATATATATATATATATATATATATATATATATATATATATATATATATATATATATATATATATATATATATATATATATATATATATATATATATAGATATAGTGATATAATTAAATGTATTGATATTAGTTATTTTAAATACATACATACTAAACAAATATAACATAAGATATAATATATATAAGTAAAGTATATATATTTTAATGAAATTTAGTATAAATTCTATATAACTACAAACATATAAAATTTATATAATTAATAAGTGAAATTATGAGATTTCTATTATATGTTTTAATAAATATACAAATGATATAGGTTCGTGAATCCGAGGCCAACCCTGCATTATTCAATATCGTTATATGTATTTTTACTACAAAATACATTGGGTGAGTTTCATTTGCTCCCTTTTTACTCATTACATTTTTGGGCTGAGAATACATGCAAATGCTTTATTAACTGTTTTACAATATTTATATGCGTGAGTTTCATTTGCCCTTTTTTTACCCTTTATATTTTTGGGCTGAGAATACATGCGCTGTTTTTATAACTGTTTTACGAAATAGACACAAGTAATCGAAATTACGTTCTATGGTTGAATGATCGAAACTGAATATGCCCCTTTTTAGTCTGGTAATCTAAGAATTAGGGAACAGATACCCTAATTGACGCGAATCCTAAAGATAGATCTATCGGGCCCAACAAGCCCCATCCAAAGTACCGGATGCTTTAGTACTTCGAAATTTATATCATGTCCGATGGAGGATCCCGGAATGATGGGGATATTCTTATATACATATTGTGAATGTCGGTTACCAGGTGTTCAATCCATATGAATGATATTTTTTGTCTCTATGCATGGGACGTATGTTTATGAGAAATGGAAATATGAAATCTTGTGGTCTATTAAAGTTATGAAATGATTATTTATGATAAACTAATGAACTCACCAACCTTTTGGTTGACACTTGAAAGCATGTTTATTCTCAGGTACGAAAGAAATCTTCCGCTGTGCATTTGATCATTTTAAAGATATTACTTGGAGTCATTCATGACATATTTCAAAAGACGTTGCATTCAAGTCATTGAGTTTATCAAGATCATTATTAAGTCTGTTATAGTTGGATATATTATGAAATGGTATGCGTGTCTGTCAACTTTAGATGTAATGAAAGATTGTCTTTTCAAAACGAATGCAATGTTTGTAAAATGTATCATATAGAGGTCAAATACCTCGCGATGTAAACAACTATTGTGAATCGTTTATAATAAATATGGACTTCATCCGGATAGATTAGGACGGGTCCTTTCAGTTGGTATCAGAGCGGTGGTCTTAGCGAACCAGGTCTTGCATTAGTGAGTCTAACTGATAGTCGTTAGAATGCATTAGTAAGTCTGGACTTCGACCGTGTCTGCATGTCAAAAGTTTTGCTTATCATTTAGTGTCGAAAAATTTATTTCTTATCATCCTTAAAGTCTAGACATGTCTTACTACCTCTATTGCATAGACAGTGTATAGATAAATCCATATCTTAGCGTATCTGTTATTGTTACTTTTGCCTGACAGCTTTCGTAGATTCCTCCATAACTTATGGGATTTTAGTATTATATATGCATATGTAAATTATGTATTGTAGGATACTAATCTACATTCTATAATCTATTTCTTATCGAAAATCCTCCATCTGATAGTACGAGATGAATCCTGCAACCAGTTCGAATCCCTCAGATTCCGACAGCTATTCTAATTTGGAGTTTCATCTAAGCTCCGAAAGCAGTGTCACCAGAATGAATTAACCAATTCATCTGATGGGTTCGTAGTCGACTTAATCAATGGAGACGTGCAGAAGGCGATCCCTTCCACTAACCAAATTCACCTCTTGGCGAGGAACCTGAAGCACTTACCGGCGAAGCTATTCGAAACACCATTTTCAGCCTCATTTCTAGAGTATCTCGTCACGACTATATACTATCTCAAATCCTAGATCTTATTCATTCGCTCGTTCCGACCGACAATCATCCCGGAGTAATACAAGAAGTCAACGAACTTCGTGCTCGAGTAATCAATTTGGAGAATAATGGTGCAAAACGTACTAGCTTCAGCAACATCACCTGCATCAACAGTACAACCAACAACATAAGTTTCAACATTACATGCTCAACATTTCATTCTGTACCTCGAGTATAATCATCGTTCTACGAATCATTCTACATTATTTATCTTCGTTCGACATGGCAATTATATAATCTTTAATGTTTTAGAGATTATATATTCTTATTCTAATAGTAAATCAAATGAGTCTAATATCATATTGACTCATTAAATCTATGATTACATCTGAGGAAAATATATATGCAAGTATATTTTCATAAAGATTGTAATTAAAAATTCTTTTGTACAAACTGTTAATGGAGAAAATATTTTAACGGGTAGGTAATACCCGAAGAATATTTAGATTTCACATTAATAAGTTACATTGTACGTTCTTCGAATCTGATCCAACAGTCATTTACTATCCTACTTACATCCACAGGTATACGTATCCGTTCACCGCAGAATAACTATTTTCATTCAAACTCATAATTGGATTTTGACCTATCATAATCCAACAAGTGGCATAATGAAGAAAACATTGGACAAGATAAAATTTGTTAGAAACAAACGAATTAACTATGAGAAATTTTGTTAAGAATCCACGCTAACTGTTCCTAACTAATTGTTCCTAGCTAACTGATTACATTTTATTTATCGCAATTTAATTATCACAATTTACATTCTCGTAATTTTATTTATCGTCATTTAATTTCTGTTATTTACTTTACACACTTTATTTATCGTTATTTAAATTCTGTTATTTATTTTACGCACTTTAAATATCAGGACACGTATATAAGGTTTTGACATATCATATCGACGCATATATATATATATATATATATATATATATTATTTAGAATCACCATAGACACTCTATATGCAGTAATGATCGAGTTCACTATACAGGGTTGAGGTTGATTCTATAATAATATATATACTTTGAGTTGTGATCGAGTCTGAGACATGTACACGGGTCACGATACGTATTAATTAATTCGAATATTATATATTAAATTATATATGAAAATAAATTATTGGACTGTCAACTGTGGACTATCGACTGTAGACTAATAACATTGGACAATTAAAATGAATTAAAATATTGACTATAACATATGAAACTAAACAATTCTTTAAGTTTTCCACTTGATTTCATTTTAAACCTCATTTGTATCTTGATGATTACAATCTGCGTTTAAACCTTTCATGATTCTTGAAAATACCTCAACTGTGAGGATGAACCAACCACAACTTCATCTACGGAAGGAAGGATTTATGCACATAGGTATGCACCTGAAAAACACTCGAAACCTGGGTAAACGTTTAACACGTATCTGTGCTAATTCCTTTAGAGTTATTATTACCCAAAATAACTTGGTAATTCCTTTCAAGGTAGCAAATTTTGTCACAGCTCCAACAAGTCAACTTCGACTTTTAATTTGGATTAACCTTATTATAATCTTGATATGTATGCGTGCTCTTTTATTGTTACCGGAGAACCTTTTATATTCCACCATATTACCAGCAGATGTACCAGCAACCTCGTCGCTCCTTGGTTTAAATCTCTCCGACAAATCACTATATTTATCTATTGAAGTCTCATCATGTATTCATCTGTATCTTGTAATAAGAATTGCCATACCAATTAGCGGGAAATAGCAAATCTGTATTGTGAGCCTCGCAACGTTTCCACATCAACAGTTATATGTATCCATATAACATTCATCTCTTAGAACTATGATCTTCCATTCCGAAATTCTGAAAAGCACCCAGTCTGCGAATTAATACTCTGAATTTTAAAAAGTTGAATGAAGCAACAAAAACTGTAAACGACCTCAACAGCCAAAAGTTGATGATAAAGAATTGTATGTTGGAAAAACTCAGAAAAAGTTTGAAACTGAAAAACTGATTGAGCAAACTACGAAGGAGTCTCTGAACAAATCACAAGCACTAAACTTGTATATTAAGAATCCTGATGATTCTATTTCTGATAAAATCTTTAGCGAATACCTTGCTTCTGACTCCAAACTCTTGCAGACAAATTTTCTTCACCATCCTTCGATATTAGAAATTCCAAGATATCATCGTATCTTTCATAATAAATATCCTCCATATTTCTGAAGATATTTTTATAACTATTCTTATCTGAAATCATTAATCTCTTCGTGCTATCAGTGCTACATCATATAGAAACTGTTAGTTTCTATATTCTGTAAACTTTCGAGCTTAAAATATGAATGTTATTGAAGTAATGTTGGGAACTGATGCATGAGTTAGTATAATATAATGACACTTGATCAACGTGATTATATTACAGTAAGTCATGCTAAGTTTCTAAATGGAACATGATGATTCACAGATTATAACATCATCATGTGTCATATTACATAACTCTTTCATTCTGATTAACTTCTGAACATATCAAGAAAATATATTCTTGATAGTTCTATTCTCAGTGATTCTGGTAATTTGACAAATCAAATCGTTCTATTACGTTCTTTCTTGCTTAGAACATGGAGTTCATTCGAAACTCCATATTTACGAATTCTGGACCATTACTCGCTTAACTAGAGGTCGAGAAGAGAATAAAAAGGCAAAGAGCTCCAAAATATAAGAGAAAATATAAAGCCCAATAACAACACGGAGATCACAAACTGTGGATATTAATACGGATAGCAATATAAAGATACGGTATAATTAAGAATAGTATCACCCCAAGGTAATAGTAGAAGTAAACAGATTCTTCTGATGGAATATTAAAAAGAAGAATGACAGAAATGATAATTAGAAAAATATCAAGGATTAGAACTGATTAAGCATTTTCACAATCTTTTGGATGTATGAACTAAGAAAGAAAGTATAGGAATAGTGAGAATAATGGAACGGAAGAGCTTAATTTATAGTGGAAATATCAGACAGAGTAATCGAGGTAGATCACCGTATTTAATTATAGAGATCTTAATTTCCTTACTCGCTGAAGAATCAAATCTTATAGATTTCCAAGATTTTCTTTTAAATCCCTTGAATTCCGAAATTCAACCCTGACTATGTCAAAAGTTAAGACGAATCTTTACTTTTCATATTTCAATCTTTTGTGAAAACTTCACTCGTACGCTTCACATAATCGAATCATTTTATCTATATTAATCAATAATGATAAAACTCTATTTATCAACTCATACTCGTCATGAAAACATTTTTATGGTTAACCATGATGACCTTACTCAAATTTCGGGACAAAATTTCTTTAACGGGTAGGTACTGTGACGACCCGAGAATTTCCGACCAAATTTAAACTTAATCTTTACATAAGTTCGACACGATAAGCAAAGTTTGTAATGTTGAGTCACAAAATTTTTTGAAACAGCTTACATGAATTCATTTGCCCTATGACTATTCTTGACGATTCACGAACAATTATTTGTAAATAAATAGGTATATATAAATACAAGAACATATAATAATGTATACTTTAATTAATTGGAATATAAAATGTAAAATAACAATTTAGATTAATTAAGTACTGTATATATATAAATAAGTTTAAGTTATTATAAATTTATGATTTCTGTTAAATATATTTAAGATAAGTTGTCTTATGATATAAGTATTACATAATTAATAATAGGTAATATTATTATATTAAACTTAAAAATAAATTATTATATAATTATTATATTACTTTTATTAATAACATTAATTTTAGAATTTTGTTATATATACAAGAGATTTGATAAGCATAATTAGTTATATCAATCTCATTATCACTAATAGTAATATTAATAAAGATATAAGAATTTAAAACATGTAATTGATATTACCAGTATTATCATTATTCCTAAAATTATTAAGATTGTTATATTAAAAGAACTTATCATTAATATTATTATTAATATCTTTTGTTATTATCAATATCATCATGTTATTATTGTTATTATTATTTTTTTATGAATCAGTATTAGTGTCTTATTAATAATTTTTATTATTATTTAGATATAATTATAATTATTAATTATTAATTATTAATAATAATAATGTAAGATCATATGTACAATTTAGAATCAATTCAATTTCATAAAGCTATCAAAACAGTATTTAACTTTTGTTTGATTCCCTAAAAACATTTCCCATCCAATCAGTAGTACACATATATTGAATTTTGGCAACCTAGTTATATTTTTTTATGTTTCTGATTGAATTTTATGTACCAAGATTGTTACCAGTCCAAATCAAGGTACATTGCAAACAAGTTGATCCAAATAACTTTATTAAACTTTAGATATACGATATCTATTATCACATAAGGCTAAGAGCTTCTGCAAATCGATTTTTAAAAAATAAAAAAAACTCAGGAAAATATCATTTACCTCTGTCCGTGCATCATTTTACCAAAACCTCGAAATCGAATAAAATCTCAAAATGTATAAATGCAATTGTGTTTGTAATCTTATACTAAAACTTTCTGCAAATTCTCATATCTCAATTTCTGATAACGAGCAAGAATTTCGAGGTTAGATATATATTTCAAAAAGTTAAACATAGTGTTCTTGATGAAATTAGAAGTCTAGATGATGTTTCTGGATCAATTGATGATCCAGAAAGTTTCTATGAATGATCTAGAGTATATTTCGTGTAGAAAGTTTCTCTTAAATCGGTCTTGATTTTGATTTTCGAATTTGAGTTCTTGAGTTTCTTCGTGTACAGCTATTATTGTTGTAATTGTATTTTTTTTCTCTTTCTGTTTTATCAATCGAAAGAACCCATAACTAAATCGGTTCTGTTGCAACCACATATCCTAAATTCAGACCATAACTCGCTGTGATGATTATGGTATTCATTGATCGAGTTAAATGGAGAAGAAGGAAACAAAAATAGAATCTTGGGGTAAATAGAATTAGAAACGGATTAAAGCAGAAAGACTAACTAGCTCAACTGGTTTAATGGCGTGACGGGTTAACGTGAGGTCTCGGGTTCAATCCTCGGCAATGGCGAATTTTTTTTATAAAACCTATTCTTTTGAGGTATAAGCTATTCTTATTATTATTATTTCTTGTTATTATTACCATTATTAATATTATGTTAACTATTATTAATACCATGGATATAATTAAGATTATTATCTTTATTGTTACTATTAGTATTATTATTAGTTATTATAATTATTATTATCATTATTATTATTATTATGGTTACCATTATTAGTATTATTATTAGAATTATTATTACTATTCTTATTATTTAGTAGCATTAAAATTATTATTTTTATCATTATAATCATTACTAGTATTACAATTATTATTGTTATTATACAGATACAAGTATCATTATTAGTATTATCATTTCGAATAATGTTATTATTGATATTAGTAAATCATTATTACCAAAAACTATCATTTTTAACAAATAAATATTTTATTCATAACATACACTTATTACATATACACTAATTATAATAATATTTCATATAACCATATATCAAACATATTACATTTTTTATATAAATACTTTCACACAATAAACTATTAAATTTAACGTTTAATATTAATCATATATATATATATATATATATATATATATATATATATATATATATATATATATATATATATATATATATATATATATAGATATAGTGATATAATTAAATGTATTGATATTAGTTATTTTAAATACATACATACTAAACAAATATAACATAAGATATAATATATATAAGTAAAGTATATATATTTTAATGAAATTTAGTATAAATTCTATATAACTACAAACATATAAAATTTATATAATTAATAAGTGAAATTATGAGATTTCTATTATATGTTTTAATAAATATACAAATGATATAGGTTCGTGAATCCGAGGCCAACCCTGCATTATTCAATATCGTTATATGTATTTTTACTACAAAATACATTGGGTGAGTTTCATTTGCTCCCTTTTTACTCATTACATTTTTGGGCTGAGAATACATGCAAATGCTTTATTAACTGTTTTACAATATTTATATGCGTGAGTTTCATTTGCCCTTTTTTTACCCTTTATATTTTTGGGCTGAGAATACATGCGCTGTTTTTATAACTGTTTTACGAAATAGACACAAGTAATCGAAATTACGTTCTATGGTTGAATGATCGAAACTGAATATGCCCCTTTTTAGTCTGGTAATCTAAGAATTAGGGAACAGATACCCTAATTGACGCGAATCCTAAAGATAGATCTATCGGGCCCAACAAGCCCCATCCAAAGTACCGGATGCTTTAGTACTTCGAAATTTATATCATGTCCGATGGAGGATCCCGGAATGATGGGGATATTCTTATATACATATTGTGAATGTCGGTTACCAGGTGTTCAATCCATATGAATGATATTTTTTGTCTCTATGCATGGGACGTATGTTTATGAGAAATGGAAATATGAAATCTTATGGTCTATTAAAGTTATGAAATGATTATTTATGATAAACTAATGAACTCACCAACCTTTTGGTTGACACTTGAAAGCATGTTTATTCTCAGGTACGAAAGAAATCTTCCGCTGTGCATTTGATCATTTTAAAGATATTACTTGGAGTCATTCATGACATATTTCAAAAGACGTTTCATTCGAGTCGTTGAGTTTATCAAGATCATTATTAAGTCTATTATAGTTGGATATATTATGAAATGGTATGCGTGTCTGTCAACTTTAGATGTAATGAAATATTGTCTTTTCAAAACGAATGCAATGTTTGTAAAATGTATCATATAGAGGTCAAATACCTCGCGATGTAAACAACTGTTGTGAATCGTTTATAATCGATATGGACTTCATCCGGATAGATTAGGACGGGTCCTTTCAGTTGAGGACCTTTCGGACCAACTACTTGCTTACTTATCTCGTACCGACTTTGTAGTGACCCGAACTTTTCCATGTTTATATATATTAATTGAGATTGATATTTACATGATTAAATGTTTCCAACATGTTAAGCAATCAAACTTGTTAAGACTTGATTAATTGAAATATGTTTCATATAGACAATTGACCACCCAAGTTGACCGGCGATTCACGAACGTTAAAACTTGTAAAAACGACTTGACGATATATATATGGATATACATATGGTTAACATGAGATTATGATAAGTAAGAATCTCCATAAGTATATTAACAATGAGTTATATACATATAAACAAGACTACTAACTTAAGGATTTCGAAACGAGACATATATGTAACGATTATCGTTGTAACGACATTTAAATGTATATATATCATATTAAGATATATTAATATATCATAATATCATGATAATATAATAATTTAACATCTCATTAGATATAATAAACAATGGGTTAACAACATTAATTGAGATCGTTAACTTAAAGGTTTCAAAACAACACTTACATGTAACGACTAACGATGACTTAACGACTCCGTTAAAATGTATATACATGTAGTGTATTTAGATGTATTAAAATACTTTTGGAAGACTTCAAGACATATATCAAAACACTCATACTTAACGAAAATGGTTACAGTTACTTTCCCATTCTTTTCTTTCATCAAGAATTCTAGTCGTATTTTTACCCGTATTATACACAGCTTCAAAACGTACTTACTATGGGTATATACCAATAGGAACTAGCATGGGATTCCACTCTTGATTATGTCATGTATGACTAATCAATTTTAACTTCTACCATGAGCTAGTCAACTAACTAGAACTCCTTTTAACCCCACTCACCACTCACCAATTAACACTCATCATTCACTCCATTTCACTTCCAAATCTCTTTCTAATTCTCTCTCAACACACCCACACTATTATGAACGTATTTTTCCAGTAGTTAATCATCATCTTCATCAAAAATCACTTCAAGAATCAAGCTATAATCATCATAGGAAGAACACTTCAAGAATACTTCAAAAATCCCTTCAAGTTTACTAATTTACTTCCAATCTTTCTAATCCATTCCAAGTAATCATCTAAGATCAAGAAACCTTTGTTATATACAGTAGGTTATCTTTCTTATTCAAGGTAATATTCATATTCAAACTTTGATTCAATTTCTATAACTATAAACTATCTTAATTCGAGCAAAAATCTTACTTGAACTTGTTTTTGTGTCATGATCCTACTTCAAGAACTTTCAAGCCATCCAAGATCCTTTGAAGCTAGATCATTTCTTGTCACTTCCAGTAGGTTTACCTACTAAACTTGAGGTAGTAATGATGTTCATAACATCATTCGATTCATATATATAAAACTATCTTATTCGAAGGTTTAAACTTGTAATCACTAGAACATAGTTTAGTTAATTCTAAACTTGTTCGCAAACAAAAATTAATCCTTCTAACTTGACTTTTAAAATCAACTAAACACATGTTCTATATCTATATGATATGCTAACTTAATGATTTAAAACCTGGAAACACGAAAAACACCGTAAAACCGGATTTACGCCGTCGTAGTAACACCGCGGGCTGTTTTGGGTTAGTTAATTAAAAACTATGATAAACTTTGATTTAAAAGTTGTTATTCTGAGAAAATGATTTTTATTATGAACATGAAACTATATCCAAAAATTATGGTTAAACTCAAAGTGGAAGTATGTTTTCTAAAATGGTCATCTAGACGTCGTTCTTTCGACTGAAATGACTACCTTTACAAAAACGACTTGTAACTTATTTTTCCGACTATAAACCTATACTTTTTATGTTTAGATTCATAAAATACAGTTCAATATGAAACCATAGCAATTTTATTCATTCAAAACGGATTTAAAATGAAGAAGTTATGGGTAAAACAAGATTGGATAATTTTTCTCATTTTAGCTACGTGAAAATTGGTAACAAATCTATTCCAACCATAACTTAATCAACTTGTATTGTATATTATGTAATCTTGAGATACCATAGACACGTATACAATGTTTCGACCTATCATGTCGACACATCTATATATATTTCGGAACAACCATAGACACTCTATATGTGAATGTTGTAGTTAGCTATACAGGGTTGAGGTTGATTCCAAAATATATATAGTTTGAGTTGTGATCAATACTGAGATACGTATACACTGGGTCGTGGATTGATTCAAGATAATATTTATCGATTTATTTCTGTACATCTAACTGTGGACAACTAGTTGTAGGTTACTAACGAGGACAGCTGACTTAATAAACTTAAAACATCAAAATATATTAAAAGTGTTGTAAATATATTTTGAACATACTTTGATATATATGTATATTGTTATAGGTTCGTGAATCAACCAGTGGCCAAGTCTTACTTCCCGACGAAGTAAAAATCTGTGAAAGTGAGTTATAGTCCCACTTTTAAAATCTAATATTTTTGGGATGAGAATACATGCAGGTTTTATAAATGATTTACAAAATAGACACAAGTACGTGAAACTACATTCTATGGTTGAATTATCGAAATCGAATATGCCCCTTTTTATTAAGTCTGGTAATCTAAGAATTAGGGAACAGACACCCTAATTGACGCGAATCCTAAAGATAGATCTATTGGGCCTAACAAACCCCATCCAAAGTACCGGATGCTTTAGTACTTCGAAATTTATATCATATCCGAAGGGTGTCCCGGAATGATGGGGATATTCTTATATATATGCATCTTGTTAATGTCGGTTACCAGGTGTTCACCATATGAATGATTTTTATCTCTATGTATGGGATGTGTATTGAAATATGAAACCTTGTGGTCTATTATTATGATTTGATATATATAGGTTAAACCTATAACTCACCAACATTTTTGTTGACGTTTTAAGTATGTTTATTCTCAGGTGATTATTAAGAGCTTCCGCTGTCGCATACTTAAATAAGGACGAGATTTGGAGTCCATGCTTGTATGATATTGTGTAAAAACTGCATTCAAGAAACTTATTTTGTTGTAACATATTTGTATTGTAAACCATTATGTAATGGTCGTGTGTAAATAGGATATTTTAGATTATCATTATTTGATAATCTACGTAAAGCTTTTTAAACCTTTATTGATGAAATAAAGGTTATGGTTTGTTTTAAAAATGAATGCAGTCTTTGAAAAACGTCTCATATAGAGGTCAAAACCTCGCAACGAAATCAATTAATATGGAACGTTTTTAATCAATAAGAACGGGACATTTCAGTTGGTATCCGAGCGTTGGTCTTAGAGAACCAGAATTTTGCATTAGTGTGTCTTATGTAGTTTGTTAGGATGCATTAGTGAGTCTGGACTTCGACCGTGTTTACTTGAAAAATGATTGCTTAACAAATTTTGTTGGAAACTATATACTTTTAACATGTGAATATTATGTGATATATTAATCTCTTAACGCGTTTGATATTATGTGATAGATGTCTACCTCTAGAACAAGTCCCATTGACTCACCTAATAATAATGAAGAGTCAAATGTAAATTGGAATGATTCGTGGACTGATTCACAAGTTCCCGAAGAGGAACCGGAAGAAGAGTCGGAACCGGAAGAAGAATCGGAACCGGAAGAAGAATCGGAGCCGGATGAAGAAATAGAACCGGTGGGGGAAATAATAAAACGGTTAAGTAAAAGAAAATCCTCAACCAACCGACCAAGGTTAATTATGGTCAATGGTGTTTCCGCCAAGGAAGCAAAATATTGGGAGGATTACCAATTCTCCGATGAATCAGATTCCGACGAGAATTCCGATGATGTTATAGAAATTACCCCAACTGAATTTAAAAAGGCAAAAGAAAATAATAAGGGAAAGGGCATAAAAATAGAGAAATCTAATTCCAACCCCGATGAACTTTATATGTATCGTCAACCCCCGAAGTCCTTAAGTTGTAACAATGACCCGGGAACCTCTAAACCACCAGGTTTTTCTAAACCAATGTGGAAAATAACGGCTCGTATTAGGGGAACATCATATATCCCTAGAAACTTGGGAAAACGAACCAAAACCAAAGAAGAAGAAACAAGCGAGTCGGAATAAGATAGTTGTATTCGTGTGGTGTAATATATGTAATATAGTGTGCTTATGCTTTATGATATATGTAAAAATTGCTTGTATTAATAAGTATTTTTTTTATGAATCTAACTCTTGTCTATTTTACAGTATAAAAACACAAAATGGATAGACAACCCAATATTTTAAGAGACCTACCCGGAGACATGATTGATGAAATCTTGTCTAGAGTCGGTCAGAATTCCTCGGCACAACTATTTAAGGCGAGATCAGTTTTTAAGACATTCGAAGAACGTTCCAAGAATGATTTGGTTTATAAAAGGCTTTCGTTCGGAAGATGGGGGATATCACATTGGGAAATCCATAAGTTACGATGTGTTTACTTTGACGCATATATTGCGGGGAACCCAAATGCTATTTTACGCAACGGGTTAAGAAATTATTTTGACTCAGTATATCCAAATATAGGACTTCGTGATTTAGAAAAAGCGGCTAACATGCAACATAAAGAAGCATGTTATGCTTACGGGTTAGTAATGTTCGCTTCTCACCAAAGTGAGAACAAGAACATCGGGCTACAACTATTAAACAAAACGTTCCCTCAAGTGACGGAGTCGGTAATTGGGGTAAGAAATGAGGTTTTTAGGTTATTACGAGACTGTTGGTCATTACGTAACCCTCGTCCCTTTGACGACGTTACAACACGCTGTCTTATCAACGGCCATAACGGTTATGTTCCACAAGACCAAGGATGGGAAGTAATCCTAGTAAAACCAGAATGCATGACTTGTTTCTGGACGTATGAATTACGTGTCTTTATTGCCTTTGCTGAACGACTTGTGTACTAGCTAGAATTATCTTCACAACCATCTTGTATCAAATTTATTGTGTGCTATATTTCATGCTATATGTAAAATAAGCGGTATTGTAAGTTTGTAAAATATTGTGTAAAAGTTTGAACGCGAAATATTATTACAATAAGTTTTTCATATAGAATTGTAGTAGTTGAATTGTATATTAGCTACTAAGTATGAACTTAACGGGTAGGTACTACCCGAATTTAAACTTATAAAACGCTAATATGAAGAAAAAGCTTTTATAAATGAGTTCATATTATGCTACGAAATACTATTAACTACTCTTAATATTCTGTATGATTAACTTGTTCCATTTAACTATTTTGAAGGAAATGGCACCGACTACTCGACACACCGTGAATATGAATGAAGAGGAATTCCGTACTTTTCTAGCTTCAAACATAGCCGCAGTACAGGCTGCGCTATATACCAACAATAACCTTGGATCTGGCAGTACAGGAAATCGTGTAGGATGCACCTACAAAGAATTCACTGCCTGCAAACCTTTGGAATTTGATGGAACCGAAGGACCGATCGGATTGAAACGGTGGACCGAGAAGGTCGAATCGGTGTTTGCCATAAGTAAGTGTACTGAAGAGGACAAAGTGAAGTACGCTACGCATACCTTTACAGGTTCTGCGTTAACATGGTGGAATACCTATCTAGAGCAAGTGGGACAAGATGATGCGTATGCACTACCGTGGTCAGCATTCAAGCACTTGATGAACGAGAAGTACCGTCCCAGAACCGAGGTCAATAAGCTCAAGACAGAACTTAGAGGGTTACGAACCCAAGGATTTGATATTACCACGTACGAAAGACGATTCACAGAATTGTGCCTATTGTGTCCGGGAGCATTCGAAGATGAGGAAGAGAAGATCGACGCGTTTGTGAAAGGATTACCGGAAAGAATCCAAGAAGATATAAGTTCACACGAGCCCGCCTCCATACAACAGGCATGTAGAATGGCTCACAAACTAGTGAACCAGATTGAAGAAAGAATTAAAGAACAGACTGCTGAAGAGGCCAATGTGAAGCAAGTCAAAAGAAAGTGGGAGGAAAACGGTGATAAGAATCACCAATACAACAACAACAGCAATTACAACAATAATCGCAACAATTATCCCAACAATCGCAACATCAATCGCAACTACAACAAACGGCCCAACAACAACAACAACAACAACAACAACAACAACAGCAACTACAACAATCATCCCAACAACAATAATAACCGCAACAACAACAACAATCAGAAGCAACTATGCCAAAGGTGTGAAAAGAATCACTCGGGGTTCTGCACCAAATTTTGCAACAAGTGTAAAAGAAATGGTCATAGCGCGGCGAAGTGTGAGGTCTACGGACCAGGGGTTAATAGAACGAAAGGAACAAATGGTGTCGGAACGAGTAATGGCGGAGCAAGTAGTGTCGGAGCAAGTTATGCCAATGTAGTTTGTTATAAATGTGGAAAACCAGGCCACATTATTAGAAATTGCCCGAACCAGGAGAACACGAATGGACAAGGCCGTGGAAGAGTTTTCAATATTAATGCGGTAGAGGCACAGGAAGACCCGGAGCTTGTTACGGGTACGTTTCTTATTGACAATAAATCTGCTTACGTTTTATTTGATTCGGGTGCGGATAGAAGCTATATGAGTAGAGATTTTTGTGCTAAATTAAGTTGTCCATTGACGCCTTTGGATAGTAAATTTTTACTCGAATTAGCAAATGGTAAATTAATTTCAGCAGATAATATATGTCGGAATCGAGAAATTAAACTGGTTAGCGAAACATTTAAGATTGATTTGATACCAGTAGAATTAGGGAGTTTTGATGTGATAATCGGTATGGACTGGTTGAAAGAAGTGAAAGCAGAGATCGTTTGTTACAAAAATGCAATTCGCATTATACGAGAAAAAGGAAAACCCTTAATGGTGTACGGAGAAAAGGGCAACACGAAGCTACATCTTATTAGTAATTTGAAGGCACAAAAACTAATAAGAAAAGGTTGCTATGCTGTTCTAGCACACGTCGAGAAAGTACAAACTGAAGAAAAGAGCATCAATGATGTTCCCATTGCAAAAGAATTTCCCGATGTATTTCCGAAAGAATTACCGGGATTACCCCCACAGCGATCCGTTGAATTTCAAATAGATCTTGTACCAGGAGCTGCACCAATAGCTCGTGCTCCTTACAGACTCGCACCCAGCGAGATGAAAGAACTGCAAAGCCAATTACAAGAACTTTTAGAGCGTGGTTTCATTCGACCAAGCACATCACCGTGGGGAGCTCCTGTTTTGTTTGTCAAGAAGAAAGATGGTACATTCAGGTTGTGTATCGACTACCGAGAGTTGAACAAACTTACCATCAAGAACCGCTACCCACTATCGAGAATCGACGACTTATTTGATCAACTACAAGGCTCGTCTGTTTATTCAAAGATTGACTTACGTTCCGGGTATCATCAAATGCGGGTGAAAGAAGATGATATTCCAAAGACTGCTTTCAGAACACGTTACGGTCATTACGAGTTTATGGTCATGCCATTTGGTTTAACTAATGCACCAGCTGTGTTCATGGACCTTATGAACCGAGTGTGTGGACCATACCTTGACAAGTTTGTCATTGTTTTTATTGATGACATACTTATTTACTCAAAGAATGACCAAGAACATGGTGAACATTTGAGAAAGGTGTTAGAAGTATTGAGGAAGGAAGAATTGTACGGTAAGTTTTCAAAGTGTGCATTTTGGTTGGAAGAAGTTCAATTCCTTGGTCACATAGTGAACAAAAAAGGTATTAAGGTGGATCCGGCAAAGATAGAAACTGTTGAAAAGTGGGAAATCCCGAAAACTCCGAAACACATACGCCAGTTTTTAGGACTAGCTGGTTACTACAGAAGGTTCATCCAAGACTTTTCCAGAATAGCAAAACCCTTGACTGTATTAACGCATAAAGGGAAGAAATTTGAATGGAATGATGAACAAGAGAAAGCGTTTCAGTTATTGAAGAAAAAGCTAACTACGGCACCTATATTGTCATTGCCTGAAGGGAATGATGATTTTGTGATTTATTGTGACGCATCAAAGCAAGGTCTCGGTTGTGTATTAATGCAACGAACGAAGGTGATTGCTTATGCGTCTAGACAATTGAAGATTCATGAACAAAATTATACGACGCATGATTTGGAATTAGGCGCGGTTGTTTTTGCATTAAAGACTTGGAGGCACTACTTATATGGGGTCAAAAGTATTATATATACCGACCACAAAAGTCTTCAACACATATTTAATCAGAAACAACTGAATATGAGGCAGCGTAGGTGGATTGAATTATTGAATGATTACGACTTTGAGATTCGTTACCACCCGGGGAAGGCAAATGTGGTAGCCGATGCCTTGAGCAGGAAGGACAGAGAACCCATTCGAGTAAAATCTATGAATATAATGATTCATAATAACCTTACTACTCAAATAAAGGAGGCGCAACAAGGAGTTTTAAAAGAGGAAAATTTAAAGGATGAAATACCCAAAGGATCGGAGAAGCATCTTAATATTCGGGAAGACGGAACCCGGTATAGGGCTGAAAGGATTTGGGTACCAAAATTTGGAGATATGAGAGAAATGGTACTTAGAGAAGCTCATAAAACCAGATACTCAATACATCCTGGAACGGGGAAGATGTACAAGGATCTCAAGAAACATTTTTGGTGGCCGGGTATGAAAGCCGATGTTGCTAAATACGTAGGAGAATGTTTGACGTGTTCTAAGGTTAAAGCTGAGCATCAGAAACCATCAGGTCTACTTCAACAACCCGAAATCCCGGAATGGAAATGGGAAAACATTACCATGGATTTCATCACTAAATTGCCAAGAACTGCAAGTGGTTTTGATACTATTTGGGTAATAGTTGATCGTCTCACCAAATCAGCACACTTCCTGCCAATAAGAGAAGATGACAAGATGGAGAAGTTAGCACGACTGTATTTGAAGGAAGTCGTCTCCAGACATGGAATACCAATCTCTATTATCTCTGATAGGGATGGCAGATTTATTTCAAGATTCTGGCAGACATTACAGCAAGCATTAGGAACTCGTCTAGACATGAGTACTGCCTATCATCCACAAACTGATGGGCAGAGCGAAAGGACGATACAAACGCTTGAAGACATGCTACGAGCATGTGTTATTGATTTTGGAAACAGTTGGGATCGACATCTACCGTTAGCAGAATTTTCCTACAACAACAGCTACCATTCAAGCATTGAGATGGCGCCGTTTGAAGCACTTTATGGTAGAAAGTGCAGGTCTCTGATTTGTTGGAGTGAAGTGGGGGATAGACAGATTACGGGTCCGGAGATTATACAAGAAACTACCGAGAAGATCATCCAAATTCAACAACGGTTGAAAACCGCCCAAAGTCGACAAAAGAGCTACGCTGACATTAAAAGAAAAGATATAGAATTTGAAATTGGAGAGATGGTCATGCTTAAAGTTGCACCTTGGAAAGGCGTTGTTCGATTTGGTAAACGAGGGAAATTAAATCCAAGGTATATTGGACCATTCAAGATTATTGATCGTGTCGGACCAGTAGCTTACCGACTTGAGTTACCTCAACAACTCGCGGCTGTACATAACACTTTCCACGTCTCGAATTTGAAGAAATGTTTTGCTAAAGAAGATCTCACTATTCCGTTAGATGAAATCCAAATCAATGAAAAACTCCAATTCATCGAAGAACCCGTCGAGATAATGGATCGTGAGGTTAAAAGACTTAAGCAAAACAAGATACCAATTGTTAAGGTTCGATGGAATGCTCGTAGGGGACCCGAGTTCACCTGGGAGCGTGAAGATCAGATGAAGAAGAAATACCCGCATCTATTTCCAGAAGATTCGTCAACACCTTCAACAGCTTAAAATTTCGGGACGAAATTTATTTAACGGGTAGGTACTGTAGTGACCCGAACTTTTCCATGTTTATATATATTAATTGAGATTGATATTTACATGATTAAATGTTTCCAACATGTTAAGCAATCAAACTTGTTAAGACTTGATTAATTGAAATATGTTTCATATAGACAATTGACCACCCAAGTTGACCGGCGATTCACGAACGTTAAAACTTGTAAAAACGACTTGACGATATATATATGGATATACATATGGTTAACATGAGATTATGATAAGTAAGTATCTCCATAAGTATATTAACAATGAGTTATATACATATAAACAAGACTACTAACTTAAGGATTTCGAAACGAGACATATATGTAACGATTATCGTTGTAACGACATTTAAATGTATATATATCATATTAAGATATATTAATATATCATAATATCATGATAATATAATAATTTAACATCTCATTAGATATAATAAACAATGGGTTAACAACATTAATTGAGATCGTTAACTTAAAGGTTTCAAAACAACACTTACATGTAACGACTAACGATGACTTAACGACTCCGTTAAAATGTATATACATGTAGTGTATTTAGATGTATTAAAATACTTTTGGAAGACTTCAAGACATATATCAAAACACTCATACTTAACGAAAATGGTTACAGTTACTTTCCCATTCTTTTCTTTCATCAAGAATTCTAGTCGTATTCTTACCCGTATTATACACAGCTTCAAAACGTACTTACTATGGGTATATACCAATAGGAACTAGCATGGGATTCCACTCTTGATTATGTCATGTATGACTAATCAATTTTAACTTCTACCATGAGCTAGTCAACTAACTAGAACTCCTTTTAACCCCACTCACCACTCACCAATTAACACTCATCATTCACTCCATTTCACTTCCAAATCTCTTTCTAATTCTCTCTCAACACACCCACACTATTATGAACGTATTTTTCCAGTAGTTAATCATCATCTTCATCAAAAATCACTTCAAGAATCAAGCTATAATCATCATAGGAAGAACACTTCAAGAATACTTCAAAAATCCCTTCAAGTTTACTAATTTACTTCCAAGCTTTCTAATCCATTCCAAGTAATCATCTAAGATCAAGAAACCTTTGTTATATACAGTAGGTTATCTTTCTTATTCAAGGTAATATTCATATTCAAACTTTGATTCAATTTCTATAACTATAAACTATCTTAATTCGAGCAAAAATCTTACTTGAACTTGTTTTTGTGTCATGATCCTACTTCAAGAACTTTCAAGCCATCCAAGATCCTTTGAAGCTAGATCATTTCTTGTCACTTCCAGTAGGTTTACCTACTAAACTTGAGGTAGTAATGATGTTCATAACATCATTCGATTCATATATATAAAACTATCTTATTCGAAGGTTTAAACTTGTAATCACTAGAACATAGTTTAGTTAATTCTAAACTTGTTCGCAAACAAAAATTAATCCTTCTAACTTGACTTTTAAAATCAACTAAACACATGTTCTATATCTATATGATATGCTAACTTAATGATTTAAAACCTGGAAACACGAAAAACACCGTAAAACCGGATTTACGCCGTCGTAGTAACACCGCGGGCTGTTTTGGGTTAGTTAATTAAAAACTATGATAAACTTTGATTTAAAAGTTGTTACTCTGAGAAAATGATTTTTATTATGAACATGAAACTATATCCAAAAATTATGGTTAAACTCAAAGTGGAAGTATGTTTTCTAAAATGGTCATCTAGACGTCGTTCTTTCGACTGAAATGACTACCTTTACAAAAACGACTTGTAACTTATTTTTCCGACTATAAACCTATACTTTTTCTGTTTAGATTCATAAAATACAGTTCAATATGAAACCATAGCAATTTGATTCATTCAAAACGGATTTAAAATGAAGAAGTTATGGGTAAAACAAGATTGGATAATTTTTCTCATTTTAGCTACGTGAAAATTGGTAACAAATCTATTCCAACCATAACTTAATCAACTTGTATTGTATATTATGTAATCTTGAGATACCATAGACACGTATACAATGTTTCGACCTATCATGTCGACACATCTATATATATTTCGGAACAACCATAGACACTCTATATGTGAATGTTGGAGTTAGCTATACAGGGTTGAGGTTGATTCCAAAATATATATAGTTTGAGTTGTGATCAATACTGAGATACGTATACACTGGGTCGTGGATTGATTCAAGATAATATTTATCGATTTATTTCTGTACATCTAACTGTGGACAACTAGTTGTAGGTTACTAACGAGGACAGCTGACTTAATAAACTTAAAACATCAAAATATATTAAAAGTGTTGTAAATATATTTTGAACATACTTTGATATATATGTATATTGTTATAGGTTCGTGAATCAACCAGTGGCCAAGTCTTACTTCCCGACGAAGTAAAAATCTGTGAAAGTGAGTTATAGTCCCACTTTTAAAATCTAATATTTTTGGGATGAGAATACATGCAGGTTTTATAAATGATTTACAAAATAGACACAAGTACGTGAAACTACATTCTATGGTTGAATTATCGAAATCGAATATGCCCCTTTTTATTAAGTCTGGTAATCTAAGAATTAGGGAACAGACACCCTAATTGACGCGAATCCTAAAGATAGATCTATTGGGCCTAACAAACCCCATCCAAAGTACCGGATGCTTTAGTACTTCGAAATTTATATCATATCCGAAGGGTGTCCCGGAATGATGGGGATATTCTTATATATATGCATCTTGTTAATGTCGGTTACCAGGTGTTCACCATATGAATGATTTTTATCTCTATGTATGGGATGTGTATTGAAATATGAAACCTTGTGGTCTATTATTATGATTTGATATATATAGGTTAAACCTATAACTCACCAACATTTTTGTTGACGTTTTAAGTATGTTTATTCTCAGGTGATTATTAAGAGCTTCCGCTGTCGCATACTTAAATAAGGACGAGATTTGGAGTCCATGCTTGTATGATATTGTGTAAAAACTGCATTCAAGAAACTTATTTTGTTGTAACATATTTGTATTGTAAACCATTATGTAATGGTCGTGTGTAAATAGGATATTTTAGATTATCATTATTTGATAATCTACGTAAAGCTTTTTAAACCTTTATTGATGAAATAAAGGTTATGGTTTGTTTTAAAAATGAATGCAGTCTTTGAAAAACGTCTCATATAGAGGTCAAAACCTCGCAACGAAATCAATTAATATGGAACGTTTTTAATCAATAAGAACGGGACATTTCAGACTTTACAACTTTTCACTGTGAGTTATAGCATCTCTTTTTACTTTAACTATTTTGGGACTGAGAATACATGCGCTTTTTACGTTTTACATACTAGGCACGAGTACTTAAACTTTATATATGTGTGGGAGATATAACGGCATAAACTTTCCCCTTAGCTCGGTAACGTTTAGTCATTGATTTTTGAACCGGTGAACGCGAATCTTAGATATGGATCCATAGGGTTTGACATCCCCACTTGGGCTAGTCGCGCTAGCATTTAACAGGTGTTTAATACTTCGTAAACTTACGCATTCGCCAAGTATACTTTTAGGGGGTGATATTACGTTAAGTTAGTTACCAAGTGCCCACGGTTGAGCATATATTTTTCGTACTGTTTTGAAACACTGAAATCTCATGGCCTACCTTACATTACTTTTACATTTATACTATAGCTCACCAGCATTCGTGTTGACGTTTTTAAGCATGTTTCCCCAGGTGCTTAGAGGTTTGATGCTTCCGCTGTTGTAGTCTTGCTGTGTAGACTCCTGCTGCTTTTGTTAGAGATGTCTCTGCATGAAACGTTTACCTTGCATTTACAACTATGTTACTTTTGAAACAATGAATTTGTAATGACCATTGGGTCTCGTACTTATGTTAATTGCTTCTATTCGTAGAAGCCTACTATCTTTTGTAAAACTTTTGATGTTGGTTATGACGTCACCTTTTCTTATGAATGCAAACTTATTTTAAAACAGCAGATAGTGTTTGACCTTGTAATGATACTGTTGTTGATGATCCGTACACGTTGATTTTGTACGGGGCCTCACATTACATCTGCGTTGCGTCAATTGGCGTATGGTACAGCAGCAGACATGTTTGATGAATATTTACAAATGTCGGAAGCCACATCAATAATATGTCTTAATATGTTTTGTAAGTGTGTTCTGGAACTTTATGTTGACAAATATTTGAGGAAACCAATTAGTAGCGATATAGTTTTCTTGTATAACGCTCATGAAGAAAAGCACAGTTTCAAGGGAATGCTTGGAAGCATTGACTGCATGCATTGGAAGTGGAAAAATTGTCAACATAAATAAATCTCGAATATTAATATGTTACAACAAATGATAATCTAAAATATCACACTTACATACTACCAATACATATTGGTTTACAATATTAAAAATAAATCTCGAATGCAGTTTTAAACAATATTATACAAGCATGCTGACACCAAATCTTGTCCATATTTTAGCATGCAACAGGGGAAGCTCTTAATAATCACCTGAGAATAAATATGCTTTAAACGTCAACAAATATGTTGGTAAGTTATAGGTTTAACCTATATATTTATCAAATCGTAATAATAGACCACAAGATTTCATATTTCAATATACATCCCATACATAGAGATAAAAATCATTCATATGGTGAACACCTGGTAACCGACCTTAACAAGATGCATATAGAATATCCCCTATCATTCCAGGACTCCCTTCGGACATGATAAATTCAAAGTACTAAAGCATCCGGTACTTTGGATAGGGTTTATTGAACCCAATAGATCTATCTTTAGGATTCGCGTCAATTAGGGTGTCTGTTCCCTAATTCTTAGATTACCAGACTAAAATGGGGCATATCCGGTTTAATAATTCAACCATAGAATGTAGTTTCACGTACTTGTGTCTATTTTGTAAAACATTTATAAAACTGCATGTATTCTCAACCCAAAAATGTTAGATTTAAAAAGTGGGACTATAACTCACTTTCACAGATTTTTACTTCGTCGGGAAGTAAGACTTGGCCTCTGTTCGATTCACGAACCTATAACAAATATGTACATATATATCAAAGTATGTTCAAAATATATTTACAACATTTTTTATTACGTTATAATGATTTGAGTTTATTAAGTCAGCTGTCCTCGTTAGTAACCTATAACTAGTTGTCCACAGTTAGATGTACAGAAATAAATTGATATATATTATTTTGAATCAATCCATTGAAATGTCCCGTTCTTATTAATTAAAAACGTTCCATATTAATTGATTTCGTTGCGAGGTTTTGACCTCTATATGAGACGTTTTTCAAAGACTGCATTCATTTTAAAACAAACCATAACCTTTATTTTATCAATAAAGGTTTAAAAAGCTTTACGTAGATTATCAAATAATGATAATCTAAAATATCCTGTTTACACACGACTATTACATAATGGTTTACAATACAAATATGTTACAACGAAATAAGTTTCTTGAATGCAGTTTTTACACAATATCATACAAGCATTGACTCCAAATCTTGTCCTTATTTAAGTATGCGACAGCGGAAGCTCTTAATAATCACCTGAGAATAAACATGCTTAAAACGTCAACAAAAATGTTGGTGAGTTATAGGTTTAACCTATATATATCAAATCGTAACAATAGACCACAAGATTTCATATTTCAATATACATCCCATACATAGAGATAAAAATCATTCATATGGTGAACACTTGGTAACCGACATTAACAAGATGTATATATAAGAATATCCCCATCATTCCAGGACACCCTTCGGATATGATATAAATTTCGAAGTACTAAAGCATCCGGTACTTTGGATGGGGTTTGTTAGGCCCAATAGATCTATTTTTAGGATTCGCGTCAATTAGGGTGTCTGTTCCCTAATTCTTAGATTACCAGACTTAATAAAAAGGGGCATATTTGATTTCCATAATTCAACCATAGAATGTAGTTTCACGTACTTGTGTCTATTTTGTAAATCATTTATAAAACCTGCATGTATTCTCATCCCAAAAATATTAGATTTTAAAAGTGGGACTATAACTCACTTTCACATATTTTTACTTCGTCGGGAAGTAAGACTTGTCCACTGGTCAATTCACGAACCTATAACAAATATGTACATATATATCAAAGTATGTTCAAAATATATTTACAACACTTTTAATACATTTTGATGTTTTAAGTTTATTAAGTCAGCTGTCCTCGTTAGTAACCTACAACTAGTTGTCCAACGTTAGATGTACAGAAAAAAATTGATATATATTATCTTGAATCAATCCACGACCCAGTGTATACACGTCTCAGGCTAAATCACAACTCAAAGTATATATATTTTTGGAATCAACCTCAACCCTGTATAGCTAACTCCCACATTACTGCATATAGAGTGTCTATGGTTGTTCCAAATAATATATACACATGGGTCGATATGATATGTCAAAACATTTGCATACGTGTCTATGGTATCCCAAGATTACATAATATATTAGAATACATGTATAATACAATATAATTTAGCTAGGATATGATTAATATAGATTTGTTACCAATTTTCACGTTGCTACAACAAGAAAAATTATCCAATCTTGTTTTACCCATAACTTCTTCATTTTAAATCCGTTTGGAGTGAATCAAATTGCTATGGTTTCATATTGAACTCTATTTTATGAATCTAAACAGAAAAAGTATAGGTTTATTGTCGGAAATATAAGTTACAAGTCATTTTTGTAAAGGTAGTCATTTCAGTCGAAAGAACGACGTCTAGATGACCGTTTTATAAAACATACTTCCACTTTGAGTTTAACCATGATTTTTGGATATAGTTTCATGTTCATAATAAAAATCATTTTCCCAGAAGAACAACTTTTAAATCAAAGTTTATCATAGTTTTTAATTAACTAACCCAAAACAGCCCGCGGTGTTACTACGACGGCGTATGTCCGGTTTTACAGTGTTTTTCGTGTTTCCAGGTTTTAAATCATTAAGTTAGAATATCATATAGATATAGAACATGTGTTTAGTTGATTTTAAAAGTCAATTTAGAAGGATTAACTTTTGTTTGCGAACAAGTTTAGAATTAACTAAACTATGTTCTAGTGATTACAAGTTTAAACCTTCGAATAAGATAGCTTTGTATGTATGAATGGAATGATGTTATGAAAATCATTACTACCTCAAGTTTTCTGGATAAAGCTACTGGAAATGAGAAAAATGGATCTAGCTTCAAAGGATCCTTGGATGGCTTGAAAGTTCTTGAAGCAGAATCATGACACGAAAACAAGTTCAAGTAAGATTTCCACTCGAAATAAGATTGTTATAGTTATAGAAATTGAATCAAAGTTTGAATATGAGTATTACCTTGTATTAGAAAGATATCTTACTGTAAATAATAAAGATTTCTTGAGGTTGGATGATCACTCTACAAGATTGGAAGTAAGCTAGCAAACTTGGAAGTATTCTTGATTTTATGAAACTAGAACTTGTAGAATTTATGAAGAACACTTAGAACTTGAAGATAGAACTTGAGAGAGATCAATTAGATGAAGAAAATTGAAGAATGAAAGTGCTCGTAGGTGTTTTTGGTCATTGGTGTATGGATTAGATATAAAGGATATGTAATTTTCTTTTCATGTAAATAAGTCATGAATGATTACTCATATTTTTGTAATTTTATGAGATATTTCATGCTAGTTGCCAAATGATGGTTCTCACATGTGTTAGGTGACTCACATGGGCTACTAAGAGCTGATCATTGGAGTGTATATACCAATAGTGTAACATCCCGCGTTTTTCCGTTAAATTTATTTTAACGCCGTCTTTTTTTTTAAAATAATATCTTTCGTATTTAAATTCGTCGACTCCGTTGACGAACGTTCATAATATTCTTGTTATTTAATTATAACATCTCTCGTTAACTTGCGTTTTAAAAATATTCGATCGGTTAAATCCCGCACCCGCTTTGAAACTCGAGGGACCGGAGTTGCCAAATGGGCAAACTAGTTGACTAGGTCAACTAGTCAACCCATTTTTCATTCCATCATCTCCCTCACCTCTTTTCTCTCCATCTCAAGAACACACACACAAACCCATTCCATTCATTCATCATCTAAATTCAATCTTGGAAGCTCACAACAAATCCGACTACATATTCTTAATCCTCTCTTCATTCTCTACGATTTGATACTAACTTCATCGATTTTGGGTAACATTTCTAAAACTCTAAATTTCTCTAAATTCGTTTTATATACTTGAAATGGTGTTAGTTAGTGTCTATGGCTCGTGTCTAGCATGAATATATGATTTACTTGCTCGATTTGTTGTTTTGAGTAACTAGTTTGAGTTTTTGGAATGGGTTTGCTTAATCCTTGATTTTGGATGAGTTAATGTTGTAGATTGTTAAAGTTCATGTTTTAATTGTGTTACTAGTATCACTAGCTTCGTTTTGATGTGTAGGTTGATTAAGAAAACTTCAAAAACCCGATTAATGATTTTGTGATGTTTGACTAGGGTTTGATAGTTCTTGACATGAACTTTTGATGCTTGAATGCCATGAAATGTTAATTGTTAGTGTTTAGTTGTAATGTATGTTTCATTACCTTCAAAATGGCATATCGTATGTGTAAATTGGATTCCCGGATCATAAAATACGTTTTACGAACTTGAAACTTGAAAATAAACCTCTATTGATCACTTGACGGGATTTCGGTTATAGTATATGATGTTTTTGCTTGATGAAAAGTGCTTAGTTGCGTTCCTTGTCGAAAGAGCTTTCCGATGATATAAAATACATGTTCTAATTGTTTGCGGATCATAAAATGTGATTGTTTGTGTTTTGGTTCGTCCATTTGAGGAATACAGCAAACAGGGCCTGGGAAAAGATCAGGACGCCGTCCAGATACTTGGGACGCCGTCCCACCTTTTGAACTGGGACGCCGTCTAGCTTCTCGGGACGCCGTCCCACCTTTTGAACTGGGACGCCGTCTAGCTTCTCGGGACGCCGTCCCACCTTTTGAACTGGGACGCCGTCTAGCCATTTGGGACGCCGTCCCATTTGGCTAAAACTGGCTGTTTGCTTTGGTCATTTGACATGAAAATGTTTGCTATGCTACGGATCTCCGATTAACATGAAACTTGGCCAACATGCTCATATATGATTATATAACTTAGAAAAATTGTCGGATATCCAACCCGACCCCGTTGACTTTTCTGTTGACTTTGACCCGACCAAGTTGACTTTTAATCAAACTTAACCAAATAATTGTGCAATCGTTCTAACATGTTTTTATACTTGTACCTTGCATGAAACATGACAATTTGATTCACATGCTATTAGGATCGAGTCTTAACGAGCCATAGGACTAATTGAACATCTTTGACCTATCGTGTTTACCGTTATTGATACAACCTATTTGTTTAGGTCAAGACTAGCATTGTTCTTGCACACATTTACTTGTTGAAGTACTTTACTACTCGTGCATTCAAGGTGAGATCATAGTCCCACTTTTAATCACTTTTATTCTTTACATCGTGGGCTGAGAAACACATACATTTCATACCTATTTACTTTTCATGCTTTTACATTGTGAACAAATACGAATACAAAGATGCATACGAGTTTGAACAAAAGTCCTCAATCCAATTATCATTAGTTTCACTTGCAGGGTGTAAGTGTAAGCGTGTAATTATGTTGTGTGGCCATACGGGTTTAACAAACCCTCATTCAGACGGTTCGCTACCGTTAGTGAATGAAATATAATTTCAACAATGTATAGTGTAAGTTCTAACACTAAATTCAAAATTCAGAGGGAAGATTCGGTTAAGTCTTGATAATTGGGTGCTCGTGATACAAATACTATTTTGGAATGTGAACGATTCTGGTTGAGCAATTCTTAAAGAACCTTGTGGTTCAATACAATTTACTTACTAAACCTATGATTTCACCAACGTTTTCGTTGACAGATTCTTCTATGTTTTCTCAGGTTTTGAATGCTTAGTGATACATGCTTCCGCACTCTTTTGATACTTGCTTGGATGTCGAGTATACATGCATACATGGAGCGTCTTTTGGATACTTTTAAATTGTGTCGCATAAGTTTCATTTGTACTTAAAACTTGGTATCGTAACTTGTGGTGGAACTATTCTTGTAAAACTTGAACAACCTTTACATTTGAAATGAATGCGACATATCTTTTGGTCAAACGTTGTTTTAAAGACTTATGACCACGTAACGAGACCTAAGTAGACGGCGCCGTTAATGACGATTTGGTCGGGTCGCTACAGATGGTATCAGAGCCTTGGTTGTAGGGATTTAGAGTTCATTTGTGTCCACCCCGAGTCATAGGGTACATAGGTGAATCTAGACTACAACCGGCATATAGACTGCAGTAGGAATTACTTGACTATTTGTGCATTTATACTCGAACTCTTCTATCATATCTATCTCGTATTCGATCTTGATCTTATGTTGATAAATTTTGTTGACGCGCCACCTTGACTTTATGAAGTAATGTTAAATGCACATGAGAATCAGGGTAATATAATTTCCGGGATTATATTACGGTGATTCACATGGACGTTCCGACATTATGACATAAAGAATTTAGGGCGAGTCAAGGAAAATTTTCTCTCTATCCTTATTCCATACTCCGGTTAGTATTGTTGAAAATACTTGTAGTGACCCGAACTTTTCCATGTTTATATATATTAATTGAGATTGATGTTTACATGATTAAATGTTTCCAACATGTTAAGTAATCAAACTTGTTAAGACTTGATTAATTGAAATAGGTTTCATATAGACAATTGACCACCCAAGTTGACCGGTGATTCACGAACGTTAAAACTTGTAAAAAAACTATATGATGACATATATATGGTTATATATATAGTTAACATGATATTATGATAAGTAAACATATCATTAATTATATTAACAATGAACTACATATGTAAAAACAAGACTACTAACTTAATGATTTTGAAACGAGACATATATGTAACGTTTATCGTTGTAACGACATTTAATGTATATATATCATATTAAGAGATATTCGTACATCATAATATCATGATAATATAATAATTTAAAATCTCTTTTGATATTATAAACATTGGGTTAACAACATTTAACAAGATCGTTAACCTAAAGGTTTCAAAACAACACTTACATGTAACGACTAACGATGACTTAACGACTCAGTTAAAATGTATATACATGTAGTGTTTTAATATGTATTTATACACTTTTGAAAGACTTCAATACACTTATCAAAATACTTCTACTTAACAAAGATGCTTACAATTACATTCTCGTTCAGTTTCATCAACAATTCTACTCGTATGCACCCGTATTCGTACTCGTACAATACACAGCTTTTAGATGTATGTACTATTGGTATATACACTCCAATGATCAGCTCTTAGCAGCCCATGTGAGTCACCTAACACATGTGGGAACCATCATTTGGCAACTAGCATGAAATATCTCATAAGATTACAAAAATATGAGTAATCATTCATGACTTATTTACATGAAAACAAAATTACATATCCTTTATATCTAATCCATACACCAACGACCAAAAACACCTACAAACACTTTCATTCTTCAATTTTCTTCATCTAATTGAACTCTCTCAAGTTCTATCTTCAAGTTCTAAGTGTTCTTCATAAATTCCAAAAGTTCTAGTTTCATAAAATCAAGAATACTTTCAAGTTTGCTAGCTCACTTCCAATCTTGTAAGGTGATCATCCAACCTCAAGAAATCTTTGTTTCTTACAGTAGGTTATCATTCTAATACAAGGTAATAATCATATTCAAACTTTGGTTCAATTTCTATAACTATAACAATCTTATTTCAAGTGATGATCTTACTTGAACTTGTTTTCGTGTCATGATTTTGCTTCAAGAACTTTGAGCCATCCAAGGATCCATTGAAGCTAGATCCATTTTTCTCTTTTCCAGTAGGTTCATCCAAGGAACTTAAGGTAGTAATGATGTTCATAACATCATTCGATTCATACATATAAAGCTATCTTATTCGAAGGTTTAAACTTGTAATCACTAGAACATAGTTTAGTTAATTCTAAACTTGTTCGCAAACAAAAGTTAATCCTTCTAACTTGACTTTTAAAATCAACTAAACACATGTTCTATATCTATATGATATGCTAACTTAATGATTTAAAACCTGGAAACACGAAAAACACCGTAAAACCGGATTTACGCCGTCGTAGTAACACCGCGGGCTGTTTTGGGTTAGTTAATTAAAAACTATGATAAACTTTGATTTAAAAGTTGTTATTCTGAGAAAATGATTTTTATTATGAACATGAAACTATATCCAAAAATTATGGTTAAACTCAAAGTGGAAGTATGTTTTCTAAAATGGTCATCTAGACGCCGTTCTTTCGACTGAAATGACTACCTTTACAAAAACGACTTGTAACTTATTTTTCCGACTAGAAACCTATACTTTTTTTGTTTAGATTCATAAAATAGAGTTCAATATGAAACCATAGCAATTTGATTCACTCAAAACGGATTTAAAATGAAGAAGTTATGGGTAAAACAAGATTGGATAATTTTTCTCATTTTAGCTACGTGAAAATTGGTAACAAATCTATTCCAACCATAACTTAATCAACTTGTATTATATATTATGTAATCTTGAGATACCATAGACACGTATACAATGTTTCGACCTATCATGTCGACACATCTATATATATTTCGGAACAACCATAGACACTCTATATGTGAATGTTGGAGTTAGATATACAGGGTTGAGGTTGATTCCAAAATATATATAGTTTGAGTTGTGATCAATACTGAGATACGTATACACTGGGTCGTGGATTGATTCAAGATAATATTTATCGATTTATTTCTGTACATCTAACTGTGGACAACTAGTTGTAGGTTACTAACGAGGACAGCTGACTTAATAAACTTAAAACATCAAAATATATTAAAAGTGTTGTAAATATATTTTGAACATACTTTGATATATATGTATATATTGTTATAGGTTCGTGAATCAACCAGTGGCCAAGTCTTACTTCCCGACGAAGTAAAAATCTGTGAAAGTGAGTTATAGTCCCACTTTTAAAATCTAATATTTTTGGGATGAGAATACATGCAGGTTTTATAAATGATTTACAAAATAGACACAAGTACGTGAAACTACATTCTATGGTTGAATTATCGAAATCGAATATGCCCCTTTTTATTAAGTCTGGTAATCTAAGAATTAGGGAACAGACACCCTAATTGACGCGAATCCTAAAGATAGATCTATTGGGCCTAACAAACCCCATCCAAAGTACCGGATGCTTTAGTACTTCGAAATTTATATCATATCCGAAGGGTGTCCCGGAATGATGGGGATATTCTTATATATGCATCTTGTTATTGTCGGTTACCAGGTGTTCACCATATGAATGATTTTTATCTCTATGTATGGGATGTGTATTGAAATATGAAATCTTGTGGTCTATTGTTACGATTTGATATATATAGGTTAAACCTATAACTCACCAACATTTTTGTTGACGTTTAAAGCATGTTTATTCTCAGGTGAATATTAAGAGCTTCCGCTGTCGCATACTTAAATAAGGACAAGATTTGGAGTCCATGCTTGTATGATATTGTGTAAAAACTGCATTCAAGAAACTTATTTTGTTGTAACATATTTGTATTGTAAACCATTATGTAATGGTCGTGTGTAAACAGGATATTTTAGATTATCATTATTTGATAATCTACGTAAAGCTTTTTAAACCTTTATTGATGAAATAAAGGTTATGGTTTGTTTAAAAATGAATGCAGTCTTTAAAAAACGTCTCATATAGAGGTCAAAACCTCGCAACGAAATCAATTAATATGGAACGTTTTTAATCAATAAGAACGGGACATTTCAGTTGGTATCCGAGCGTTGGTCTTAGAGAACCAGAAAATTTGCATTAGTGTGTCTTATCGAGTTTGTTAGGATGCATTAGTGAGTCTGGACTTCGACCGTATTTTCTTTAAAAATGATTGCTTAACATTTTTGTTGGAAACTATATATTTTTAACATATGAATATTATGTGATATATTAATCTCTTAACGTGTTTGATATTATGTGATAGATGTCTACCTCTAGAACAAGTCCCATTGACTCACCTAATAATAATGAAGAGTCAAATGTAAATTGGAATGATTTGTGGACTGATTCACAAGTTCCCGAAGAGGAACCGGAAGAAGAGTCGGAACCGGAAGAAGAGTCGGAACCGGAAGAAGAATCGGAACCGGATGAAGAAATAGAACCGGTGGGGGAAATAATAAAACGGTTAAGTAAAAGAAAATCCTCAACCAACCGACCAAAGTTAATTATGGTCAATGGTGTTTCCGCCAAGGAAGCAAAATATTGGGAGGATTACCAATTCTCCGATGAATCGGATTCCGACGAGAATTCCGATGATGTTATAGAAATTACCCCAACTGAATTTAAAAAGGCAAAAGAAAATAATAAGGGAAAGGGCATAAAAATAGAGAAATCTAATTCCAACCCCGATGAACTTTATATGTATCGTCAACCCCCGAAGTCCTTAAGTTGTAACAATGACCCGGGAACCTCTAAACCACCAGGTTTTTCTAAACCAATGTGGACAACGACGGCTCGTATTAGGGGAACATCATATATCCCTAGAAACTTGGCAAAACGAACCAAAACCGAAGAAGAAGAAACGAGCGAGTCGGAATAAGATAGTTGTATTCGTGTGGTGTAATATATGTAATATAGTGTTCTTATGCTTTATGATATATGTAAAAATTGCTTGTATTAATAAGTATTTTTTTTATGAAACTAACTCTTGTCTATTTTACAGTTTAAAAAAAAACAAAATGGATAGACAACCCAATATTTTAAGAGACCTACCCGGAGACATGATTGATGAAATCTTGTCTAGAGTCGGCCAGAATTCTTCGGCACAACTATTTAAGGCGAGATCAGTTTGTAAGACATTCGAAGAACGTTCCAAGAATGTCTTGGTTTATAAGAGACTTTCGTTTGAAAGATGGGGGATATCACATTGGGAAACCCATAAGTTACGATGTGTTTACTTTGACGCATATATTGCGGGGAACCCAAATGCTATTTTACGCAACGGGTTAAGAAATTATTTTGACTCAATATATCCGAATATTGGACTTCGTGATTTAGAAAAAGCGGCTAACATGCAACATAAAGAAGCATGTTATGCTTACGGATTAGTAATGTTCGCTTCTCACCAAAGTGAGAACAAAAACATCGGGCTACAACTATTAAACAAAACGTTTCCACAAGTGACGGAGTCAGTAATTGGGGTAAGAAATGAGGTTTTTAGATTATTACGGGACTGTTGGACATTACGTAACCCTCGTCCCTTTGATGACGTTACAACACGCTGTCTTATCAACGGCCATAACGGTTATGTTGCACAAGACCAAGGATGGGAAGTAGTCCTAGTAAAACCAGAATGCATGACTTGTTTCTGGACGTATGAATTACGTGTCTTTATTGCCTTTGCTGAACGACTTGTGTACTAGCTAGAATTGTCTTCACAACTATCTTGTATCAAAGTTATTGTGTGCTATATTTCATGCTTTATGTAAAATAAGCGGTATTGTAAGTTTGTAAAATATTGTATAAAAGTTTGAACGCGAAATATTATTATAATCAGTTTTTCATATAGAATTGTAGTAGTTGAATTGTATATTAGCTACTAAGTATGAACTTAACGGGTTGGTACTACCCGAATTTAAACTTATAAAACGCTAATATGAAGAAAAAGCTTTTATAAATGAGTTCATATTATGCTACGAAATACTATTAACTACTCTTAATATTCTGTATGATTAACTTGTTCCATTTAACTATTTTGAAGGAAATGGCACCGACTACTCGACACACCGTGAATATGAATGAAGAGGAATTCCGTACTTTTCTAGCTTCAAACATAGCCGCAGTACAGGCTGCGCTACATACCAACAATAACCTTGGATCTAGCAGTACAGGAAATCATGTAGGATGCACCTACAAAGAATTCACTGCCTGCAAACCTTTGGAATTTGATGGAACCGAAGGACCGATCGGATTGAAACGGTGGACCGAGAAGGTTGAATCGGTGTTTGCCATAAGTAAGTGTACTGAAGAGGACAAAGTGAAGTACGCTACGCATACCTTCACAGGTTCTGCGTTAACATGGTGGAATACCTATCTAGAGCAAGTGGGACAAGATGATGCGTACGCACTACCGTGGTCAGCATTCAAGCACTTGATGAACGAGAAGTACCGTCCCAGAACCGAGGTCAATAAGCTCAAGACAGAACTTAGAGGGTTACGAACCCAAGGATTTGATATTACCACGTACGAAAGACGATTCACAGAATTGTGCCTATTGTGTCCGGGAGCATTCGAAGATGAGGAAGAGAAGATCGACGCGTTTGTGAAAGGATTACCGGAAAGAATCCAAGAAGATATAAGTTCACACGAGCCCGCCTCCATACAACAGGCATGTAGAATGGCTCACAAACTAGTGAACCAGATTGAAGAAAGAATTAAAGAACAGACTGCTGAAGAGGCCAATGTGAAGCAAGTCAAAAGAAAGTGGGAGGAAAACGGTGATAAGAATCACCAATACAACAACAACAGCAATTACAACAATAATCGCAACAATTATCCCAACAATCGCAACATCAATCGCAACTACAACAAACGGCCCAACAACAACAACAACAACAACAACAGCAACTACAACAATCATCCCAACAACAATAATAACCGCAACAACAACAACAATCAGAAGCAGCTATGCCAAAGGTGTGAAAAGAATCACTCGGGGTTCTGCACCAAATTTTGCAACAAGTGTAAAAGAAATGGTCATAGCGCGGCGAAGTGTGAGGTCTACGGACCAGGGGTTAATAGAACGAAAGGAACAAATGGTGTCGGAACGAGTAATGGCGGAGCAAGTAGTGTCGGAGCAAGTTACAATGTAGTTTGTTATAAATGTGGAAAACCAGGCCACATTATTAGAAATTGCCCGAACCAGGAAAACACGAATGGACAAGGCCGTGGAAGAGTTTTCAATATTAATGCGGTAGAGGCACAGGAAGACCCGGAGCTTGTTACGGGTACGTTTCTTATTGACAATAAATCTGCTTACGTTTTATTTGATTCGGGTGCGGATA
Organism: Rutidosis leptorrhynchoides; assembly: GCF_046630445.1. Lineage (NCBI taxonomy): Eukaryota > Viridiplantae > Streptophyta > Magnoliopsida > Asterales > Asteraceae > Rutidosis > Rutidosis leptorrhynchoides. The sequence goes on along the minus strand of NC_092333.1, from coordinate 670,245,246 downwards.
GAAGCTATATGAGTAGAGATTTTTGTGCTAAATTAAGTTGTCCATTGACGCCTTTGGATAGTAAATTTTTACTCGAATTAGCAAATGGTAAATTAATTTCAGCAGATAATATATGTCGGAATCGAGAAATTAAACTGGTTAGCGAAACATTTAAGATTGATTTGATACCAGTAGAGTTAGGGATTTTTGATGTGATAATCGGTATGGACTGGTTGAAAGAAGTGAAAGCGGAGATCGTTTGTTACAAAAATGCAATTCGCATTATACGAGAAAAAGGAAAACCCTTAATGGTGTACGGAGAAAAGGGCAACACGAAGCTACATCTTATTAGTAATTTGAAGGCACAAAAACTAATAAGAAAAGGTTGCTATACTGTTCTAGCACACGTCGAGAAAGTACAAACTGAAGAAAAGAGCATCAATGATGTTCCCATTGCAAAAGAATTTCCCGATGTATTTCCGAAAGAATTACCGGGATTACCCCCACATCGATCCGTTGAATTTCAAATAGATCTTGTACCAGGAGCTGCACCAATAGCTCGTGCTCCTTACAGACTCGCACCCAGCGAGATGAAAGAACTGCAAAGCCAATTACAAGAACTTTTAGAGCGTGGTTTCATTCGACCAAGCACATCACCGTGGGGAGCTCCTGTTTTGTTTGTCAAGAAGAAAGATGGTACATTCAGGTTGTGTATCGACTACCGAGAGTTGAACAAACTCACCATCAAGAACCGCTACCCACTACCGAGAATCGACGACTTATTTGATCAACTACAAGGCTCGTCTGTTTATTCAAAGATTGACTTACGTTCCGGGTATCATCAAATGCGGGTGAAAGAAGATGATATTCCAAAGACTGCTTTCAGAACACGTTACGGTCATTACGAGTTTATGGTCATGCCGTTTGGTTTAACTAATGCACCAGCTGTGTTCATGGACCTTATGAACCGAGTGTGTGGACCATACCTTGACAAGTTTGTCATTGTTTTCATTGATGACATACTTATTTACTCAAAGAATGACCAAGAACACGGTGAACATTTGAGAAAGGTGTTAGAAGTATTGAGGAAGGAAGAATTGTACGCTAAGTTTTCAAAGTGTGCATTTTGGTTGGAAGAAGTTCAATTCCTCGGTCACATAGTGAATAAAGAAGGTATTAAGGTGGATCCGGCAAAGATAGAAACTGTTGAAAAGTGGGAAACCCCGAAAACTCCGAAACACATACGCCAGTTTTTAGGACTAGCTGGTTACTACAGAAGGTTCATCCAAGACTTTTCCAGAATATCAAATCCCTTGACTGCATTAACGCATAAAGGGAAGAAATTTGAATGGAATGATGAACAAGAGAAAGCGTTTCAGTTATTGAAGAAAAAGCTAACTACGGCACCTATATTGTCATTGCCTGAAGGGAATGATGATTTTGTGATTTATTGTGATGCATCAAAGCAAGGTCTCGGTTGTGTATTAATGCAACGAACGAAGGTGATTGCTTATGCGTCTAGACAATTGAAGATTCACGAACAAAATTATACGACGCATGATTTGGAATTAGGCGCGGTTGTTTTTGCATTAAAGACTTGGAGGCACTACTTATATGGGGTCAAAAGTATTATATATACCGACCACAAAAGTCTTCAACACATATTTAATCAGAAACAACTGAATATGAGGCAGCGTAGGTGGATTGAATTATTGAATGATTACGACTTTGAGATTCGTTACCACCCGGGGAAGGCAAATGTGGTAGCCGATGCCTTGAGCAGGAAGGACAGAGAACCCATTCGAGTAAAATCTATGAATATAATGATTCATAATAACATTACTACTCAAATAAAGGAGGCGCAACAAGGAGTTTTAAAAGAGGGAAATTTAAAGGATGAAATACCCAAAGGATCGGAGAAGCATCTTAATATTCGGGAAGACGGAACCCGGTATAGGGCTGAAAGGATTTGGGTACCAAAATTTGGAGATATGAGAGAAATGGTACTTAGAGAAGCTCATAAAACCAGATACTCAATACATCCTGGAACGGGGAAGATGTACAAGGATCTCAAGAAACATTTTTGGTGGCCGGGTATGAAAGCCGATGTTGCTAAATACGTAGGAGAATGTTTGACGTGTTCTAAGGTCAAAGCTGAGCATCAGAAACCATCAGGTCTACTTCAACAACCCGAAATTCCGGAATGGAAATGGGAAAACATTACCATGGATTTCATCACTAAATTGCCAAGGACTGCAAGTGGTTTTGATACTATTTGGGTAATAGTTGATCGTCTCACCAAATCAGCACACTTCCTACCAATAAGAGAAGATGACAAGATGGAGAAGTTAGCACGACTGTATTTGAAGGAAGTCGTCTCCAGACATGGAATACCAATCTCTATTATCTCTGATAGGGATGGCAGATTTATTTCAAGATTCTGGCAGACATTACAGCAAGCATTAGGAACTCGTCTAGACATGAGTACTGCCTATCATCCACAAACTGATGGGCAGAGCGAAAGGACGATACAAACGCTTGAAGACATGCTACGAGCATGTGTTATTGATTTCGGAAACAGTTGGGATCGACATCTACCGTTAGCAGAATTTTCCTACAAAAACAGCTACCATTCAAGCATTGAGATGGCGCCGTTTGAAGCACTTTATGGTAGAAAGTGCAGGTCTCCGATTTGTTGGAGTGAGGTGGGGGATAGACAGATTACGGGTCCGGAGATTATACAAGAAACTACCGAGAAGATCATCCAAATTCAACAACGGTTGAAAACCGCCCAAAGTCGACAAAAGAGCTACGCTGACATTAAAAGAAAAGATATAGAATTTGAAATTGGAGAGATGGTCATGCTTAAAGTTTCACCTTGGAAAGGCGTTGTTCGATTTGGTAAACGAGGGAAATTAAATCCAAGGTATATTGGACCATTCAAGATTATTGATCGTGTCGGACCAGTAGCTTACCGACTTGAGTTACCTCAACAACTCGCGGCTGTACATAACACTTTCCACGTCTCGAATTTGAAGAAATGTTTTGCTAAAGAAGATCTCACTATTCCGTTAGATGAAATCCAAATCAACGAAAAACTCCAATTCATCGAAGAACCCGTCGAAATAATGGATCGTGAGGTTAAAAGACTTAAGCAAAACAAGATACCAATTGTTAAGGTTCGATGGAATGCTCGTAGAGGACCCGAGTTCACCTGGGAGCGTGAAGATCAGATGAAGAAGAAATACCCGCATCTATTTCCAGAAGATTCGTCAACACCTTCAACAGCTTAAAATTTCGGGACGAAATTTATTTAACGGGTAGGTACTGTAGTGACCCGAACTTTTCCATGTTTATATATATTAATTGAGATTGATGTTTACATGATTAAATGTTTCCAACATGTTAAGCAATCAAACTTGTTAAGACTTGATTAATTGAAATAGGTTTCATATAGACAATTGACCACCCAAGTTGACCGGTGATTCACGAACGTTAAAACTTGTAAAAAAACTATATGATGACATATATATGGTTATATATATAGTTAACATGATATTATGATAAGTAAACATATCATTAATTATATTAACAATGAACTACATATGTAAAAACAAGACTACTAACTTAATGATTTTGAAACGAGACATATATGTAACGTTTATCGTTGTAACGACATTTAATGTATATATATCATATTAAGTGATATTCGTACATCATAATATCATGATAATATAATAATTTAAAATCTCTTTTGATATTATAAACATTGGGTTAACAACATTTAACAAGATCGTTAACCTAAAGGTTTCAAAACAACACTTACATGTAACGACTAACGATGACTTAACGACTCAGTTAAAATGTATATACATGTAGTGTTTTAATATGTATTTATACACTTTTGAAAGACTTCAATACACTTATCAAAATACTTCTACTTAACAAAGATGCTTACAATTACATTCTCGTTCAGTTTCATCAACAATTCTACTCGTATGCACCCGTATTCGTACTCGTACAATACACAGCTTTTAGATGTATGTACTATTGGTATATACACTCCAATGATCAGCTCTTAGCAGCCCATGTGAGTCACCTAACACATGTGGGAACCATCATTTGGCAACTAGCATGAAATATCTCATAAGATTACAAAAATATGAGTAATCATTCATGACTTATTTACATGAAAACAAAATTACATATCCTTTATATCTAATCCATACACCAACGACCAAAAACACCTACAAACACTTTCATTCTTCAATTTTCTTCATCTAATTGAACTCTCTCAAGTTCTATCTTCAAGTTCTAAGTGTTCTTCATAAATTCCAAAAGTTCTAGTTTCATAAAATCAAGAATACTTTCAAGTTTGCTAGCTCACTTCCAATCTTGTAAGGTGATCATCCAACCTCAAGAAATCTTTGTTTCTTACAGTAGGTTATCATTCTAATACAAGGTAATAATCATATTCAAACTTTGGTTCAATTTCTATAACTATAACAATCTTATTTCAAGTGATGATCTTACTTGAACTTGTTTTCGTGTCATGATTTTGCTTCAAGAACTTTGAGCCATCCAAGGATCCATTGAAGCTAGATCCATTTTTCTCTTTTCCAGTAGGTTCATCCAAGGAACTTAAGGTAGTAATGATGTTCATAACATCATTCGATTCATACATATAAAGCTATCTTATTCGAAGGTTTAAACTTGTAATCACTAGAACATAGTTTAGTTAATTCTAAACTTGTTCGCAAACAAAAGTTAATCCTTCTAACTTGACTTTTAAAATCAACTAAACACATGTTCTATATCTATATGATATGCTAACTTAATGATTTAAAACCTGGAAACACGAAAAACACCGTAAAACCGGATTTACGCCGTCGTAGTAACACCGCGGGCTGTTTTGGGTTAGTTAATTAAAAACTATGATAAACTTTGATTTAAAAGTTGTTATTCTGAGAAAATGATTTTTATTATGAACATGAAACTATATCCAAAAATTATGGTTAAACTCAAAGTGGAAGTATGTTTTCTAAAATGGTCATCTAGACGCCGTTCTTTCGACTGAAATGACTACCTTTACAAAAACGACTTGTAACTTATTTTTCCGACTAGAAACCTATACTTTTTTTGTTTAGATTCATAAAATAGAGTTCAATATGAAACCATAGCAATTTGATTCACTCAAAACGGATTTAAAATGAAGAAGTTATGGGTAAAACAAGATTGGATAATTTTTCTCATTTTAGCTACGTGAAAATTGGTAACAAATCTATTCCAACCATAACTTAATCAACTTGTATTATATATTATGTAATCTTGAGATACCATAGACACGTATACAATGTTTCGACCTATCATGTCGACACATCTATATATATTTCGGAACAACCATAGACACTCTATATGTGAATGTTGGAGTTAGCTATACAGGGTTGAGGTTGATTCCAAAATATATATAGTTTGAGTTGTGATCAATACTGAGATACGTATACACTGGGTCGTGGATTGATTCAAGATAATATTTATCGATTTATTTCTGTACATCTAACTGTGGACAACTAGTTGTAGGTTACTAACGAGGACAGCTGACTTAATAAACTTAAAACATCAAAATATATTAAAAGTGTTGTAAATATATTTTGAACATACTTTGATATATATGTATATATTGTTATAGGTTCGTGAATCAACCAGTGGCCAAGTCTTACTTCCCGACGAAGTAAAAATCTGTGAAAGTGAGTTATAGTCCCACTTTTAAAATCTAATATTTTTGGGATGAGAATACATGCAGGTTTTATAAATGATTTACAAAATAGACACAAGTACGTGAAACTACATTCTATGGTTGAATTATCGAAATCGAATATGCCCCTTTTTATTAAGTCTGGTAATCTAAGAATTAGGGAACAGACACCCTAATTGACGCGAATCCTAAAGATAGATCTATTGGGCCTAACAAACCTCATCCAAAGTACCGGATGCTTTAGTACTTCGAAATTTATATCATATCCGAAGGGTGTCCCGGAATGATGGGGATATTCTTATATATGCATCTTGTTATTGTCGGTTACCAGGTGTTCACCATATGAATGATTTTTATCTCTATGTATGGGATGTGTATTGAAATATGAAATCTTGTGGTCTATTGTTACGATTTGATATATATAGGTTAAACCTATAACTCACCAACATTTTTGTTGACGTTTAAAGCATGTTTATTCTCAGGTGAATATTAAGAGCTTCCGCTGTCGCATACTTAAATAAGGACAAGATTTGGAGTCCATGCTTGTATGATATTGTGTAAAAACTGCATTCAAGAAACTTATTTTGTTGTAACATATTTGTATTGTAAACCATTATGTAATGGTCGTGTGTAAACAGGATATTTTAGATTATCATTATTTGATAATCTACGTAAAGCTTTTTAAACCTTTATTGATGAAATAAAGGTTATGGTTTGTTTAAAAATGAATGCAGTCTTTAAAAAACGTCTCATATAGAGGTCAAAACCTCGCAACGAAATCAATTAATATGGAACGTTTTTAATCAATAAGAACGGGACATTTCAATACTAACCAACGATATTCTTGTGTCTTGAAGGAACAATGGCTCCTCGTCGTGTACGCCGCAATGAAACTCCCGAACAAGCTCTCGAACGGATGATAGCTACCGCCGTAGATGCGGCCATGGCCGGTCACTCATCCAACAACAATAATAATAACAACCACAACAACAACAACAACAACAACAACAACAACAATGGAGCCGGAAACTCAAACGAGGGATGCTCCTATAAAGCTTTAATGGGGTGCAAACCTCACACTTTTGATGGAACCGGGGGACCGGTCGTGCTCACCCGATGGTTTGAGCAAACGGAAGCCGTCTTTAGCATAAGCGGTTGTCGGGACCAAGACAAGGTCAAATACTCCACTCACACTTTCTCCGGAATTGCTGTAACATGGTGGAACACCTATGTTCAATCGGTGGGTACCGATGAAGCTCATGCCCTCTCTTGGGCCGATCTAAAGGAAAAGATGATTGTTGAATATTTTCCGCGCGAAGAAACCCGAAAGCTTGAGGAAGAACTAAGAGCTTTGAAAGCGGTCGGAAACGATCTTAAAGCTTATAATCAACGCTTCGCCGAACTATCCTTGATGTGTCCTAATCTTGTTAACCCCGAATCTCAAAGGATTGAGCTCTACATGCTCGGTCTTCCAAAAAGCATCAAACAAGGGGTGATGTCATCCAAACCCACTACTCATCAAGCCGCTATGAACATGGCTCGCCAACTAATTGAAACGGTTGACGAAATCGTAGTTCCGGCACCTAAGGCCGAGGATAAATCGGGCGGCAACAAAAGAAAGTGGGAACCCTCCCAATCAAGCAACAACAACTTTACTAAGAAGCTTTACACCTCCGATGGCAAGAGGGGTTATACCGGACACCTACCGTATTGTAACGAGTGCTACAAACATCATTTAGGCGAATGTGGCAAACCATTTTGCTTGAAGTGTCAAAGAAGTGGCCATGTAGCCCACGAGTGTAGGAATACCGCTCCCGTCGCTCAAAAGGAGCACAATGCACCCAAGACGGGTGTTTGTTTTGAATGTGGCCAACCGGGTCATTTTAGGAGTGCGTGCCCAAATAAGAAAATCAACCCCAACGCACGCCGTTAAACTTTCAACATCAACGCCTAGGATGCCCGAGACGATGATGGACTAGTCACGGGTATGTTTCTTCTCGAAATTCTCACGTTTCATGTTTATTCGATTCGGTTACCGTTAGACGTTTTATAAACAAGTCTTTGACTCGTGCTTTTTACATTCCACTTTTTCCCCTAGATACTACTTAGACGATTTAAGTGACCAACGGAAAAATATTGTGTGCCTATAAATTTTATTGGAGGATATACATTAAGACTTTTGACTTGACACCTATAGAACTAGGGAGCTCGGAACTTATTCGTTAAAAAAAAAAAAAAAAAAAAAAAAAAAAAAAATGTTTCCCCATCGTCTTGTATAGATTATTGTGAACTGAGTAATTTTCGGTTGGAAACCGATACCCTCTCCCTCGCATCCATGACCTCATGATTTCTTGCATGAATCCCGTGTGTATTCCAAAACGACCTCCGTTCCGGTTATCATCAATTGGGGGTTAAGGGAGACAATGTCTCCTGAGTCTTTTCCGAACTCGCAACGTTAGTTGTAAATCTCTCTTAGTACCATTCGATTTATCCAAGGCTCGTCCGTATCCATAAACCTCTTGAACCGCGTATGCAAATTCATATAGACTAATCTGTTATCGTATTTATAGATGACATCTTAACTTATTTAAGTAAAGAAGGAAAACGAACAACATCACCATCTTACGCTCGAACTTTTGAGAAAAGAGCAACTTTATACCAAATTCTCCGAGTGAGAATTTCTGTTGAACGAAGTCCAATTTTCTAGACCATAATGTTAATGATCAAGGCATTTCAATCAATCTCAAAATCAAGCCACATGTAATCAGGAAACTCTCCCCACTCAGACTTGTATTCGTAAAATCTTAGACCTCGTCTGTTATTACCGAAAATTCATTTCTGACTTTTCTCGTGTTACACGACTTTAATCTCTCCGCGATCGAACCTTGAGCGTGATTCTTCACACCAACATTTCTAGTTAAATTCGTTATCTTGCACGGAGAAGTCAAATACTAAATTGTGGATCCGATCAATTTTCTCGTCATCACGTACCACACTACACACCCCTGATATTTCACCATTACCGTCTGATATTACTGGAATTTAAGATAACACGCAATCCAACGATACTTCACTCTTCTTTGACTTAACGCCCTTGTGTTTCTGATAATCGGCCAACTATTATGCAACCCCGAACCATACAACTACGTGTACTATCTCGTTTCTCTTTCAGACTTCAACTTTTGACAACTAGAGGCACGTTATGGCAACCTCGAGATGTAAGCTCATCCTATTCAAAGTCCTCATTTCACTCCTATCCTCATCGCTCGCATTTCCGTTTAAGGAAACTCCTTGTAACATTTCTCCATGGACAGATAAACTCCTCATATTACATTAGTATTCGCCACGAGGGTGAATAGTCCTAACGAACGTTTTTCGAACCCTAACTGACTTGTTCAAACATATCTTAAGAGATTCTATTCCAACACGGTGTATCTTCGTCATTCATCCTGTATCGAAATACTCGTTTCACTTCTAGTTTTACAAGGAACCTTGGGAACCCGCTTAGACATGAGTACCGCGTACCACCCACAAACTGACGAACCGAGCAAACGAACGATTTACGTCTTGGAAAGACATGTCACAAACTCGTATTGTCACCTTTAGTAGATCACTCTTACAACAGTAGTTACCACTCGTGTGTTCACGCGCACTTTCCGAAACCCTATATGACCGCTAATGTCATACCCCTGTTCATTTAACCAAAGCATCAACCACCGAAATCTGAACTCCATCAAGAAACAACAATTGAAATCATTCAAATCCGAGGAGGGCTCGAGACGATCCGTAGTCGCCAGAAGAGTTATACCAAACTTAGATGAAAACCTCACAAATCCCAGTGTGTAACCGCGTAATATTGAGAAACCGCACCTTGGAAAGGTGTAATCCGTTTCGGGAAATCGAGGAAATTTATATCCGCAATATTGATCCTTTTGAAATCTTGGGGCGTATTGGAACCGCTTCCTACCGTTTAGAACCTCCGACTCAATTAAGTTTCCGTTTACCCTACTTTCCATGTAACAAACTTAGATACGTGTCCTGCGGAACAGGAACGTGCTATCCTTCTAGATAAACTTACTATCGATAACAACTCCTCTTCGTAGAAAGACCGGTTGAAACTGTGGATCGTAAAACCAAACCTTAATACAACGTAAAACCCCGACTGTCCAAATTCGTGGGAATGCCCAAGGACGTATTTTCGCTTATTCATAGCATTGACAATGCAAGGTCTCAAGGAAGAGACATCGACTACTACTTCCAACTAAATTTCGGGACGAAATTTCTTTTGAGGTGTGGATAATGTAACATCCCGCGTTTTTCCGTTAAATTTATTTTAACGCCGTCTTTTTTTTTAAAATAATATCTTTCGTATTTAAATTCGTCGACTCCGTTGACGAACGTTCATAATATTCTTGTTATTTAATTATAACATCTCTCGTTAACTTGCGTTTTAAAAATATTCGATCGGTTAAATCCCGCACCCGCTTTGAAACTCGAGGGACCGGAGTTGCCAAATGGGCAAACTAGTTGACTAGGTCAACTAGTCAACCCATTTTTCATTCCATCATCTCCCTCACCTCTTTTCTCTCCATCTCAAGAACACACACACAAACCCATTCCATTCATTCATCATCTAAATTCAATCTTGGAAGCTCACAACAAATCCGACTACATATTCTTAATCCTCTCTTCATTCTCTACGATTTGATACTAACTTCATCGATTTTGGGTAACATTTCTAAAACTCTAAATTTCTCTAAATTCGTTTTATATACTTGAAATGGTGTTAGTTAGTGTCTATGGCTCGTGTCTAGCATGAATATATGATTTACTTGCTCGATTTGTTGTTTTGAGTAACTAGTTTGAGTTTTTGGAATGGGTTTGCTTAATCCTTGATTTTGGATGAGTTAATGTTGTAGATTGTTAAAGTTCATGTTTTAATTGTGTTACTAGTATCACTAGCTTCGTTTTGATGTGTAGGTTGATTAAGAAAACTTCAAAAACCCGATTAATGATTTTGTGATGTTTGACTAGGGTTTGATAGTTCTTGACATGAACTTTTGATGCTTGAATGCCATGAAATGTTAATTGTTAGTGTTTAGTTGTAATGTATGTTTCATTACCTTCAAAACGGCATATCGTATGTGTAAATTGGATTCCCGGATCATAAAATACGTTTTACGAACTTGAAACTTGAAAATAAACCTCTATTGATCACTTGACGGGATTTCGGTTATAGTATATGATGTTTTTGCTTGATGAAAAGTGCTTAGTTGCGTTCCTTGTCGAAAGAGCTTTCTGATGATATAAAATACATGTTCTAATTGTTTGCGGATCATAAAATGTGATTGTTTGTGTTTTGGTTCGTCCATTTGAGGAATACAGCAAACAGGGCCTGGGAAAAGATCAGGACGCCGTCCAGATACTTGGGACGCCGTCCCACCTTTTGAACTGGGACGCCGTCTAGCTTCTCGGGACGCCGTCCCACCTTTTGAACTGGGACGCCGTCTAGCTTCTCGGGACGCCGTCCCACCTTTTGAACTGGGACGCCGTCTAGCCATTTGGGACGCCGTCCCATTTGGCTAAAACTGGCTGTTTGCTTTGGTCATTTGACATGAAAATGTTTGCTATGCTACGGATCTCCGATTAACATGAAACTTGGCCAACATGCTCATATATGATTATATAACTTAGAAAAATTGTCGGATATCCAACCCGACCCCGTTGACTTTTCTGTTGACTTTGACCCGACCAAGTTGACTTTTAATCAAACTTAACCAAATAATTGTGCAATCGTTCTAACATGTTTTTATACTTGTACCTTGCATGAAACATGACAATTTGATTCACATGCTATTAGGATCGAGTCTTAACGAGCCATAGGACTAATTGAACATCTTTGACCTATCGTGTTTACCGTTATTGATACAACCTATTTGTTTAGGTCAAGACTAGCATTGTTCTTGCACACATTTACTTGTTGAAGTACTTTACTACTCGTGCATTCAAGGTGAGATCATAGTCCCACTTTTAATCACTTTTATTCTTTACATCGTGGGCTGAGAAACACATACATTTCATACCTATTTACTTTTCATGCTTTTACATTGTGAACAAATACGAATACAAAGATGCATACGAGTTTGAACAAAAGTCCTCAATCCAATTATCATTAGTTTCACTTGCAGGGTGTAAGTGTAAGCGTGTAATTATGTTGTGTGGCCATACGGGTTTAACAAACCCTCATTCAGACGGTTCGCTACCGTTAGTGAATGAAATATAATTTCAACAATGTATAGTGTAAGTTCTAACACTAAATTCAAAATTCAGAGGGAAGATTCGGTTAAGTCTTGATAATTGGGTGCTCGTGATACAAATACTATTTTGGAATGTGAACGATTCTGGTTGAGCAATTCTTAAAGAACCTTGTGGTTCAATACAATTTACTTACTAAACCTATGATTTCACCAACGTTTTCGTTGACAGATTCTTCTATGTTTTCTCAGGTTTTGAATGCTTAGTGATACATGCTTCCGCACTCTTTTGATACTTGCTTGGATGTCGAGTATACATGCATACATGGAGCGTCTTTTGGATACTTTTAAATTGTGTCGCATAAGTTTCATTTGTACTTAAAACTTGGTATCGTAACTTGTGGTGGAACTATTCTTGTAAAACTTGAACAACCTTTACATTTGAAATGAATGCGACATATCTTTTGGTCAAACGTTGTTTTAAAGACTTATGACCACGTAACGGGACCTAAGTAGACGGCGCCGTCAATGACGATTTGGTCGGGTCGCTACAAATAGTACATACATTTAAAAGCTGTGTATTGTACGAGTACGAATACAGGTGCATACGAGTGGAATTGTTGATGAAACTGAACGAGGATGTAATTGTAAGCATTTTTGTTAAGTAGAAGTATTTTGATAAGTGTCTTGAATTCTTTCAAAAGTGTATGAATACATATTAAAACACTACATGTATATACATTTTAACTGAGTCATTAAGTCATCGTTAGTCGTTACATGTAAGTGTTGTTTTGAAACCTTTAGGTTAACGATCTTGTTAAATGCTGTTAACCCAATATTTATAATATCAAATAAGATTTTAAATTATTATATTATCATGATATTATGATGTACGAATATCTCTTAATATGATATATATATACATTAAATGTCGTTACAACGATAATCGTTACATATATGTCTCGTTTCAAAATCATTAAGTTAGTAGTCTTGTTTTTACAAATGAAGTTCATTGTTAATATACTTAATGATATGTTTACTTATCATAATATAATGTTAACTATATATATAACCATATATATGTCATCATATAGTTTTTACAAGTTTTAACGTTCGTGAATCACCGGTCAACTTGGGTGGTCAATTGTCTATATGAAACCTATTTCAATTAATCAAGTCTTAACAAGTTTAATTGCTTAACATGTTGGAAACACTTAATCATGTAAATAACAATTTCATTTAATATATATATATAAACATGGAAAAGTTCGGGTCACTACAGTACCTACCCGTTAAATAAATTTCGTCCCGAAATTTTAAGCAGTTGGAGGTGTTGACGTATCTTCTGGAAATAAATGCGGGTATTTCTTCTTCATCTGATCTTCTTGTTCCCAGGTGAACTCGGGTCCTCTACGAGCATTCCATCGAACCTTAACAATTGGTATCTTGTTTTGCTTAAGTCTTTTAACCTCACGATCCATTATTTCGACGGGTTCTTCGATGAATTGAATTTTTTCGTTGATTTGGATTTCATCTAACGGAAAAGTGAGATCTTCTTTAGCAAAACATTTCTTCAAATTCAAGACGTGGAAAGTGTTATGTACAGCCGCGAGTTGTTGAGGTAACTCAAGTCGGTAAGCTACTGGTCCGACATGATCAATAATCTTGAATGGTCCAATATACCTTGGATTTAATTTCCCTCGTTTACCAAATCGAACAACGCCTTTCCAAGGTGCAACTTTAACCATGACCATCTCTCCAATTTCAAATTCTATATCTTTTCTTTTAATGTCAGCGTAGCTCTTTTGTCGACTTTGGGCAGTTTTCAACCGTTGTTGGATTTGGATGATCTTCTCAGTAGTTTCTTGTATTATCTCCGGACCCGTAATCTGTCTATCCCCCACTTCACTCCAACAAATCGGAGACCTACACTTTCTACCATAAAGTGCTTCAAACGGCGCCATCTCAATGCTTGAATGGTAGCTGTTGTTGTAGGAAAATTCTGCTAACGGTAGATGTCGATCCCAATTGTTTCCGAAATCAATAACACATGCTCGTAGCATGTCTTCAAGCATTTATATCAGCCTTTCACTCTGCCCATCAGTTTGTGGATGATAGGCAGTACTCATGTCTAGACGAGTTCCTAATACTTGCTGTAATGTCTGCCAGAATCTTGAAATAAATCTGCAATCCCTATCAGAGATAATAGAGGTTGGTATTCCATGTCTGGAGACGACTTCCTTCAAATACAGTCGTTCTAACTTCTCCATCTTGTCATCTTCTCTTATTGGCAGGAAGTGTGCTGATTTGGTGAGACGATCAACTGTTACCCAAATAGTATCAAAACCACTTGCAGTCCTTGGCAATTTAGTAATGAAATCCATGGTAATGTTTTGCCATTTCCATTCCGGGATTTCGGGTTGTTGAAGTAGACCTGATGGTTTCTGATGCTTAGCTTTGACCTTAGAACACATCAAACATTCACCTACGTATTTAGCAACATCGGCTTTCATACCCGGCCACCAAAAATGTTTCTTGAGATCCTTGCACATCTTCCCCGTTCCAGGATGTATTGAGTATCTGGTTTTATGAGCTTCTCTAAGTACCATTTCTCTCATATCTCCAAATTTTGGTGCCCAAATCCTTTCAGCCCTATACCGGGTTCCGTCTTCCCAAATATTAAGATGCTTCTCCGATCCTTTGGGTATTTCATCCTTTAAATTTCCCTCTTTCAAAACTCCTTGTTGCGCCTCCTTTATTTGAGTAGTAAGGTTATTGTGAATCATTATATTCATAGATTTTACTCGAATGGGTTCTCTGTCCTTCCTGCTCAAGGTGTCGGCTACCACATTTGCCTTCTCCGGGTGGTAACGAATCTCAAAGTCGTAATCATTCAAATATTCAATCCACCTACGCTGCCTCATATTCAGTTGTTTCTGATTAAATATGTGTTGAAGACTTTTGTGGTCGGTATATATAATACTTTTAACCCCATATAAGTAGTGCCTCCAAGTCTTTAATGCAAAAACAACCGCGCCTAATTCCAAATCATGCGTCGCATAATTTTGTTCGTGAATCTTCAATTGTCTAGACGCATAAGCAATCACCTTCGTTCGTTGCATTAATACACAACCGAAACCTTGCTTTGATGCGTCACAATAAATCACAAAATCATCATTCCCTTCAGGCAATGACAATATAGGTGCCGTAGTTAGCTTTTTCTTCAATAACTGAAACGCTTTCTCTTGTTCATCCTTCCATTCAAATTTCTTCCCTTTATGCGTTAATGCAGTCAAGGGTTTTGCTATTCTGGAAAAGTCTTGGATGAACCTTCTGTAGTAACCAGCTAGTCCTAAAAACTGGCGTATGTGTTTCGGAGTTTTCAGGGTTTCCCACTTTTCAACAGTTTCTATCTTTGCCGGATCCACCTTAATACCTTCTTTGTTCACTATGTGACCTAGGAATTGAACTTCTTCCAACCAAAATGCACACTTTGAAAACTAAGTGTACAATTTTTCCTTCTACAATACTTCTAACACCTTTCTCAAATGTTCACCGTGTTCTTGGTCATTCTTTGAGTAAATAAGTATGTCATCAATGAAAACAATGACAAACTTGTCAAGGTATGGTCCACACACTCGGTTTATAAGGTCCATGAACACAGCTGGTGCATTAGTTAAACCAAACGGCATGACCATAAACTCGTAATGACCGTAACGTGTTCTGAAAGCAGTCTTTGGAATATCATCTTCTTTCACCCGCATTTGATGATACCCAGAACGTAAGTCAATCTTTAAATAAACAGACGAGCCTTCTAGTTGATCAAATAAGTCATCGATTCTCGGTAGTGGGTAGCAGTTCTTGATGGTAAGTTTATTCAACTCTCGGTAGTCGATACACAACCTGAATGTACCATCTTTCTTCTTGACAAACAAAACAGGAGCTCCCCACGGTGATGTGCTTGGTCGAATGAAACCACACTCTAAAAGTTCTTGTAATTGGCTTTGCAGTTCTTTCATCTCGTTGGGTGCGAGTCTGTAAGGAGCACGAGCTATTGGTGCAGCTCCTGGTACAAGATCTATTTGAAATTCAACGGATCGATGTGGGGGTAATCCCGGATCGATGTCGGGAAATTCTTTTGCGACGGGAACATCATTGATGTTCTTTTCTTCAGTTTGTACTTTCTCGACGTGTGCTAGAATAGCATAGAAACTTTTTCTTATTAGTTTTTGTGCCTTCAAATTACTAATAAGATGTAGCTTCGTGTTGCCCTTTTCTCCGTACACCATTAAGGTGTTTCCTTTTTCTCGTATAATGCGAATTGCATTTTTGTAACAAACGATCTCTGCTTTCACTTCTTTCAACCAGTCCATACCGATTATCACATCAAAACTCCCTAACTCTACTGGTATCAAGTCAATCTTAAATGTTTCGCTAACCAGTTTAATTTCTCGATTCTGACATATATTATCTGCTGAAATTAATTTACCATTTGCTAATTCGAGTAAAAATTTACTATCCAAAGGCTTCAATGGACAACTTAATTTAGCACAAAAATCTCTACTCATATAGCTTCTATCCACACCCGAATCAAATAAAATGTAAGCAGATTTATTGTCAATAAGAAACGTACCCGTAACAAGCTCCGGGTCTTCCTGTGCCTCTGCCGCATTAATATTGAAAACTATTCTGCAGCCTTGTCCATTCGTATTCTCCTGGTTCGGGCAATTTCTAATAATGTGGCCCGGTTTTCCACATTTATAACAAACTACATTGGCATAACTTGTTCCGACACTACTTGCTCCGCCATTACTCGTTCTGACACCATTTGTTCCTTTCGTTCTATTAACCCCTGGTCCGTAGACCTCACACTTCGCCGCGCTATGACCATTTCTTTTACACTTGTTGCAAAATTTGGTGCAGAACCCCGAGTGATACTTTTCACACCTTTGGCATAGCTGCTTCTGATTGCTGTTGTTGTTGCGGTTGTTATTGTTGTTGGAATGATTGTTGTAGTTGTTGTTGTTGTTGTTGTTGTTATTGTTTTGCCGTTTGTTGTAGTTGCAATTGATGTTGCGATTGTTGGGATAGTTGTTGTTGTTTTGGTGACTCTTATCACCGTTTTCCTCCTACTTTCTTTTGACTTGCTTCACATTGGCCTCTTCAGCCGCATGTTCTTTAATTCTTTCCTCAATCTGGTTCACTAGTTTGTGAGCCATTCTACATGCCTGTTGTATGGAGGCGGGCTCGTGTGAACTTATATCTTCTTGGATTCTTTCCGGTAATCCTTTCACAAACGCGTCGATCTTCTCTTCCTCATCTTCGAACGCTCTCGGACACAATAGGCACAATTCTGTGAATCGTCTTTCGTACGTGGTAATATCAAATCCTTGGGTTCGTAACCCTCTAAGTTCTGTCTTAAGCTTATTGACCTCGGTTCTGGGATGGTACTTCTCATTCATCAAGTGCTTGAATGCTGACCACGGTAGTGCGTAAGCATCATCTTGTCCCACTTGCTCTAGATAGGTATTCCACCATGTTAACGCAGTACCTGTGAAGGTATGCGTAGCGTACTTCACTTTGTCCTCTTCAGTACACTTACTTATGGCAAATACTGATTCGACCTTCTCGGTCCACCGTTTCAATCCGATCGGTCCTTCGGTTCCATCAAATTCCAAAGGTTTGCAGGCAGTGAATTCTTTGTAGGTGCATCCTACACGATTTCTTGCGCCGTTAGCTGCATTGCTAGATTCAGAGTTATTGTTGGTATGTAGCGCAGCCTGTACTGCGGCTATGTTTGCAGCAAGAAAGGTACGAAATTCCTCTTCGCTCATATTAATGGTTTGTGGAGTAGTTGGTGCCATTTCCTTTAAATAGTCAAATGAAACAAGTTAATCATACAGAATATTAAGAGTAGTCAATAGTATCTCGTAGCATAATATGAACTCATTTATAAAAGCTTTTTCTTCATATTAGCGTTTTATAAGTTTAAATTCTGGTAGTACCTACCCGTTAAGTTCATACTTAGTAGCTAATATACAATTCAACTACTACAATTCTATATGAAAAACTGATTATAATAATATTTCGCGTTCAAACTTTTACACAATATTTTACAAACTTACAATACCGCTTATTTTACATATAGCATGAAATATAGCACACAATAACTTTGATACAACATAGTTGTGAAGATAATTCTAGCTAGTACACAAGTCGTTCAGTAAAGGCAATAAAGACACGTAATTCATACGTCCAGAAACAAGTCATGCATTCTGGTTTTACTAGGACTACTTCCCATCCTTGGTCTTGTGGAACATAACCGTTATGGCCGTTGATAAGACAGCGTGTTGTAATGTCGTCAAAGGGACGAGGGTTACGTAATATCCAACAGTCCCGTAACAATCTAAAAACCTCATTTCTTACCCCAATTACTGAAATGTCCCGTTCTTATTGATTAAAAACGTTCCATATTAATTGATTTCGTTGCGAGGTTTTGACCTCTATATGAGACGTTTTTCAAAGACTGCATTCATTTTAAAACAAACCATAACCTTTATTTCATCAATAAAGGTTTAAAAAGCTTTACGTAGATTATCAAATAATGATAATCTAAAATATCCTGTTTACACACGACCATTACATAATGGTTTACAATACAAATATGTTACAACAAAATAAGTTTCTTGAATGCAGTTTTTACACAATATCATACAAGCATGGACTCCAAATCTCGTCCTTATTTAAGTATGCGATAGCGGAAGCTCTTAATAATCACCTGAGAATAAACATGCTTAAAACGTCAACAAAAATGTTGGTGAGTTATAGGTTTAACCTATATATATCAAATCATAATAATAGACCACAAGATTTCATATTTCAATATACATCCCATACATAGAGATAAAAATCATTCATATGGTGAACACCTGGTAACCGACATTAACAAGATGCATATATAAGAATATCCCCATCATTCCGGGACACCCTTCGGATATGATATAAATTTCGAAGTACTAAAGCATCCGGTACTTTGGATGGGGTTTGTTAGGCCCAATAGATCTATCTTTAGGATTCGCGTCAATTAGGGTGTCTGTTCCCTAATTCTTAGATTACCATACTTAATTAAAAAGGGGCATATTCGATTTCGATAATTCAACCATAGAATGTAGTTTCACGTACTTGTGTCTATTTTGTAAATCATTTATAAAACCTGCATGTATTCTCATCCCAAAAATATTAGATTTTAAAAGTGGGACTATAACTCACTTTCACAGATTTTTACTTCATCGGGAAGTAAGACTTAGCCACTGGTTGATTCACGAACCTATAACAATATATACATATATATCAAAGTATGTTCAAAATATATTTACAACACTTTTAATATATTTTGATGTTTTAAGTTTATTAAGTCAGCTGTCCTCGTTAGTAACCTACAACTAGTTGTCCACAGTTAGATGTACAGAAATAAATCGATAAATATTATCTTGAATCAATCCACGACCCAGAGTATACGTATCTCAGTATTGATCACAACTCAAACTATATATATTTTGGAATCAACCTCAACCCTGTATAGCTAACTCCAACATTCACATATAGAGTGTCTATGGTTGTTCCGAAATATATATAGATGTGTCGACATGATAGGTCGAAACATTGTATACGTGTCTATGGTATCTCAAGATTACATAATATATAATACAAGTTGATTAAGTTATGGTTGGAATAGATTTGTTACCAATTTTCACGTAGCTAAAATGAGAAAAATTATCCAATCTTGTTTTACCCATAACTTCTTCATTTTAAATCCGTTTTGAGTGAATCAAATTGCTATGGTTTCATATTGAACTCTATTTTATGAATCTAAACAGAAAAAGTATAGGTTTATAGTCGGAAAAATATGTTACAAGTCGTTTTTGTAAAGGTAGTCATTTCAGTCGAAAGAACGACGTCTAGATGACCATTTTAGAAAACATACTTCCACTTTGAGTTTAACCATAATTTTTGGATATAGTTTCATGTTCATAATAAAAATCATTTTCTCAGAATAATAACTTTTAAATCAAAGTTTATCATAGTTTTTAATTAACTAACCCAAAACAGCCCGCGGTGTTACTACGACGGCGTAAATCCGGTTTTACGGTGTTTTTCGTGTTTCCAGGTTTTAAATCATTAAGTTAGCATATCATATAGATATAGAACATGTGTTTAGTTGATTTTAAAATTCAAGTTAGAAGGATTAACTTTTGTTTGCGAACAAGTTTAGAATTAACTAAACTATGTTCTAGTGATTACAAGTTTAAACCTTCGAATAAGATAGCTTTATATGTATGAATCGAATGATGTTATGAACATCATTACTACCTTAAGTTCCTTGGATAAACCTACTGGAAAAGAGAAAAATGGATCTAGCTTCAATGGATCCTTGGATGGCTCGAAGTTCTTGAAGCAGAATCATGACACGAAAACAAGTTCAAGTAAGATCATCACTTGAAATAAGATTGTTATAGTTATAGAAATTGAACCAAAGTTTAAATATGATTATTACCTTGTATTAGAATGATAACCTACTGTAAGAAACAAAGATTTCTTGAGGTTGGATGATCACCTTACAAGATTGGAAATGAGCTAGCAAACTTGAAAGTATTCTTGATTTTATGTAACTAGAACTTGTAGAATATATGAAGAACACTTAGAACTTGAAGATAGAACTTGAGAGAGATCAATTAGATGAAGAAAATTGAAGAATGAAAGTGTTTGTAGGTGTTTTTGGTCGTTGGTGTATGGATTAGATATAAAGGATATGTAATTTTGTTTTCATGTAAATAAGTCATGAATGATTACTCATATTTTTGTAATTTTATGAGATATTTCTTGCTAGTTGCCAAATGATGGTTCCCACATGTGTTAGGTGACTCACATGGGCTGCTAAGAGCTGATCATTGGAGTGTATATATGTAACGACCCGACCAAATCGTCATTGACGGCGCCGACTACTTAGGTCCCGTTGCGTGGTCATAGTCCCTATATGAGACTCGTTTGACCAAAATTATGTCGCATTCATTTGAAACGTACAAGACTTGCAAAGTTTAGTTTACAAATAATTCGACAACAAGTTTAAGATTACAAAAAAATTGTAAAGTATAAATGAAATAACTTGCGACATAATATAAGTTGAAAATCACAGTTGCTATAAATAGCGTAAGTATGTATGCTTTAAGGTTTAATCCAAAAGTGCTATCACTAGCGTATGTATGTATGTATCTTGACTCTAAGCAAATAATCAGAGTGTATGCATGTATGCTTGACCTCAAGCAAGTATGAGTGTACGCGGAAGCATGTATCAAATAGCCAAGTATGAACCTGAGAAACATATAGAAAACTGTCAACGCAAAAACGTTGGTGAAATCATAGGTGTATTAGTAAATGTTATATTTTGAACCACAAGATTTAGTATTTCCATAAATTGATCATCCAAAAGTTGCATTCCAAAAGTTGGTTCGCGAGCACCCAATTATCAAGACTTAACGTTTCCTTCCATAGAACCCCATCACAATATTGTTAGAACATACACTGTTTCCCGAAAATATATTTCATCCGTAGACGGTAGCGAACCGTCCGTAATGAGGGTTTGTCAAACCCGTATGGCCACACAATATAAGTTCTCGCTTACACCCTGCAAGTGTAACTAATGATAATCGAATTGAGGATTTTTGTTCTAACTCGCTGTGGAATGTTTGTTTTCCTTGTACTTGTGTTCAAAGTATAAAAGCAAGTAGTACAAAATGTAACAAAGTATATGTTTCTCAGCCCACAATTTAAAAGTATAAAAAGTTGTTGAAAAGGTGGGACTATGATCTCACCTCGAGTGCATGAGTATAAAAGTACTTCACAAAGTAACGTATGCATGAAAGTTGCTTAGCCTTGACCTAAACAAGTAAGTTGTATCAATTAACCGGTTACGACACAAGGTCGGGTGAAATGTGTTCAATTAGTCCTATGGCTCGTTACGACTCGATTAAGTATAGCATGTGAATCACGTTGTCAAGTTTCATACAAGAAACAAGTATAAAAACATGTTAGAATGATTGTATAAAAGTTTGGTTAAGTTTGACTAAAAGTCAAACTTGGTCAAAGTCAACGAAAAAGTCAACGCGTTCGGGTCGGGTCCCGAACTATTTTTCTATGCTAAATATTCATATACAAGTATATTAAAACAAGTTTCATGTGAATCGGAGGTCGATAGCTAGTCAAACATTTCGCGTGAAATGGGACAAAGTGGGCAGAATCTGGCCAGGCCAGATTGCGCGCCGCGCGGGGAAGGGGCGCGCCGCGCCACCCTCTGTGCAGGCATTTTTCTGTTTTTCAAAGTATGCACGAGCTAAAACCAAATAACCACATCTTATGATCCGCAAACAATTAGAACATGTATCTTATATCATCGGAAAGGTAATTTGACGAGGAAAACACCTAGACACATTCCATCAAGAAATTCAACACTTACAACAACCCAAAACCGCATTAAACGTTCATAATCAAAGTTTCAAGTTCGTAAAACGTATTTTATGATTCGGGAATCCAATTTACACATACGATATGCCGTTTTGAAGGTAATGAAGCATACATTACAACTAAACACTTACTAATAACATTTCATGGCATTCGAAACATCAAAAGCTCGTTTTAAGTCTATCAAACCCTAACCAAATCCGCAAAAATCAATATTCATGTTTTTGAAGTTTCCTTAATCAACCTACGCATCAAAACGAAGCTAGTGATACTAGTAACACAATTAAAACATGCACTTTAACAATCTAACAACATTAACTCATCCAAAATCAAAGATTTAGCACACCCATTTCAAATGTTCAAACTAGTTACTCAAAACAACGAATCGAGCAAGCAAAACATATATTCATGTTATACACGAGCCATAGACACTAACTAACACCATTTCAAGTCAAAAACACGAATTTATAGAAATCTAGAGTTTTTAGAAAGTTACCCAAAATCGGTGTGGTTAGTATCAAATCGTAGAGAATGATGAGAGGATCAAGAATATGTAGTCGGATTTGTTGTGAGCTTCCAAGATTGGATTTAGATGATGATTTAGTGAAGTTGGGAGAAATGGAGTTCTTGAGCTAGAGAGAAAAAGGAGGTGAAGATGGATGGAAATGAATGGATGAGAATGGTGGGTTGACTAGTTGACCTAGTCAACTAGTTTGCCCACTTGACAACTTCGGTCCCTCAAGTTTCAAAGCGGGTGCGGGAATTAACCGAGCGAATATTTTTAAAAACGCTCGAGTAAACGAGAGATGTTATAATTAAATAACGAGAATATAATGAACGTTACTCACGGAAACTATTAATTTAAATACGAAAGGTTATGTTTTAAAAAAAAGATGGTGTTAAAATTAAATTTAACGGAAAAACGCGGGATGTTACATTATCCACACCTCAAAAGAAATTTCGTCCCGAAATTTAGTTGGAAGTAGTAGTTGTTGAATCTTCCTCGAGATCTTGCGTTGCCAATTCTACGAGTGAGGGAGAAGTACGTCCTAGGGTATTTCAACGAACTTCGACGATCGGGATTTTTACGTTGGATTGAAGTTTGGTTTCACGATTCATGGTTTCAACCGGTCCTCCTAGGAATGAAGTTTATCGTCGATAGTAAGCTTATCGAAAAGGAATGACAAGTTCTTGTTTCGTAAAACACGTCTTTGAGTTGATACATCGAATGTAGGATAAACGGAGACCCAAAATGAGTCGGAAAAGTCTAAACGGCTAGCGACGGGTCCAAAACACCCCAAGAATTTAAAGGATCAAAATATCGCGGATTTAGCTTCCTACGTTTTCCCGAAACGGATTGCACCTTTCCAAGGTGCGACTCTTAACATGACGCGGTTTCCCACGTGGAATTTGAAATGTTTACGTCTAATATCGGCGTAGCTCTTGGTGATTACGAGTCGCGTAGGGTTTTACCTGAATATGAATAAATTTTCTCGGTTGTTCATGAATAACCTCGGCCCCGGTGATTTGATCATCGTTTACTTGGTTCGACAGAGGAGAATGACGTTTCCGGTCACATGTGGTTTCAAAAGGAGTGACGTTAAAACTCGAATGAAAATCATTGTAGTACGAGGATTCGGTTTAAGGAAAATACTTTTCTCAAGTAAATTTGAAGTTGGTAATACAAACTTGTATTATGTTTTCCAAGGTTTAAATCGCATGTTTGTTCGGTCCGTCGGGTTGTGAATGGTACGCGGTACTCATGTCTAAACGTGGTCCCGAGACTTTTTGTGAGGCACTCCAAAATCTAGAAGTGAAACGAGGATCTCGATCCGAAACGGAGTACATTCCGTAAGGTATATTTGGACAAGTTTGTTAGGACAAGTTTCTCAAGAAAATTCGCGTCGCGAAAGATTTATCAGTTTCCAAAAACGTTCGTCGGAACTATTCACCCTCGAGGTGAATACTAGTATAACGTGGAGAGTCTCTCCCCCCATTGAGAGTTTAGAGTAAAGATTTCCTGAACCGGAAGTACGAGTGTGATGAGAGGGAAGTTTCCGCCTCGGTGCGAGCATAACGAGTAAATCGTAATTAGTCGATAAGACTGTGCGAGGACGAGATAGTATACACGTGTAACATACGGTTGAAGTCGAGAGGAATCGGTAATTCATTCGGAAGCATAAGTATAGTTCGACAAAAGTCGAAGGGGTGTCCCCGGTATGGTTGTTATCAATATTCTCGGAGTTTTCGGATGTCCAAACATGAAAGGATGAAGTCATGTACATGGCACATGGTGGTGTTTAGGTTGATCGAGTCTAACCACCATCACGCGTCACTAGAACTTTGGTATGTCTTACCGTAATATAACCACGTTGATCGAGTGTCGTTATATTACGCTAACTCATACCTCCATTCCCACATCACTCTATAGATTCAAGTTCGTGTAATCGCGAAAATCTAAAATGAACAAAATGTAACGACGTCTCAAACATGATTCGTATTGAATCGAAAGAATTAGTGCAACTCTAAAGATGTGTTCCCCGAGGGAAGTGTATAAGTGATTGTTCACGTCAATGCGGTTCGAATCAGACAATAACGTAGCTAGGTATGAAAAGAGTAACGAGTCATGATAGCGAGTAGTACGCAACCATAGTGATAAATGTTGATGACGATACTCACCTAGAGTAGTGATGGTAGTAACACCAAAAAAGTAGATAGTAAGAAACACCAGTGGGAAACCGATAGTAAGTTGAAACGGTGGCAAATAACAATCCGGGAGACAGAGTTCCCGAACAAGTGTGACTAATGAAGTCGTCGTCATCCATACGTGTATGAATCATGAATTTACGTGTGTTACCAAAAAGTGGCGGAATGCGAGTTCGTATGATGAAGGTTGGGTACCATTAAAAAGTTTGCCTAAGAATGATTCAAGTATAATGCACAAGTAGTCAAGTAAGTGCTATCTATAGCAAATGTATGTCAGAATGCAAATGCTAACTATCCGGTTGTAGTCTAGACTCACTAATGCGTCCTAACGACTCTGTTAGACACACTAATGCACGTCCTAGTTCCCTACAACCAACGCTCTGATACCACTTGTAACGACCCGACCAAATCGTCATTGACGGCGCCGACTACTTAGGTCCCGTTGCTTGGTCATAGTCCCTATATGAGACTCGTTTGACCAAAATTATGTCGCATTCATTTGAAACGTACAAGACTTGCAAAGTTTAGTTTACAAATAATTCGACAACAAGTTTAAGATTACAAAAAAATTGTAAAGTATAAATGAAATAACTTGCGACATAATATAAGTTGAAAATCACAGTTGCTATAAATAGCGTAAGTATGTATGCTTTAAGGTTTAATCCAAAAGTGCTATCACTAGCGTATGTATGTATGTATCTTGACTCCAAGCAAATAATCAGAGTGTATGCATGTATGCTTGACCTCAAGCAAGTATGAGTGTACGCGGAAGCATGTATCAAATAGCCAAGTATGAACCTGAGAAACATATAGAAAACTGTCAACGCAAAAACGTTGGTGAAATCATAGGTGTATTAGTAAATGTTATATTTTGAACCACAAGATTTAGTATTTCCATAAATTGATCATCCAAAAGTTGCATTCCAAAAGTTGGTTCGCGAGCACCCAATTATCAAGACTTAACGTTTCCTTCCATAGAACCCCATCACAATAGTGTTAGAACATACACTGTTTCCCGAAAATATATTTCATCCGTAGACGGTAGCGAACCGTCCGTAATGAGGGTTTGTCAAACCCGTATGGCCACACAATATAAGTTCTCGCTTACACCCTGCAAGTGTAACTAATGATAATCGAATTGAGGATTTTTGTTCTAACTCGCTGTGGAATGTTTGTTTTCCTTGTACTTGTGTTCAAAGTATAAAAGCAAGTAGTACAAAATGTAACAAAGTATATGTTTCTCAGCCCACAATTTAAAAGTATAAAAAGTTGTTGAAAAGGTGGGACTATGATCTCACCTCGAGTGCACGAGTATAAAAGTACTTCACAAAGTAACGTATGCATGAAAGTTGCTTAGCCTTGACCTAAACAAGTAAGTTGTATCAATTAACCGGTTACGACACAAGGTCGGGTGAAATGTGTTCAATTAGTCCTATGGCTCGTTACGACTCGATTAAGTATAGCATGTGAATCACGTTGTCAAGTTTCATACAAGAAACAAGTATAAAAACATGTTAGAATGATTGTATAAAAGTTTGGTTAAGTTTGACTAAAAGTCAAACTTGGTCAAAGTCAACGAAAAAGTCAACGCGTTCGGGTCGGGTCCCGAACTATTTTTCTATGCTAAATATTCATATACAAGTATATTAAAACAAGTTTCATGTGAATCGGAGGTCGATAGCTAGTCAAACATTTCGCGTGAAATGGGACAAAGTGGGCAGAATCTGGCCAGGCCAGATTGCGCGCCGCGCGGGGAAGGGGCGCGCCGCGCCACCCTCTGTGCAGGCATTTTTCTGTTTTTCAAAGTATGCACGAGCTAAAACTAAATAACCACATCTTATGATCCGCAAACAATTAGAACATGTATTTTATATCATCGGAAAGGTAATTTGACGAGGAAAACACCTAGACACATTCCATCAAGAAATTCAACACTTACAACAACCCAAAACCGCATTAAACGTTCATAATCAAAGTTTCAAGTTCATAAAACGTATTTTATGATTCGGGAATCCAATTTACACATACGATATGCCGTTTTGAAGGTAATGAAGCATACATTACAACTAAACACTTACTAATAACATTTCATGGCATTCGAAACATCAAAAGCTCGTTTTAAGTCTATCAAACCCTAACCAAATCCGCAAAAATCAATATTCATGTTTTTGAAGTTTCCTTAATCAACCTACGCATCAAAACGAAGCTAGTGATACTAGTAACACAATTAAAACATGCACTTTAACAATCTAACAACATTAACTCATCCAAAATCAAAGATTTAGCACACCCATTTCAAATGTTCAAACTAGTTACTCAAAACAACGAATCGAGCAAGCAAAACATATATTCATGTTATACACGAGCCATAGACACTAACTAACACCATTTCAAGTCAAAAACACGAATTTATAGAAATCTAGAGTTTTTAGAAAGTTACCCAAAATCGGTGTGGTTAGTATCAAATCGTAGAGAATGATGAGAGGATCAAGAATATGTAGTCGGATTTGTTGTGAGCTTCCAAGATTGGATTTAGATGATGATTTAGTGAAGTTGGGAGAAATGGAGTTCTTGAGCTAGAGAGAAAAAGGAGGTGAAGATGGATGGAAATGAATGGATGAGAATGGTGGGTTGACTAGTTGACCTAGTCAACTAGTTTGCCCACTTGACAACTTCGGTCCCTCAAGTTTCAAAGCGGGTGCGGGAATTAACCGAGCGAATATTTTTAAAAACGCTCGAGTAAACGAGAGATGTTATAATTAAATAACGAGAATATAATGAACGTTACTCACGGAAACTATTAATTTAAATACGAAAGGTTATGTTTTAAAAAAAAGACGGTGTTAAAATTAAATTTAACGGAAAAACGCGGGATGTTACAATATACCAATAGTACATACATCTAAAAGCTGTGTATTGTACGAGTACGAATACGGGTGCATACGAGTAGAATTGTTGATGAAACTGAACGAGGATGTAATTGTAAGCATTTTTGTTAAGTAGAAGTATTTTGATAAGTGTATTGAAGTCTTCCAAAAGTGTATAAATACATATTAAAACACTACATGTATATACATTTTAACTGATTCGTTAAGTCATCGTTAGTCGTTACATGTAAGTGTTGTTTTGAAACCTTTAGGTTAACGATCTTGTTAAATGTTGTTAACCCAATGTTTATAATATCAAATGAGATTTAAATTATTATATTATCATGATATTATCATGTATGAATATCTCTTAATATGATATATATACATTAAACGTCTTTACAACGATAATCGTTACATATATGTCTCGTTTAAAAATCATTAAGTTAGTAGTCTTGTTTTTACATATGTAGTTCATTGTTAATATACTTAATGATATGTTTACTTATCATAGTATCATGTTAACTATATATATATATCCATATATATGTCATCATATAGTTTTTACAAGTTTTAACGTTCGTGAATCACCGGTCAACTTGGGTGGTCAATTGTCTATATGAAACATATTTCAATTAATCAAGTCTTAACAAGTTTGATTGCTTAACATGTTGGAAACATTTAATCATGTAAATATCAATCTCAATTAATATATATAAACATGGAAAAGTTCGGGTCACTACAGTACCTACCCGTTAAATAAATTTCGTCCCGAAATTTTAAGCTGTTGAAGGTGTTGACGAATCTTTTGGAAATAGATGCGGGTATTTCTTCTTCATCTAATCTTCATGCTCCCAGGTGAACTCGGGTCCTCTACGAGCATTCCATCGAACCTTAACAATTGGTATCTTGTTTTGCTTAAGTCTTTTAACCTCACGATCCATTATTTCGACGGGTTCTTCGATGAATTGAAGTTTTTCGTTGATTTGGATTTCATCTAACGGAATAGTGAGATCTTCTTTAGCAAAACATTTCTTCAAATTCGAGACGTGGAAAGTGTTATGTACAGCCGCGAGTTGTTGAGGAAACTCTAGTCGGTAAGCTACTGGTCCGACACGATCAATAATCTTGAATGGTCCAATATACCTTGGATTTAATTTCCCTCGTTTACCAAATCGAACAACGCCTTTCCAAGGTGCAACTTTAAGCATGACCATCTCTCCAATTTCAAATTCTATATCTTTTCTTTTAATGTCAGCGTAGCTCTTTTGTCGACTTTGGGCGGTTTTCAACCGTTGTTGAATTTGGATGATCTTCTCTGTAGTGACCCGAACTTTTCCATATTTATATATATATTAATTTAGATTGATGTTTACATGATTAAATGTTTCCAACATGTTAAGCAATCAAACTTGTTAAGACTTGATTAATTGAAATATGTTTCATATAGACAATTGACCACCCAAGTTGACCGGTGATTCACGAACGTTAAAACTTGTAAAAACTATATGATGACATATATATGGATATATATATAGTTAACATGATACTATGATAAATAAACATATCATTAAGTATATTAACAATGAACTACATATGTAAAAACAAGACTACTAACTTAATGATTTTTAAACGAGACATATATGTAACGATTATCGTTGTAAAGACATTTAATGTATATATATCATATTAAGAGATATTCATACATGATAATATCATGATAATATAATAATTTAAAATCTCATTTGATATTATAAACATTGGGTTAACAACATTTAACAAGATCGTTAACCTAAAAGTTTCAAAACAACACTTACATGTAACGACTAACGATGACTTAACGACTCAGTTAAAATGTATATACATGTAGTGTTTTAATATGTATTTATACACTTTTGAAAGACTTCAATACACTTATCAAAATACTTCTACTTAACAAAAATGCTTACAATTACATCCTCGTTCAGTTTCATCAACAATTCTACTCGTATGCACCCGTATTCGTACTCGTACAATACACAGCTTTTAGATGTATGTACTATTGGTATATACACTCCAATGATCAGCTCTTAGCAGCCCATGTGAGTCACCTAACACATGTGGGAACCATCATTTGGCAACTAGCATGAAATATCTCATAAAATTACAAAAATATGAGTAATCATTCATGACTTATTTACATGAAAACAAAATAACATATCCTTTATATCTAATCCATACACCAACGACCAAAAACACCTACAAACACTTTCATTCTTCAATTTTCTTCATCTAATTGATCTCTCTCAAGTTCTATCTTCAAGTTCTAAGTGTTCTTCATAAATTCCAAAAGTTCTAGTTTCATAAAATCAAGAATACTTTCAAGTTTGCTAGCTCACTTCCAATCTTGTAAGGTGATCATCCAACCTCAAGAAATCTTTGTTTCTTACAGTAGGTTATCATTCTAATACAAGGTAATAATCATATTCAAACTTTGGTTCAATTTCTATAACTATAACAATCTTATTTTAAGTGATGATCTTACTTGAACTTGTTTTCGTGTCATGATTCTGCTTCAAGAACTTCGAGCCATCCAAGGATCCATTGAAGCTAGATCCATTTTTCTCTTTTCCAGTAGGTTTATCCAAGGAACTTAAGGTAGTAATGATGTTCATAACATCATTCGATTCATACATATAAAGCTATCTTATTCGAAGGTTTAAACTTGTAATCACTAGAACATAGTTTAGTTAATTCTAAACTTGTTCGCAAACAAAAGTTAATCCTTCTAACTTGACTTTTAAAATAAACTAAACACATGTTCTATATCTATATGATATGCTAACTTAATGATTTAAAACCTGGAAACACGAAAAACACCGTAAAACCGGATTTACGCCGTCGTAGTAACACCGCGGGCTGTTTTGGGTTAGTTAATTAAAAACTATGATAAACTTTGATTTAAAAGTTTTTATTCTGAGAAAATGATTTTTATTATGAACATGAAACTATATCCAAAAATTATGGTTAAACTCAAAGTGGAAGTATGTTTTCTAAAATGGTCATCTAGACGTCGTTCTTTCGACTGAAATGACTACCTTTACAAAAACGACTTGTAACTTATTTTTCCGACTAGAAACCTATACTTTTTTTGTTTAGATTCATAAAATAGAGTTCAATATGAAACCATAGCAATTTGATTCACTCAAAACGGATTTAAAATGAAGAAGTTATGGGTAAAACAAGATTGGATAATTTTTCTCATTTTAGCTACGTGAAAATTGGTAACAAATATATTCCAACCATAACTTAATCAACTTGTATTGTATATTATGTAATCTTGAGATACCATAGACACGTATACAATGTTTCGACCTATCATGTCGACACATCTATATATATTTCGGAACAACCATAGACACTCTATATGTGAATGTTGGAGTTAGCTATACAGGGTTGAGGTTGATTCCAAAATATGTATAGTTTGAGTTGTGATCAATACTGAGATACGTATACACTGGGTCGTGGATTGATTCAAGATAATATTTATCGATTTATTTCTGTACATCTAACTGTGGACAACTAGTTGTAGGTTACTAACGAGGACAGCTGACTTAATAAACTTAAAACATCAAAATATATTAAAAGTGTTGTAAATATATTTTGAACATACTTTGATATATATGTATATATTGTTATAGGTTCGTGAATCAACCAGTGGTCAAGTCTTACTTCCCGACGAAGTAAAAATCTGTGAAAGTGAGTTATAGTCCCACTTTTAAAATCTAATATTTTTGGGATGAGAATACATGCAGGTTTTATAAATGATTTACAAAATAGACACAAGTACGTGAAACTACATTCTATGGTTGAATTATCGAAATCGAATATGCCCCTTTTTATTAAGTCTGGTAATCTAAGAATTAGGGAACAGACACCCTAATTGACGCAAATCCTAAAGATAGATCTATTGGGCCTAACAAACCCCATCCAAAGTACCGGATGCTTTAGTACTTCGAAATTTATATCATATCCGAAGGGTGTCCCGGAATGATGGGGATATTCTTATATATGCATCTTGTTATTGTCGGTTACCAGGTGTTCACCATATGAATGATTTTTATCTCTATGTATGGGATGTGTATTGAAATATGAAATCTTGTGGTCTATTGTTACGATTTGATATATATAGGTTAAACCTATAACTCACCAACATTTTTGTTGACGTTTAAAGCATGTTTATTCTCAGGTGAATATTAAGAGCTTCCGCTGTTGCATACTAAAATAAGGACAAGATTTGGAGTCCATGTTTGTATGATATTGTGTAAAAACTGCATTCAAGAAACTGATTTCGATGTAACATATTTGTATTGTAAACCATTATGTAATGGTCGTGTGTAAACAGGATATTTTAGATTATCATTATTTGATAATCTACGTAAAGCTTTTTAAACCTTTATTTATGAAATAAAGGTTATGGTTTGTTTTAAAAATGAATGCAGTCTTTTAAAAACGTCTCATATAGAGGTCAAAACCTCGCAACGAAATCAATTAATATGGAACGTTTTTAATCAATAAGAACGGGACATTTCAGTTGGTATCCGAGCGTTGGTCTTAGAGAACCAGAAAATTTGCATTAGTGTGTCTTATCGAGTTTGTTAGGATGCATTAGTGAGTCTGGACTTCGACCGTGTTTTCTTTAAAAATGATTGCTTAACATTTTTGTTGGAAACTATATATTTTTAACATATGAATATTATGTGATATATTAATCTCTTAACGTGTTTGATATTATGTGATAGATGTCTACCTCTAGAACAAGTCCCATTGACTCACCTAATAATAATGAAGAGTCAAATGTAAATTGGAATGATTTGTGGACTGATTCACAAGTTCCCGAAGAGGAACCGGAAGAAGAGTCGGAACCGGAAGAAGAATCGGAACCGGATGAAGAAATAGAACCGGTGGGGGAAATAATAAAACGGTTAAGTAAAAGAAAATCCTCAACCAACCGACCAAAGTTAATTATGGTCAATGGTGTTTCCGCCAAGGAAGCAAAATATTGGGAGGATTACCAATTCTCCGATGAATCGGATTCCGACGAGAATTCCGATGATGTTATAGAAATTACCCCAACTGAATTTAAAAAGGCAAAAGAAAATAATAAGGGAAAGGGCATAAAAATAGAGAAATCTAATTCTAACCCCGATGAACTTTATATGTATCGTCAACCCCCGAAGTCCTTAAGTTGTAACAATGACCCGGGAACCTCTAAACCACCAGGTTTTTCTAAACCAATGTGGACAACGACGGCTCGTATTAGGGGAACATCATATATCCCTAGAAACTTGGCAAAACGAACCAAAACCGAAGAAGAAGAAACGAGCGAGTCGGAATAAGATAGTTGTATTCGTGTGGTGTAATATATGGAATATAGTGTTCTTATGCTTTATGATATATGTAAAAATTGCTTGTATTAATAAGTATTTTTTTTATGAATCTAACTCTTGTCTATTTTACAGTTTAAAAACACAAAATGGATAGACAACCCAATATTTTAAGAGACCTACCTGGAGACATGATTGATGAAATCTTGTCTAGAGTCGGCCAGAATTCTTCGGCACAACTATTTAAGGCGAGATCAGTTTGTAAGACATTCGAAGAACGTTCCAAGAATGTCTTGGTTTATAAGAGACTTTCGTTTGAAAGATGGGGGATATCACATTGGGAAACTCATAAGTTACGATGTGTTTACTTTGACGCATATATTGCGGGGAACCCAAATGCTATTTTACGCAACGGGTTAAGAAATTATTTTGACTCAATATATCCGAATATTGGACTTCGTGATTTAGAAAAAGCGGCTAACATGCAACATAAAGAAGCATGTTATGCTTACGGATTAGTAATGTTCGCTTCTCACCAAAGTGAGAACAAGAACATCGGGCTACAACTATTAAACAAAACGTTTCCACAAGTGACGGAGTCGGTAATTGGGGTAAGAAATGAGGTTTTTAGATTATTACGGGACTGTTGGACATTACGTAACCCTCGTCCCTTTGATGACGTTACAACACGCTGTCTTATCAACGGCCATAACGGTTATGTTGCACAAGACCAAGGATGGGAAGTAGTCCTAGTAAAACCAGAATGCATGACTTGTTTCTGGACGTATGAATTACGTGTCTTTATTGCCTTTGCTGAACGACTTGTGTACTAGCTAGAATTGTCTTCACAACTATCTTGTATCAAAGTTATTGTGTGCTATATTTCATGCTTTATGTAAAATAAGCGGTATTGTAAGTTTGTAAAATATTGTATAAAAGTTTGAACGCGAAATATTATTATAATCAGTTTTTCATATAGAATTGTAGTAGTTGAATTGTATATTAGCTACTAAGTATGAACTTAACGGGTAGGTACTACCCGAATTTAAACTTATAAAACGCTAATATGAAGAAAAAGCTTTTATAAATGAGTTCATATTATGCTACGAAATACTATTAACTACTCTTAATATTCTGTATGATTAACTTGTTCCATTTAACTATTTTGAAGGAAATGGCACCGACTACTCGACACACCGTGAATATGAATGAAGAGGAATTCCGTACTTTTCTAGCTTCAAACATAGCCGCAGTACAGGCTGCGCTACATACCAACAATAACCTTGGATCTAGCAGTACAGGAAATCGTGTAGGATGCACCTACAAAGAATTCACTGCCTGCAAACCTTTGGAATTTGATGGAACCGAAGGACCGATCGGATTGAAACGGTGGACCGAGAAGGTTGAATCGGTGTTTGCCATAAGTAAGTGTACTGAAGAGGACAAAGTGAAGTACGCTACGCATACCTTCACAGGTTCTGCGTTAACATGGTGGAATACCTATCTAGAGCAAGTGGGACAAGATGATGCGTACGCACTACCGTGGTCAGCATTCAAGCACTTGATGAACGAGAAGTACCGTCCTAGAACCGAGGTCAATAAGCTCAAGACAGAACTTAGAGGGTTACGAACCCAAGGATTTGATATTACCACGTACGAAAGACGATTCACAGAATTGTGCCTATTGTGTCCGGGAGCATTCGAAGATGAGGAAGAGAAGATCGACGCGTTTGTGAAAGGATTACCGGAAAGAATCCAAGAAGATATAAGTTCACACGAGCCCGCCTCCATACAACAGGCATGTAGAATGGCTCACAAACTAGTGAACCAGATTGAAGAAAGAATTAAAGAATAGACTGCTGAAGAGGCCAATGTGAAGCAAGTCAAAAGAAAGTGGGAGGAAAACGGTGATAAGAATCACCAATACAACAACAACAGCAATTACAACAATAATCGCAACAATTATCCCAACAATCGCAACATCAATCGCAACTACAACAAACGGCCCAACAACAACAACAACAACAGCAACTACAACAATCATCCCAACAACAATAATAACCGCAACAACAACAATCAGAAGCAGCTATGCCAAAGGTGTGAAAAGAATCACTCGGGGTTCTGCACCAAATTTTGCAACAAGTGTAAAAGAAATGGTCATAGCGCGGCGAAGTGTGAGGTCTACGGACCAGGGGTTAATAGAACGAAAGGAACAAATGGTGTCGGAACGAGTAATGGCGGAGCAAGTAGTGTCGGAGCAAGTTATGCCAATGTAGTTTGTTATAAATGTGGAAAACCATGCCACATTATTAGAAATTGCCCGAACCAGGAGAACACGAATGGACAAGGCCGTGGAAGAGTTTTCAATATTAATGCGGTAGAGGCACAGGAAGACCCGGAGCTTGTTACGGGTACGTTTCTTATTGACAATAAATCTGCTTATGTTTTATTTGATTCGGGTGCGGATAGAAGCTATATGAGTAGAGATTTTTGTGCTAAATTAAGATGTCCATTGACGCCTTTGGATAGTAAATTTTTACTCGAATTAGCAAATGGTAAATTAATTTCAGCAGATAATATATGTCGGAATCGAGAAATTAAACTGGTTAGCGAAACATTTAAGATTGATTTGATACCAGTAGAGTTAGGGAGTTTTGATGTGATAATCGGTATGGACTGGTTGAAAGAAGTGAAAGCGGAGATCGTTTGTTACAAAAATGCAATTCGCATTATACGAGAAAAAGGAAAACCCTTAATGGTGTACGGAGAAAAGGGCAACACGAAGCTACATCTTATTAGTAATTTGAAGGCACAAAAACTAATAAGAAAAGGTTGCTATGCTGTTCTAGCACACGTCGAGAAAGTACAAACTGAAGAAAAGAGCATGAATGATGTTCCCATTGCAAAAGAATTTCCCGATGTATTTCCGAAAGAATTACCGGGATTACCCCCACATCGATCCGTTGAATTTCAAATAGATCTTGTACCAGGAGCTGCACCAATAGCTCGTGCTCCTTACAGACTCGCACCCAGCGAGATGAAAGAACTGCAAAGCCAATTACAAGAACTTTTAGAGCGTGGTTTCATTCGACCAAGCACATCACCGTGGGGAGCTCCTGTTTTGTTTGTCAAGAAGAAAGATGGTACATTCAGGTTGTGTATCGACTACCGAGAGTTGAACAAACTTACCATCAAGAACCGCTACCCACTACCGAGAATCGACGACTTATTTGATCAACTACAAGGCTCGTCTGTTTATTCAAAGATTGACTTACGTTCCGGGTATCATCAAATGCGGGTGAAAGAAGATGATATTCCAAAGACTGCTTTCAGAACACGTTACGGTCATTACGAGTTTATGGTCATGCCGTTTGGTTTAACTAATGCACCAGCTGTGTTCATGGACCTTATGAACCGAGTGTGTGGACCATACCTTGACAAGTTTGTCATTGTTTTCATTGATGACATACTTATTTACTCAAAGAATGACCAAGAACATGGTGAACATTTGAGAAAGGTGTTAGAAGTATTGAGGAAGGAAGAATTGTACGCTAAGTTTTCAAAGTGTGCATTTTGGTTGGAAGAAGTTCAATTCCTCGGTCACATAGTGAACAAAGAAGGTATTAAGGTGGATCCGGCAAAGATAGAAACTGTTGAAAAGTGGGAAACCCCGAAAACTCCGAAACACATACGCCAGTTTTTAGGACTAGCTGGTTACTACAGAAGGTTCATCCAAGACTTTTCCAGAATAGCAAAACCCTTGACTGCATTAACGCATAAAGGGAAGAAATTTGAATGGAATGATGAACAAGAGAAAGCGTTTCAGTTATTGAAGAAAAAGCTAACTACGGCACCTATATTGTCATTGCCTGAAGGGAATGATGATTTTGTGATTTATTGTGACGCATCAAAGCAAGGTCTCGGTTGTGTATTAATGCAACGAACGAAGGTGATTGCTTATGCGTCTAGACAATTGAAGATTCACGAACAAAATTATACGACGCATGATTTGGAATTAGGCGCGGTTGTTTTTGCATTAAAGACTTGGAGGCACTACTTATATGGGGTCAAAAGTATTATATATACCGACCACAAAAGTCTTCAACACATATTTAATCAGAAACAACTGAATATGAGGCAGCGTAGGTGGATTGAATTATTGAATGATTACGATTTTGAGATTCGTTACCACCCGGGGAAGGCAAATGTGGTAGCTGATGCCTTGAGCAGGAAGGATAGAGAACCCATTCGAGTAAAATCTATGAATATAATGATTCATAATAACATTACAACTCAAATAAAGAAGGCGCAACAAGGAGTTTTAAAAGAGGGAAATTTAAAGGATGAAATACCCAAAGGATCGGAGAAGCATCTTAATATTCGGGAAGACGGAACCCGGTATAGGGCTGAAAGGATTTGGGTACCAAAATTTGGAGATATGAGAGAAATGGTACTTAGAGAAGCTCATAAAACCAGATACTCAATACATCCTGGAACGGGGAAGATGTACAAGGATCTCAAGAAACATTTTTGGTGGCCGGGTATGAAAGCCGATGTTGCTAAATACGTAGGAGAATGTTTGACGTGTTCTAAGGTCAAAGCTGAGCATCAGAAATCATCAGGTCTACTTCAACAACCCGAAATCCCGGAATGGAAATGGGAAAACATTACCATGGATTTCATCACTAAATTGCCAAGGACTGCAAGTGGTTTTGATACTATTTGGGTAATAGTTGATCGTCTCACCAAATCAGCACACTTCCTACCAATAAGAGAAGATGACAAGATGGAGAAGTTAGCACGACTGTATTTGAAGGAAGTCGTCTCCAGACATGGAATACCAATCTCTATTATCTCTGATAGGGAAGGCAGATTTATTTCAAGATTCTGGCAGACATTACAGCAAGCATTAGGAACTCGTCTAGACATGAGTACTGCCTATCATCCACAAACTGATGGGCAGAGCGAAAGGACGATACAAACACTTGAAGACATGCTACGAGCATGTGTTATTGATTTCGGAAACAGTTGGGATCGACATCTACCGTTAGCAGAATTTTCCTACAACAACAGCTACCATTCAAGCATTGAGATGGCGCCGTTTGAAGCACTTTATGGTAGAAAGTGCAGGTCTCCGATTTGTTGGAGTGAAGTGGGGGATAGACAGATTACGGGTCCGGAGATTATACAAGAAACTACCGAGAAGATCATCCAAATTCAACAACGGTTGAAAACCGCCCAAAGTCGACAAAAGAGCTACGCTGACATTAAAAGAAAAGATATAGAATTTGAAATTGGAGAGATGGTCATGCTTAAAGTTTCACCTTGGAAAGGCGTTGTTCGATTTGGTAAACGAGGGAAATTAAATCCAAGGTATATTGGACCATTCAAGATTATTGATCGTGTCGGACCAGTAGCTTACCGACTTGAGTTACCTCAACAACTCGCAGCTGTACATAACACTTTCCACGTCTCGAATTTGAAGAAATGTTTTGCTAAAAAAGATCTCACTATTCTGTTAGATGAAATCCAAATCAACGAAAAACTCCAATTCATCGAAGAACCCGTCGAAATAATGGATCGTGAGGTTAAAAGACTTAAGCAAAACAAGATACCAATTGTTAAGGTTCGATGGAATGCTCGTAGAGGACCCGAGTTCACCTGGGAGCGTGAAGATCAGATGAAGAAGAAATACCCGCATCTATTTCCAGAAGATTCGTCAACACCTTCAACAGCTTAAAATTTCGGGACGAAATTTATTTAACGGGTAGGTACTGTAGTGACCCGAACTTTTCCATATTTATATATATATTAATTGAGATTGATGTTTACATGATTAAATGTTTCCAACATGTTAAGCAATCAAACTTGTTAAGACTTGATTAATTGAAATATGTTTCATATAGACAATTGACCACCCAAGTTGACCGGTGATTCACGAACGTTAAAACTTGTAAAAACTATATGATGACATATATATGGATATATATATAGTTAACATGATACTATGATAAGTAAACATATCATTAAGTATATTAACAATGAACTACATATGTAAAAACAAGACTACTAACTTAATGATTTTTAAACGAGACATATATGTAACGATTATCGTTGTAAAGACATTTAATGTATATATATCATATTAAGAGATATTCATACATGATAATATCATGATAATATAATAATTTAAAATCTCATTTGATATTATAAACATTGGGTTAACAACATTTAACAAGATCGTTAACCTAAAAGTTTCAAAACAACACTTACATGTAACGACTAACGATGACTTAACGACTCAGTTAAAATGTATATACATGTAGTGTTTTAATATGTATTTATAAACTTTTGAAAGACTTCAATACACTTATCAAAATACTTCTACTTAACAAAAATGCTTACAATTACATCCTCGTTCAGTTTCATCAACAATTCTACTCGTATGCACCCGTATTCGTACTCGTACAATACACAGCTTTTAGATGTATGTACTATTGGTATATACACTCCAATGATCAGCTCTTAGCAGCCCATGTGAGTCACCTAACACATGTGGGAACCATCATTTGGCAACTAGCATGAAATATCTCATAAAATTACAAAAATATGAGTAATCATTCATGACTTATTTACATGAAAACAAAATAACATATCCTTTATATCTAATCCATACACCAACGACCAAAAACACCTACAAACACTTTCATTCTTCAATTTTCTTCATCTAATTGATCTCTCTCAAGTTCTATCTTCAAGTTCTAAGTGTTCTTCATAAATTCCAAAAGTTCTAGTTTCATAAAATCAAGAATACTTTCAAGTTTGCTAGCTCACTTCCAATCTTGTAAGGTGATCATCCAACCTCAAGAAATCTTTGTTTCTTACAGTAGGTTATCATTCTAATACAAGGTAATAATCATATTCAAACTTTGGTTCAATTTCTATAACTATAACAATCTTATTTTAAGTGATGATCTTACTTGAACTTGTTTTCGTGTCATGATTCTGCTTCAAGAACTTCGAGCCATCCAAGGATCCATTGAAGCTAGATCCATTTTTCTCTTTTCCAGTAGGTTTATCCAAGGAACTTAAGGTAGTAATGATGTTCATAACATCATTCGATTCATACATATAAAGCTATCTTATTCGAAGGTTTAAACTTGTAATCACTAGAACATAGTTTAGTTAATTCTAAACTTGTTCGCAAACAAAAGTTAATCCTTCTAACTTGACTTTTAAAATAAACTAAACACATGTTCTATATCTATATGATATGCTAACTTAATGATTTAAAACCTGGAAACACGAAAAACACCGTAAAACCGGATTTACGCCGTCGTAGTAACACCGCGGGCTGTTTTGGGTTAGTTAATTAAAAACTATGATAAACTTTGATTTAAAAGTTTTTATTCTGAGAAAATGATTTTTATTATGAACATGAAACTATATCCAAAAATTATGGTTAAACTCAAAGTGGAAGTATGTTTTCTAAAATGGTCATCTAGACGTCGTTCTTTCGACTGAAATGACTACCTTTACAAAAACGACTTGTAACTTATTTTTCCGACTAGAAACCTATACTTTTTTTGTTTAGATTCATAAAATAGAGTTCAATATGAAACCATAGCAATTTGATTCACTCAAAACGGATTTAAAATGAAGAAGTTATGGGTAAAACAAGATTGGATAATTTTTCTCATTTTAGCTACGTGAAAATTGGTAACAAATATATTCCAACCATAACTTAATCAACTTGTATTGTATATTATGTAATCTTGAGATACCATAGACACGTATACAATGTTTCGACCTATCATGTCGACACATCTATATATATTTCGGAACAACCATAGACACTCTATATGTGAATGTTGGAGTTAGCTATACAGGGTTGAGGTTGATTCCAAAATATGTATAGTTTGAGTTGTGATCAATACTGAGATACGTATACACTGGGTCGTGGATTGATTCAAGATAATATTTATCGATTTATTTCTGTACATCTAACTGTGGACAACTAGTTGTAGGTTACTAACGAGGACAGCTGACTTAATAAACTTAAAACATCAAAATATATTAAAAGTGTTGTAAATATATTTTGAACATACTTTGATATATATGTATATATTGTTATAGGTTCGTGAATCAACCAGTGGTCAAGTCTTACTTCCCGACGAAGTAAAAATCTGTGAAAGTGAGTTATAGTCCCACTTTTAAAATCTAATATTTTTGGGATGAGAATACATGCAGGTTTTATAAATGATTTACAAAATAGACACAAGTACGTGAAACTACATTCTATGGTTGAATTATCGAAATCGAATATGCCCCTTTTTATTAAGTCTGGTAATCTAAGAATTAGGGAACAGACACCCTAATTGACGCGAATCCTAAAGATAGATCTATTGGGCCTAACAAACCCCATCCAAAGTACCGGATGCTTTAGTACTTCGAAATTTATATCATATCCGAAGGGTGTCCCGGAATGATGGGGATATTCTTATATATGCATCTTGTTATTGTCGGTTACCAGGTGTTCACCATATGAATGATTTTTATCTCTATGTATGGGATGTGTATTGAAATATGAAATCTTGTGGTCTATTGTTACGATTTGATATATATAGGTTAAACCTATAACTCACCAACATTTTTGTTGACGTTTAAAGCATGTTTATTCTCAGGTGAATATTAAGAGCTTCCGCTGTTGCATACTAAAATAAGGACAAGATTTGGAGTCCATGTTTGTATGATATTGTGTAAAAACTGCATTCAAGAAACTGATTTCGATGTAACATATTTGTATTGTAAACTATTATGTAATGGTCGTGTGTAAACAGGATATTTTAGATTATCATTATTTGATAATCTACGTAAAGCTTTTTAAACCTTTATTTATGAAATAAAGGTTATGGTTTGTTTTAAAAATGAATGCAGTCTTTTAAAAACGTCTCATATAGAGGTCCAAACCTCGCAACGAAATCAATTAATATGGAACGTTTTTAATCAATAAGAACGGGAATAAAGACACGTAATTCATACGTCCAGAAACAAGTCATGCATTCTGGTTTTACTAGGACTACTTCCCATCCTTGGTCTTGTGCAACATAACCGTTATGGCCGTTGATAAGACAGCGTGTTGTAACGTCATCAAAGGGACGAGGGTTACGTAATGTCCAACAGTCCCGTAACAATCTAAAAACCTCATTTCTTACCCCAATTACCGACTCCGTCACTTGTGGGAACGTTTTGTTTAATAGCTGTAGCCCGATGTTCTTTTTCTCACTTTGGTGAGAAGCGAACATTACTAACCCATAAGCATAGCATGCTTCTTTATGTTTCATGTTAGCCGCTTTTTCTAAATCATGAAGTCCTATATTCGGATACATTGAGTCAAAATAATTTCTTAACCCGTTGCGTAAAATAGCATTTGGGTTCCCCGCAATATATGCGTCAAAGTAAACACATCGTAACTTATGGGTTTCCCAATGTGATATCCCCCATCTTTCAAACGAAAGTCTCTTATAAACCAAGACATTCTTGGAACGTTCTTCGAATGTCTTACAAACTGATCTCGCCTTAAATAGTTGTGCCGAGGAATTCTGACCGACTCTAGACAAGATTTCATCAATCATGTCTCCGGGTAGGTCTCTTAAAATATTGGGTTGTCTATCCATTTTGCGTTTTTATACTGTAAAATAGACAAGAGTTAGATTCATAAAAAAATACTTATTAATACAAGCAATTTTTACATATATCATAAAGCATAAGAACACTATATTACATATATTACACCACACGAATACAACTATCTTATTCCGACTCGCTCGTTTCTTCTTCTTCGGTTTTGGTTCGTTTTGCCAAGTTTCTAGGGATATATGATGTTCCCCTAATACGATCCGTAATTTTCCACATTGGTTTAGAAAAACCCGGTGGTTTAGAGGTTCCCGGGTCATTGTTAAAACTTAAGGACTTCGGGGGTTGACGATACATATAAAGTTCATCGGGGTTGGAATTAGATTTCTCTATTTTTATGCCCTTTCCCTTATTATTTTCTTTTGCCTTTTTAAATTCAGTTGGGGTAATTTCTATAACATCATCGGAATTCTCGTCGGAATCCGATTCATCGGAGAATTGGTAATCCTCCCAATATTTTGCTTCCTTGGCGGAAACACCATTGACCATAATTAACCTTGGTCGGTTGGTTGAGGATTTTCTTTTACTTAACCGTTTTATTATTTCCCCCACCGGTTCTATTTCTTCATCCGGTTCCTCCTCTTCCGGTTCTGATTCTTCTTCAGGTTCCGACTCTTCTTCCGGTTCCTCTTCGGGAACTTGTGAATCAGTCCACGAATCATTCCAATTTACATTTGACTCTTCATTATTATTAGGTGAGTCAATGGGACTTGTTCTAGAGGTAGACATCTATCACATAATATCAAACGCGTTAAGAGATTAATATATCACATAATATTCACATGTTAAAAATATATAGTTTCCAACAAAATTTGTTAAGCAATCATTTTTCAAGTAAACACGGTCGAAGTCCAGACTCACTAATGCATCCTAACAAACTCGATAATACACACTAGTGCAAATTTTCTGGTTCTCTAAGACCAACGCTCTGATACCAACTGAAATGTCTCGTTCTTATTGATTAAAAACGTTCCATATTAATTGATTTCGTTGCGAGGTTTTGACCTCTATATGAGACGTTTTTCAAAGACTGCATTCATTTTAAAACAAACCATAACCTTTATTTCATCAATAAAGGTTTAAAAAGCTTTACGTAGATTATCAAATAATGATAATCTAAAATATCCTGTTTACACACGACCATTACATAATGGTTTACAATACAAATATGTTACAACAAAATAAGTTTCTTGAATGCAGTTTTTACACAATATCATACAAGCATGGACTCCAAATCTCGTCCTTATTTAAGTATGCGATAGCGGAAGCTCTTAATAATCACCTGAGAATAAACATGCTTAAAACGTCAACAAAAATGTTGGTGAGTTATAGGTTTAACCTATATATATCAAATCATAATAATAGACCA
The DNA here is from genome assembly GCF_046630445.1 of Rutidosis leptorrhynchoides. Lineage (NCBI taxonomy): Eukaryota > Viridiplantae > Streptophyta > Magnoliopsida > Asterales > Asteraceae > Rutidosis > Rutidosis leptorrhynchoides. The sequence goes on along the minus strand of NC_092333.1, from coordinate 670,200,739 downwards.
CAAGATTTCATATTTCAATATACATCCCATACATAGAGATAAAAATCATTCATATGGTGAACACCTGGTAACCGACATTAACAAGATGCATATATAAGAATATCCCCATCATTCCGGGACACCCTTCGGATATGATATAAATTTCGAAGTACTAAAGCATCCGGTACTTTGGATGGGGTTTGTTAGGCCCAATAGATCTATCTTTAGGATTCGCGTCAATTAGGGTGTCTGTTCCCTAATTCTTAGATTACCATACTTAATTAAAAAGGGGCATATTCGATTTCGATAATTCAACCATAGAATGTAGTTTCACGTACTTGTGTCTATTTTGTAAATCATTTATAAAACCTGCATGTATTCTCATCCCAAAAATATTAGATTTTAAAAGTGGGACTATAACTCACTTTCACAGATTTTTACTTCGTCGGGAAGTAAGACTTGGCCACTGGTTGATTCACGAACCTATAACAATATATACATATATATCAAAGTATGTTCAAAATATATTTACAACATTTTTAATATATTTTGATGTTTTAAGTTTATTAAGTCAGCTGTCCTCGTTAGTAACCTACAACTAGTTGTCCACAGTTAGATGTACAGAAATAAATCGATAAATATTATCTTGAATCAATCCACGACCCAGAGTATACGTATCTCAGTATTGATCACAACTCAAACTATATATATTTTGGAATCAACCTCAACCCTGTATAGCTAACTCCAACATTCACATATAGAGTGTCTATGGTTGTTCCGAAATATATATAGATGTGTCGACATGATAGGTCGAAACATTGTATACGTGTCTATGGTATCTCAAGATTACATAATATATAATACAAGTTGATTAAGTTATGGTTGGAATAGATTTGTTACCAATTTTCACGTAGCTAAAATGAGAAAAATTATCCAATCTTGTTTTACCCATAACTTCTTCATTTTAAATCCGTTTTGAGTGAATCAAATTGCTATGGTTTCATATTGAACTCTATTTTATGAATCTAAACAGAAAAAGTATAGGTTTATAGTCGGAAAAATAAGTTACAAGTCATTTTTGTAAAGGTAGTCATTTCAGTCGAAAGAACGACGTCTAGATGACCATTTTAGAAAACATACTTCCACTTTGAGTTTAACCATAATTTTTGGATATAGTTTCATGTTCATAATAAAAATCATTTTCTCAGAATAATAACTTTTAAATCAAAGTTTATCATAGTTTTTAATTAACTAACCCAAAACAGCCCGCGGTGTTACTACGACGGCGTAAATCCGGTTTTACGGTGTTTTTCGTGTTTCCAGGTTTTAAATCATTAAGTTAGCATATCATATAGATATAGAACATGTGTTTAGTTGATTTTAAAAGTCAAGTTAGAAGGATTAACTTTTGTTTGCGAACAAGTTTAGAATTAACTAAACTATGTTCTAGTGATTACAAGTTTAAACCTTCGAATAAGATAGCTTTATATGTATGAATCGAATGATGTTATGAACATCATTACTACCTTAAGTTCCTTGGATAAACCTACTGGAAAAGAGAAAAATGGATCTAGCTTCAATGGATCCTTGGATGGCTCGAAGTTCTTGAAGCAGAATCATGACACGAAAACAAGTTCAAGTAAGATCATCACTTGAAATAAGATTGTTATAGTTATAGAAATTGAACCAAAGTTTGAATATGATTATTACCTTGTATTAGAATGATAACCTACTATAAGAAACAAAGATTTCTTGAGGTTGGATGATCACCTTACAAGATTGGAAATGAGCTAGCAAACTTGAAAGTATTCTTGATTTTATGTAACTAGAACTTGTAGAATATATGAAGAACACTTAGAACTTGAAGATAGAACTTGAGAGAGATCAATTAGATGAAGAAAATTGAAGAATGAAAGTGTTTGTAGGTGTTTTTGGTCATTGGTGTATGGAGTAGATATAAAGGATATGTAATTTTGTTTTCATGTAAATAAGTCATGAATGATTACTCATATTTTTGTAATTTTATGAGATATTTCTTGCTAGTTGCCAAATGATGGTTCCCACATGTGTTAGGTGACTCACATGGGCTGCTAAGAGCTGATCATTGGAGTGTATATACCAATAATACATACATCTAAAAGCTGTGTATTGTACGAGTACGAATACGGGTGCATACGAGTAGAATTGTTGATGAAACTGAACGAGGATGTAATTGTAAGCATTTTTGTTAAGTAGAAGTATTTTGATAAGTGTATTGAAGTCTTCCAAAAGTGTATAAATACATATTAAAACACTACATGTATATACATTTTAACTGATTCGTTAAGTCATCGTTAGTCGTTACATGTAAGTGTTGTTTTGAAACCTTTAGGTTAACGATCTTGTTAAATGTTGTTAACCCAATGTTTATAATATCAAATGAGATTTTAAATTTTTATATTATCATGATATTATCATGTATGAATATCTCTTAATATGATATATATACATTAAACGTATTTACAACGATAATCGTTACATATATGTCTCGTTTAAAAATCATTAAGTTAGTAGTCTTGTTTTTACATATGTAGTTCATTGTTAATATACTTAATGATATGTTTACTTATCATAGTATCATGTTAACTATATATATATCCATATATATGTCATCATATAGTTTTTACAAGTTTTAACGTTCGTGAATCACCGGTCAACTTGGGTGGTCAATTGTCTATATGAAACATATTTCAATTAATCAAGTCTTAACAAGTTTGATTGCTTAACATGTTGGAAACATTTAATCATGTAAATATCAATCTCAATTAATATATATAAACATGGAAAAGTTCGGGTCACTACAATTACCGACTCCGTCACTTGTGGGAATGTTTTGTTTAATAGTTGTAGCCCGATGTTCTTGTTCTCACTTTGGTGAGAAGCGAACATTACTAACCCATAAGCATAACATGCTTCTTTATGTCGCATGTTAGCCGCTTTTTCTAAATCACGAAGTCCTATATTCGGATATATTGAGTCAAAATAATTTCTTAACCCGTTGCGTAAAATAGCATTTGGGTTCCCCGCAATATATGCGTCAAACTAAACACATCGTAACTTATAGATTTCTCAATGTGATATCCCCCATCTTTCGAACGAAAGCCTTTTATAAACCAAGGCATTCTTGGAACGTTCTTCGAATGTCTTACAAACTGATCTCGCCTTAAATAGTTGTGCCGAGGAATTCTGACCGACTCCAGACAAGATTTCATCAATCATGTCTCCGGGTAGGTCTCTTAAAATATTGGGTTGTCTATCCATTTTATGTTTTTATACTGTAAAATAGACAAGAGTTAGATTCATAAAAAAAAATACTTATTAATACAAGCAATTTTTACATATATCATAAAGCATAAGCACACTATATTACATATATTACACCACACGAATACAACTATCTTATTCCGACTCGCTCGTTTCTTCTTCTTCGGTTTTGGTTCGTTTTGACAAGTTTCTAGGGATATATGATGTTCCCCTAATACGAGCCGTCGTTTTCCACATTGGTTTAGAAAAACCTGGTGGTTTAGAGGTTCCCGGGTTATTGTCACAACTTAAGAAATACGGGTGTTGACGATACATATAAAGTTCATCGGGTTTGGAATCAAATTTCTCTATTTTTATGCCCTTTCCCTTATTGTTCTCTTTTGCCTTATTAAATTGTGTTGGGGTAATTTCTATAACATCATCAGAATCCTTGTCGGGATCCGATTCATCGGAGAATTGGTAATCCTCCCAATACTTTACTTCCTTGGCGGAAACACCATTGACCATAATTATCTTTGGTCGGTTGGTTGAGGATTTTCTTCTACTTAACCATTTTATTATTTCCCCCACTGGTTATATTTCTTCTTCCGGTTCCGATTCTTCTTTCGGTTCCGATTCTTCTTCTGGTTCCGACTCTTCTTCCGGTTCCTCTTCGGGAACTTGTGAATCAGTCCACGAATCATTCCAATTTACATTTGACTCTTCATTATTATTTGGTGAGTCAATGGGACTTGTTCTAGAGGTAGACATCTATCACATAATATCAAACACATTAAGAGATTAATATATCACATAATATTCACATGTTAAAAATATATAGTTTCCAACAAAATTTGTTAAGCAATCATTTTTCAAGTAAACACGATCGAAGTCCAGACTCACTAATGCATCCTAACAAACTTGATAAGACACACTAATTCAAAATTCTGGTTCTCTAAGACCAACGCTCGGATACCAACTGAAATGTCCCGTTCTTATTGACTAAAAACGTTCCATATTAATTGATTTCGTTGCGAGGTTTTGACCTCTATATGAGACGTTTTTCAAAGACTGCATTCATTTTAAAACAAACCATAACCTTTATTTCATCAATAAAGGTTTAAAAAGCTTTACGTAGATTATCAAATAATGATAATCTAAAATATCCTGTTTACACACGACTATTACATAATGGTTTACAATACAAATATGTTACAACGAAATAAGTTTCTTGAATGCAGTTTTTACACAATATCATACAAGCATGGACTCCAAATCTTGTCCTTATTTAAGTATGCGACAGCGGAAGCTCTTAATAATCACCTGAGAATAAACATGCTTAAAACGTCAACAAAAATGTTGGTGAGTTATAGGTTTAACCTATATATATCAAATCGTAACAATAGACCACAAGATTTCATATTTCAATATACATCCCATACATAGAGATAAAAATCATTCATATGGTGAACACCTGGTAACCGACATTAACAAGATGCATATATAAGAATATCCCCATCATTCCAGGACACCCTTCGGATATGATATAAATTTCGAAGTACTAAAGCATCCGGTACTTTGGATGGGGTTTGTTAGGCCCAATAGATCTATCTTTAGGATTCGCGTCAATTAGGGTGTCTGTTCCCTAATTCTTAGATTACCAGACTTAATAAAAAGGGGCATATTCGATTTCGATAATTTAACCATAGAATGTAGTTTCACGTACTTGTGTCTATTTTGTAAATCATTTATAAAACCTGCATGTATTCTCATCCCAAAAATATTAGATTTTAAAAGTGGGACTATAACTCACTTTCATAGATTTTTACTTCGTCGGGAAGTAAGACTTGGCCACTGGTCGATTCACGAACCTATAAAAAATATGTACATAAATATCAAAGTATGTTCAAAATATATTTACAACACTTTTAATACATTTTAATGTTTTAAGTTTATTAAGTCAGCTGTCCTCGTTAGTAACCTACAACTAGTTGTCCAACGTTAGATGTACAGAAAAAAATTGATATATATTATCTTGAATCAATCCACGACCCAATGTATACACGCCTCAGGCTAGATCTGTAACGACCCGGAAATTTCCGACCAAATTTAAACCCTAATCTCTATATGTTTCCGACACGATAAGCAAAAACCTGTAATTTTGAGTCTAGAAAGTTTGAAATCTATATTAGTTAATCAGTTACCCCTTTAACTGTGCCCAACGATTCACGAACAAATTTTGTGTGTAAATAAATATATAAATAGAAATATTAATTAAATATATAATCTAAAGATATGAAATTGATATATAAATTGATTTCATATTATTTCAAAATTTCATTTAATAATTTTATTATAGTTATTATTAATACTTTATTATTAACAACATTATAAATATTAAAGTTTAGGGTTTATAGTTAAAACATATATTATTATTATTAATAAACTTATTTATGATACAGACATATAGATACACGCGTACAGAAATACAGGTATACGTACTGTTATATGTATATAGATAAATAATACATATATAAAATGGACAAATACATGCTAGCATTGGATTCTGCTTGTGTTTTCTATTTGTCTCGTGAACCAGGGTAGACTTCTCCCATCTATATAATTTTGATCGATTTCTCATAACTTAACACTATCAATCACTCATCACTCCCTTATCCTCTTTCTCTAAAATTCTTTCTGTTCTCCGTTAAAATCTAATCGGGACACCACTACCGTGGTCACACCAAGCTCACAACCACCATAACCCACCATCGAATTGCTTTCTCTTTACTCTCTCTCCTTCTCTTCTTCGTGAACTTAAAACAACCACCACTTGAAACCATCATGAACCACCATTGAATCTTCTGCTTCACTTCTGTTCGACAACCATCTTGTAAACCATCACCAAACCGCCACCATGAACGATCAAACCATCAGTATATATATATATATATATATATATATATATATATATATATATATATATATATATATATATATATATATATATATATATATATATATATATATATATATATATATATATATATATATATATATTTCTCGTTCTTCTTTTCTTACCAACACCACCTTCTGTTAATCGAAAACCATCTCATCATCGCCACCCTAAGCCACACCCAATCATAACTCTAAACTACTAGCGGCTACTGCTATTTATTTTCTGTTAGAAATTGAACTCAAAATCATCACCATCTTCATCTTCTCTAATCGCCACTCTCTCTCTTCCTCTCTCTCACTTTTATTTTTTTAGAAAACCGCCACTAGGCTCAAACTCCTTTTGTTTCTTGTTTCATTCCGTTGCAAAACATCAATCAAACACCTTCGATTTGCTACTGCTATAATTCCGTTTCTTGTTTCCTGTTCCCGTTTTTTTTTCGTGTTCTGCTCCTTCTGTCGACAAGGATTTGCTATGGTTTTCTTCTGTTTTGTTTTATATTAAAACAACATAATGATTAATGATGATGTATTAGTGGATAACTCATAATACAAACCAGAGACCCCACCCACTATTATTTGTTGACTTAATTGATCGTGTATAAGTAATACATATATTAACGGATGGACGAATGAATTAGTGGGCTGATAAACTTATATTATCGATCCATATTTCAACTGGTGTTAGGCCTGCTACTAGTATTGGGCTTGTAACATAAACCCACGAAGGAAAACGAGTTTGCAAAACCCTTTCCACTAACTGCTCGCGTCGAATCTTGTTGGTGCTGAAACAAAATAATAATAGCATTGTAAATGGAGATGATGATGATTATCATAGAATGATAGTCGATTTCCTGATGATAATGATAATAGAAATGGTATATGATCGATTGAAAGTTTTTTTTAAAAGAAGAAGATAAGGGAACTGAGTTAATAAGGGTTACATAAAATTATTATGGGATTAAAACAGAAAAGGAAAAACAGATGGGTGGTTGTGGGTGCTGATTGGTGTTCGAAAGGTCGCGGGTTCGAGTTCCGTTTGTGACAATATTTTTTTAAGATTTCTTTTGAGGTAGTTTCTATCAAAATTATTATTATTATGATTACTATTATTATTATTATTAGTCTTAAATTTTATTTATCATTTATTATGATTATTACAATTATAGTAATTATTATTAACCCAATGAAATTAATTATCATATTGACTAATATTAAACTTAGTATCATTATAAATATTAGAATTATTATTATAAACATAAGTATTTTTAATAACTCATTAGTTGTAATAAAATGGTTAAAAGTATTATTATTATTATTATTATTATTATCATTATTATATGTAACCATTATGATTATTATGAATACAAAAATAAAAGATTTTCTTTTAGTGATATGATTAAAATTACAAATATAAGAATTGTGATATTATTATTAAAATGATCTTCATATAAAAAGATATTTAATATATATAACTTAACTATATTAGTATTTTTATATATAAAATGGAGTTATTTAGTTAAATAATAAAATATATAAGTATTGATATAAAAATTTTAACAATAATGATAATATATATATAAAAGCTTGTTTAATTACAATTATATGTATTAATAAATATACAAATGATATAGGTTCGTGAATCCGAGGCCAACTCAACATTTGTTCAATGATGTTATATATATTTTTACTACAAAATACATTAGGTGAGTATATAGTCCCTTTTAAACTCTAAATATTTTTGGGCTGAGAATACATGCTCTGTTTTATAAATGATTTACGATATGGACACAAGTGATCAAAAATAAATTCTACTTTGAGTTGTACCATGGCATATTTCTTTATACTTGGTAGCTAATATTTATGTGAGGAGCGTAAACGCGAATCCTGTTGATAGATCTATCGGGCCTGACAACCCCAGCCGGGCTGGACGACCAGTTTTAAACGGTTGCACAGTACTTCGTTTCGTTACTACAATTGGTACGGTGTAGGGTTTATTTAAGAATATGCTGCTGTGATTTAAATGTTAAGTATGGTTACCAAGTGCTCAACGACTTTTCCATACACTTGCGAGTGTATTATGTATATATATATGAAATCTTGTGGTCCATAGTTATAACGCTGCTAGCAACAAAACCTATATCTCACCAACTTTATGTTGACATTTTAAAGCATGTTATTCTCAGGTACGAATTAAGTCTTCCGCTGTGCAATAGCTCATATTAAGGACCATACTTGGAGTCGATCATCGCAATGGGACCAACTGTTGAAGAATTCGTCCGAGAGGATTAGTTCGGGTTCTCTTAGTTGGTATCAGAGCTGGTTTAATGCCGTTTATAACGGGTTAATCGTAGAGGGGGTTCTCACAGTGTTACCTGTGACGAAGCATTGGCTCTTACTCCTCGCGGTCCCTATTAGGGTTGGCTGTACTGCCGAGAGGCGGGCCGTAAAATCAGTGTCTGAGGTACGCTCAGTGGTCACAGGCGGTTAGCTGAGAAGGCACTGAGTGGGATGCGTCCCCAACTCTCAGTTGGTATCAGAGCGGTGGTCTTAGTGAACCAGGTCTTGCATTAGTGTGTCTAACTAGTAGCTGTTAGGATACATTAATGAGTCTGGACTTCGACCGTGCCTGCATGTCAAAAGTTTTGCTTATCATTTCTAGTCGTAAATTATTTGCTTATTATCCTTAGGGAATTGCCTGCTTATCATTCATAAGTCTAGACACGTCTTACTGCATTTAGTGCATCGATAGTGTATAGACAAAATTCATATCTTAGCATATCTGTTACTTTGGACTTTAGTTGACATCTTTTCAAAGATTCTCCGTAATTTACGGGATTTTGGTATTATATATACATATGTAAAGTATGTATAGAAGAGTACCAAATCTAACTTCTATAATCTATTTCATACCAAAAATTCATTTTTCCGATTATACAAGATGGATTCCGCATCTAGTTCGAATTCCTCAGATTATGACAGCTATGCCGATATGGATTTTCATTCAAGCTCCGAAGGCAGCATCACCGGAATGGATCAACCAATCTCCCATCATCTATTCTGGATGAATTGGGGGTGGGTTCGTAATATACTAAGTCACTGGAGACATGAAGAGGGTGATCCCTTCCATCCACCAAATTGCCCTCTTGGCGATGAACCTGAAGCACTTACCGGCGAACCTGTTCGAGAAACCATTTTCTCTCTCATTTCTAGAGTATCTCGTCACGATTATATACTATCCCATATTTCAGATCTTGTTCATTCGCTCACTCCAACCACCAATCATCCCGGTGTACTAGCAGAAGTTAACGAACTTCGCGCTCGCTTGACGGCTTTGGAGAATATGGTGCGAAGGTTACAAACACCAGCAGCAGCACCAGCAACATAATCCGTACCACCATCATCAACACCGACAGTACCCATATCACCCTCAACCACAACCGCGTCGTAAACCTCAACATCACAATTTGTACCTCGGATATCAACATCACACACCTCAATATCACTATCTGTACTTCGAGTATGATCTTCATTTTACATATCATTCTATATCGATTATCTTCGCTTTACTTATCGTTCTATCTCATTTATCTTCGTTCGACATGGTAATTATGTAATCTTTAATGTTTTAGAGATCATGTAATCAAGTATTAACGATAAATCAAAAAAATTTAATATCTTATTGACTCATTAGATCCATGATTACATCTGAAGAAAATATATATACAAGTATATTTTCATAAAGATTGTAATTAAAAATTCTTTCGTACAAACTGTTAATGATGAAAATATTTTAACGGGTAGGTAGTACCCGAGGAATATTTAGATCTCACATTAATAAGTTACAGTGTATATTCTTCGAATCTGATTCAACGGTCATTTGCTATTCTACTTACAACCACCGATATTCGTATCTGTTCACCACCGAATAACCATTTTTATTCAAATTTCATATTTGGATTTTTATCTATCAGAATCCAACAAGTGGCATAATGAAGAAAACATTGGACAAAATAAAAAGTGTTAGAAACAAACAAATTAATTATGAGAAATTCTGTTAGGAATCCACGCTAACTGTTCCTAGTTAACTGTTCCCAGCTAACTGTTAATTCCGTATTACATTTTATCGCAATTTAATTTATTGTCATTTAAGTTCTGTTATTTATTTTACGCACTTTAAATAACGGGACACGTATACAAGGTTTCGACCTATCATATCGACCCATCTATATATATATTTCGGAACAACCATAGACACTCTATATGTGAATGTTGGAGTTGGCTATACAGGGTTGAGGTTGATTTCAGAATATATATATGGTTTGAGTTGTGATCAATACTGAGACCGGTACACGGGTCACGATACGTATTAATTAATTCGAATATTATATATTAAATTATATATGAATATATTGGACTAGTGGACAACTGGACTATTGGACTGCTAACTTTGGACAATTAAAATGAATTAAAATATTGATTATAACATATGAAACTAAACAATTCTTCAAGTTTGCCACTTGATTTCATCCTAAACCTCATTTGTATCTCGACATTTACAATCCGCGTACAAACCTATCAGGATTCTTGAAAATACCTCAATCGAGAAGTTGAACCGACCGCACTTCATCTACAGAAGAAAAGATCTATACACATGAAAAACTCTTGAACCCAAAGTCATAGTTTAACACGTACCGCGACGAATTCTTTAGCATTTATTAGCAAAAACAACCTTACGATTCCTTTTCAAAGTAGCCAATTTTGTCACAGCTTCAGCAGAACAACTTCGACCTTTCATTCGAAAAAGTCTTATTATAACTTTGATATATACGATTGGTTTTCCTCATCGTTACCGGGGAACCTTTCATACTCCGCCATTTTATCATCAGCATTTAATCATCTAAAAACACAATTCGCCCAAAAACACCTCGGATTGATAATCGACGATTCAGATATGACTGCATTAAATGCAGAGGAAACAGTAAAATTTTAGATGGCCTAAATGGCCAAAAGTTTGATGATAAAGAAGGGAATGTTAGGAACGCTCGATAGAAAATTTAGTGCTGAAAAATGGATTGAGCTAACCGTGAAGGAAACAAAGAACAAATACAAGGAATGAACCTGCCTTCAAATAATGCAAATGATTCAGTGTCTGTTGAAACCGTCAGTATGAACCCTACTCCTTATTCTAAACTTTTTCAGATGATATTATTCATCATCATCTTATCTTAGATATTATAAGATATCTTCATATTTTCCGCTATACATATTCTCCATATTTCTAAAGATATTTTCACAACTATTCCTATCTGCAATCATCTATCTCCCCGTAATATCTGCGTTACAACATAAAAGAAACTGTGTTAGTTTCTAAATTCTGAAATCTTCAAGTTTAAAATATGAATGTTTTGAAGCAGTGTTGGGAACTGATGCGTGAATTAGTATAATATAATGAAACTTGATCAACTTCATTATATTACAGTAAGTCATGTTGCGTTTCTAATGGAATGTGATGATTCACAGTACCATCATCATGTGCCATGTTACACGGCTCTTACAATCTATCCAATCTCTAAACATATCAAGAAAATATTCTCTTGATGATTCGGTCTTTTCCAGGATATTCTGGTAATTTGACAAATCAAAAATCGTGCCATTACCAATTCTCTCTTAGGACATTAACTATATTCATTTCGAATTTCATACCTACGAATTCCGAACCATTACAAAAGATGCTTAGTTGAAAAGGAGGAAAAGAAAAAGAATGAAGCTCCGAAATAGAAATTGAAGTATAAATCGCAGTAAATGGAAGAGAGTATTAACTGTGGATGATAATGATTATAGAAAACAAAAGCAAGGACATCGAAGTATAAGGGAAGATATAAAACCCAATAATCACCCAGAAACTACAAACCGTGTATATCAATACGTATTGCGACGTAAAGACACGGGAGAATAAGAAACATTATAATTCCAAGAAAATCATAAAAGTAAATAGATTCTTCTGGCGGCAAATGAAAAAGAAGAATGAAAGATATGAAGGTTAGAAGTATAATAAGAATCAGGATTGGATGGAACATATTAAGAATGAGTAGAGGAAGAAAGAATAAAAGGTGTGGAGAATAAGGAAAACGAAGGGGGTGGATTTATAGCAATATATCCGACAGAGAAATCAGGAACAGATTATTGCATTAATTAAAGAAGATTTTGATTTTCTAAATCGCCGAAGAACCAAATCTTATTACGTAAGATTTTCTTTAAATCCCTTAAATCCCGGAAATCAACACTAACTAGGTCATCGGTTGAAACGAATATAATTATTTACACATTTCGCTCTTTTGTGATAACTTCACTTGTACGCTTCACATGATCGAATCGTTTTATCTATATCTCTCAATAATGATAAAACTCCATTATCACCTCATAATCGTCATGAAAACATTCCTATTATTATTTATGACAACCTCTACCAAATTTCGGGGACGAAATTTCTTTAACGGGTGGGTACTGTAACGACCCGGAAATTTCCGACCAAATTTAAACCCTAATCTCTATATGTTTCCGACACGATAAGCAAAAACCTGTAATTTTGAGTCTAGAAAGTTTGAAATCTATATTAGTTAATCAGTTACCCCTTTAACTGTGCCCAACGATTCACGAACAAATTTTGTGTGTAAATAAATATATAAATAGAAATATTAATTAAATATATAATCTAAAGATATGAAATTGATATATAAATTGATTTCATATTATTTCAAAATTTCATTTAATAATTTTATTATAGTTATTATTAATACTTTATTATTAACAACATTATAAATATTAAAGTTTAGGGTTTATAGTTAAAACATATATTATTATTATTAATAAACTTATTTATGATACAGACATATAGATACACGCGTACAGAAATACAGGTATACGTACTGTTATATGTATATAGATAAATAATACATATATAAAATGGACAAATACATGCTAGCATTGGATTCTGCTTGTGTTTTCTATTTGTCTCGTGAACCAGGGTAGACTTCTCCCATCTATATAATTTTGATCGATTTCTCATAACTTAACACTATCAATCACTCATCACTCCCTTATCCTCTTTCTCTAAAATTCTTTCTGTTCTCCGTTAAAATCTAATCGAGACACCACTACCGTGGTCACACCAAGCTCACAACCACCATAACCCACCATCGAATTGCTTTCTCTTTACTCTCTCTCCTTCTCTTCTTCGTGAACTTAAAACAACCACCACTTGAAACCATCATGAACCACCATTGAATCTTCTGCTTCACTTCTGTTCGACAACCATTGTCATAACCCGTCCTTAACCATAAGAACGTGTTAGATAACGTATGATTTCATTGCGAGGTATTGACCTCTATATGCGACATTTTTTAAAAAGGAAAACTGCATATATTATACATTACAAACTAAACCATTATTTTTGTTACAAGCTTTAGTCAATAAAAAGATGATTATCGTTTAACGATAATCTTCGACTTACAAACTTTACAAATGATAATAACAACACGATTTCTAGCATATTTTACAACACACGTCCTCGGATATGCAGTTTTATTTTTGACACAAATATGAGTACGCATGATCCTGCTTAGATTCAACATAATGCAGCGGAAGCTTTAATTATCACCTGAGAATAAACATGTTTAAAAACGTCAACATAAAGTTGGTGAGATATAGGTTTAGTGCGCAGCAATATATATATATATATAGACCACAAGATTTCGTATATAAACATTTCAATAAAAATATTCTAAGTGGTTGAGCACTTGGTAACCATACTTAACATTTTCACGTCGCATATTCCCTTTAATATGAAATCTTACTACACCGTACCAAGTGTAGTCACAAAACGAAGTACTGTGCAACCGTTGAATACTGGTCGTCCAGTCCGATTGGGGTTGTCAGGCCCGATAGATCTATCAACAGGATTCGCGTTTACATTACCGCTGTAAATATTAGTTACCAAGCTACAGGGAAGTATGCCAGTGGTACAACTCAACGTAGAATATATTTTTCAGTTACTTGTGTCCATAATGTAAAACATAAAATACATGTATTCTCATCCCGAAATATTTAGAGTTTAAAAGTGGGACTATATACTCACTCTTGTCTTGATGATATATATATTTTGACTCGGTCTTCCGGTTGATATCACGAACCTATCCATATATAATATATCAATATGTTTTCATTTTTAAACAAACGTTATAAATATATACTTGTTATACTTTTAATACTTTGAATAATTCCTTAGTCCGTAGTTAGCAGTCCGATGTTAGTAATTCAATTTTAATGGTTCATTTTTAGATGTTTAATATACCCGCAATGAAATAAATAAAACCCCCAACGAAATAAATAAAAACCCATCGTATATGTATTGGTCGAGATTAATCTTGACCCATGGTACCGGTGTTGTCAAATGACGTGTTGCGTACAATCATGGGATCTTATGATTAATCTTCTCGTATTGTTTACGGGTGATCCTGAACCATATAAAATTGAATTATAAGTACATATATATAAAATACCATGTTATCTTAGAAATATGTGATTTATATCTTTTTTTTCCAATTGATCCCGTAGTTGAAATGATCTAGGATAACCAATTTTGTTTCGGTCATAGTTTCTTCGTTACAAATCCGTTTTCGTTGATTCAAATTGCCATCTTCTTGGATCGAGTCCCTCTTTAAGACTATGAACTGTAAATACCTTAGTTTGTATTCAAAATTACACGGCATAGGTCAAACTTTAGTGAAACATATGAAGTTAAACATTTTTGTTACAACAAAATCATTTAATGACCATTTTTCTAAAAATACTTATACTTTGAAAAACCAAGTTTTACCTTGTTAAATTAACATATAAATAAGTTATGTTACATGTCTTGAAGTATTTTAAAAGTTAAGTTAGAAGGATCTATTTAGTTTGCAAACAAGTTTGAAAACATTCAAACTATGTTCTTGTTGTTAAACTTTTGTACCACAAAATAAGATAGCTATATATATATGAATTGAATAAGGTTATGAACATAGATTCTACCTCAAGTTCCTTGGATAAGTTTGCTGTAAAAGAGGAGTAAGAAGCTAGAATCAAAAGGGTGATAGAAGTGGATGAAAGATTGGAAGTAAGTTGGTGTTCTTGGAGGGTTTTCTTGAAGTGTTTTTGTATGGTTTTCTTATGGTGTTTTAGTATGGTTTTTGAAGCTAGATCTTTATGGAACTTTGCTGGATTGTTATGGAGTGTAGAGAGTAAGAAAGAGTGTGTGTTTTTAGTTAAGAGATTGAAGTAAAAATGAATCAAAAATGATGATACATATATACTCCTAAAAATGTGATCTTTAAGGATAACATGACAAAATTCTAGTTTGTATTTTTGTAATTAGTCTTGCAATGATTCAAAAGTAATTACCTTATACATAAGGCATGAATAAGGGCTGGTTAGGTGGTGATTTGATGTGTATATACCAATAGTAAATACATATAGAAGCTTGGTATGATACGAGTACAAATACTCTAGGTATACGTATAGAAATTTTGTGAAAAATGGAATGAGGATTCAAATATAGCTATCTTTTGTGAATACACTTATATGATTTTATGTATTTAAGTTCTTAAAAGTGATTAAATACATTACTTATACAATATATGTATAAACATTATATGTCTTAAGTATTTATGTCAAATAACGTTACGTATAGTTATCGTTTTGAAAACTTAAGTTAGTAGTTTCAAAATACACATATAACTTGTTGTTATTAATATAAAATGAGATATTAAAACATTCATTAATCATGTTAAATATGTATATATACATATATATACACAAACGTATAATTATCATATATTGTATAGTTCGTGATATCATTGGTCAAACTAGACGGTCAAACGTTGTGTAAAATTCTTTTCGGAAATATAAATCTCGACAATTTGGATTGCTTATCATGTTGGCAAGGTTTAATTTATGTAAATATTAATCTTATAAGTATAGTATGATCGAAAAAGTGCGGGTCGTTACATTACCTCCCCGTTAAATAAATTTCGTCCCGAAATTTTAAAATTGTACCTATTTTGCGTCATCGAGAAACAAGTGTGGATACTTTTGCTTCATCTGATCCTCTCGTTCCCAAGTAAACTCGGGACCTCTTCTAGCATTCCAACGAACCTTAACAATCGGTATATTGCTCTGTTTGAGCTGTTTAACTTCACGGTCCATGATTTCGATTGGTTCTTCGACGAATTGTAGTTTCTCGTCGACATGGATTTCTTCGAGAGGAATGGTGAGGTCTTCCTTTGCAAGACACTTCTTAAGGTTTGAGACGTGAAAGGTATTATGTACTCCGGCGAGTTGTTGCGGTAACTCGAGTCGATAAGCTACCGGTCCAATGCGTTCGATGATCTTGAACGGGCCTACGTACCTTGGGTTCAGTTTACCCCTTTTGCCGAAACGTATTACACCTTTCCAAGGTGACACCTTTAGCATAACCATGTCCCCGACCTGAAACTCTAATGGTTTCCTTCGAACATCGGCGTAGCTCTTTTGGCGACTACGGGCTGTTTTCAATCTCTCCTTGATTTGTACTATCTTCTCGGTCGTTTCGTGTATGATTTCGGGACCAGTTAAATGTCGATCTCCTACTTCATTCCAACAGATAGGAGATCTACACTTCCTTCCGTACAATGCTTCGAATGGCGCAGCTCCAATGCTCGCATGATAACTATTATTATACGAGAATTCTGCTAACGGTAGATATTTATCCCATCCGTTTCCAAAATCGATCACACATGCCCTGAGCATGTCTTCAAGAGTCTGAATTGTTCTTTCACTCTGCCCGTCGGTCTGCGGATGATATGCGGTACTCATATCCAAACGAGTTCCTAATGCCTCCTGTAGTGATTGCCAGAATTTTGAGGTAAATCTACTATCACGATCGGATATAATGGAAATAGGTATTCCATGCCTTGAAACAACTTCCTTTATATACAATCGTAATAGTTTCTCCATTCTATCTGTTTCCTTTATAGGCAAGAAATGTGCAGACTTGGTGAGACGATCAACAATCACCCAAATGGTGTCGTATCCCCAGGCAGTCTTTGGTAACTTCGTGATGAAATCCATAGTAATACCATCCCATTTCCATTCTGGAATTTCTGGTTGTTGAAGTAACCCTGACGGCTTTTGGTGTTCTGCTTTGACTTTGGAACAAGTCAAACATTCCCCAACATATGTTGCAACGTCGGTCTTTAAATTTGGCCACCAATAACGTGTCTTAAGATCTTGATACATCTTTCCAACTCCAGGATGTATCGAGTATCTTGTCTTATGTGCCTCATTCAATATCAACTTCCTTAATCCACCCAACTTCGGTACCCAAATACGATTTGCAAAATACCGAATTCCATCTTCCCGTACAACAAGTTGTTTCTCGTACTTTTTCATTATTTCATTCTTTATGTTTTCTTCATTGAGTGCTTCTCGTTGAACTTCTTTGATTTGTGAGTTGAGATTCATGCGAATTTTTATGTTCATCGCTCGTACTCGAATTGGTTCTCGTTCTTTTCTGCTTAAAGCATCAGCCACCACATTCGCCTTCCCGGGATGATAACGAATTTCACAATCATAGTCGTTTATTAACTCGACCCACCTACGTTGCCTCATGTTCAATTGTTTCTGATCAAAAATATGTTGAAGGCTTTTATGATCAGTAAACACAGTGAATTTAACCCCATACAAGTAATGTCTCCACATCTTCAATGCAAACACGACTGCTCCCAATTCTAGATCATGCGTCGTATAATTTCGCTCGTGAATCTTCAATTGTCGGGATGCGAATGCAATAACTTTCTTCCGTTGCATAAGAACACAACCAAAACCTTGTCGCGAAGCGTCACAATATATTTCAAAATCATCGTTCCCTTCAGGTAACGATAAAATAGGCGCCGTAGTTAGCTTCTTCTTCAATAATTGAAATGCGTTCTCCTGCTCCGAGGTCCATTCGTATTTCTTCCCTTTTTGCGTTAACGCTGTCAACGGTTTAGCTATTCGGGAAAAATCTTGAATAAACCTTCTATAATAACCGGCTAAACCCAAAAATTGGCGTATCTGCATTGGTGTCTTAGGAGTCTCCCATTTTTCAATGGCTTCAATTTTTGCTGGATCAACCTGAATTCCTTTGCTACTAACAACGTGGCCAAGAAATTGTACTTCTTTCAACCAGAAAGCACACTTAGAAAATTTAGCATAAAGTTGTTCTTTTCTCAACAACTCCAGTATCAACCTTAAATGCTCTTCATGCTCTTGCTCACTCTTGGAATAGATAAGAATATCATCAATGAAAACGATAACAAACTTATCTAAATACGGACTACAAACTCGATTCATGAGGTCCATGAATACAGCTGGCGCATTCGTCAATCCAAACGGCATAACCAAAAATTCGTAATGACCATAACGTGTCCGAAAAGCAGTTTTCGGAATATCCTCTTCTTTGACGCGTAGTTGATGATAGCCCGATCTTAAGTCGATTTTCGAATAAACACATGATCCTTGCAATTGATCAAATAAGTCATCAATTCTCGGTAGTGGATACCGATTCTTGATAGTTAACTTATTTAATTCACGATAGTCTATACACATCCTAAAAGATCCATCTTTCTTCTTAACAAACAAAATTGGAGCTCCCCACGGTGAAGTACTCGGTCGTATGAATCCACGGTCCAGTAATTCTTTTAACTGACTTTGAAGTTCTTTTAACTCGGACGGTGCAAGTCTATATGGAGCACGAGCCACTGGTGCAGCTCCTGGTACTAAATCTATTTGAAATTCTACCGATCTAAATGGAGGTAATCCCGGCAATTCTTCCGGAAAAACTTCAGGAAAATCTCTTGCCACAGGCACGTCGTTGATGCACTTTTCTTTCTTTTCGACTTTATTAACATGTGCTAAAATAGCGTAACATCCCTTTTCTAAACACTTCTTGGCTTTCAAACAGCTAATGAGTTTTAGCTTTGAATTACCCTTCTCTCCATAAATCATCACCGGTATTTTATCCTTACCAGGAATACGAATTGCCTTCTTGGCACAAACAACTTCCGCTCCTATTTTGGACATCCAGTCCATGCCGACTATTACATCAAAACCTCCTAATTCTACGGGTATTAAGTCGATTTTAAACGTTTCTCCAGCTAGATTTATTTCACAATCACGACAAATTTTATCGGCTTTAATTAGTTTACCATTAGCTAACTCAATCAAGTACTTAGCATCTAGAGGTAATGATGAACAATTCAATTTAGTGTAAAAATTTATACACACGTAACTTCTATCGGCGCCAGTATCAAATAAAATAGATGCTGATAAGTTATTAATGGTAAACGTACCCGTAACAAGCTCCGGGTCTTCACGTGCCTCTCTAGCATTAATAACAAACGATCTTCCACGTGCAGGTCCGCCATTCTTTTCTGGATTCGGGCACTGACTCTTATAATGACCTTGTTTTCCACACCCAAAACAAGTAACGTTAGCCAAAGCAGTTCTATTTGCGTTGGTGGCAGGAGTCTTGTTGCCATTTGTAACGAGAGCCTTACAATCTTCCGCAAGATGACCTTGTCGATTACACTTGGTGCATAACACACTACAGTAACCAAAGTGATGTTTGTGGCAACGGTTGCATAAAGGATTTTGTCCTTTATAACCAAAGCTTAAACCACTACCCGCACCTTGCGTGTTTTCTTGTTTCTTAAAAGATTGTTGTTGGTTACCTCGATCATAATTTCCGTTCCACTTCCTTTTGTTACTCGATACCTTCACCTCAGTAGTGAATGCTTTCTTATCCAGAATGACCTGATCCATTAACTCGTTCGCCATGGTTATAGCTTCATGAATTGTCTTAGGTTTCGATGCTGTAACGTTTGCCTTGACCTTTTTGGGCAAACCAGCTTTGTACATTTCAATCTTCCGTTCTTCGGTTGGAACCAATTCAGGACATAGTAAAACCAATTCCATGAATCGCTGATTGTAGTTGGTGATTTCAGTACCAACCACCTTCAAACTTCGTAACTCATCTTCTAACTTAATAACCTCATTCCTTGGACAATACTCGGTGATTATCATTGCTTTGAATTCTTCCCATGGAGTATCATAAGCTACATCTCCTCCTACCGCCTTCACATAATTCTTCCACCATGTGAGTGCACTATCTTGTAAAGTGCACGATGCAAACTTGGTCATGTCTTTTTCATCACAACCACTGATTTTGAACACCGTCTCCATCTTTTCTATCCATCGGGTTAAACCGATCGGTCCTTCCGTTCCACTGAATGATGAGGGCTTGCAAGCTTGAAACGTCTTGTAGGAGCATCCTACACGAGGATTTGGATTAACTGCAGCAGCTCTTGCAGCCTCAACCCATAACATTCTGTCGTTCACTCGCTGGTTGATGAGTTCCTCGAGTTCTTGTTCCGTCATTCGATTCAATCGCGCCATTTCCTAATGAAAGAAAATAATTATTCACATGGAATATTATAGATGTAGTGTGTATTTATAGTACATTATAGCTTATTAATAATATGAACTAGGTATTATTATAAAAGCCTTTTCTTCTTATTAGCGTTTTATAATTATATCTTGGGTAGTACCTACCCGTTAATGTTCATACTTAATAGCTTAGTACAGAATCAATTACTACAATCTAAATAATACTTAACCATGGAAAATTATTGCATTTCATACTTCAATATTTTACATATGCTTATCTTACATCGAACATTAAGCAAACCACACTATTAATATTATACAAAACATTATTCGGTTCCATGGTTTGACACAGCAGCGCATCGTTTGATCTATTTTCTAGGACGTTTAGACACAAAGATTTGCTTAACGCTTATCCTAACTGTCTGCCTATATTTTGGCTGTGGGACTGAAGAACTGGATGCCGGGACAGAACGAATAGGAATAGCGGGGATAGGGGTGGTAGTGTTGAGTGGAATTGGTGCCACATCATTCTCATTAAACTCGGGATTTGGATTTTCTAATTCATTAGCCTTTCGTTTCTTTCCTAGTTCGAACTCGTCTTTTGTAATTTCCTGTATTTCTTCCTCGGGTTCACTTTCCTCCTCGGGTTCACTTTCCTCCTCGGGTTCACTTTCCTCCTCGGGTTCACTTTCCGGGTTCTCTATAGTTGGTTCATCCGGAATTTGTGAGTCTTCCCCAAAAATACCACTTTCGTCATCGGATATGTTAATGACTGAAACACAATCTGAAGGTTCTGATTCGGAGTCGCTGAATGTGATAACAATTTTTGAGCTCGACATCTATCACACAACAACTAACCCATTAGTACTTATATAATATTTACATATAAATTTTAACCAACAGTGATAAGCAATGGTTTTTTTTTTTAAATCAGACCCGGTCAAAGTCCAGACTTTACTAATGTATCCTAACGACTTATCAGTTAGACACACTAATGCAAACCTGGTTCGCTAAGACCACCGCTCTGATACCACATGTCATAACCCGTCCTTAACCATAAGAACGTGTTAGATAACGTATGATTTCATTGCGAGGTATTGACCTCTATATGCGACATTTTTTAAAAAGGAAAACTGCATATATTATACATTACAAACTAAACCATTATTTTTGTTACAAGCTTTAGTCAATAAAAAGATGATTATCGTTTAACGATAATCTTCGACTTACAAACTTTACAAATGATAATAACAACACGATTTCTAGCATATTTTACAACACACGTCCTCGGATATGCAGTTTTATTTTTGACACAAATATGAGTACGCATGATCCTGCTTAGATTCAACATAATGCAGCGGAAGCTTTAATTATCACCTGAGAATAAACATGTTTAAAAACGTCAACATAAAGTTGGTGAGATATAGGTTTAGTGCGCAGCAATATATATATATATATAGACCACAAGATTTCGTATATAAACATTTCAATAAAAATATTCTAAGTGGTTGAGCACTTGGTAACCATACTTAACATTTTCACGTCGCATATTCCCTTTAATATGAAATCTTACTACACCGTACCAAGTGTAGTCACAAAACGAAGTACTGTGCAACCGTTGAATACTGGTCGTCCAGTCCGATTGGGGTTGTCAGGCCCGATAGATCTATCAACAGGATTCGCGTTTACATTACCGCTGTAAATATTAGTTACCAAGCTACAGGGAAGTATGCCAGTGGTACAACTCAACGTAGAATATATTTTTCAGTTACTTGTGTCCATAATGTAAAACATAAAATACATGTATTCTCATCCCGAAATATTTAGAGTTTAAAAGTGGGACTATATACTCACTCTTGTCTTGATGATATATATATTTTGACTCGGTCTTCCGGTTGATATCACGAACCTATCCATATATAATATATCAATATGTTTTCATTTTTAAACAAACGTTATAAATATATACTTGTTATACTTTTAATACTTTGAATAATTTCTTAGTCCGTAGTTAGCAGTCCGATGTTAGTAATTCAATTTTAATGGTTCATTTTTAGATGTTTAATATACCCGCAATGAAATAAATAAAACCCCCAACGAAATAAATAAAAACCCATCGTATATGTATTGGTCGAGATTAATCTTGACCCATGGTACCGGTGTTGTCAAATGACGTGTTGCGTACAATCATGGGATCTTATGATTAATCTTCTCGTATTGTTTACGGGTGATCCTGAACCATATAAAATTGAATTATAAGTACATATATATAAAATACCATGTTATCTTAGAAATATGTGATTTATATCTTTTTTTTCCAATTGATCCCGTAGTTGAAATGATCTAGGATAACCAATTTTGTTTCGGTCATAGTTTCTTCGTTACAAATCCGTTTTCGTTGATTCAAATTGCCATCTTCTTGGATCGAGTCCCTCTTTAAGACTATGAACTGTAAATACCTTAGTTTGTATTCAAAATTACACGGCATAGGTCAAACTTTAGTGAAACATATGAAGTTAAACATTTTTGTTACAACAAAATCATTTAATGACCATTTTTCTAAAAATACTTATACTTTGAAAAACCAAGTTTTACCTTGTTAAATTAACATATAAATAAGTTATGTTACATGTCTTGAAGTATTTTAAAAGTTAAGTTAGAAGGATCTATTTAGTTTGCAAACAAGTTTGAAAACATTCAAACTATGTTCTTGTTGTTAAACTTTTGTACCACAAAATAAGATAGCTATATATATATGAATTGAATAAGGTTATGAACATAGATTCTACCTCAAGTTCCTTGGATAAGTTTGCTGTAAAAGAGGAGTAAGAAGCTAGAATCAAAAGGGTGATAGAAGTGGATGAAAGATTGGAAGTAAGTTGGTGTTCTTGGAGGGTTTTCTTGAAGTGTTTTTGTATGGTTTTCTTATGGTGTTTTAGTATGGTTTTTGAAGCTAGATCTTTATGGAACTTTGCTGGATTGTTATGGAGTGTAGAGAGTAAGAAAGAGTGTGTGTTTTTAGTTAAGAGATTGAAGTAAAAATGAATCAAAAATGATGATACATATATACTCCTAAAAATGTGATCTTTAAGGATAACATGACAAAATTCTAGTTTGTATTTTTGTAATTAGTCTTGCAATGATTCAAAAGTAATTACCTTATACATAAGGCATGAATAAGGGCTGGTTAGGTGGTGATTTGATGTGTATATACCAATAGTAAATACGTATAGAAGCTTGGTATGATACGAGTACAAATACTCTAGGTATACGTATAGAAATTTTGTGAAAAATGGAATGAGGATTCAAATATAGCTATCTTTTGTGAATACACTTATATGATTTTATGTATTTAAGTTCTTAAAAGTGATTAAATACATTACTTATACAATATATGTATAAACATTATATGTCTTAAGTATTTATGTCAAATAACGTTACGTATAGTTATCGTTTTGAAAACTTAAGTTAGTAGTTTCAAAATACACATATAACTTGTTGTTATTAATATAAAATGAGATATTAAAACATTCATTAATCATGTTAAATATGTATATATACATATATATACACAAACGTATAATTATCATATATTGTATAGTTCGTGATATCATTGGTCAAACTAGACGGTCAAACGTTGTGTAAAATTCTTTTCGGAAATATAAATCTCGACAATTTGGATTGCTTATCATGTTGGCAAGGTTTAATTTATGTAAATATTAATCTTATAAGTATAGTATGATCGAAAAAGTGCGGGTCGTTACAACCATCTTGTAAACCATCACCAAACCGCCACCATGAATGATCAAACCATCGGTATATATATATATATATATATATATTTCTCGTTCTTCTTTTCTTACCAACACCACCTTCTGTTAATCTAAAACCATCTCATCATCGCCACCCTAAGCCACACCCAATCATAACTCTAAACTACTAGCGGCTACTGCTATTTATTTTCTGTTAGAAATTGAACTCAAAATCATCACCATCTTCATCTTCTCTAATCGCCACTCTCTCTCTTCCTCTCTCTCACTTTTATTTTTTTAGAAAACCGCCACTAGGCTCAAACTCCTTTTGTTTCTTGTTTCATTCCGTTGCAAAACATCAATCAAACACCTTCGATTTGCTACTGCTATAATTCCGTTTCTTGTTTCCTGTTCCCATTTTTTTTCGTGTTCTGCTCCTTCTGTCGACAAGGATTTGCTATGGTTTTCTTCTGTTTTGTTTTATATTAAAACAACATAATGATTAATGATGATGTATTAGTGGATAACTCATAAGACAAACCAGAGACCCCACCCACTATTATTTGTTAACTTAATTGATCGTGTATAAGTAATACATATATTAACGGATGGACGAATGAATTAGTGGGCTGATAAACTTATATTATCGATCCATATTTCAACTGGTGTTAGGCCTGCTACTAGTATTGGGCTTGTAACATAAACCCACGAAGGAAAACGAGTTTGCAAAACCCTTTCCACTAACTGCTCGCGTCGAATCTTGTTGGTGCTGAAACAAAATAATAATAGCATTGTAAATGGAGATGATGATGATTATCATAGAATGATAGTCGATTTCCTGATGATAATGATAATAGAAATGGTATATGATCGATTGAAAGTTTTTTTTTAAAAGAAGAAGATAAGGGAACTGAGTTAATAAGGGTTACATAAAATTATTATGGGATTAAAATAGAAAAGGGAAAACAGATGGGTGGTTGTGGGTGCTGATTGGTGTTCGAAAGGTCGCGGGTTCGAGTTCCGTTTGTGACAATATTTTTTTAAGATTTCTTTTGAGGTAGTTTTCTATCAAAATTATTATTATTATGATTACTATTATTATTATTATTATTAGTCTTAAATTTTATTTATCATTTATTATGATTATTACAATTATAGTAATTATTATTAACCCAATGAAATTAATTATCATATTGACTAATATTAAACTTAGTATCATTATAAATATTAGAATTATTATTATAAACATAAGTATTTTTAATAACTCATTAGTTGTAATAAAATGGTTAAAAGTATTATTATTATTATTATTATCATTATTATATGTAACCATTATGATTATTATGAATACAAAAATAAAAGATTTTCTTTTAGTGATATGATTAAAATTACAAATATAAGAATTGTGATATTATTATTAAAATGATCTTCATATAAAAAGATATTTAATATATATAACTTAACTATATTAGTATTTTTATATATAAAATGGAGTTATTTAGTTAAATAATAAAATATATAAGTATTGATATAAAAATTTTAACAATAATGATAATATATATATATATATATATAAAAGCTTGTTTAATTACAATTATATGTATTAATAAATATACAAATGATATAGGTTCGTGAATCCGAGGCCAACTCAACATTTGTTCAATGATGTTATATGTATTTTTACTACAAAATACATTAGGTGAGTATATAGTCCCTTTTAAACTCTAAATATTTTTGGGCTGAGAATACATGCTCTGTTTTATAAATGATTTACGATATGGACACAAGTGATCAAAAATAAATTCTACGTTGAGTTGTACCATGGCATATTTCTTTATACTTGGTAGCTAATATTTACGTGAGGAGCGTAAACGCGAATCCTGTTGATAGATCTATCGGGCCTGACAACCCCAGCCGGGCTGGACGACCAGTTTTAAACGGTTGCACAGTACTTCGTTTCGTTACTACAATTGGTACGGTGTAGGGTTTATTTAAGAATATGCTGCTGTGATTTAAATGTTAAGTATGGTTACCAAGTGCTCAACGACTTTTCCATACACTTGCGAGTGTATTATGTATATATATATGAAATCTTGTGGTCCATAGTTATAACGCTGCTAGCAACAAAACCTATATCTCACCAACTTTATGTTGACATTTTAAAGCATGTTATTCTCAGGTACGAATTAAGTCTTCCGCTGTGCAATAGCTCATATTAAGGACCTTACTTGGAGTCGATCATCGCAATGGGACCAACTGTTGAAGAATTCGTCCGAGAGGATTAGTTCGGGTTCTCTCAAGATCACAACTCAAAGTATATATATTTTTGGAATCAACCTCAACCCTATATAGCTAACTCCCACATTACTGCATATAGAGTGTCTATGGTTGTTCCAAATAATATATACACATGGGTCGATATGATATGTCAAAACATTTGCATACGTGTCTATGGTATCCCAAGGTTACATAATATATTAGAATACATGTATAATACAATATAAGTTAGCTAGGATATGATTAATATAGATTTGTTACCAATTTTCACGTTGCTACAACAAGAAAAATTATCCAATCTTGTTTTACCCATAACTTCTTCATTTTAAATCCGTTTTGAGTGAATCAAATTGCTATGGTTTCATATTGAACTCTATTTTATGAATCTAAACAGAAAAAGTATAGGTTTATAGTCGGAAATATAAGTTACAAGTCATTTTTGTAAAGGTAGTCATTTCAGTCGAAAGAACGACGTCTAGATGACCGTTTTAGAAAACATACTTCCACTTTGAGTTTAACCATGATTTTTGGATATAGTTTCATGTTCATAATAAAAATCATTTTCCCAAAAGAACAACTTTTAAATTAAAGTTTATCATAGTTTTTAATTAACTAACCCAAAACAGCCCGCGGGGATGTCCGGTTTTACAGTGTTCTTCGTGTTTCCAGGTTTTAAATCCTTAAGTTAGCATATCATATAGATATAGAACATGTGTTTAGTTGATTTTAAAAGTCAAGTTAGAAGGATTAACTTTTGTTTGCGAACAAGTTTAGAATTAACTAAACTATGTTCTAGTGATTACAAGTTTAAACCTTCGAATAAGATAGCTTTATATGTATGAATCGAATGATGTTATGAACATCATTACTACCTCAAGTTTTCTGGATAAAGCTACTGGAAATGAAAAAAATGGATCTAGCTTCAAAGGATCCTTGGATGGCTTGAAAGTTCTTGAAGCAGAATCATGACACGAAAACAAGTTCAAGTAAGATTTCCACTCGAAATAAGATTGTTATAGTTATAGAAATTGAATCAAAGTTTGAATATGAGTATTACCTTGTATTAGAAAGATATCTTACTGTAAATAAGAAAGATTTCTTGAGGTTGGATGATCACTCTACAAGATTGGAAGTAAGCTAGCAAACTTGGAAGTATTCTTGATTTTATGAAACTAGAACTTGTAGAATTTATGAAGAACACTTAGAACTTGAAGATAGAACTTGAGTGAGATCAATTAGATGAAGAAAATTAAAGAATAAAAGTGTTTGTAGGTGTTTTTGGTCGTTGGTGTATGGATTAGATATAAAGGATATGTAATTTTGTTTTCATGTAAATAAGTCATGAATGATTACTCATATTTTTGTAATTTTGTGAGATATTTCATGCTAGTTGCCAAATGATGATTCCCACATGTGTTAGGTGACTCACATAGGCTGCTAAGAGCTGATCATTGGAGTGTATATACCAATAGTACATACATCTAAAAGCTGTGTATTGTACGAGTACGAATACGGGTGCTTACGAGTAGAATTGTTGATGAAACTGAATGAGGATGTAATTGTAAGCATTTTTGTTAAGTAGAAGTATTTTGATAAGTGTCTTGAAGTCTTTCAAAAGTGTATGAATACATATTAAAACACTACATGTATATACATTTTAACTGAGTCGTTAAGTCATCGTATAAGTCGTTACATGTAAGTGTTGTTTTGAAACCTTTAGGTTAACGATCTTGTTAAATGCTGTTAACCCAATATTTATAATATCAAATGAGATTTTAAATTATTATATTATCATGATACTATGATGTACAAATATCTCTTAATATGATATATATATACATTAAATGTCGTTACAACGATAATCGTTACATATATGTCTCGTTTCAAAATCATTAAGTTAGTAGTCTTGTTTTTACAAATGAAGTTCATTGTTAATATACTTAATGATATGTTTACTTATCATAATATAATGTTAACTATATATATAACCATATATATGTCATCATATAGTTTTTACAAGTTTTAACGTTCGTGAATCACCGGTCAACTTGGGTGGTCAATTGTCTATATGAAATCTATTTCAATTAATCAAGTCTTAATAAGTTTGATTGCTTAACATGTTGGAAACACTTAATCATGTAAATAACAATTTCATTTAATATATATATAAACATGGAAAAGTTCGGGTCACTACATCCATGACCCAGTGTATACACGTCTCAGGCTAGACCACAACTCAAAGTATATATATTTTTGGAATCAACCTCAACACTGTATAGCTAACTCAAACATTACTGCATATAGAGTGTCTATGGTTGTTCCAAATAATATATATACATGGGTCGATATGATATGTCAAAACATTTGCATACGTGTCTATGGTATCCTAAGATTACATAATATATTAGAATACATGTATAATACAATATGAGTTAGCTAGGATATGATTAATATAGATTTGTTACCAATTTTCACGTACCTACAACAAGCAAAATTATCCAATCTTGTTTTACCCATAACTTCTTCGTTTTATATCCGTTTTGAATGATTCAAGTTGCTATGGTTTCATATTGAACTTAAGTTTATGAATCTAAATAGAAAAATTATAAGTTTATAGTCAGAAATACAGATTAAAAGTCATTTTTGTAAAGGTAGTCATTTCAGTCGAAAAAACGACGTCTAGATGACCATTTTGGAAAACATACTTCCACTTTGAGTTTAACCATGATTTTTGGATATAGTTTCATGTTCATAAGAAAAATCATTTTCCCAGAAGAACAACTTTTAAATCAAAGTTTATCATAATTTTTAAATTAACTAACCCAAAACAGCTCGCGGTGTTACTACGACGGCGTATATCCGATTTTACGGTGTTTTTCGTGTTTTCAGGTTTTAAATCATTAAGTTAGCATATCATATAGATATAGAACATGTGTTTAGTTGATTTTGAAAGTTAAGTTTGAAGGATTAACTTTTGTTTGCGAACAAGTTTAGAATTAACTAACTATGTTCTAGTGATTACAAGTTTAAACCTTCAAATAAGGTAGTTTTATATATATGAATCGAATGATGTTATGAACATCATTACTACCTCAGGTTTTGTGGATAAACCTACTGGAAATGAGAAAAATAGATCTAGCTTCAAAGGATCCTTGGATGGCTTGAAAGTTCTTGAAGTAGAATCATGACACGAAAACAAGTTCAAGTAAGATTTTCACTCGAAATAAGATTGTTAAAGTTATAGAAATTGAATCGAAGTTTGAATATGAGTATTACCTTGTATTAGAAAGATATCTTACTATAAATAAGAAAGATTTCTTGAGGTTGGATGATCACTCAAAGTGGATTTGCAAGATAGGAAGTAAGCTAGCAAACTTAGAAGTGTTGTTGGTGTGTTCTTGAGTAGTTGTTTTATAACTTGGTTTATGTATGGATTTATGAACTAGATTGAGCTAGATTTTGATGAAGATGATGAAGAAAACTTATAATAATGGAAGAACACTTGAGAGAGAATAGTTTGATGCATGTAAGTTGCAAAATGAAAGTGTTTGTGTACACCCATCTTTACGTGAATTATGATCCATCATATAGGCTCCATTAGTTTCTTATTTTGTGAGATATTTCATGCTAGATGTTAAATGATGGTTCCCACATGGTTATATGACTCACATGGGCTGCTAATAGCTGATCATTGGAGTGTATATACCAATAGTAAATACATTTAGAAACTGTGTATTGTATGAGTACAAATACGAGTGCATACGAGTAGAATTGTTGATGAAAATGAATGAGGATGTAATTGTAAACATTTTTGTTAAGTAGAAGTATTTTGATAAGTGTCTTGAAGTCTTTCAAAAGCGTATGAATACATATTAAAACACTACATGTATATACATTTTAACTGAGTCATTAAGTCATCGTTAGTTGTTACATGTAAGTGTTGTTTTGAAACCTTTAGGTTAACGATCTTGTTAAATATTGTTAACCCATTGTTTATTATATCTAAAGAGATGTTAAATTATTACATTATCATGATATTATGATATATTAGTATATCTTAGTATGATATATATACAGTTAAATATTGTTACAACGATAATCGTTACATATATGTCTCGTTTCGAAATCATTAAGTTAGTAGTCTTGTTTTTACATATGTAGTTCATTGTTAATACACTTAATGACATGTTTACTTATCATTTATCATGATTAAACATAGTGTAACAATATCTTAATATGATTCATATGTATTTAGTATGACGTTGTTATAACGATAATCGTTATATATATCGTTTTCGAGTTTCTTAATTCAATAGTCTCATTTTTATGTATATAACTCATTGTTAAAATACCTAATGAGATACTTACTTATCATAATATCATGTTAACTATATATGTAACCATATATATGTCATCATATAGTTTTTACAAGTTTTAACGTTCGTGAATCACCGGTCAACTTGGGTAGTCAATTGTCTATATAAAACCTATTTCAATTAATCAAGTCTTAACAAGTTTGATTGCTTAACATGTTGGAAACACTTAATCATGTAAATATCAATTTCATTTAATATATATAAACATGGAAAATTTTGGGTCACTACAGTACCTACCCGTTAAATAAATTTCGTCCTGAAATTTTAAGCAGTTGGAGGTGTTGACGTATCTTCTGGAAATAAGTGTGGGTATTTCTTCTTCATCTGATCTTCTCATTCCCAGGTGAACTCAGGTCCTCTACGAGCATTCCATCGAACCTTAACAATTGGTATCTTATTTTGCTTAAGTCTTTTAACCTCACGATCCATTGGTTCTTCGAAGAATTGAAGTTTTTCGTTGATTTGGATTTCGTCTAACGGAATAGTGAGATCTTCTTTAGCAAAACATTTCATCAATTTGGGGATGTGGAAAGTGTTATGTACAGCCGCGAGTTATTGAGGTAACTCAAGTCGGTAAGCTACTGGTCCGACACGATCAATAATCTTGAATGGTCCAATATACCTTGGATTTAATTTCTCTCGTTTACCAAATCGAACAACGCCTTTCCAAGGTGCAACTTTAAGCATGACCATCTCTCCAATTTCAAATTCTACATCTTTTCTTTTAATGTCAGCGTAGCTCTTTTATCGGCTTTGGGCAGTTTTCAACCGTTGTTGAATTTGGATGATCTTCTCGGTAGTTTCTTGTATTATCTCCGGACCCGTAATATGTCTATCCCCCACTTCACTCCAACAAATCGGAGACCTGCACTTTCTACCATAAAGTGCTTCAAACGGCGCCATCTCAATGCTTGAATGGTAGCTATTGTTGTAGGAAAATTCTGCTAACGGTAGTTGTCGATCCCAACTGTTTCCGAAATCAATAACACATGCTCGTAGCATGTGTTCAAGCGTTTGTATCGTCCTTTACCTCTGCCCAGAAGTTTGTGGATGATAGGCAGTACTCATGTCTAGACGAGTTCCTAATACTTGTTGTAATGTCTACCAGAATCTTGAAATAAATCTGCCATCCCTATCAGAGATAATAGAGATTAGTATTCCATGTCTGGAGACGACTTCCTTCAAATACAGTCGTGCTAACTGTAGTGACCCAAACTTTTCCATGTTTATATATATTAATTGAGATTGATATTTACATGATTAAATGTTTCCAACATGTTAAGCAATCAAACTTGTTAAGACTTGATTAATTGAAATATGTTTCATATAGACAATTGACCACCCAAGTTGACCGGTGATTCACGAACGTTAAAACTTGTAAAAACTATACGATGACATATATATGGTTATATATATAGTTAACATATTTTTATTATAAGTATGTATCTCATTAGGTATTTTAACAATGAGTTATATACATAAAAATGAGACTACTAATTTAAGAAACTCGAAAACGATATATATAACGATTATCGTTATAACAACGTCTTACTAGGTACATATGAATCATATTAAGATATTGATACACTTGGTTAATTATGTTAAATGATAAGTAAATATATTATTAAGTGTATTAACAATGAAATACATATGTAAAAATAAGACTACTAACTTAATGATTTCGAAACGAGACATATATGTAACGATTATCATTGTAACGACATTTAACTGTATATACATCATACTGAGATATATTATATATCATAATATCATGATAATATAACAATTTAATATCTCATTTGTTATAATAAACAATGGGTTAACAACATTCAACAAGATCGTTAACCTAAAGGTTTCAAAACAACATTTACATGTAACGACTAACGATGACTTAACGACTCAGTTAAAATGTATATACATGTAGTGTTTTAATATGTATTCATACACTTTTGAAAGACTTCAAGACACTTATCAAAATACTTCTACTTAACAAAAATGCTTACAATTACATCCTCGTTCAGTTTCATCAACAATTCTACTCGTATGCACCCGTATTCGTACTCGTACAATACACAGCTTTTAGATGTATGTACTATTGGTATATACACTCCAATGATCAGCTATTAGCAGCCCATGTGAGTCACCTAACACATGTGGGAACCATCATTTGGCAACTAGCATGAAATATCTCATAAAATTACAAAAATATGAGTAATCATTCATGACTTATTTACATGAAAACAAAATTACATATCCTTTATATCTAATCCATAAACCAACGACCAAAAACACCTACAAACACTTTCATTCTTCAATTTTCTTCATCTAATTGATCTCTCTCAAGTTCTATCTTCAAGTTCTAAGTGTTCTTCATAAATTCCAAAAGTTCTAGTTTCATAAAATCAAGAATACTTTCAAGTTTGCTAGCTCACTTCCAATCTTGTAAGGTGATCATCCAACCTCAAGAAATCTTTGTTTCTTACAGTAGGTTATCATTCTAATACAAGGTAATAATCATATTCAAACTTTGGTTCAAATTCTATAACTATAACAATCTTATTTCAAGTGATGATCTTACTTGAACTTGTTTTCGTGTCATGATTCTGCTTCAAGAACTTCGAGCCATCCAAGGATCCATTGAAGCTAGATCCACTTTTCTCTTTTCCAGTAGGTTTATCCAAGGAACTTAAGGTATTAATGATGTTCATAACATCATTCGATTCATACATATAAAGCTATCTTATTCGAAGGTTTAAACTTGTAATCACTAGAACATAGTTTAGTTAATTCTAAACTTGTTCGCAAATAAAAGTTAATCCTTCTAACTTGACTTTTAAAATCAACTAAACACATGTTCTATATCTATATGATATGCTAACTTAATGATTTAAAACCTGGAAACACGAAAAACACCGTAAAACCGGATTTACGCCGTCGTAGTAACACCGCGGGCTGTTTTGGGTTAGTTAATTAAAAACTATGATAACTTTGATTTAAAAGTTGTTATTCTGGGAAAATGATTTTTATTATGAACATGAAACTATATCCAAAAATTATGGTTAAACTCAAAGTGGAAGTATGTTTTCTAAAATGGTCATCTAGACGTCGTTCTTTCGACTGAAATGACTACCTTTACAAAAACGACTTGTAACTTATTTTTCCGACTATAAACCTATACTTTTCTGTTTAGATTCATAAAATAGAGTTCAATATGAAACCATAGCAATTTGATTCACTCAAAACGGATTTAAAATGAAGAAGTTATGGGTAAAACAAGATTGGATAATTTTTCTCATTTTAGCTACGTGAAAATTGGTAACAAATCTATTCCAACCATAACTTAATCAACTTGTATTGTATATTATGTAATCTTGAGATACCATAGACATGTATACAATGTTTCGACCTATCATGTCGACACATCTATATATATTTCGGAACAACCATAGACACTCTATATGTGAATGTTGGAGTTAGCTATACAGGGTTGAGGTTGATTCCAAAATATATATAGTTTGAGTTGTGATCAATACTGAGATACGTATACACTGGGTCGTGGATTGATTCAAGATAATATTTATCGATTTATTTCTGTACATCTAACTGTGGACAACTAGTTGTAGGTTACTAACGAGGACAGCTGACTTAATAAACTTAAAACATCAAAATATATTAAAAGTGTTGTAAATATATTTTGAACATACTTTGATATATATGTATATATTGTTATAGGTTCGTGAATCAACCAGTGGCCAAGTCTTACTTCCCGACGAAGTAAAAATCTGTGAAAGTGAGTTATAGTCCCACTTTTAAAATCTAATATTTTTGGGATGAGAATACATGCAGGTTTTATAAATGATTTACAAAATAGACACAAGTACGTGAAACTACATTCTATGGTTGAATTATCGAAATCGAATATGCCCCTTTTTATTAAGTCTGGTAATCTATGAATTAGGGAACAGACACCCTAATTGACGCGAATCCTAAAGATAGATCTATTGGGCCTAACAAACCCCATCCAAAGTACTGGATGCTTTAGTACTTCGAAATTTATATCATATCCGAAGGGTGTCCCGGAATGATGGGGATATTCTTATATATGCATCTTGTTAATGTCGGTTACCAGGTGTTCACCATATGAATGATTTTTATCTCTATGTATGGGATGTGTATTGAAATATGAAATCTTGTGGTCTATTATTATGATTTGATATATATAGGTTAAACCTATAACTCACCAACATTTTTGTTGACGTTTTAAGCATGTTTATTCTCAGGTGATTATTAAGAGCTTCCGCTGTCGCATACTTAAATAAGGACGAGATTTGGAGTCCATGCTTGTATGATATTGTGTAAAAACTGCATTCAAGAAACTTATTTTGTTGTAACATATTTGTATTGTAAACCATTATGTAATGGTCGTGTGTAAACAGGATATTTTAGATTATCATTATTTGATAATCTACGTAAAGCTTTTTAAAACCTTTATCTATGAAATAAAGGTTATGGTTTGTTTTAAAAATGAATGCAGTCTTTGAAAAACGTCTCATATAGAGGTCAAAACCTCGCAACGAAATCAATTAATATGGAACGTTTTTAGTCAATAAGAACGGGACATTTCAGTTGGTATCCGAGCGTTGGTCTTAGAGAACCAGAATTTTGCATTAGTGTGTCTTATCGAGTTTGTTAGGATGCATTAGTGAGTCTGGACTTCGACCGTGTTTACTTGAAAAATGATTGCTTAACAAATTTTGTTGGAAACTATATATTTTTAACATGTGAATATTATGTGATATATTAATCTCTTAACGCGTTTGATATTATGTGATAGATGTCTACCTCTAGAACAAGTCCCATTGACTCACCTAATAATAATGAAGAGTCAAATGTAAATTGGAATGATTTGTGGACTGATTCACAAGTTCCCGAAGAGGAACCGGAAGAAGAGTCGGAACCGGAAGAAGAATCGGAACCGGAAGAAGAATCGGAACCGGATGAAGAAATAGAACCGGTGGGGGAAATAATAAAACGGTTAAGTA
Source organism: Rutidosis leptorrhynchoides (assembly GCF_046630445.1). NCBI lineage: Eukaryota > Viridiplantae > Streptophyta > Magnoliopsida > Asterales > Asteraceae > Rutidosis > Rutidosis leptorrhynchoides. The sequence continues at coordinate 670,164,571 of NC_092333.1, read as the reverse complement.
AAAGAAAATCCTCAACCAACCGACCAAGGTTAATTATGGTCAATGGTGTTTCCGCCAAGGAAGCAAAATATTGGGAGGATTACCAATTCTCCGATGAATCGGATTCCGACGAGAATTCCGATGATGTTATAGAAATTACCCCAACTGAATTTAAAAAGGCAAAAGAAAATAATAAGGGAAAGGGCATAAAAATAGAGAAATCTAATTCCAACCCCGATGAACTTTATATGTATCGTCAACCCCCGAAGTCCTTAAGTTTTAACAATGACCCGGGAACCTCTAAACCACCGGGTTTTTCTAAACCAATGTGGAAAATTACGGCTCGTATTAGGGGAACATCATATATCCCTAGAAACTTGGCAAAACGAACCAAAACCGAAGAAGAAGAAACGAGCGAGTCGGAATAAGATAGTTGTATTCGTGTGGTGTAATATATGTAATATAGTGTTCTTATGCTTTATGATATATGTAAAAATTGCTTGTATTAATAAGTATTTTTTTATGAATCTAACTCTTGTCTATTTTATAGTATAAAAACGCAAAATGGATAGACAACCCAATATTTTAAGAGACCTACCCGGAGACATGATTGATGAAATCTTGTCTAGAGTCGGTCAGAATTCCTCGGCACAACTATTTAAGGCGAGATCAGTTTGTAAGACATTCGAAGAACGTTCCAAGAATGTCTTGGTTTATAAGAGACTTTCGTTTGAAAGATGGGGGATATCACATTGGGAAACCCATAAGTTACGATGTGTTTACTTTGACGCATATATTGCGGGGAACCCAAATGCTATTTTACGCAACGGGTTAAGAAATTATTTTGACTCAATGTATCCGAATATAGGACTTCATGATTTAGAAAAAGCGGCTAACATGAAACATAAAGAAGCATGCTATGCTTACGGATTAGTAATGTTCGCTTCTCACCAAAGTGAGAAAAAGAACATCGGGCTACAGCTATTAAACAAAACGTTCCCACAAGTGACGGAGTCGGTAATTGGGGTAAGAAATGAGGTTTTTAGATTGTTACGGGACTGTTGGACATTACGTAACCCTCGTCCCTTTGATGACGTTACAACACGCTGTCTTATCAACGGCCATAACGGTTATGTTGCACAAGACCAAGGATGGGAAGTAGTCCTAGTAAAACCAGAATGCATGACTTGTTTCTGGACGTATGAATTACGTGTCTTTATTGCCTTTGCTGAACGACTTGTGTACTAGCTAGAATTATCTTCACAACTATCTTGTATCAAAGTTATTGTGTGCTATATTTCATGCTTTATGTAAAATAAGCGGTATTGTAAGTTTGTAAAATATTGTATAAAAGTTTGAACGCGAAATATTATTATAATCAGTTTTTCATATAGAATTGTAGTAGTTGAATTGTATATTAGCTACTAAGTATGAACTTAACGGGTAGGTACTACCCGAATTTAAACTTATAAAACGCTAATATGAAGAAAAAGCTTTTATAAATGAGTTCATATTATGCTACGAAATACTATTAACTACTCTTAATATTCTGTATGATTAACTTGTTCCATTTGACTATTTTGAAGGAAATGGCACCGACTACTCGACACACCGTGAATATGAATGAAGAGGAATTCCGTACTTTTCTAGCTTCAAACATAGCCGCAGTACAGGCTGCGCTACATACCAACAATAACCTTGGATCTGGCAGTACAGGAAATCGTGTAGGATGCACCTACAAAGAATTCACTGCCTGCAAACCTTTGGAATTTGATGGAACCGAAGGACAGATCGGATTGAAACGGTGGACCGAGAAGGTCGAATCGGTGTTTGCCATAAGTAAGTGTACTGAAGAGGACAAAGTGAAGTACGCTACGCATACCTTCACAGGTTCTGCGTTAACATGGTGGAATACCTATCTAGAGCAAGTGGGACAAGACGATGCGTACGCACTACCGTGGTCAGCATTCAAGCACTTGATGAACGAGAAGTACCGTCCCAGAACTGAGGTCAATAAGCTCAAGACAGAACTTAGAGGGTTACGAACCCAAGGATTTGATATTACCACGTACGAAAGACGATTCACAGAATTGTGCCTATTGTGTCCGGGAGCATTCGAAGATGAGGAAGAGAAGATCGACGCATTTGTGAAAGGATTACCGGAAAGAATCCAAGAAGATATAAGTTCACACGAGCCCGCCTCTATACAACAGGCATGTAGAATGGCTCACAAGCTAGTGAACCAGATTGAAGAAAGAATTAAAGAACAGACTGCTGAAGAGGCCAATGTGAAGCAAGTCAAAAGAAAGTGGGAGGAAAACGGTGATAAGAATCACCAATACAACAACAGCAGCAATTACAACAATAATCGCAACAATTATCCCAACAATCGCAACATCAATCGCAACTACAACAAACGGCCCAACAATAACAACAACAACAACAACAACAGCAACAGCAACTACAACAATCATCCCAACAACAATAATAACCGCAACAACAACAACAATCAGAAGCAGCTATGCCAAAGGTGTGAAAAGTATCACTCGGGGTTCTGCACCAAATTTTGCAACAAGTGTAAAAGAAATGGTCATAGCGCGGCGAAGTGTGAGGTCTACGGACCAGGGGTTAATAGAACGAAAGGAACAAATGGTGTCGGAACGAGTAATGGCGGAGCAAGTAGTGTCGGAGCAAGTTATGCCAATGTAGTTTGTTATAAATGTGGAAAACCGGGCCACATTATTAGAAATTGCCCGAACCAGGAGAACACGAATGGACAAGGCCGTGGAAGAGTTTTCAATATTAATGCGGCAGAGGCACAGGAAGACCCGGAGCTTGTTACGGGTACGTTTCTTATTGACAATAAATCTGCTTACGTTTTATTTGATTCGGGTGCGGATAGAAGCTATATGAGTAGAGATTTTTGTGCTAGATTAAGTTGTCCATTGACGCCTTTGGATAGTAAATTTTTACTCGAATTAGCAAATGGTAAATTAATTTTAGCAGATAATATATGTCGGAATCGAGAAATTAAACTGGTTAGCGAAACATTTAAGATTGATTTGATACCAGTAGAGTTAGGGAGTTTTGATGTGATAATCGGTATGGACTGGTTGAAAGAAGTGAAAGCGAAGATCGTTTGTTACAAAAATGCAATTCGCATTATACGAGAAAAAGGAAAACCCTTAATGGTGTACGGAGAAAAGGGCAACACGAAGCTACATCTTATTAGTAATTTGAAAGCACAAAAACTAATAAGAAAAGGTTGCTATGCTGTTCTAGCACACGTCGAGAAAGTACAAACTGAAGAAAAAGGGCATCAATGATGTTCCCGTCGCAAAAGAATTTCCTGATGTATTTCCGAAAGAATTACCGGGATTACCCCCACATCGATCCGTTGAATTTCAAATAGATCTTGTACCAGGAGCTGCACCAATAGCTCGTGCTCCTTACAGACTCGCACCCAGCGAGATGAAAGAACTACAAAGCCAATTACAAGAACTTTTAGAGCGTGGTTTCATTCGACCAAGCACATCACCGTGGGGAGCTCCTGTTTTGTTTGTCAAGAAGAAAGATGGTACATTTAGGTTGTGTATCGACTACCGAGAGTTGAACAAACTTACCATCAAGAACCGCTACCCACTACCGAGAATCGATGACTTATTTGATCAACTACAAGGCTCGTCTGTTTATTCAAAGATTGACTTACGTTCCGGGTATCATCAAATGCGGGTGAAAGAAGATGATATTCCAAAGACTGCTTTCAGAACACGTTACGGTCAGTACGAGTTTATGGTCATGCCGTTTGGTTTAACTAATGCACCAGCTGTGTTCATGGACCTTATGAACCGAGTGTGTGGACCATACCTTGACAAGTTTGTCATTGTTTTCATTGATGACATACTTATTTACTCAAAGAATGACCAAGAACACGGTGAACATTTGAGAAAGGTGTTAGAAGTATTGAGGAAGGAAGAATTGTACGCTAAGTTTTCAAAGTGTGCATTTTGGTTGGAAGAAGTTCAATTCCTCGGTCACATAGTGAACAAAGAAGGTATTAAGGTGGATCCGGCAAAGATAGAAACTGTTGAAAAGTGGGAAACCCCGAAAACTCCGAAACACATACGCCAGTTTTTAGGACTAGCTGGTTACTACAGAAGGTTCATCCAAGACTTTTCCAGAATAGCAAAACCCTTGACTGCATTAACGCATAAAGGGAAGAAATTTGAATGGAATGATGAACAAGAGAAAGCGTTTCAATTATTGAAGAAAAAGATAACTACGGCACCTATATTGTCATTGCCTGAAGGGAATGATGATTTTGTGATTTATTGTGATGCATCAAAGCAAGGTCTCGGTTGTGTATTAATGCAACGAATGAAGGTGATTGCTTATGCGTCTAGACAATTGAAGATTCACGAACAAAATTATACGACGCATGATTTAGAATTAGGCGCGGTTGTTTTTGCATTAAAGACTTAGAGGCACTACTTATATGGGGTCAAAAGTATTATATATACCGACCACAAAAGTCTTCAACACATATTTAATCAGAAACAACTGAATATGAGGCAGCGTAGGTGGATTGAATTATTGAATGATTACGACTTTGAGATTCGTTACCACCCGGGGAAGGCAAATGTGGTAGCCGATGCCTTGAGCAGGAAGGACAGAGAACCCATTCGAGTAAAATCTATGAATATAATGATTCATAATAACCTTACTACTCAAATAAAGGAGGCGCAACAAGGAGTTTTAAAAGAGGGAAATTTAAAGGATGAAATACCCAAAGGATCGGAGAAGCATCTTAATATTCGGGAAGACGGAACCCGGTATAGGGCTGAAAGGATTTGGGTACCAAAATTTGGAGATATGAGAGAAATGGTACTTAGAGAAGCTCATAAAACCAGATACTCAATACATCCTGGAACGGGGAAGATGTACAAGGATCTCAAGAAACATTTTTGGTGGCCGGGTATGAAAGCCGATGTTGCTAAATACGTAGGAGAATGTTTGACGTGTTCTAAGGTCAAAGCTGAGCATCAGAAACCATCAGGTCTACTTCAACAACCCGAAATCCCGGAATGGAAATGGGAAAACATTACCATGGATTTCATCACTAAATTGCCAAGGACTGCAAGTGGTTTTGATACTATTTGGGTAATAGTTGATCGTCTCACCAAATCAGCACACTTCCTGCCAATAAGAGAAGATGACAAGATGGAGAAGTTAGCACGACTGTATTTGAAGGAATTCGTCTCCAGACATGGAATACCAATCTCTATTATCTCTGATAGGGATGGCAGATTTATTTCAAGATTCTGGCAGACATTACAACAAGCATTAGGAACTCGTCTAGACATGAGTACTGCCTATCATCCACAAACTGATGGGCAGAGCGAAAAGACGATACAAACGCTTGAAGACATGCTACGAGCATGTGTTATTGATTTCGGAAACAGTTGGGATCGACATCTACCGTTAGCAGAATTTTCCTACAACAACAGCTACCATTCAAGCATTGAGATGGCGCCGTTTGAAGCACTTTATGGTAGAAAGTGCAGGTCTCCGATTTGTTGGAGTGAAGTGGGGGATAGACAGATTACGGGTCCGGAGATTATACAAGAAACTACCGAGAAGATCATCCAAATTCAACAACGGTTGAAAACCGCCCAAAGTCGACAAAAGAGCTACGCTGACATTAAAAGAAAAGATATAGAATTTGAAATTGGAGAGATGGTCATGCTTAAAGTTGCACCTTGGAAAGGCGTTGATCGATTTGGTAAACGAGGGAAATTAAATCCAAGGTATATTGGACCATTCAAGATTATTGATCGTGTCGGACCAGTAGCTTACAGACTTGAGTTACCTCAACAACTCGCGGCTGTACATAACACTTTCCACGTCTCGAATTTGAAGAAATGTTTTGCTAAAGAAGATCTCACTATTCCGTTAGATGAAATCCAAATCAACGAAAAACTTCAATTCATCGAAGAACCCGTCGAAATAATGGATCGTGAGGTTAAAAGACTTAAGCAAAACAAGATACCAATTGTTAAGGTTCGATGGAATGCTCGTAGAGGACCCGAGTTCACCTGGGAGCGTGAAGATCAGATGAAGAAGAAATACCCGCATCTATTTCCAGAAGATTCGTCAACACCTTCAACAGCTTAAAATTTCGGGACGAAATTTATTTAACGGGTAGGTACTGTAGTGACCCGAACTTTTCCATGTTTATATATATTAATTGAGATTGATATTTACATGATTAAATGTTTCCAACATGTTAAGCAATCAAACTTGTTAAGACTTGATTAATTGAAATATGTTTCATATAGACAATTGACCACCCAAGTTGACCGGTGATTCACGAACGTTAAAACTTGTAAAAACTATACGATGACATATATATGGTTATATATATAGTTAACATATTTTTATTATAAGTATGTATCTCATTAGGTATTTTAACAATGAGTTATATACATAAAAATGAGACTACTAATTTAAGAAACTCGAAAACGATATATATAACGATTATCGTTATAACAACGTCTTACTAGGTACATATGAATCATATTAAGATATTGATACACTTGGTTAATTATGTTAAATGATAAGTAAATATATTATTAAGTGTATTAACAATGAAATACATATGTAAAAATAAGACTACTAACTTAATGATTTCGAAACGAGACATATATGTAACGATTATCGTTGTAACTACATTTAACTGTATATACATCATACTGAGATATATTATATATCATAATATCATGATAATATAACAATTTAATATCTCATTTGTTATAATAAACAATGGGTTAACAACATTCAACAAGATCGTTAACCTAAAGGTTTCAAAACAACATTTACATGTAACGACTAACGATGACTTAACGACTCAGTTAAAATGTATATACATGTAGTGTTTTAATATGTATTCATACACTTTTGAAAGACTTCAAGACACTTATCAAAATACTTCTACTTAACAAAAATGCTTACAATTACATCCTCGTTCAGTTTCATCAACAATTCTACTCGTATGCACCCGTATTCGTACTCGTACAATACACAGCTTTTAGATGTATGTACTATTGGTATATACACTCCAATGATCAGCTCTTAGCAGCCCATGTGAGTCACCTAACACATGTGGGAACCATCATTTGGCAACTAGCATGAAATATCTCATAAAATTGCAAAAATATGAGTAATCATTCATGACTTATTTACATGAAAACAAAATTACATATCCTTTATATCTAATCCATACACCAACGACCAAAAACACCTACAAACACTTTCATTCTTCAATTTTCTTCATCTAATTGATCTCTCTCAAGTTCTATCTTCAAGTTCTAAGTGTTCTTCATAAATTCCAAAAGTTCTAGTTTCATAAAATCAAGAATACTTTCAAGTTTGCTAGCTCACTTCCAATCTTGTAAGGTGATCATCCAACCTCAAGAAATCTTTGTTTCTTACAGTAGGTTATCATTCTAATACAAGGTAATAATCATATTCAAACTTTGGTTCAAATTCTATAACTATAACAATCTTATTTCAAGTGATGATCTTACTTGAACTTGTTTTCGTGTCATGATTCTACTTCAAGAACTTCGAGCCATCCAAGGATCCATTGAAGCTAGATCCACTTTTCTCTTTTCCAGTAGGTTTATCCAAGGAACTTAAGGTAGTAATGATGTTCATAACATCATTCGATTCATACATATAAAGCTATCTTATTCGAAGGTTTAAACTTGTAATCACTAGAACATAGTTTAGTTAATTCTAAACTTGTTCGCAAATAAAAGTTAATCCTTCTAACTTGACTTTTAAAATCAACTAAACACATGTTCTATATCTATATGATATGCTAACTTAATGATTTAAAACCTGGAAACACGAAAAACACCGTAAAACCGGATTTACGCCGTCGTAGTAACACCGCGGGCTGTTTTGGGTTAGTTAATTAAAAACTATGATAACTTTGATTTAAAAGTTGTTATTCTGGGAAAATGATTTTTATTATGAACATGAAACTATATCCAAAAATTATGGTTAAACTCAAAGTGGAAGTATGTTTTCTAAAATGGTCATCTAGACGTCGTTCTTTCGACTGAAATGACTACCTTTACAAAAACGACTTGTAACTTATTTTTCCGACTATAAACCTATACTTTTCTGTTTAGATTCATAAAATAGAGTTCAATATGAAACCATAGCAATTTGATTCACTCAAAACGGATTTAAAATGAAGAAGTTATGGGTAAAACAAGATTGGATAATTTTTCTCATTTTAGCTACGTGAAAATTGGTAACAAATCTATTCCAACCATAACTTAATCAACTTGTATTGTATATTATGTAATCTTGAGATACCATAGACACGTATACAATGTTTCGACCTATCATGTCGACACATCTATATATATTTCGGAACAACCATAGACACTCTATATGTGAATGTTGGAGTTAGCTATACAGGGTTGAGGTTGATTCCAAAATATATATAGTTTGAGTTGTGATCAATACTGAGATACGTATACACTGGTTCGTGGATTGATTCAAGATAATATTTATCGATTTATTTCTGTACATCTAACTGTGGACAACTAGTTGTAGGTTACTAACGAGGACAGCTGACTTAATAAACTTAAAACATCAAAATATATTAAAAGTGTTGTAAATATATTTTGAACATACTTTGATATATATGTATATATTGTTATAGGTTCGTGAATCAACCAGTGGCCAAGTCTTACTTCCCGACGAAGTAAAAATCTGTGAAAGTGAGTTATAGTCCCACTTTTAAAATCTAATATTTTTGGGATGAGAATACATGCAGGTTTTATAAATGATTTACAAAATAGACACAAGTACGTGAAACTACATTCTATGGTTGAATTATCGAAATCGAATATGCCCCTTTTTATTAAGTCTGGTAATCTATGAATTAGGGAACAGACACCCTAATTGACGCGAATCCTAAAGATAGATCTATTGGGCCTAACAAACCCCATCCAAAGTACTGGATGCTTTAGTACTTCGAAATTTATATCATATCCGAAGGGTGTCCCGGAATGATGGGGATATTCTTATATATGCATCTTGTTAATGTCGGTTACCAGGTGTTCACCATATGAATGATTTTTATCTCTATGTATGGGATGTGTATTGAAATATGAAATCTTGTGGTCTATTATTATGATTTGATATATATAGGTTAAACCTATAACTCACCAACATTTTTGTTGACGTTTTAAGCATGTTTATTCTCAGGTGATTATTAAGAGCTTCCGCTGTCGCATACTTAAATAAGGACGAGATTTGGAGTCCATGCTTGTATGATATTGTGTAAAAACTGCATTCAAGAAACTTATTTTGTTGTAACATATTTGTATTGTAAACCATTATGTAATGGTCGTGTGTAAACAGGATATTTTAGATTATCATTATTTGATAATCTACGTAAAGCTTTTTAAAACCTTTATCTATGAAATAAAGGTTATGGTTTGTTTTAAAAATGAATGCAGTCTTTGAAAAACGTCTCATATAGAGGTCAAAACCTCGCAACGAAATCAATTAATATGGAACGTTTTTAGTCAATAAGAACGGGACATTTCACTAACTTCTCCATCTTGTCATCTTCTCTTATTGGCAGGAATTGTGCTGATTTGGTGAGACGATCAACTATTACCCAAATAGTATCAAAACCACTTGCAGTCCTTGGCAATTTAGTGATGAAATCCATGGTAATGTTTTCCCATTTCCATTCCAGGATTTTGGGTTGTTGAAGTAGACCTGATGGTTTCTGATGCTCCGCTTTGATCTTAGAACACGTCAAACATTCTCCTACGTATTTAGCAACATCGGATTTCATACCCGGCCACCAAAAATGTTTCTTGAGATCCTTGTACATCTTCCCCGTTCCAGGATGTATTGAGTATCTGGTTTTATGAGCTTCTCTAAGTACCATTTCTCTCATATCTCCAAATTTTGGTACCCAAATCCTTTCAGCCCTATACCGGGTTCCGTCTTCCCGAATATTAAGATGCTTCTCCGATCCTTTGGGTATTTCATCCTTTAAATTTACCTCTTTTAAAACTCCTTGTTGCGCCTCCTTTATTTGAGTAGTAAGGTTAGTGCGAATCATTATATCCACCTGCACTGCCTCATGTTCAGTTGTTTCTGATTAAATATGTGTTGAAGACTTTTGTGGTCGGTATATATAATACTTTTGACCCCCTATAAGTAGTGCCTCCAAGTCTTTAATGCAAAGACAACCGAGCCTAATTCCAAATCATGCGTCGTATAATTCTGCTCGTGAATCTTCAATTGTCTAGATGCATAAGCAATTACCTTCGTTCGTTGCATTAATACACAACCAAGACCTTGCTTTGAGGCGTCACAATATATTACAAAATCATCATTCCCTTCAGGTAATGACAATATAGGTGCCGTAGTTAACTTTTTCTTTAACAATTGAAACGCTTTCTCGTGTTCATCCTTCCATTCAAATTTCCTCCCTTTATGCGTTAAGGTAGTCAAGGATTTTGCTATTCTGGAAAAGTCTTGGATGAACCTTCTGTAGTAACCAGCTAGTCCTAAAAATTGGCGTATATGCTTCAGAGTTTTCGGGGTTTCCCACTTTTCAACGGTTTCAATCTTTGCTGGATCTACCTGAATACCTTCTTTGTTCACTATGTGACCGAGGAATTGAACTTCTTTCAACCAAAATGCACACTTTGAAAACTTAGCGTACAGTTTTTCTTTCCTTAACAACTCTAGAACTTTTCTCAAATGTTCTTCGTGCTCTTAGTCATTCTTTGAGTAAATAAGTATGTCATCGATGAAAACAATGACAAACTTGTCAAGGTATGGTCCACACACTCGGTTCATGAGGTCCATGAACACAGCTGGTGCGTTAGTCAACCCAAACGGCATAACCATAAACTTGTAATGACCGTAACGCGTCCTAAAAGCAGTCTGTGGAATATCATCCTCCTTCACCCGCATTTGATGATACCCAGAATGTAAATCAATCTTCGAATAAACCGACGAGCCTTGTACTTGATGAAATAAGTCGTCGATTCTCGGTAGTGGGTAGCGGTTCTTGATGGTAAGTTTGTTCAACTCTCAGTAGTCGATACACAACCTAAATGTACCATCCTTCTTCTTGACAAACAAAACAGGAGCTCCCCATGGTGATGTGCTTGGTCGAACGAAACCACGCTCTAAAAGTTCTTGTAATTGGCTTTGGAGTTCCTTCATTTCGCTGGGTGCGAGTCTGTATGGAGCATGAGCTATTGGTGCAGCTCCTGGTACAAGATCTATTTGAAATTGAACGGATCGGTGTGGAGGTAGTCCCGGTAATTCTTTCGGAAATACATCGGAAAATTCTTTTGCTACGGGAACATCATTGATGTTCTTTTCTTCGGTTTGTACTTTCTCAACATGTTCTAAAACAGCATTGCAACCTTTTCTTATTAGCTTTTGCGCCTTCAAATTACTAATAAGATTTATCTTCGCGTTGCTCTTTTCTCCGTACACCATTAAGGGTTTTCCTTTTTCCCGTACAATGCAAATTGTATTTTTGTACCATACGATCTCTGCTCTCTCCTTTTTCAACCAGTCCATGCCAATTATCACATCAAAACTTCCTAACTCTAGTGGTATCAAATCAATCTTAAATGTTTCACTAACCAGCTTAATTTCTCGATTCCGACATATATTATCCGCTGTAATTAATTTACTGTTTGCTAATTCGAGTAAAAATTTATTATCCAAAGGCGTCAGTGGACAACTTAATTTAGCCCAAAAATCTCTACTCATATAGCTTCTATCCGCACCCGAATCAAATAAAACATAAGCAGATGTATTGTCAATAAGAAACGTACCCGTAACAAGCTTCGGGTCTTCCTGCGCTTCTGCCGCATTAATATTGAAAACTCTTCCACGGCCTTGCCCATTAGTATTGCCTTGGTTTGGGAAATTTCTAATAATGTGGCCCGGTTTTCCACATTTATAACAAACTACGTCGGCATTATTTGTTTCTTTATTTTTGTTGTTCTTTGGTCCGTAAACCTCACATTTTTCCGTGCCATGATCACTTGTCTTACACTTGGTGCAACATGTTGTGCAAAACGCATTCGAATGGTACTCTGCACACCTGAAGCATGGTTGTTTCTGTTGTTTGTTGTTATTGAGGTTGTTGTTGGGATTGTTATTGTTGTTGAAACGGTTGTTGTAGTTGTTGCTGTTGTTGGGACGTTTGTTGTAGTTATTGTTAGGATTGCGGTTATTGTTGCGATTGTTGTTGCGGTTGTGGTTGTAATTGTTATTGTTGTTGTACTGGTGACTCTTGTCACCGTTTTCCTCCCACTTCCTCTTGAGTTGTTTCGTGTTGGCTTCTTCGGCTGCCTGCTCTTTAATTCTCCCCTCAATCTGATTTATGAGTTTATGAGCCATTCGACTTGCCTTCTGTATGGAAGCGGGCTCGTGTGAACTCACATCTTCTTGAATCCTTACTGGTAACCCTTTTACAAACGCGTCAATCTTCTCTTCTTCTTCTTCTTCGAACGCTCCCGGACACAATAGGCACAACTCTGTGAATCGTCGTTCATATGTAGTAATGTCGAACCCTTGTGTTCGTAACTCTCTAAGTTCTACCTTGAGCTTATTGACTTCGTTTCTAGGACGGTACTGCTCGTTCATCAATTGCTTGAATGCCGACCACGGTAGTGCGTAAGCAGCATTTTGTCCTACCTGTTCAAGATAGGTGTTCCACCACGTTAATGCAATACATGTGAAGGTATGCGTAGCGTACTTAAATTTGTCCTCTTCAGTACACTTACTTATGGCAAACACCGATTCGACCTTCTCGGTCCATCGTTTCAATCCAATTGGTTCCATCAAATTCCAAAGGTTTGCAGGCAGTGAATTCTTTGTAGGAGCATCCTACATGATTTCTTGTGAAATTAATTCCACTGCTAGATCCAGAGTTATTGTTATTTTGCATCGCAGCCTGTACTGCGGCTATGTTTGCTGCAAGGAAAACACGGAAGTCTTCCTCGCTCATGTTCAAATTCTGACGAGTCGTCGGTGCCATTTCCTTCAAAAATAGCCCAAAAGAATTAAGATAATCATATAGAATTTTAAGAGTAGTCAATAGTATTTCGTAGCATAGTATGAACTCATTTATAAAAGCTTTTTCTTCATATTAGCGTTTTATAGTTTTAATTCGGGTAGTACCTACCCGTTAAGTTCATACTTAGTAGCTAATATACAATTCAACTACTACAATTCTATATAAAAAACTGATTATAATAAAATTTCGCGTTCAAATTTTATACAATATCTTACAAACTTACAATACCGCTATTATACATATAGGATGAAATATAGCACATAATAACTTTGCTACTCGGCATCTATAAAGGCAATTCTAGTTAATACGCAAGTTGTTCAGTAAAAGATATAATGACACGTAATTCATAATTCCATAAACAAGTCATGCATTCTGGTTTTACTAAGACGGCTTCCCATCCTTGGTCTTGTGGAAAGTAACCGTTAAGACCATTGGCTAGGCAGCATGTTGTAATGTCGTCAAAAGGACGAGGGTTTCGTAATGTCCAACAGCCCCGTAATAATCTAAAAACTTTGTTTCTCACCCCAACTACTGAATCCGTCACTTGTGGGAAGGTTTTATTTAAAAGTTGTAATCCGATGTTCTTTTTCTCACTTTGGTAAGAAGCGAACATCACTAAACCGTAAGTATAACATGCTTCTTTATGTTGCTTGTTAGAAGCTCTTTCTAACTTACGAAATCCTATGTTGGGATATGTTGAGTCAAAATAGGTTTTTAAACCGTAGCGTAAAATTGTATTTGGGTTCCCCGCATTTAACACTTTAAAGAAAACACGGCATAACTTACGATCTCCCCAATTGAAAGGACCCGTTCATATACATTATAAACGATTCACAATAGTTGATTACATCGCGAGGTATTTGACCTCTATATGATACATTTTATAAACATTACATTCGTTTTTAAAAGACAAACTTTCTTTACAATGAAAGTTGACGGCATGCACACCATTTCATAATACATCCAACTATAATTGACATAATAATAATCTTGATGAACTCAATGACTCGAATGCAACGTCTTTTAAAATATGTCATGAATGACTCCAAGTAATATCCTTAAAATGAGCTAATGCACAGCGGAAGATTTCTTTAATACCTGAGAATAAACATACTTTAAAGTGTCAACCAAAAGGTTGGTGAGTTCATAGGTTTATCATAACAATCATTTCAATATATTAATAGACCACAAGATTTCCGTTTATAAATATATGTACACTCGCAAGTGTATAAAAGTATTCTATAAGTTGTAGGCACCCGGTAACAAGCCTTAACGTTCATGTTTTACCCTCTGAAGTACACCAGATCAGGTGTGTTTAAAATAACCTCAAAGTACTAAAGCATCCCATAGTCAGGATGGGGTTTGTCAGGCCCAATAGATCTATCTTTAGGATTCGCGCCTACCGTACATAGACAAGTAGTTTAATGTTACCAAGCTAAGGGTATATTTCTGGTTTAAACCCACATAGAATTAGTTTTAGTACTTGTGCCTATTTCGTAAAACATTTATAAAAACAGCGCATGTATTCTCAGTCCCAAAAATATATATAAAAGGGAGCAAATGAAACTCACAATACTGTATTTTGTAGTAAAAATACATATGACGTCATTGAACAAGTGCAATGTTGGCCTTGGATTCACGAACGTATCAATATTGAGATTCAATATTGCAGAAAAAGTACGTAGACGCAACGGAGATGATAAACACTAGTTTGACTCACGAGCAATACTCCAGAACCATACCCATAACCTCCATAGCTTTAACCCATAATTTCCTTAGCTCTATCCCGCTCGAAAAACAATTTCAAAATCACTCGGACAGCACTCCGTCGTAATATTTTATGTATACTGATAATTTCTTGAAATAATACGGAGTAAATATATATATGTAAATCGATTGAGAGAGTTTAGAGAAAATATTTTCAAGTTTCTATCAAATAATGAAACCTATTGAATTCTATTTATAATAGATTTTTGAATTATTAAAGTGAATTATTAAAGTATGAATTATTAAAGTGAATTATTAAAGTATGAATTATTAAAGTGAATTATTAAAGTATGAATTATTAAAGTGAATTATTAAAGTATGAATTATTAAAGTGAATTATTAAAGTATGAATTATTAAAGTGAATTATTAAAGTATGAATTATTAAAGTGAATTATTAAAGTATGAATTATTAAAGTTAAGGTAAAGTAAAAATAAAGTAAAGGTAAAGTTAAAGTATAGTAAAAGTATAAAAACTATGTATGTATAATACGCGTATAAATATATATAATATTAATTTAAATCGTTATATATATTTAATGAAATAAAATATAAATATCGTTATATTTATTATACTGGTTAAGTAATGAGTTGTCAAAAGTGATTCTAGATATTTATAAAAGTTATATACGTTTTAATAATAAAGTTCTTTTTAAACTGAAAATGTTTTTGTACGTTTGAAAATAGATTAATAGAATATTATGGAAACCAATTCTCCACTAGCTTTTGTCTAACTTTCGTAAATGACACTTTTTATTTTTATTTATAAATAGCTTTACAAATTATTTTGAATATCGTTAAGATGAATAGATTTTCTCAAATCATAGTGGACCTCTCAACAGAGACTTGTAATCATAATTCAATGTTTCTGATAATTCAATCATTTAATATATTTTTTTAATTTCGTCGATAATCATATTGAAACAAATACGTTCATATAAAGCATTATATGTTTAAATACTTTGTTGACATTTTCAATTTATAACATATACACATATACATACATATTCATATATGTTCATTTAATGGTTCGTGAATCATTGGAATTTGGTCGAGGTTTAAATGAATGTATAAACATAGTTTAAAATCCTTGAGATTTAACTTAACAAACATTGCTTATCGTGTCAGAATAATATAAAGATAAAGTTTAAATTTAGTCGGAAATTTCCGGGTCGTCACAGTACCTACCCGTTAAAGAAATTTCGTCCCCGAAATTTGATAGAGGTCGTTATGGCTAACAATGAGAATGTTATTATGATGATTATGAAGTTTTATCATGTCTAAGAAGTATGGATAAAATAATTCGATTACTCAAAGCGTATGAGGGAAGTTATCGTAAATGAAGGAAATAAGATTATAGTAATTCGTCATATCTTTTGACGTCATCACAATTGATCTCCGAATTTAAAGAAAATCTTTGTAATCTATGTTGGATTTGATACTTCGGTGATTAAGGAGATTATGATTCTCTTCGAATTAATACGATAATCCATCTTAATTTCTCTGTCGGGTATTTCACTATAAATCCACCTCCTTCGTTTCCATACAACTCACACCTTCTATTCTTTCTCCCTCAACTCATATTTTAAGGTATTTGTCAATATGCTTCATCCAGTACTGATTCTCGATATACTACTCACTTTCATATCTGTAGTTCTTCTTTTTCATCTGCCTCCGGAAAAATCTATTTACTTCTACTATACTCTCGATTTTATAGTGTTTTTAGTTCTTCCGTGTCTTTATATTGCTATATGCATCGATATATACGGGTTATAATTTTTGGGTGGTTGTTGGTTTTATATCTTCCCTTATATTTCAAAGCCCCTGCTTTTGTCTTCTATAATCATTGACATCCACAGTTAATGCTCCCTTCTATTTGCTGCGATTTATACTCCAATTTCTATTTTGGAGTTTTGTCCTTTCGTTTCTTCTTCTTGCGATTAAGCAACGTTTGTAATGGTCCAGTATTCGCAGATATGAATTTAAGAATGAACATAGTTAATGTTCTAAGAAGGAAATGGTAATGGCACGATCTTGATTTGTTAATTTACTAGAATACCCTGAAAAGACCGAATCATCAAGAAAATATATTCTTGATATTTTTAGAGATTAAATAGAATACAAGATTCGTGTAACATGGAACATGATGACGGCATGGTCTGTGAATCGTCATGTCCCATTAGAAACTCAGCATGACTTACTGTAATATAATCACGTTGATCAAGTGTCATTATATTATACTAACTCATGCTTCAGTTCCCAACACTACTTCAAAACATTCATAATTTAAACTCGAAAGTTTATAGAATATAGAAACTAATAGTTTCTTATATGCTGTAACACTGATAGCTCAAAGAGATAAATGACTTCAGATAAGATTAGTTGTGAAAATATCTTCAGAAATATCGCGGATATTTATAATGAAAGATATGATAATAACTTAGAATTTCTAATATTGATGGATGATGATGAAGATTTGTCTGTAAAGGTTTAGAATAAAGAGTAAGGTATTCGTTAATGACTTTAGCAGGCACTGAATCATTTGGATTCTTTGAAGGCAAATTTAGTCTTTGTGATTTGTCCACAGCCTCCTTCATAGTCTGTTCAATCCATTTTCCAGTTCCAAACCTTCTCTTTTTCTCAGCTTTACCACCTTACTATTCTTTGTCATCAAACTTTTTACTGTTAAGATCGTTTATAGTTTTTGATGCTTCGTCAGCATTTCAAGAACTAGTTTGCAGTTCAAAATATTTTTCAGAACTTCACATTCAAAGTATGTAAGTCCAGGAGATAGACGTTTTACGTACACATATAACTGTTGGCGTAGACATGCTGCGAGATTTCAAAATACTGGTTACTGTTTTTCGATGATTCGTATGACAATTCTCGTTACAAGATGCGAATGAGTAAATGATGTGATTTCAATAAATATAATGATTTTTTGAAAAGTCAAAGATAATTGAAGTTGTTGGTAAGTTTATTGCTAAGGTGGCGAGATATAAAAGGTCCCCAGTAACGATGACAAAAGGGCAACGTATCTATCGAGGTTATAATAAGACTAGTCCGACTGAAAAGTCGAAGTTGACTTGCTGGAGCTGTGACAAAACTGTCTACTTTGAAAAGGAATTGAAAAGTCATTTTAGCTAATAAATGCCAAAGGGTCTGACACGGATACGCGTCGAACTATGACTTTGGCTTCGAGAGCTTTTTAGGTACATAAATGTGGGTAATATGTGGTTGGATCATCATCTCGATTGTTCATTGTTTGAAGTGTCTTCAAAAACTTCGGAGAGTTTGAACACAGTTTGTAATCGTTAATATACATATGATGTTCTAAGATTTTGAATGATACAAATATTTTTGTGAGTTCCATGAATAGAAATGAGGTTCTAGGACAGTTTTGAAGTCAAAGTATAGTTTTGAAAGATGTAGAAATCTAAGAGTGATGATTTCGGTTATATCTTGAATCGAATTATGAGATTTCAAAATCAGAATATGTAATTAGATTTTGAATGAGTATGGTTGTTTTGATTTCTATAAAAGAATGTATATTTTTTGAAAGTAGGGAGTATAATGGATGATTTGCTGAATCAGATTCGAAAAATGTAACATATTAATTGTGAATTTATATATCTCTCGGGTATTACCTACCCGTTAAAAAAAATTTCACAATTAATATTTTGTACCAAAGAATTTTATTACAGTCTTTATGGAAATATATATGTGTATATTTCTTCAGATGTAATATAGATTTAATGAGTTAATATTAAATTAAACTCATTTGATTTATGGTTAAGGCTAGGATAGATAATTTCTAAACTTTAGAAATTACATAATCGTCGTAGAATGTTTCCCCAATGAAGTTATGAATCAATACTTCATCGTTGTGGTATTCCTTGGTATCTACATGGCGTATGACATTGATGCTCGTGGGACAGATTGTGAAGTTGAGGTTTGCGATGCGGTTGTTGTTGGTGGTGGTAATGGTACTGTTGATGTTGTTGATGGTGGTACTGGTTATGCTGCTGGTGCTGCTGCTGGTGTTTGTAACCTTTGCACCATATTCTCCAAAGCCACTACCCGAGCGCGAAGCTCGTTGACTTCTTCTATTACACCGGGGTGATTGTCGGTTCGGACGAGCGGATAGATAAGATCTAGAATTTGGTGTAGTATATAATCATGACGAGATACTCTGAAAATGAGAGAAAATGGTGTTTCGGACAGGTTCGCTGGTAAGTGCTTCAGGTTCATTGCCAAGAGGGCAATGTGGTGGATGAAAGGGATCACCTTCTTCTTGTCTCTAATGGTTAGGTAGATTACGAACCCATCCCCAATTCATCCAAAATAGATGATGGCTAATTGGTTGATCCATTCCGGTCACGGTGCTTTCGAAGCTCATGTGAAAATCCATATCGGCATAGCTGTCGGAATCCGAGGAACTCGAACTGGTTGAGGGATCCATCTTGTATGATCAGGGAAAGAATTTTTTGGTATGAAATAGATTGTAGAATTTAGATTTGGTATTCTTCAATACATAATTTACATATGTATATATAATACCAAAATCCCATAAATTACGGAGGAATCTTTGAAAGATGTCAATCAAAGTTCACAGTAACAGATATGCTAAGATAAGAATTCGTCTATACATTATTATGCAATAAATGTAGGAAAACGCGTCTAGACTTAAGACTGATAAGCAGGTAATTTCCTATGGATGGTAAGTAGATGATTTCCGACTAAAAATGATAAGCAACTTTTGACATGCAGGCACGGTCGAAGTCCAGACTCACTAACGCATCTTAACAACTATCAGTTAGACACACTAATGCAAGACCTGGTTCTCTAAGACCACCGCTCTGATACCAACTGAAAGTTGGGGACGCATCCCACTCAGTGCCTTCCCAGCTAACCGCCTGGTGACCACTGAGCGTACCTCAGACACTGATTTTACAGCCCGCCTCTCGGCAACGTACAGCCAACCCTAATAGGGACCGCGAGGAGTAAGAGCCAATGCTTCGTCACAGGTAACACTGTGAGAACCCCCTCTACGATTAACCAACTAATAAACGGCATTAAACCAGCTCTGATACCAACTGAAAGGACCCGTTCATATACATTATAAACGATTCACAATAGTTGATTACATCGCGAGGTATTTGACCTCTATATGATACATTTTATAAACATTGCATTCGTTTTTAAAAGATAAACTTTCTTTACAATGAAAGTTGACGGCATGCACACCATTTCATAATACATCCAACTATAATTGACATAATAATAATCTTGATGAACTCAATGACTCGAATGCAACGTCTTTCAAAATATGCCATGAATGACTCCAAGTAATATCCTTAAAATGAGCTAATGCACAGCGAAAGATTTCTTTAATACCTGAGAATAAACATACTTTAAAGTGTCAACCAAAAGGTTGGTGAGTTCATAGGTTTATCATAACAATCATTTCAATATATTAATAGACCACAAGATTTCCGTTTATAAATATATGTACACTCGCAAGTGTATAAAAGTATTCTATAAGTTGTAGGCACCCGGTAACAAGCCTTAACGTTCATGTTTTACCCTCTGAAGTACACCAGATCAGGTGTGTTTAAAATAACCTCGAAGTACTAAAGCATCCCATAGTCAGGATGGGGTTTGTCAGGCCCAATAGATCTATCTTTAGGATTCGCGCCTACCGTACATAGACAAGTAGTTTAATGTTACCAAGCTAAGGGTATATTTCTGGTTTAAACCCACATAGAATTAGTTTTAGTACTTATGCCTATTTCGTAAAACATTTATAAAAACAGCGCATGTATTCTCAGTCCCAAAAATATATATAAAAGGGAGCAAATGAAACTCACAATACTGTATTTTGTAGTAAAAATACATATGACGTCATTGAACAAGTGCAATGTTGGCCTTGGATTCACGAACGTATGAATATTGAGATTCAATATTGCAGAAAAAGTACGTAGACGCAACGGAGATGATAAACACTAGTTTGACTCACGAGCAATACTCCCGAACCATACCCATAACCTCCATAGCTTTAACCCATAATTTCCTTAGCTCTATCCCACTCGAAAAACAATTTCAAAATCACTCGGACAGCACTCCGTCGTAATATTTTATGTATACTGATAATTTCTTGAAATAATACGGAGTAAATATATATATGTAAATCGATTGAGAGAGTTTAGAGAAAATATTTTCAAGTTTCTATCAAATAATGAAACCTATTGAATTCTATTTATAATAGATTTTTGAATTATTAAAGTGAATTATTAAAGTATGAATTATTAAAGTATGAATTATTAAAGTGAATTATTAAAGTATGAATTATTAAAGTGAATTATTAAAGTATGAATTATTAAAGTGAATTATTAAAGTATGAATTATTAAAGTGAATTATTAAAGTATAAATTATTAAAGTGAATTATTAAAGTATGAATTATTAAAGTGAATTATTAAAGTATGAATTATTAAAGTGAATTATTAAAGTATGAATTATTAAAGTGAATTATTAAAGTATGAATTATTAAAGTTAAGGTAAAGTAAAAATAAAGTAAAGGTAAAGTTAAAGTATAGTAAAAGTATAAAAACTATGTATGTATAATACGCGTATAAATATATATAATATTAATTTAAATCGTTATATATATTTAATGAAATAAAATATAAATATCGTTATATTTATTATACTGGTTAAGTAATGAGTTGTCAAAAGTGATTCTAGATATTTATAAAAGTTATATACGTTTTAATAATAAAGTTCTTTTTAAACTGAAAATGTTTTTGTACTTTTGAAAATAGATTAATAGAATATTATGGAAACCAATTCTCCACTAGCTTTTGTCTAACTTTCGTAAATGACACTTTTTATTTTTATTTATAAATAGCTTTACAAATTATTTCGAATATCGTTAAGATGAATAGATTTTCTCAAATCATAGTGGACCTCTCAACAGAGACTTGTAATCATAATTCAATGTTTCTGATAATTCAATCATTTAATATATTTTTTTAATTTCGTCGATAATCATATTGAAACAAATACGTTCATATAAAGCATTATATGTTTAAATACTTTGTTGACATTTTCAATTTATAACATATACACATATACATACATATTCATATATGTTCATTTAATGGTTCGTGAATCATTGGAATTTGGTCGAGGTTTAAATGAATGTATAAACATAGTTTAAAATCCTTGAGATTTAACTTAACAAACATTGCTTATCGTGTCAGAATAATATAAAGATAAAGTTTAAATTTAGTCAGAAATTTCCGGGTCGTCACACCAATGTGATATACCCCACCTATCAAAGGAAAGCCTTTTATAAACTAAGGCATTTCTGGAAAGTCTTTCAAATGTTTGACAAGTTAATTTCGCCATAACTAAATGTGCTGATGAATTCTGACCGACTCTAGACAAGATTTCCTCAATCATATCCTCTGGTAGGTCTTCTAAAATATTCGATTGTCTACCCTTAACGTACATTTTGTTTTTATACTGTAAAATAGACAAGGATTAGATTCGTAAAAGATAATTAACAAACAATACAAACAATTTTTTACATAGAACATAAAAGTACAAGCACACTATAATACATGTAATACACAACATGATTACAACCCTCTAATCTGAATAACTGGTTTCTTCTTCTTCGGACTTGGTTCGTTTTCCTAATTTTCTAGGGATATATGGTGTTCCTCTAATACGAGCCGTCGTTTTCCACAATGGTTTAGAAAATCCTGGTGGTTTAGAGGTTCCCGGGTTATTGTTACAATTTAGAAAATACGGATGTTGCCGATACATATAAAGTTCATCGGGGTTGGAAACAGGTTTCTCTATTTTTATACTTTTTCCCTTATTATTTTCTTTTGCTTTATTAAATTGGGTCGAGGTAATTTCTATAACATCATCGGAATCCTCATCAGGATCCGATTCATCGGAAAATTGGTAATCTTCCCCATATTTTGCTTCCTCGACGGAAACACCATTGACCATTTTTAACTTTGGTCTGTTGGTTGAGGATTTTCTTTTATTTAATCAATTTACTGTAGGTATCAATATTTCTTCCCCCGGAACCTCTTCCTCTTCCGGTTCCTCCTCTTCTGGTTCCTCTTCTTCCGGTTCCTCCTCTTCCGGTTCCTCCTCTTCCGGTTCCTCTTCGGGAATATGTGAATCTTCCCAAAATATATTTGACTCTTCATTATTATTAGGTGAGTCGATGGGATTTGTACTAGTGGTAGACATCTATCACACAATATCAAACACATTAAGAGGTTAATATATCACATAATAATTATATGTTAATAATATATAGTTTTCAACAAAAGTGTTAAGCAATCGTTTTTAAAGAAAACACGGTCGAAGTCGAGACTCACTAATGTATCCTAACAAACTTGATAAGACACACTAATGCAAATTTCTGGTTCTCTAAGACCAACGCTCGGATACCAACTGAAATGTCCCGTTCATATTGATTATAAACGTTCCATATTAATTGATTTCGTTGCGAGGTTTTGACCTCTATATGAGACGTTTTTCAAAGACTGCATTCGTTTTTAAAAACAAGCCATAACCTTTATTTTATCGACAATGTTAAAAGGACACCAACTAGATTATCCAGAAATAATAATCTAAAAATATCACAGTTACACACTACCAATACATATTGGTTTACAATATTAATATATTACAATAAAATAAATCTCGAATGCAGTTTTAAACAATATTATACAAGCATGCTGACATCAAATTTTGTCCATATTTTAGCATGCAACAGCAGAAGCTCTTAATAATCACCTGAGAATAAACATGCTTTAAATGTCAACAAAAATGTTGGTGAGTTATAGGTTTAACCTATATATTTATCAAATCGTAATAATAGATCACAAGATTTCATATTTCAATATACATCCCATACATAGAGATAAAAATTATTCATATGGTGAACACCTGGTAACCGACCTTAACAAGATGCATATAGAATATCCCCTATCATTCCGGGACTCCCTTCGGACATGATAAATATGAAGTACTAAAGCATCCGGTACTTAGGATGGGGTTTGTTGAACCCAATAGATCTATCTTTAGGATTCACGTCAATTAGGGTGTCTGTTCCCTAATTCTTAGATTACCAGACTAAAAAGGGGCATATTCGGTTTAATAATTCAACCATAGAATGTAGTTTCACGTACTTGTGTCTATTTTGTAAAACATTTATAAAACTGCATGTATTCTCATCCCAAAAATGTTAGATTTAAAAAGTGGGACTATAACTCACTTTCACAGATTTTTACTTTGTCGGAAAGTAAGACTTGGCCGCTGGTCGATTCACGAACCTATAACAAACATGTACATATATATCAAAGTATGTTCAAAATATATTTACAACATTTTTTATTACGTTATAATGATTTGAGTTTATTAAGTCAGCTGTCCTCGTTAGTAACATACAACTAGTTGTCCACAGTTAGATGTACATAAATAAATTGATATATATTATCTTAAATCAATCCACGACCCAGTGTATACACGTCTCAGGCTAGATCACAACTCAAAGTATATATATTTTTGGAATCAACCTCAACCCTGTATAGCTAACTCAAACATTACTGCATATAGAGTGTCTATGGTTGTTCCAAATAATATATATACATGGGTCGATATGATATGTCAAAACATTTGCATACGTGTCTATGGTATCCCAAAATTACATAATATATTAGAATACATGTATAATACAATATGAGTTAGCTAGGATATGATTAATATAGATTTGTTACCAATTTTCACGTAGCTACAATAAGCAAAATTATCCAATCTTGTTTTACCCATAACTTCTTCGTTTTAAATCCGTTTTGAGTGATTCAAGTTGATATGGTTTCATATTGAACTTAAGTTTATGAATCTAAACAGAAAATGTATAAGTTTATAGTCAAAAATATAGATTACAAGTCGTTTTTGTAAAGGTAGTCATTTCAGTCAAAAGAACGACGTCTAGATGACCATTTTGGAAAACATACTTCCACTTTGAGTTTAACCATGATTTTTGGATATAGTTTAATGTTCATAAGAAAAATAATTTTCCTAGAAGAACAACTTTTAAATCAAATTTTATCGTAGTATTTAAATTAACTAACCCAAAACAGCCCGCGGTGTTACTACGACGGCGTATATCCGGTTTTACGGTGTTTTTCGTGTTTTCAGATTTTAAATCATTAAGTTAGCATATCATATAGATACATAACATGTGTTTAGTTGATTTTAAAAGTCAAGTTAGAAGGATTAACTTTTGTTTGCGAACAAGTTTGGAATTAACTAACTATGTTCTAGTGATTACAAGTTTAAACCTTCGAATAAGGTAGTTTTATATATATGAATCGAATGATGTTATAAACATCATTACTACCTCAGGTTTTGTAGATAAACCTAATGAAAATGAGAAAAATAGTCTAGCTTTAAAGGATCCTTGGATGGCTTGAAAGTTCTTGAAGTAGAATCATGACACGAAAATAAGTTCAAGTAAGATTTCCACTCGAAATAAGATTGTTAAAGTTATAGAAATTGAATCAAAGTTTGAATATGAGTATTTCCTTATATTAGAAAGATATCTTACTATAAATAAGAAAGATTTCTTGAGGTTAGATGATCACTCAAAGTGGATTTGCAAGATTGGAAGTAAGCTAGCAAACTTGGAAGTGTTGTTGGTGTGTTCTTGAGTAGTTGTTTTATAACTTGGTTTATGTATGGATTTATGAACTAGATTGAGCTAGATTTTGATGAAGATGATGAAGAATACTTAGAACAATGGAAGAACACTTGAGAGAGAGTAGTTTGATGCATGTAAGTTGCAAAATGAAAGTGTTTGTGTACACCCATCTTCACGTGAATTATGATCCATCATATAGGCTCCATTAGTTTGTTATCTTGTGAGATATTTCATGCTAGATGTTAAATGATGGTTCCCACATGGTTAAGTGACTCATATGGGCTGCTAAGATCTGATCATTGGAGTGTATATACCAATAGTAAATACATTTAGAAGATGTGTATTGTACGAGTACAAATACGAGTGCATACGAGTAGAATTGTTGATGAAACTGAATGAGGATGTAATTGTAAGCATTTTTGTTAAGTAGAAGTACTTTGATAAGTGTCTTGAAGTCTTTAAAAAGTGTATGAATACATATTAAAACACTACATGTATATACATTTTAACTGAGTCGTTAAGTCATCGTTAGTCGTTACATGTAAGTGTTGTTTTGAAACCTTTAGGTTAACGATCTTGTTAAATGTTGTTAACCCATTGTTTATTATATCTAAAGAGATGTTAAATTATTACATTATCATGATATTTGATATATTATTATATCTTAGTATGATATATATACATTTAAATATTGTTACAACGATAATCGTTACATATATGTCTCGTTTCGAAATCATTAAGTTAGTAGTCTTGTTTTTACATATGTAGTTCATTGTTAATATGCTTAATGACATGTTTACTTATAATTTATCATGATTAAACATAGTGTAACAATATCTTAATATGATTCATATGTATTTAGTAAGACGTTGTTATAACGATAATCGTTATATATATCGTTTTCGAGTTTCTTAATTCAATAGTCTCATTTTTATGTATATAACTCATTGTTAAAATACCTAATGAGATACTTACTTATCATAATATCATGTTAACTATATATATAACCATATATATGTCATCATATAGTTTTTACAAGTTTTAACGTTCGTGAATCACCGGTCAACTTGGGTGGTCAATTGTCTATGTAAAACCTATTTCAATTAATCAAGTCTTAACAAGTTTGATTTCTTAACATGTTGGAAACACTTAATCATGTAAATATCAATTTCATTTAATATATATAAACATGGCAAAGTTCGGGTCACTACACTGCGGGTGCAAACAATGATGTGAATGTTTTGAATCAATCTTCATTATTCAATAACATCAAAAATGGAAATGCATCATTTGTTCCATTTACTGTTAATGGTCATGATTACTTGAATGGTTATTATTTAGCCGATGGGATTTACCCAGATTGGGCAACATTAATTAAGGCGTATTCGACACCAACCGATGAGCCACGTGCAAAATTTAAACAATTTCAAGAAAGTGCACGTAAGGATGTCGAGAGAACATTCGGTGTTCTTCAAGGTAGATTCCATATTCTACAAATGGCTGGACGACCACATAGTGTGAATAAGTTAAGATAAATATTGTATTATTGTGTGCTATTGCACAACATGATAGTCGAGGATAACGGGTTTAACATTACATGGCTCGAGGAAGAATTACTTGCCACTGATGAAGCAAATCCTAACTATGTAAGGAATCGACCTACAAGTTGTGATGTACGAGAACAAGAAATACGAGATAGAAACGTTCGTGACCAACTTCTACATGATCTTACTGAACACATTTGGAGCCTTACCCAAACTTTAGAACTATGAATGCTTAAATTGTGTCGTTGTGTTTTGAATTTCAATAAATTGTTGTATTTTAATAAATTGTGTAATTTTAATTTTCAATAAATCGTGTAATTTCAACATTGGATTCGTTCAAAGATACTCAACAGAGATGCTCTGTAATAAACCTGTGTTGAGCAGAGATGCTCTGTATAAAGCTGTGTTGAGCAGAGATGCTCTGTATAAAGTTGTGTTGAGTAGAGATGCTATGTATAAAGTTGTGTTGAGTAGAGATGCTCTGTTAAAAGTTGTATTCCACAATTACTTTATTAAAGTTGTACTCAACATGTGTTTTAATTTTCAAACATTGGATTCGTTCAAACAAGTGCTTCTACCCCTATAAATACAACTCCTCAATTGTTAACAAACCACACCTCATACACTTATCTCTCTACTAAATCTAAAATTTATAAGTTCAAAATGTCTCAGATGAATGTTATGCTTCAAGTTAACTATGGTGGGGAAACTGACCGCGAGGTCAAAAATTACTCCACCGTCAATTCTGAACAGAGGGAGTATTGCATGAATGTCCGAAATTATCCGTTGTATGAACTACTTGATTTTCTCAAAGAGGACATACCTCTTGCATTCTCACAAGTGTGGTTCTTCAAGGAACCCAATGTTCCAGCCAGTCTTCTTAAAGATGAAGAAGACTGCTTGTGGGTCGAACAGTGACCAGCAACGAAATCATCAAGTTGTATATCGAGTTCCGGGATGAGAGCGAAAACATTGTGTCTGATGAAGAGGACTACGTGCCCTCCGGGCCACAATACGACATGGACGGAAAATTCTATTCATCTGATTCTCCTGATCTCAATGATTTCTAAATGTTTTGTTGTATTATCGTTGTTTATTATCGTTGTTTAGCTTTATTATCGTTGTTATTGTGTTTAATCTTTAGTTTCAAAAAATTGTAACCGTGATGTTGTTTTAATAAAAGTGACGTTCAAAAAAAAATTAGTGATTTATATTTGTAATAATAATAATAATAATAATAATAATAATAATAATAATAATAATAATAATAATAATAATAATAATAATAATAATAATAATAATAATAATAATAATATAAAAATGAAAAACTAAAATTAAAATTAACTCATCACATAACCATCACGCCCGCCACTACAAACTCCATCACGCCCTCACCCCATCACATTTGCCAACTAAGCACTATACCCCACAAAAACCTCAAAAAACCCCATCACCCCCCATTACCCCCATCACCACTAAATAAGGTCTTAATGAAGTGGCTAAATGGGCTGAGATAACACCTTCAGTAATTGGGCTAAATAGGTGGTCATTAATATTAGTCCAAACGGGTCATATGAGCTTTTGTTGTTTGATTTTTATGTCAACTGGGTCAACTCAAAAGGTTACCTGATTTGGACACGGCTACGAACGTAAGTATTTATATGTATAGTTTAGACACTCATATAGAGTCATTTTGTTTAAGAAGTTGAATATATCTTATGTATATTATATACTCAAATACTGAACTCATCTTATTTTTTATTAGTATCCTAAAAGGTTGACCATCTCGAGGACAGTCTTGGAAGTTCTCACTGATGCACAGACAATAATTTGACAGTACTATTTGTAATTTTAGTTCATATCAACTTACTTCATCTTTTGAGGTATCAATATGGTTGGTTTGTGAATGGGTCAAATACTTTATATACTAAAACTGCTCACAAGTCACTTAATTCTTTGGTCGATGGCTTTTGAATAAAAAAAATGGCTTTTGAGTAAAACTGTTCACAAATATGGTTGGTTGGTAAAAGGCTTTAATTCTTTGCGGTCTTAATTTTGCTGCCAGATACAATGCTTATAAATGTTAGCATGTTTAAAGATTCAACCATTTATAGAAAATAATATGGATCGAATTAATTCTTTCATTAACAATTGTTGTGTATTTATACACAATACATAAAGATCCTAAACTTGAGCAACAAGTTTAGGAGATAAACATGGAAACAATATTTTAATAGGAAACTAATACTAATTAATAATTTCAATACTCCCCCTCAAGTTGGAGCATGAAGATTTCGAATGCCCAACTTGTCAAGTAGAAATCGAAGTTGTTTAGCACCCAACCCTTTTGTAAGAAGATCAGCAACTTGCATCTTTGTGTCGATAGGGAAATGAGAAATTTCCTTTGATTCAACTCGTTCTGGTACAAAATAGCAATCCATTTCAACATGTTTTGTGCACTCATGAAAAACTGGATTGTTAGCAATATGACGTGCTGCTTGGTTATCACAAAATAACGGAGTTGGCTTAACAGAATTAATATTGCAATCCTTGAGAAGTCAACGCACCCATAAAACCTCACTAACTGTGGAAGCCATGGAGCGGTATTCAGCTTCTGCTGAAGAGTGAGACACGACTGATTGTTTCTTGGATTTCCAAGAGATCGGAGCACCACCAAGAAGTAGTATATACCTGGTTCGCGACCTACGAGTGGAAGGGCAACCAAGCCAATCTGAATCACAATAGGCAGATAGATTAAAACCACCATTTCGAGGTAGTAGAATGCCCTATCCCACGGTAGATTTTAAATAATGAAGGACCTGATTTATAGCATCCATATGAGGTTGTCTTGAATCAGCCACAAACTGTGAGAGAATGTTAACCGAATACGCAATGTTAGGCCGTGTAGCTTGCAAATAAAGCAATCGACCAACCAAACGACGATAACATGTAGCATCAATTTTAGGTGCATCCTCACACTGATCTAACTTATGATTTTGTTCAATAGGAAAAGAACTAGGTCTGCAACCATCAAAATTAAAATCATCAAGGATGACCAAAGTGTATTTTCGTTGACTCAAAACCAATCCTTCGGACGTCTAGCTACTTTAATCCCAAGGAAGTATTTAAGGTTTCTAAGATCTTTGATACTGAACTTTGTATCCAAATGAACTTTTGTTGGTTCAATTTTGTCAGTATTATTCCCTACTATTGTAGTGACCCGAACTTTTCCATGTTTATATATATTAATTGAGATTGATATTTACATGATTAAATGTTTCCAACATGTTAAGCAATCAAACTTGTTAAGACTTGATTAACTGAAATATGTTTCATATAGACAATTGACCACCTAAGTTGATCGGTGATTCACGAACGTTAAAACTTGTAAAAACTATATGATGACATATATATGGATATATATATATAGTTAACATGATACTATGATAAGAAAACATATCATAAAGTATATTAACAATGAACTACATATGTAAAAACAAGACTACTAACTTAATGATTTTTAAACGAGACATATATGTAACGATTATCGTTGTAAAGACATTTAATGTATATATATCATATTAAGAGATATTCATACATGATAATATCATGATAATATAATAATTTAAAATCTCATTTGATATTATAAACATTGGGTTAACAACATTTAACAAGATCGTTAACCTAAAGGTTTCAAAACAACACTTACATGTAACGACTAACGATGACTTAACGACTCAGTTAAAATGTATATACATGTAGTGTTTTAATATGTATTTATACACTTTTGAAAGACTTCAATACACTTATCAAAATACTTCTACTTAACAAAAATTCTTACAATTACATCCTCGTTCAGTTTCATCAACAATTCTACTCGTATGCACCCGTATTCGTACTCGTACAATACACAGCTTTTAGATGTATGTACTATTGGTATATACACTCCAATGATCAGCTCTTAGCAGCCCATGTGAGTCACCTAACACATGTGGGAACCATCATTTGGCAACTAGCATGAAATATCTCATAAAATTACAAAAATATGAGTAATCATTCATGACTTATTTACATGAAAACAAAATTACATATCCTTTATATCTAATCCATACACCAACGACCAAAAACACCTACAAACACTTTCATTCTTCAATTTTCTTCATCTAATTGATCTCTCTCAAGTTCTATCTTCAAGTTCTAAGTGTTCTTCATAAATTCCAAAAGTTCTAGTTTCATAAAATCAAGAATACTTTCAAGTTTGCTAGCTCACTTCCAATCTTGTAAGGTGATCATCCAACCTCAAGAAATCTTTGTTTCTTACAGTAGGTTATCATTCTAATACAAGGTAATAATCATATTCAAACTTTGGTTCAATTTCTATAACTATAACAATCTTATTTCAAGTGATGATCTTACTTGAACTTGTTTTCGTGTCATGATTCTGCTTCAAGAACTTCGAGCCATCCAAGGATCCATTGAAGCTAGATCCATTTTTCTCTTTTCCAGTAGGTTTATCCAAGGAAATTAAGGTAGTAATGATGTTCATAACATCATTCGATTCATACATATAAAGCTATCTTATTCGAAGGTTTAAACTTGTAATCACTAGAACATAGTTTAGTTAATTCTAAACTTGTTCGCAAACAAAAGTTAATCCTTCTAACTTGACTTTTAAAATCAACTAAACACATGTTCTATATCTATATGATATGCTAACTTAATGATTTAAAACCTGGAAACACGAAAAACACCGTAAAACCGGATTTACGCCGTCGTAGTAACACCGCGGGCTGTTTTGGGTTAGTTAATTAAAAACTATGATAAACTTTGATTTAAAAGTTGTTATTCTGAGAAAATGATTTTTATTATGAACATGAAACTATATCCAAAAATTATAGTTAAACTCAAAGTGGAAGTATGTTTTCTAAAATGGTCATCTAGACGTCATTCTTTCGACTGAAATGACTACCTTTACAAAAACGACTTGTAACTTATTTTTCCGACTATAAACCTATACTTTTTCTGTTTAGATTCATAAAATAGAGTTCAATATGAAACCATAGCAATTTGATTCACTCAAAACGGATTTAAAATGAAGAAGTTATGGGTAAAACAAGATTGGATAATTTTTCTCATTTTAGCTACGTGAAAATTGGTAACAAATCTATTCCAACCATAACTTAATCAACTTGTATTGTATATTATGTAATCTTGAGATACCATAGACACGTATACAATGTTTCGACCTATCATGTCGACACATCTATATATATTTCGGAACAACCATAGACACTCTATATGTGAATGTTGGAGTTAGCTATACAGGGTTGAGGTTGATTCCAAAATATATATAGTTTGAGTTGTGATCAATACTGAGATACGTATACACTGGGTCGTGGATTGATTCAAGATAATATTTATCGATTTATTTCTGTACATCTAACTGTGGACAACTAGTTGTAGGTTACTAACGAGGACAGCTGACTTAATAAACTTAAAACATCAAAATATATTAAAAGTGTTGTAAATATATTTTGAACATACTTTGATATATATGTATATATTGTTATAGGTTCGTGAATCAACCAGTGGCCAAGTCTTACTTCCCGACGAAGTAAAAATCTGTGAAAGTGAGTTATAGTCCCACTTTTAAAATCTAATATTTTTGGGATGAGAATACATGCAGGTTTTATAAATGATTTACAAAATAGACACAAGTACGTGAAACTACATTCTATGGTTGAATTATCAAAATCGAATATGCCCCTTTTTATTAAGTCTGGTAATCTAAGAATTAGGGAACAGACACCCTAATTGACGCGAATCCTAAAGATAGATCTATTGGGCCTAACAAACCCCATCCAAAGTACCGGATGCTTTAGTACTTCGAAATTTATATCATATCCGAAGGGTGTCCCGGAATGATGGGGATATTCTTATATATGCATCTTGTTATTGTCGGTTACCAGGTGTTCACCATATGAATGATTTTTATCTCTATGTATGGGATGTGTATTGAAATATGAAATCTTGTGGTCTATTGTTACGATTTGATATATATAGGTTAAACCTATAACTCACCAACATTTTTGTTGACGTTTTAAGCATGTTTATTCTCAGGTGATTATTAAGAGCTTCCGCTGTCGCATACTTAAATAAGGACAAGATTTGGAGTCCATGCTTGTATGATATTGTGTAAAAACTGCATTCAAGAAACTGATTTCGATGTAACATATTTGTATTGTAAACCATTATGTAATGGTCGTGTGTAAACAGTATATTTTAGATTATCATTATTTGATAATCTACGTAAAGCTTTTTAAACCTTTATTTATGAAATAAAGGTTATGGTTTGTTTTAAAAATGAATGCAGTCTTTGAAAAACGTCTCATATAGAGGTCAAAACCTCGCAACGAAATCAATTAATATGGAACGTTTTTAATCAATAAGAACGGGACATTTCAGTTGGTATCCGAGCGTTGGTCTTAGAGAACCAGAAAATTTGCATTAGTGTGTCTTATCGAGTTTGTTAGGATGCATTAGTGAGTCTGGACTTCGACCGTGTTTTCTTTAAAAATGATTGCTTAACATTTTTGTTGGAAACTATATATTTTTAACATATGAATATTATGTGATATATTAATCTCTTAACGTGTTTGATATTATGTGATAGATGTCTACCTCTAGAACAAGTCCCATTGACTCATCTAATAATAATGAAGAGTCAAATGTAAATTGGAATGATTTGTGGACTGATTCACAAGTTCCCGAAGAGGAACCGGAAGAAGAGTCGGAACCGGAAGAAGAATCGGAACCGGAAGAAGAATCGGAACCGGATGAAGAAATAGAACCGGTGGGGGAAATAATAAAACGGTTAAGTAAAAGAAAATCCTCAACCAACCGACCAAAGTTAATTATGGTCAATGGTGTTTCCGCCAAGGAAGCAAAATATTGGGAGGATTACCAATTCTCCGATGAATCGGATTCCGACGAGAATTCCGATGATGTTATAGAAATTACCCCAACTGAATTTAAAAAGGCAAAAGAAAATAATAAGGGAAAGGGCATAAAAATAGAGAAATCTAATTCCAACCCCGATGAACTTTATATGTATCGTCAACCCCCAAAGTCCTTAAGTTGTAACAATGACCCGGGAACCTCTAAACCACCAGGTTTTTCTAAACCAATGTGGACAACGACGGCTCGTATTAGGGGAACATCATATATCCCTAGAAACTTGGAAAAACGAACCAAAACCGAAGAAGAAGAAACGAGCGAGTCGGAATAAGATAGTTGTATTCGTGTGGTGTAATATATGTAATATAGTGTTCTTATGCTTTATGATATATGTAAAAATTGCTTGTATTAATAAGTATTTTTTTTATGAATCTAACTCTTGTCTATTTTACAGTTTAAAAACACAAAATGGATAGACAACCCAATATTTTAAGAGACCTACCCGGAGACATGATTGATGAAATCTTGTCTAGAGTCGGCCAGAATTCTTCGGCACAACTATTTAAGGCGAGATCAGTTTGTAAGACATTCGAAGAACGTTCCAAGAATGTCTTGGTTTATAAGAGACTTTCGTTTGAAAGATGGGGGATATCACATTGGGAAACCCATAAGTTACGATGTGTTTACTTTGACGCATATATTGCGGGGAACCCAAATGCTATTTTACGCAACGGGTTAAGAAATTATTTTGACTCAATATATCCGAATATTGGACTTCGTGATTTAGAAAAAGCGGCTAACATGCAACATAAAGAAGCATGTTATGCTTACGGATTAGTAATGTTCGCTTCTCACCAAAGTGAGAACAAGAACATCGGGCTACAACTATTAAACAAAACGTTTCCACAAGTGACGGAGTCGGTAATTGGGGTAAGAAATGAGGTTTTTAGATTATTACGGGACTGTTGGACATTACGTAACCCTCGTCCCTTTGATGACGTTACAACACGCTGTCTTATCAACGGCCATAACGGTTATGTTGCACAAGACCAAGGATGGGAAGTAGTCCTAGTAAAACCAGAATGCATGACTTGTTTCTGGACGTATGAATTACGTGTCTTTATTGCCTTTGCTGAACGACTTGTGTACTAGCTAGAATTATCTTCACAACTATCTTGTATCAAAGTTATTGTGTGCTATATTTCATGCTTTATGTAAAATAAGCGGTATTGTAAGTTTGTAAAATATTGTATAAAAGTTTGAACGCGAAATATTATTATAATTAGTTTTTCATATAGAATTGTAGTAGTTGAATTGTATATTAGCTACTAAGTATGAACTTAACGGGTAGGTACTACCCGAATTTAAACTTATAAAACGCTAATATGAAGAAAAAGCTTTTATAAATGAGTTCATATTATGCTACGAAATACTATTAACTACTCTTAATATTCTGTATGATTAACTTGTTCCATTTAACTATTTTGAAGGAAATGGCACCGACTACTCGACACACTGTGAATATGAATGAAGAGGAATTCCGTACTTTTCTAGCTTCAAACATAGCCGCAGTACAGGCTGCGCTACATACCAACAATAACCTTGGATCTAGCAGTACAGGAAATCGTGTAGGATGCACCTACAAAGAATTCACTGCCTGCAAACCTTTGGAATTTGATGGAACCGAAGGACCGATCGGATTGAAACGGTGGACCGAGAAGGTTGAATCGGTGTTTGCCATAAGTAAGTGTACTGAAGAGGACAAAGTGAAGTACGCTACGCATACCTTCACAGGTTCTGCGTTAACATGGTGGAATACCTATCTAGAGCAAGTGGGACAAGATGATGCGTACGCACTACCATGGTCAGCATTCAAGCACTTGATGAACGAGAAGTACCGTCCCAGAACCGAGGTCAATAAGCTCAAGACAGAACTTAGAGGGTTACGAACCCAAGGATTTGATATTACCACGTACGAAAGACGATTCACAGAATTGTGCCTATTGTGTCCGGGAGCATTCGAAGATGAGGAAGAGAAGATCGACGCGTTTGTGAAAGGATTACCGGAAAGAATCCAAGAAGATATAAGTTCACACGAGCCCGCCTCCATACAACAGGCATGTAGAATGGCTCACAAACTAGTGAACCAGATTGAAGAAAGAATTAAAGAACAGACTGCTGAAGAGGCCAATGTGAAGCAAGTCAAAAGAAAGTGGGAGGAAAACGGTGATAAGAATCACCAATACAACAACAACAGCAATTACAACAATAATCGCAACAATTATCCCAACAATCGCAACATCAATCGCAACTACAACAAACGGCCCAACAACAACAACAACAACAACAGCAACTACAACAATCATCCCAACAACAATAATAACCGTAACAACAACAACAATCAGAAGCAACTATGCCAAAGGTGTGAAAAGAATCACTCGGGGTTCTGCACCAAATTTTGCAACAAATGTAAAAGAAATGGTCATAGCGCGGTGAAGTGTGAGGTCTACGGACCAGGGGTTAATAGAACGAAAGGAACAAATGGTGTCGAAACGAGTAATGGCGGAGCAAGTAGTGTCGGAGCAAGTTATGCCAATGTAGTTTGTTATAAATGTGGAAAACCAGGCCACATTATTAGAAATTGCCCGAACCAGGAGAACACGAATGGACAAGGCCGTGGAAGAGTTTTCAATATTAATGCGGTAGAGGCACAGGAAGACCCGGAGCTTGTTACGGGTACGTTTCTTATTGACAATAAATCTGCTTACGTTTTATTTGATTCGGGTGCGGATAGAAGCTATATGAGTAGAGATTTTTGTGCTAAATTAAGTTGTCCATTGACGCCTTTGGATAGTAAATTTTTACTCGAATTAGCAAATGGTAAATTAATTTCAGCAGATAATATATGTCGGAATCGAGAAATTAAACTGGTTAGCGAAACATTTAAGATTGATTTGATACCAGTAGAGTTAGGGAGTTTTGATGTGATAATCGGTATGGACTGGTTGAAAGAAGTGAAAGCGGAGATTGTTTGTTACAAAAATGCAATTCGCATTATACGAGAAAAAGGAAAACCCTTAATGGTGTACGGAGAAAAGGGCAACACGAAGCTACATCTTATTAGTAATTTGAAGGCACAAAAACTAATAAGAAAAGGTTGCTATGCTGTTCTAGCACACGTCGAGAAAGTACAAACTGAAGAAAAGAGCATCAATGATGTTCCCATTGCAAAAGAATTTCCCGATGTATTTCCGAAAGAATTACCGGGATTACCCCCACATCGATCCGTTGAATTTCAAATAGATCTTGTACCAGGAGCTGCACCAATAGCTCGTGCTCCTTACAGACTCGCACCTAGCGAGATGAAAGAACTGCAAAGCCAATTACAAGAACTTTTAGAGCGTGGTTTTATTCGACCAAGCACATCACCGTGGGGAGCTCCTGTTTTGTTTGTCAAGAAGAAAGATGGTACATTCAGGTTGTGTATCGACTACCGAGAGTTGAACAAACTTACCATCAAGAACCGCTACCCACTACCGAGAATCGACGACTTATTTGATCAACTACAAGGCTCGTCTGTTTATTCAAAGATTGACTTACGTTCCGGGTATCATCAAATGCGGGTGAAAGAAGATGATATTCCAAAGACTGCTTTCAGAACACGTTACGGTCATTACGAGTTTATGGTCATGCCGTTTGGTTTAACTAATGCACCAGCTGTGTTCATGGACCTTATGAACCGAGTGTGTGGACCATACCTTGACAAGTTTGTCATTGTTTTCATTGATGACATACTTATTTACTCAAAGAATGACCAAGAACACGGTGAACATTTGAGAAAGGTGTTAGAAGTATTGAGGAAGGAAGAATTGTACGCTAAGTTTTCAAAGTGTGCATTTTGGTTGGAAGAAGTTCAATTCCTCGGTCACATAGTGAACAAAGAAGGTATTAAGGTGGATCCGGCAAAGATAGAAACTGTTGAAAAGTGGGAAACCCCGAAAACTCCGAAACACATACGCCAGTTTTTAGGACTAGCTGGTTACTACAGAAGGTTCATCCAAGACTTTTCCAGAATAGCAAAACCCTTGACTGCATTAACGCATAAAGGGAAGAAATTTGAATGGAATGATGAACAAGAGAAAGCGTTTCAGTTATTGAAGAAAAAGCTAACTACGGCACCTATATTGTCATTGCCTGAAGGGAATGATGATTTTGTGATTTATTGTGACGCATCAAAGCAAGGTCTCGGTTGTGTATTAATGCAACGAACGAAGGTGATTGCTTATGCGTCTAGACAATTGAAGATTCACGAACAAAATTATACGACGCATGATTTGGAATTAGGCGCGGTTGTTTTTGCATTAAAGACTTGGAGGCACTACTTATATGGGGTCAAAAGTATTATATATACCGACCACAAAAGTCTTCAACACATATTTAATCAGAAACAACTGAATATGAGGCAGCGTAGGTGGATTGAATTATTGAATGATTACGATTTTGAGATTCGTTACCACCCGGGGAAGGCAAATGTGGTAGCCGATGCCTTGAGCAGGAAGGATAGAGAACCCATTCGAGTAAAATCTATGAATATAATGATTCATAATAACATTACTACTCAAATAAAGGAGGCGCAACAAGGAGTTTTAAAAGAGGGAAATTTAAAGGATGAAATACCCAAAGGATCGGAGAAGCATCTTAATATTCGGGAAGACGGAACCCGGTATAGGGCTGAAAGGATTTGGGTACCAAAATTTGGAGATATGAGAGAAATGGTACTTAGAGAAGCTCATAAAACCAGATACTCAATACATCCTGGAACGGGGAAGATGTACAAGGATCTCAAGAAACATTTTTGGTGGCCGGGTATGAAAGCCGATGTTGCTAAATACGTAGGAGAATGTTTGACGTGTTCTAAGGTCAAAGCTGAGCATCAGAAACCATCAGGTCTACTTCAACAACCCGAAATCCCGGAATGGAAATGGGAAAACATTACCATGGATTTCATCACTAAATTGCCAAGGACTGCAAGTGGTTTTGATACTATTTGGGTAATAGTTGATCGTCTCACCAAATCAGCACACTTCCTGCCAATAAGAGAAGATGACAAGATGGAGAAGTTAGCACGACTGTATTTGAAGGAAGTCGTCTCCAGACATGGAATACCAATCTCTATTATCTCTGATAGGGATGGCAGATTTATTTCAAGATTCTGGCAGACATTACAGCAAGCATTAGGAACTCGTCTAGACATGAGTACTGCCTATCATCCACAAACTGATGGGCAGAGCGAAAGGACGATACAAACGCTTGAAGACATGCTACGAGCATGTGTTATTGATTTCGGAAACAGTTGGGATCGACATCTACCGTTAGCAGAATTTTCCTACAACAACAGCTACCATTCAAGCATTGAGATGGCGCCGTTTGAAGCACTTTATGGTAGAAAGTGCAGGTCTCCGATTTGTTGGAGTGAAGTGGGGGATAGACAGATTACGGGTCCGGAGATTATACAAGAAACTACCGAGAAGATCATCCAAATTCAACAACGGTTGAAAACCGCCCAAAGTCGACAAAAGAGCTACGCTGACATTAAAAGAAAAGATATAGAATTTGAAATTGGAGAGATGGTCATGCTTAAAGTTTCACCTTGGAAAGGCGTTGTTCGATTTGGTAAACGAGGGAAATTAAATCCAAGGTATATTGGACCATTCAAGATTATTGATCGTGTCGGACCAGTAGCTTACCGACTTGAGTTACCTCAACAACTCGCGGCTGTACAT
This sequence comes from Rutidosis leptorrhynchoides, assembly GCF_046630445.1. Lineage (NCBI taxonomy): Eukaryota > Viridiplantae > Streptophyta > Magnoliopsida > Asterales > Asteraceae > Rutidosis > Rutidosis leptorrhynchoides. The sequence continues at coordinate 670,124,651 of NC_092333.1, read as the reverse complement.
AACACTTTCCACGTCTCGAATTTGAAGAAATGTTTTGCTAAAGAAGATCTCACTATTCCATTAGATGAAATCCAAATCAACGAAAAACTCCAATTCATCGAAGAACCCGTCGAAATAATGGATCGTGAGGTTAAAAGACTTAAGCAAAACAAGATACCAATTGTTAAGGTTCGATGGAATGCTTGTAGAGGACCCGAGTTCACCTGGGAGCGTGAAGATCAGATGAAGAAGAAATACCCGCATCTATTTCCAGAAGATTCGTCAACACCTTCAACAGCTTAAAATTTCGGGACGAAATTTATTTAACGGGTAGGTACTGTAGTGACCCGAACTTTTCCATGTTTATATATATTAATTGAGATTGATATTTACATGATTAAATGTTTCCAACATGTTAAGCAATCAAACTTGTTAAGACTTGATTAACTGAAATATGTTTCATATAGACAATTGACCACCTAAGTTGATCGGTGATTCACGAACGTTAAAACTTGTAAAAACTATATGATGACATATATATGGATATATATATATAGTTAACATGATACTATGATAAGAAAACATATCATAAAGTATATTAACAATGAACTACATATGTAAAAACAAGACTACTAACTTAATGATTTTTAAACGAGACATATATGTAACGATTATCGTTGTAAAGACATTTAATGTATATATATCATATTAAGAGATATTCATACATGATAATATCATGATAATATAATAATTTAAAATCTCATTTGATATTATAAACATTGGGTTAACAACATTTAACAAGATCGTTAACCTAAAGGTTTCAAAACAACACTTACATGTAACGACTAACGATGACTTAACGACTCAGTTAAAATGTATATACATGTAGTGTTTTAATATGTATTTATACACTTTTGAAAGACTTCAATACACTTATCAAAATACTTCTACTTAACAAAAATTCTTACAATTACATCCTCGTTCAGTTTCATCAACAATTCTACTCGTATGCACCCGTATTCGTACTCGTACAATACACAGCTTTTAGATGTATGTACTATTGGTATATACACTCCAATGATCAGCTCTTAGCAGCCCATGTGAGTCACCTAACACATGTGGGAACCATCATTTGGCAACTAGCATGAAATATCTCATAAAATTACAAAAATATGAGTAATCATTCATGACTTATTTACATGAAAACAAAATTACATATCCTTTATATCTAATCCATACACCAACGACCAAAAACACCTACAAACACTTTCATTCTTCAATTTTCTTCATCTAATTGATCTCTCTCAAGTTCTATCTTCAAGTTCTAAGTGTTCTTCATAAATTCCAAAAGTTCTAGTTTCATAAAATCAAGAATACTTTCAAGTTTGCTAGCTCACTTCCAATCTTGTAAGGTGATCATCCAACCTCAAGAAATCTTTGTTTCTTACAGTAGGTTATCATTCTAATACAAGGTAATAATCATATTCAAACTTTGGTTCAATTTCTATAACTATAACAATCTTATTTCAAGTGATGATCTTACTTGAACTTGTTTTCGTGTCATGATTCTGCTTCAAGAACTTCGAGCCATCCAAGGATCCATTGAAGCTAGATCCATTTTTCTCTTTTCCAGTAGGTTTATCCAAGGAAATTAAGGTAGTAATGATGTTCATAACATCATTCGATTCATACATATAAAGCTATCTTATTCGAAGGTTTAAACTTGTAATCACTAGAACATAGTTTAGTTAATTCTAAACTTGTTCGCAAACAAAAGTTAATCCTTCTAACTTGACTTTTAAAATCAACTAAACACATGTTCTATATCTATATGATATGCTAACTTAATGATTTAAAACCTGGAAACACGAAAAACACCGTAAAACCGGATTTACGCCGTCGTAGTAACACCGCGGGCTGTTTTGGGTTAGTTAATTAAAAACTATGATAAACTTTGATTTAAAAGTTGTTATTCTGAGAAAATGATTTTTATTATGAACATGAAACTATATCCAAAAATTATAGTTAAACTCAAAGTGGAAGTATGTTTTCTAAAATGGTCATCTAGACGTCATTCTTTCGACTGAAATGACTACCTTTACAAAAACGACTTGTAACTTATTTTTCCGACTATAAACCTATACTTTTTCTGTTTAGATTCATAAAATAGAGTTCAATATGAAACCATAGCAATTTGATTCACTCAAAACGGATTTAAAATGAAGAAGTTATGGGTAAAACAAGATTGGATAATTTTTCTCATTTTAGCTACGTGAAAATTGGTAACAAATCTATTCCAACCATAACTTAATCAACTTGTATTGTATATTATGTAATCTTGAGATACCATAGACACGTATACAATGTTTCGACCTATCATGTCGACACATCTATATATATTTCGGAACAACCATAGACACTCTATATGTGAATGTTGGAGTTAGCTATACAGGGTTGAGGTTGATTCCAAAATATATATAGTTTGAGTTGTGATCAATACTGAGATACGTATACACTGGGTCGTGGATTGATTCAAGATAATATTTATCGATTTATTTCTGTACATCTAACTGTGGACAACTAGTTGTAGGTTACTAACGAGGACAGCTGACTTAATAAACTTAAAACATCAAAATATATTAAAAGTGTTGTAAATATATTTTGAACATACTTTGATATATATGTATATATTGTTATAGGTTCGTGAATCAACCAGTGGCCAAGTCTTACTTCCCGACGAAGTAAAAATCTGTGAAAGTGAGTTATAGTCCCACTTTTAAAATCTAATATTTTTGGGATGAGAATACATGCAGGTTTTATAAATGATTTACAAAATAGACACAAGTACGTGAAACTACATTCTATGGTTGAATTATCAAAATCGAATATGCCCCTTTTTATTAAGTCTGGTAATCTAAGAATTAGGGAACAGACACCCTAATTGACGCGAATCCTAAAGATAGATCTATTGGGCCTAACAAACCCCATCCAAAGTACCGGATGCTTTAGTACTTCGAAATTTATATCATATCCGAAGGGTGTCCCGGAATGATGGGGATATTCTTATATATGCATCTTGTTATTGTCGGTTACCAGGTGTTCACCATATGAATGATTTTTATCTCTATGTATGGGATGTGTATTGAAATATGAAATCTTGTGGTCTATTGTTACGATTTGATATATATAGGTTAAACCTATAACTCACCAACATTTTTGTTGACGTTTTAAGCATGTTTATTCTCAGGTGATTATTAAGAGCTTCCGCTGTCGCATACTTAAATAAGGACAAGATTTGGAGTCCATGCTTGTATGATATTGTGTAAAAACTGCATTCAAGAAACTGATTTCGATGTAACATATTTGTATTGTAAACCATTATGTAATGGTCGTGTGTAAACAGTATATTTTAGATTATCATTATTTGATAATCTACGTAAAGCTTTTTAAACCTTTATTTATGAAATAAAGGTTATGGTTTGTTTTAAAAATGAATGCAGTCTTTGAAAAACGTCTCATATAGAGGTCAAAACCTCGCAACGAAATCAATTAATATGGAACGTTTTTAATCAATAAGAACGGGACATTTCAACTATGATCACATCGTCGACATAGATAAGATCGGCCACAAATATATTTTCACTTTGATAGATGAACAGTGGATGATCAGCTTTGGATTGATAAAAACCAAGAGTAATAAGAGCATGAGTGAACTTATGATACCAGTTCAGTGAAGCTTGTTTCAACCCGTAAATTGACTTCTTTAGTCAACACACACACGTTTCTCCTTCTTTAGCAAAACCTTGCGGTATCTTCATATAAATTTCTTCATCTAAGTCACCATGCAAAAATGCATTGTTTACATCTAATTGTTGGATGTGCCAATTATTTTTGATTGCCACTGTGAGTAATACTCGAACCGTGAGTAACTTAGCAATCGGGGCAAAAGTATCATGATAGTCGACACCTTCCATCTATGTGAAACCCTTGGCAACAAGATGTGCTTTGTATCTCTCTACCTCTCCATTCGATTTATATTTTACCTTGTATACCCACTTGGAGTCAATGGCTCATTTGCCAACCGGGAGTTTTTCAAGGCTCTACGTATCATTTTGTTCAAGAGCTTTAATTCCCCTTTGCATGGCCTCTTTCCAATATTTGTTTTTAACAGACTGGTAAAGGACTTTGGCTCATCGTTTGTCACGACCCTACTTTTTCCGTTATCTTTTACCGTTTATTATTTAACGTCCGTTAATTGTTATTCGTGCCACGTCATTTCTATGACCTATATTATTATTTTTGTAATAATATATTAATTATTATGTGTTAAGTGAATATTTGTATTCATATTTAAAGTTGTACGTTTCTACGTGTCGTGGATTTTTATCCGGCGAATCTTTTCAGTTTTTAAACCAACGGTCAAACTTTTTGGATTTTTAAATATAAATTATTTTAAATATGATATTTTTATGTTATATGTTTATATATAGTGTTTATATATTTTATTTATCGCGTATATGTTATCTCTCCGAAGAATATATCGCGTAGTAGCGTTTTCGCGTTTCGGGTTTCGTTCGAGCGTTCGCGCAACAAGCTAATGGACTTTATATCATGTTGGGCTAGTGGGTCCCACCCCCTTGCTATGGATTGGCCGAACACTCCAAGGGGGAGGGAGTGTTAGGCTCACTTTTCATTTTTTGATTTTATCAATTCCATTTCATTTCACAAAACATAATCCCTAATTTTTTCTCTCTTCACCTCTTCCTCCTTCCTTTAGCCGTCGCCCAACACCCCAACATCATCATCATCTTCTTCAATCAAGCAAGCATTTCAAAGGGCTTTTATCATTTACGGATTCTACTCTTCGTTCTCTACGCGACTACATCACTTAATTCTCGATTAGGGTATAAACCCTAACCCTAGCTTTTTAATTTTTATTTAGTTTTACTGATTTTGATGTTATTATGATAGTATAGCACTTATGTATTGTTGTATTGATGATTATATGCGTAGAAATGCTTGATTGTATATGTTTTCGGTTTGATAAAATTTGGACAGCGGAATATTTGATCATTTCAGTACATTTAACTGATTTTTTTGATAAATTAAAGTGTTTAGATGAGTTCCTCTCATCAAGACATTGATTTTAGACTCCGGATTCATGTTATTTCGAGTCCCGGAACTTAAGTTATGCATAATTTGGTGTTTTCATGGAATTAAAGTATACAAACGAATGTATTCAGTTTTGGTTCGAATTTGTGACCACTTTTTGAGTTTCTAGGATGTACTAGTGTGTTAGTATTGATGATGGTATGAAAGTTAATGTTCGGGTCATCGAAATCCGAGCCACGGATCACCCAGAATGACTATATCAAGATTTTGAACGGATTAAAGTTCCAAGTTGATTTATGGCTGTTGGTCATGACTTGGGGACTGATTTTAGGGTGTTCTTGAGTGAACTAATGTGTCGGGTGGTTTGGTTAGGCGAGGATATATATAAGACTCTCCGAAAACCGACACCCGGGGCTCAAGTTATGACCCGATGAACTTTTAATTAAAACTTATAGTTATGAAATGGAACTTATGATATAAATAATGATTTACATTATTATTACATTACTTATGATATAAAAGTAACTATTTTAATTTAAGACTTATGATATATACATTTATTATATCATTTAATAATTACTTATGATTTAATGAAGCTTTTAATTAAACTTATGATTAATAATACTTTTATTATTAATGAAAAATACTTATAATAAGTATTAAACTTATGTTATGAGATTATTATAATAAGACTTATAATGAAGATTAATTAATTATTTAATTATTATAAGGCTTAGTTATTATTTAATTATAATTTAATTATTAAATACGTATGATTTAATAATTATAATTAAAACTTATGATATGATTAATAATTCATTATTAATTATTAATACTTATGATATGATTAAAATTTATTATTAATTAATAATACTTATATTATGATTAATATTTAATTACTTAATTAAATACTTATGATATATTAATTATATCATTTAAACTCATGTTAACTTTAATAATTCATTTTAATTTAATTAAACTTATGTTATGACATGATTATACATATATGACTTTAAATAACATTATATCTTATATTATTAATATAATTTATACTTTAAAATTTAATGTTGACTAAGTTTGACCAAGGTTGACTTTTGAGTTGACTTTTGGTTGACTTTGACTTTCAGTTGACTTTTGTTGACTTTTCTAATTAAGGAAACTTTCCTAAGTTATAAACTTTCCAAAAATAGCAACTTTCTAAATATGAAAACTTTCCAAAATAGAAACTTTCCAAAAATAGAAACTTTTTAAAAATAGAAACTTTCCTAAGTTATAAACTTTCCAAAAATAGCAACTTTCTAAATATGGAAACTTTCCAAAAATAGAAACTTTCTAAAAATAGAAAGAACGGGTTATACGCTGTCCTGATCTTACCGAAACTTACCGAGTGTTGTTCTATGTTTACTTACAACAAGTACTATAGCTATCATACTAAGACTTGACCTAAGTTAGTTATTTATATTGACCTGCTTTATTTATAGGTCGGCGTTGTGATCATTCTTGATCACTTACTTCATTGCGGTTCACGTTTTTGTGTGGTTACTTCATTTTCATTAAGGTGAGTTATAGTCCCGTTTTTCATATTTTTAAAGTATTTTTGGGATGTGATTACATGCATTTTGTTTTACGTTTAGACACAAGTGGCAATTATATTTAAATTATTCATTATGAGTTGAACGAAAATATTCCCTAGTCTGGTAACTGTAATCACTGGTTTCTACTGGTAAACGCAAATCTTATGGATTGATCTATCGGGCTTAACAGCCCCATTTCGAGCTAATCGCGCTAGCAATTTATAATCAGAATGTATTAGTACTTCATTATTATTTGAAGATACACCTGTTCAGTGTATATTGTGTTTGGTAAGGGTATGGAAATGGTTAAGTTTTTACCAGGTGACTCATGGATTAATGAAATAATATTTTATGTTTTCTAACATTTGAAATCTCGTGGTCTAAAGTTTATACGTTTATTTAAATCTATAATTCACTCAACATTTTTGTTGACAGTTTACTCGCATGTTTTCACAGGTACTTGATTAATTGGGCTTCCGCTGTGTTAGAGTATCTGCATGCATTTGGGCAGATTTTTGTTAAACATTTTATGAAACATTAAACTTGCATTCTCTTTCTGTGTATTTAAACTGTGGGTGTTGGTTGACATTGTTTTGGTCAACCTTAGATATTTTAACAAGTTGAGTTTGCTTAGAACTACTTATTTTGGTAAATTTCCTTTTTAAGAAACTTTTGAAATAAAGAATGCAATGTTGTTTAATAAATTCATTTAAAGTTCGATCAAGCTGTGGGACCAAGTGACGGAGCCGTTAAGGGTACTTGACGGGGCCAACACATCGTTGGAGTTGATGGCAGCTAAGAAAGCCTTGTGAGATTTTGAAAAACATTCATATGAAACGAAATTAGAGATAGGATGTACCGTGGAGGAGTCTTGATGTGTTTCAGTTTGTGTGTTGTCGATCGAAGGGGGAAGTTGAACCACAAAGTCATTCAAGTACCGCGGTTGACTCTTATGTAGCTTCGGTCTATCATGTTGTTCAGTCGGATCCAACAAGTCATGGACTGAGTTATTAATTATAGGGCTCGACCTATCATAAATGGGTTCTTGGCCTAAGTTTTCACCATTATTTTCTCCATTAGGAATTGGTTCTTGGCCTAATCCTTCACTATTACTTCCAATATTATGAAGCTCTTCATTTTGATCAATGAGCCGATTTGGTGGTGTATCGCAAACAAATAGGTCATTCAAATTATCACACTGATTTTGTGTGACTCTCAACTGTGTAGATGAAACTATGAATGGAAACTCGTTTTCAACAAATCTAACATCCCTTGAGACAATCATTTTTCATGTCCTTGAGGTCATATATCTTGTAACCTTTTGTTCCTCCAGGATATCCTAAAAAAATACCTGGTCTCCCCCTTACTTCGAACTTATCTCCGTTGGTCATTGTGTTCTTGTAATATACAAGACAACCAAAAACTTTCATTAAGTTGTAATCAGGTTTTTGATTGAAGACAATTTCGTAAGGGGTTTTGTTCATGATAACTTTAGATGGTAGGCGATTAATAATGAATGTGGCGGTTAACACACACTCTCCCCAAAACCTTTTAGGTAACCCAGCCTCATACATTAATGCCCTTGTAGTCTCAAGTATGTGCCTATGCTTTCTTTCCACGACTCCATTTTGTTGTGAAGTATGTGGACACGAGGTTTCAAGTAATATTCCATTCTCATTGTAAAAACATCTCATGTCATTAGACGTAAACTCACCTCCATTGTCACTACTGATCCTTTTAATGGTCTTACCGAATTGAGTTTTTACCATATTATGAAAGTTCATCAAACAACCGCTAGCTTCATATTTGAATTTTAAAAGGTAAACCCAAACAGATCTATTGAAATCGTCGACTATGGTTAAAAAGTAATTAGCACCAGATAGAGATGGAACACTGTAACGACCCTAGATTTTCCGACTTATATTAATAATATTTATTATTAATTACTTGCGCTTTAATAAATGTATTCTTATACATATTACTTGTTACCGTAATTGACTTTAAATGTCCCAACTCGTCTTTTCGACACGTGCTTTTCATGAATAATATTTCGAATATTATTTACGTACATGATTAATTATTATTAATTATTTCTAATTAACTAGTATAGGTAGTTAATTACTTGGGCTTTTATTTAATTGTCACATACTTGGACTAGGGCTTTTAATATTGGACTTGGAAGCCCACCCTACACCATTTAATGGACTACTAGTAAGCCCATGATTATGCTAATGATTCTTTAAGATTAAGCATGGTTAATTAATTTAATGAGGAGACAAGAATGTCTCATGCATTCAGGACCTCTTTCCCATACCTTTAACCTTATACCTCATTCTAGCTTTCACCATCATCCGACACTTGAAAGTTGCATTTGACCTTCCCCTTTTGACTCCTCTAAACCGACGGTTTGGCTACGCATGGGAGGAGTTCCATTTTTTCATTTTTGTTACTTATATGATAGTATTACTTCATTTCTTTCACACACATACTTACACCACTATATTTCTCTCAACTTTTCTCTCAAACTTTGTAAGTAATACACTTTATTTTCTTTCTTTTTTTCTTACTTGAAATCGAAATGTATCATCATCATTTACTTGTTACTAGTTGTTGTTTGTTGTTAAAAGATCAAACTTGTTAGTTTGTATCTTCATGAATCTTGATACTTCCATCTTTGTTTGATGAAGAACCAAGAACAAGAATCTAAACTTGTTAGTTTATGGTTCTACACTTGAAGTATTATAAAGATCTAAAGTTCATAAGCTTTAAGATCTTACTTGTGTTCATGTTTTGTTAACTTAAAGTTTATTTTCTTAAAGATCCAAGCTTTGGCTTGAATCTTCTTAAGTTAGAAACAAACATGAACTTGTTACTTGTAGATTTAGTTTATTTTTTCTTTTGTATGTATTTAAATTCGATGTATTATTTGGTCAAGTACTACTAGTTAAACTTGATCTCATTTTTCTTGAAACTAAAGTGTAAACTTTGTAAGTTCAAGAACATGGAAGTTTAACTTTCTAGTTATAACTTCATACACTTATGTTGGATCTAAGTTTCTATAGCTTATGGTCTTCCAATTTTGTTGTAAACAAAAGCTTATGAGCTTAAATACATTCTACAAGATTAAAAATCTAAGTTTCATAACTTATGATTTCATTAAAGTAAAGATCCAAGTTCCATAACTTAGGGTTTAACTTATGAACACTAGATCTAGACTTTATAGTCTTGGATCATTAAGATCTAACTAAGAACTAAGTTCTACAACTTAAGATCTTGTTTATTTAGTTTACTTTCAAGTTTATAGCTTAATAATACTACCAGAACTCATGTATATGTCGAATCTAAGATCTTGATGTAACTTTGGTTCATCAACCTACTTACAACCCTTAAATGAGTTGTGCTGCATATCTTAGACTTACACTAGTGTCATGATGGTCAAAACTTGGTAAAGATGATGCAAACACATCAACAAGTTGTACACTTGAAGCTATAAGCATCAAGGATGAGAACCGTGATGAGCATCAAGCACCAGGAACCCACCGGAACACTTTGCCTACTGTTTTCTGGGTCTGATCAGGTCACCTGGGCTACTAAAAAGTTGATTTCCAATTATTTCGGTTCGAGTAGATGATTTTCCGTTTAGGCCTCGTCTTAATCCGACTTACGGTTTAGGATTTATATCCTTCCGAAAGTCACTACGCCCTATTAACATTTTGCTAAAATTGCTGACCTACTCGCACTTAAACCGTCACCACGGTCAAACGAAGATGAGTTTTGTTCTGGAAATTGGTCAACAACTAGGGGACTCATATATGGAGCCATGGCCATTGGTCTCACCTCATTTCAGTTTGTATAGAGGTCGTGGCGACTGAACGAAGTCAGCCTTTATTTCAAACTCTATTCTTGATTGAAACTTACTTTACACTTTTTGATTAATGATGAATGATGATGGTACTTAAGACCTAATTTACATACTTTTAAACCTTTGGGAACGATTTACTGACTTAGTAACTTTTGACTTAGGTTGAGGACCTTTCGGACCAACTACTTGCTTACTTATTCCGTATCTACTTCACTACTTTCCACTATGAGTTATAGCATCCCTTTTTACTTTAACTATTTTGGTAACTGAGAATACATGCACGTTTTACATTTTACATACTAGGCACGAGTACTTAAACTTTATATATGTGTGGGTTATACAACGACATAAAATTTTCCCTTAGCTCGGTAACGTTTAGTCATTGGTCTTTGAACCGGTGAACACGAATCTTAGATATGGATCCATAGGGTTTGACATCCCCACTCGGGCTAGTAGCGCTAGCATTTAACGGGTGTTTAATACTTCGTAAATATACGCACTCGCTAAGTGTACTTTTAGGGGGTGATATTACGTTAAGTTAGTTACCAAGTGCCCACGGTTGAACATATACTTTTCATACTGTTTTGAAACACTGAAATCTCATGGCCTACCTTACATTACTGTTATACTTAAACTATAGCTCACCAACATTCGTGTTGACGTTTTTAAGCATGTTTTCTCAGGTGCTTAGAGGTTTGGTTGCTTCCGCTGTTGTAGTATTGCTGTGTAGACACCCGCTGCTTCTGTTAGAGATGTCTCCGCATGAAACATTTATTTTGCATTCAAACTATGTTACTTTTGAAACAATGAATTTGTAATGACCATTGGGTCACGTACTATTATTATTGCCTTCTATTCATAGAAGAACGCTATCGTATGTTAAACATTTGACGTTGGTTATGACGTCACCTTTTCTTATGAATGCAAACTTATTTTAAAACATCATATAGTGTTTAACCTTGTAATGATCCTATTGTTGATGATCCTTACACGTTAATTTTGTACGGGGCATCACATTTGGTATCAAAGCGGTGGTTGTAGAGAATTAGGTTGCATTAGTGAGTCTAGACCGGACCGAGTAGGATTCACTAATAGGACTAATCTACAACTTGCTAGTTTGCTTGTTTCTGCGGAACGTGCTGCATGCTGCTACTTACTTTTACTCCTATACATTGTATACTGCTACTTGCTTTCACTACTGCATGCTACTATCTGCTTTCGATTGCATGATACTTGTCATTATTGCCATGCTATTTACTGCTATAGACGATCTAGACTGTCATAGTTACTTTGCCTAATACGTGCTTACTATATGACTTACTGACATGGAAAAAGTTATTTTTCCTTGTTCAGATGTCGGATATCCCGCCCATCATCATTGACTTGTACAGCGACTCAGATTCATCTGCCGCCTCACCTGCTACTGCTGCAGACTCACAGATCCCGTCATCGCTACCCTCCAGTGACTCTGGCGATTCATCCTCTAGGGACAGTAGCCACGCACCTGACCTGATGATCATCTCCGACAGAGACGAGGACCCAGAGGAGATTCCAGCTCCACCCAACCCAGGACTCCCGGATCTACAGCACCATTCCGGTGGTGCTGTGATTCCTAGGAAAATGGGGACGGTCCTTTCCGCAATGAGCGAGGACATTGGGTCAGACGCCTTCCTGATGGACGTGTCGTGCTGATCCCACCTTACAGATACCGACTGATGACCACCGGTCGAGCAGATCCACCCTCAGATGATTCAGACGACTCATCATCCGATGGCTTCAGCGACGAGGATTCCGACGAGGATTCCGACTAGGACCCTGAGGAGACGCCCGTGCAGCCGCCCTCTACCCCACCGAAGAAGCGGTATCGTTTCGATGGTATTGTGATTCCTGGGGTTAACATATGTAGGTCATTCGTTAACGCACATGGACTGAAGGTTAGAGTTACCACCTGTAAGCGGGTTGTGCCTTACCCTGCCGATCCATTTGTGCGTAAGGCTTCCCGTTATGTAGCATCTACTTCTAGTGCTGGACCGTCTGCACCACCAGCTCCACCAGCATCATCTACACCACCAGCTCCACCTGTACCATCTGCATCGCCTGCCCCACCAGCATCCCCCATCGTCGAGGAACTGACAAGGGAAGTGCATATCCTTCATGCTCGGGTAACTGAGCTCGAGGACCAGGTGTCCCACATGATGGACATCCTTTACCCACCGTCACCATAGAGCCATTGTATTAGATTTCATTATGTAATCCCGTTTGTAGTTTCATGTTTTACTCATGTATTGTACAAACCGTATGCGGATGTATGCAACTTTCTTATTTAATGAATGGAACTTTGTGTTGTTTGATTTCTGTACGGTGTTCTATTTACGTTACTATATGATGATTTTGTGGTATCTGTATCTAGTCGCATTACTTAATTAACATGCGATGTGTTGATTCCATGTTGGTTACCATATACCGTATTATTATTTATTGAATGCTGGATTTTGACTTAAGTCGAAATTTCTGTTTCGAAGATCAATGGCAAACGGAAGATCAACGCCCACAGCAGCACAAATTGAGGAAATGATAACTGAACGAATAGTCGCTGCAATTGCGAAAGTCAACCCCCAAGCTCCACCTGTTAACCAGCACAATCATAACGGGTGTACCTATAAGGAATTTCAAAGCTGCAAGCCCCACAATTTCAGTGGTACTGAGGGGCCGGTTGGACTGATGAGGTGGTTTGAGAAATTGGAAGCTGTGTTCCGTGTGAGCAACTGCTCAGAAATGAACAAGACTAAGTATGCCTCCTGTACACTGTCGGACAGCGCTTTAACCTGGTGGAACACACTTGCTCAGGCTAAAGGTATTGACAAGGCTTATGCTACACCGTGGGAGGAATTTAAGGGAGGCTATGATCGAGGAGTACTGCCCCAGAACAGAGATTCAGAAAATGGAAGCTGAGTTTTGAGAGTTGAAGGTTGTGGGAACTGATCTTGACGGTTATAACCGAAGGTACCTGGAATTAGCTCTGATGTGCCCCACGATGGTTACCCTGGAATTTAAGCGCATGGAACAGTATTTTTGGGGACTTCCCAAGTCCATCCAAGGAAATGTCACCTCTTCAAAACCAGCTGATGTCCCGGAAGCTATGCACATGGCGCACACCCTGATGAACCAAATTACCAGCAAAGAACCAGAGAAAGGGAAATCTGAATCGGGAACTAGTAATGAGAAACGTAAGTAGGACAGCAACAAGGGAAGGGTCTTTGATCAAAACCCAGCTAAGAGGCATGAAAGTTTCAAGGGAAACAACTCCAACCCGAACCCTAGCTCGAACCCTAACTACAAGGGTAGTCTCTCGCAGTGCAAGAGATGCTACAAGCATCATACCGGTACTCCAACGTAGTCTGTGAAAAGTGTAAAAGGACTGGGCATATTGGCAAAGACTGTAAGATCACCACCCCAACTGTGAAGACAAACCCTACTGGACCAAGGAAATGCTATGAGTGTGGACAACAGGGCCACTTCAGGAATGAACGTCCCAACAAGAGAAAGGACGGCGGTCCAGCGCGTGGAAGAGCTTTCAACATAAATGCAAGGGATGCCCGTGAGAACCCCGACTTGGTTACAGTTATATTCACTATGAACAATCTATTAGCTTCTGTCCTATTTGATACTGGTGCCGATTGGAGTTATGTATGTAGACACTTTTGCTCTAAGATAAATTGGTCGTTAGTTCCTTTAAAGGAGAGTATGCTTGTTGAGGTAGCCAATGGAAAACTTGAGAAAGTTGACCAAATTAGCCGAGGAGGTATTATCAACATAGCTGGTGTAGATTTCGAGATTGACTTGATACCCATCAAATTGGAAAGTTTTGATGTGATTGTCGGTATGGACTGGTTGACTAAGGTAAAGGCCGACATTATCTGTGGAGATAAAGCTATTCGTATACCACACGGAGATGGTGAGCCACTGATTATTTACGAAGAGAGATGTAACTCGAAGCTAAACCTCATTAGTTGCATGAAAGCATAAAAGATCATAAAGAAAGGACGTCTTGCTATTTTAGGACATGTGAAAACATTAGAAACCGAGGTGAAAAGCGTGAATGATGTATGAATTGTGAACGAATTTCCCGATGTCTTTCCGGAAGAATTTCCTGGATTACCACCATCAAGAGCAGTGGAGTTTCAGATCGATTTAGTGCCAGAAGCTGCACCTGTAGCTCGCGCACCTTATAGACTCGCACCTTCCAAAATGCAAGAGTTGCAGAGTCAACTACAAGAACTCCTAGACCGTGGATTTATCCAACCAAGTTCATCACCTTGGGGCGCACCTGTTTTATTTGTGAAGAAGAAGGATGGATCTTTCCGCATGTGTATCGATTATCGCGAGCAGAACAAGTTGACGATCAAGAATCGGTATCCCCTTCCCCGAATTGACGATCTTTTAGATCAGCTACAAGGCTCAAGCGTTTACTCTAAGATCGATTTGTGATCTGGTTATCACCAGTTGAGGGTGAAGGAGAGTGATATGATGAAAACTACATTCAGAACCCGTTATGGTCACTATGAGTTTCTCGTGATGCCATTCGGTTTAACCAACGCACCTGCCGTGTTTATGGATCTCATGAATCGTGTATGCAAGCCGTACCTGGATAAATTCGTTATCGTCTTCATGGATGATATCCTCATCTACTCCAAAAGCGAAGAAGAACATGAGCAACATCTTCGGCTAGTGCTTAAACTCTTGAGACAAGAGCAACTTTATGCCAAATTCTCCAAGTGTCAGTTTTGGTTGAAGGAAGTCCAATTCCTGGGTCATATTGTGAGCGATCAAGGTATCAAAGTTGATCCCACAAAGATCGAAGCTATCAACAAGTGGGAAACCCCCACTACTCAGACTCATATCCGCCAATTTGTAGGCCTCGCCGGTTACTACCGAAGATTTATTGAAGGTTTCTCTCTGATTGATCGTCCTTTGACCGCGCTGACTTACAAAGAGAAGAAGTTCGTTTGGGAAAACGAACAAGAATCAGCATTTCAAACTTTGAAGCAGAAATTGACCACCGCGCCTATCTTATCATTTCCTGAAGGCAGTGACGATTTCGTCGTATATTGTGATGCCTCGAAAAATGGTTTTGGTTGCGTATTGATGCAAAGAACGAAGGTCATTGCTTATGCTTCTCGTCAACTGAAGATTCACGAGCAAAACTACACTACTCATGATCTCGAACTTGGAGTCGTTGTCTTTGCGCTTAAATTATGGAGACACTATCTTTATGGAACTAAAAGTACTATCTTCACTGACCACAAAAGCCTCCAACACATATTCGATCAGAAACAACTGAACATGAGACAGCGACGATGAATCGAGATGCTGAACGACTATGATTGTGAACTTCGTTACCATCCTGGCAAGGCCAATGTTGTAGCCGACGCTTTGAGCCGAAAGGAGAGGATGGCACCTCTTCGTGTTCGGGCACTGAACATTACCATTCATTCGAATCTCAACAGCCAGATCTGAGTAGCCCAAGATGAGGCTCTCGAAGAGGAGAATATATCCCATGAACACTTAAACATTCTCGTCGAGGTTAATGAGACTGGACTCCGATACTTCGCCGAAAAAATTTGGGTGCCTAGTTATGGGGATTTGCGAAGCCTCATTCTAGACGAAGCCCACAAGTCAAGATATTCGATTCATCCAGGAGCTGGTAAAATGTACCACGATCTCAAGGAACAGTATTGGTGGCCTAATCTTAAGAAGGATGTTGCAACCTATGTTGGGAAGTGTTTGACTTGCTTGAAGGTTAAGGCCGAACATCAAAGGCCATCTGGGTTACTTCAGCAACCGGAAATCTCGCAATGGAAGTGGGAAAGGATAATGATGGACTTCATTACGAAATTACCAAAGACGGTGGGCAGATACGATACCATCTGGGTTATCGTTGACCGTCTTACCAAATCTGCACACTTCTTAGCCATGAAAGAAACGGATACGATGGAGAGACTCTCTCAACTATACATAAAGGAAATTATATCTCGTCATGGTGTGCCCTTATCGATTATTTCAGACCGAGATGCCCGTTTTGCTTCTAGATTTTGGCGTTCTTTGCAAGAAGCCTTGGGGACCCGTCTCAACATGAGTACTGCATATCACCCACAGACCGACGGATAGAGCGAACGCACGATTTAGACTTTGGAGGACATGTTGCGTGCTTGTGTTATTGATTTCGGAAAGGCTTGGGAAAGGAATTTTCCGCTAGCCGAATTCTCTTACAACAACAGTTATCATTCTAGTATTAATGCCGCACCTTTCGAAGCGTTGTATGGCTGCAAATGCCATTCTCCTATTTGTTGGGCTGAAGTAGGTGAAAAGCAAATCACCGGACCCAAGTTAGTCCATGAAACAACTGAGAAGATTGTCCAAATTCAAGCGAGACTCAAGACGGCCCGTGATCGCCAAAAGAGTTATGCCGACCTTAAACGTAAAGACTTCGAATTCAACGTGGGTGACCGTGTAATGTTGAAGGTCGCGCCTTAGAAAGGTGTGATCCGTTTTGGAAAATGTGGGAAGCTCAACCCGTGATACATTGGTCCTTTCAAAATCTTGGAGCGTGTTGGACCCGTTGCTTACCGTCTGGATCTTCCGACTCAATTGAGCTCAGTTCATCCAACCTTCCACGTATCAAATTTGAAGAAGTGTCTTGCGGAACCGAAACTTGTCATACCACTGGAAGAACTTACGATTGATGACAAACTCCACTTCGTGGAAGAACCTGTCAAAATTATGGACCGTGAGATCAAAACTTTGAAACGCAACAAGATTCCGATCGTCCGAGTCCGATGGAATGCCAAACGAGGACCTGAGTTTACCTGGGAACGAGAGGATCAAATGATGCAGAAGTATCCTCACCTTTTCCCAAATCCTCCATCTACCTCAGCTTAAAATTTCGGGAAGAAATTTTCTTTAACAGGTGGGTAATGTAATGACCCTGGATTTTCCGGCTTATATTAATAATATTTATTATTAATTACTTGCGCTTTAATAAATGTATTCTTATACATTTTACTTGTTACCGTAATTGACTTTAAATGTCCCGACTCGTCTTTTCGATACGTGCTTTTCATGAATAATATTTCGAATATTATTTACGTACATGATTAATTATTATTAATTATTTCTAATTAACTAGTATAAGTAGTTAATTACTTGGGCTTTTATTTAATTGTCACATACTTGGACTAGGGCTTTTAATATTGGACTTAGAAGCCCACCCTACACCATTTAATGGACTACTAGTAAGCCCATGAATATGCTAATGATTCTTTAAGATTAAGCATGGTTAATTAATTTAATGAGGAGACAAGAATGTCTCATGCATGCAGGACCTCTTTCCCATACCTTTAACCTTATACCTCATTCTAGCTTTCACCATCATCCCACACTTGAAAGTTGCATTTGACCTTCCCCTTTTGACTCCTCTAAACCGACGGTTTGGCTAGGCATGGGAGGAGTTCCATTTTTTTTATTTTTGTTACTTATATGATAGTATTACTTCATTTCTTTCACACACATACTTACACCACTATATTTCTCTCAACTTTTCTCTCAAACTTTGTAAGTAATACACTTTATTTTCTTTCTTTTTTTCTTACTTGAAATCGAAATGTATCATCATCATTTACTTGTTACTAGTTGTTGTTTGTTGTTAAAAGATCAAACTTGTTAGTTTGTATCTTCATGAATCTTGATACTTCCATCTTTGTTTGATGAAGAACCAAGAACAAGAATCTAAACTTGTTAGTTTATGGTTCTACACTTGAAGTATTATAAAGATCTAAAGTTCATAAGCTTTAAGATCTTACTTGTGTTCATGTTTGGTTAACTTAAGGTTTATTTTCTTAAAGATCCAAGCTTTGGCTTGAATCTTCTTAAGTTAGAAACAAACATGAACTTGTTACTTGTAGATTTAGTTTATTTCTTTGTTTTGTATGTATTTAAATTCGATGTATTATTTGGTCAAGTATTACTAGTTAAACTTGATCTCATTTTTCTTGAAACTAAAGTGTAAACTTTGTAAGTTCAAGAACATGGAAGTTTAACTTTCTAGTTATAACTTCATACACTTATGTTGGATCTAAGTTTCTATAGCTTATGGTCTTCCAATTTTGTTGTAAACAAAAGCTTATGATCTTAAATACATTCTACAAGATTAAAAATCTAAGTTTCATAACTTATGATTTCATTAAAGTAAAGATCCAAGTTCCATAACTTAGGATTTAACTTATGAACACCGATCTAGACTTTATAGTCTAGGATCTTCAAGATCTAACTAAGAACTAAGTTTTACAACTTAAAATCTTGTTTATTTAGTTTACTTTCAAGTTTATAGCTTAATAATATTACTAGAACTCATGTATGTGTCGGATCTAAGATCTTGATGTAACTTTGGTTCATCAACCTACTTACAACCCTTAAATGAGTTGTGCTACATATCTTAGACTTACACTAGTGTTATGATGGTCAAAACTTGGTAAAGATGATGCAAACACATTAACAAGTTGTACACTTGAAGCTATAAGCATCAAGGATGAGAACCGTGATGAGCATCAAGCACCAAGAACCCACTGGAACACTTTTCCTACTGTTTTCTGGGTCTGATCAAGTCACCTGGGCTACTGGAAAGTTGATTTCCAGTTATTTCGGTTCGAGTAGATGATTTTCCGTTTAGGCCTCGTCTTAATCCGACTTACGGTTTAGGATTTATAGCCTTCCGAAAGTCACTACACCCTATTAACGTTATGCTGAAATTTCTGGCCTACTCGCACTTAAACCGTCACCACGGTCAAGCGAAGATGAGTTTTGTTCTTAAAATTGGTCAGCAACTAGGGGACTCATATACGGAGCCATGACAATTAGTCTCACCTCGTTTCAGTTTGTATAGAGGTCGTGGCGACTGAATGAAGTCAGCCTTTATTTCAAACTCTATTCTTGATTGAAACTTACTTTACACTTTTTGATTAATGATGAATGATGATGATACTTAAGACCTAATTTACATACTTTTAAACCTTTGGGAACGATTTACTGACTTAGTAACTTTTGACTTAGGTTGAGGACCTTTTGGACCAACTACTTGCTTACTTATTCCGTATCGACTTCACTACTTTCCACTGTGAGTTATAGCATCCCTTTTTACTTTAACTATTTTGGGAACTGAGAATACATGCGCGTTTTACATTTTACATACTAGACACGAGTATTTAAACTTTATATATGTGTGGGTTATACAACGGCATAAAATTTCCCCTTAGCTCGGTAACGTTTAGTCATTGGTCTTTGAACCGGTGAACAGGAATCTTAGATATGGATCCATAGGGTTTGACATCCCCACTCGGGCTAGTAGTGCTAGCATTTAACGGGTGTTTATAACTTCATAAACATACGCACTCGCCAAGTGTACTTTTAGGGGGTGATATTACGTTAAGTTAGTTACCAAGTGCCCACAGTTGAACATAAACTTTTCATACTGTTTTGAAACACTGAAATCTCGTGGCCTACCTTACATTACTGTTATACTTAAACTATAGCTCACCAACATTCGTGTTGATGTTTTTAAGCATGTTTTCTCAGGTGCTTAGAGGCTTGGTTGCTTCCGCTGTTGTAGTATTGCTGTGTAGACACCCGCTGCTTCTGTTAGAGATGTCTCCGCATGAAACATTTATTTTGCATTCAAACTATGTTACTTTTGAAACAATGAATTTGTAATGACCATTGGGTCACGTACTATTATTATTGCCTTCTATTCGTAGAAGCACACTATCGTATATTAAACATTTGACGTTGGTTATGACGTCACCTTTTCTTATGAATGCAAACTTATTTTAAAACAGCATATAGTGTTTGACCTTGTAATGATCCTGTTGTTGATGATCCGTACACGTTAATTTTGTACGGGGCATCACAAACACGATACTTTCCCCAAATATCACAATGTACTAACTCGAAGCAATCGTTAGTTTTAGTGCTACTAATTTGAAAAGGAAGTCTAGTGTGTTTCACCTTAGAACAAGAATCACACACTTGATCAAAAGTACTCTTATTAAGAAAGTCTATTTGAATGAGTTTCTTACCAGAAGCATGTCCTAATCTTTTGTGCCAAGTACCTATAGTCGTCATCAAAGCTTTCTTCTTTCCAATCATTCCCATTCGGTATAGACCATACTTGCAATTACCCGCACCAATCAATCTCCTAGTGTGGCGTTTCTGTATCACACAAAAATCTGTAAAAAGGTTATAGCGGATTGAAGATCTTTGCTTAGTCTACTAACAGACAAAAGATTGCAATTAAACTTAGGTATATGTATAATTCCTCTTATTCTAGTTCCTTCCGGCAAGAGACATTCTCCTTTTCCATTTATAGGGATGGCATCCCCATTAGGAATAATAACAGGTGCTTCAAAGTGCCCTTTAGTTTTATTTTCAAGGATATCTTCATTATAAGTGATGTGTTCCGTTGATCCAGAATCGATTACCCAATCACTCTCAACATTACGTACCATACTTGCTGATTTGTTTGCCTGAATTAAACAACAAACCGATTTCAAGAATCAAAATTAAGTTTGTTTGATTCTTGCAAGTGTACACGTGCCAATTGAAAACGGAATATAGATCTAATTGATTAATTCTTGCAATTGATGAATACCACCGACCAATTAAAATCAAACAAATTAAATTGTTTTGTAGATGGAGATCGATTTTTTTTTCTTTTGGTAACTTTGTGGTGGTGAATAAAATCACTTTGAACATGCAGATCAAAACAAACAAATTTGTTTGGACTTTTTTTGTATACGTGCAAACCAAAAGAGAGCACTTTTTTTTTTACTTTCAATCTCTTTATTCGTTGATGACGGCTGTATATGATTGAAGTATTGTGATTTTTTTAAAGGTTAAACCTGCTCTGATACCATATAGAAAATAATATGGATCGAATTAATTCTTTCATTAACAATTATTGTGTATTTATACGCAATACATAAAGATCCTAAACTTGAGCAACAAGTTTAGGAGATAAACATGGAAACAATATTTTAATAGGAAACTAATACTAATTTCTAATTTCAATACCATTTTTATATGAAAATTAATTATTATTTACTTCGTATTATATATTTTGTTATGATTGTCGGAGGATAAATTGCTAGCACTTGAATGGTGGCACTTATATATGCTCACAAACAATGGCGGAACTTACTGAAGACTAAAGAGGGCAGTGGTCCTTTTAAACTTTTGTGGTAGAGTTATATGTTTTTAGTATGCAAGTGGTAAAAAAATTAAGTATAGTTTATGTTAATAGAAATCCCGTGAGGATTATGTATTACACTAATCAACTATTTATAGAGTACACTGAATCTCTAAAGGCCTAACTAGACTCTAACAGGCCATCTATACAATTGGGCTATCTATACAATTAGGCCGACTAATCTACATACATATTCTAATACTCCCCCGCAGTTGGAGCAGGAGGAAGTTACAAACGCTCAAACTAAAGACATATTCTACGGATACACATACAAATATTGATAAAACTAAAATTATAAACAATGTCTTCATGTGCTCCTTGAAAATTTTTTACTTTGTTATTCAACAACGTGTTCAACTTTACGATCGGTTGCAATTGAGGAGAGATTTGTTATCAAAGCAAATATATATATATATATATATATATATATATATATATATATATATATATATATATATATATATATATATATATATATATATATATATATATATATATATATATATATATATATATATATATATATATTTTGCTCAATAATTGGAAACTGATGGAAATATGGAAGTGATTGAGATGTAGCTATGGAAGCAAAAATATCCATAAATACTACGAGTACTTTTTCTTTTTTTCTTTTTTTTTTGGAAAGAGAATAAACTATAAAAAAATATAGAATCAAACTTGAAGAGTGATAAAAAGAAATAAGAAATAGAGGAGATATGCAAATCGTCTGTTTTTTTTAAGGAAAGAAAATAAAATAAGAAATTCAAAATAGGAAACAATACGAAGGAGATATCAAGAATCTTTTTTTTTTTAAACAAAGAAGCGATAAAAAAAATGGGAGAAAGAAGATAAATGATAAAAGATCATATATCTGAAGATTTAGTTTAAGAACGGATGAAAGAAGACTATAGGGTAGAAGTTTATATAAAGAAATCAAGAAGAACAGAATAGATTTTTCCTTTTTTTTTTTAAATGAAAAGGACGATGACCGAAAAGAAAGAAAAAATATCAAGGAAAAGAAATACACTCTTTGAAAATTAGAGAGTAGAAGTAAAAGAATGATTACGTGCTTGCTAGTCCCACCACAAAATAATACGGAGTATTTGTGATACGATAGATGCTAGAAACAGAAGAATCATCAATTAATCGATTAATTAATTGATATGGGAAGATTAGAGAGAAGAAAAGAAAGTGGGTAATAGAAAATTATTACTCCGTAAAATTAATAGGAGACTGCAAGTAATAGAAGAATTTATGGCGTATGTTATAATTGCAGACGGGTAACGCGAAGAGGAAGAGGGTAAGGCGGCCAACCGTTTCGGAGGCGGCGGCGGCAAGAGAGCGGATGAAAAACCTAAGCATTTGATACCATGTTGAATATTGAAAAACCCCATGAGAATTATGTATTACACTAATCAACTATTTATAGAGTACAGTGAATCCCTAAAGGCCTAACTAAACCCTAACAGACCATCTATACAATTGGGCCATCTATACAATTGGGCCGACTAATCTACATACATATTCTAATAGTTTATTCAACCCAAAAAAAAAGTACAACCTATACTTTGAGAATTCAACCTTGTGTCACTTTTTGTCACCAAAACTATCTTCTGTCAACATATAAAGCAGCTTCCTTCATGTTTATATTACCCAAATTGTGCCCCAAAATAAATTCATGATTTTTTTTTTTTAACTTCTTGTACAGAGGTATGTATGACTGTAATGTTTAGTATATACTCCATATTATATAATTGAATTATAGATATGGATTATTGATTGACACCCTAGATAACTTATAAAGCAAATTGACATCTTTTATTTGTTCATTATTTTTATATTTAATACTTTCGTGTGATGCTTGTATTATACTCAAGATTTAAAAGGTATAAAAAACTTAGATAGTTTTAAGCGTACACTTTAGATCACTTGTACACTAACATGTTTAGTACTATACTTGAATTTGTTGAATGTTCAATAGTGTATTCGCCCTTCTAATCGTAAACTTCAAGTTCCGCCACTGCTCACTAAGTATCTAAAAATGTAATTATATGTCAAGAATAATGTGCATGTGTGTGTTTTATAAACTTTCGTAGATAGTGGTATTGGAAATCTAAAGGTTTGACGACAGTTTTATGATTTTTATATAATATTAATTCTTTATTCTTTATTTATGCTTTATGTTTATGTACAAGTCTTTATAGTTAGCCTGATGTCTTCACTGTTAGTCTTTATGCTTACGTAATTCTTTGTTATATAGTATTGAAAAAAGAGCATTTGCTGATGCATAAGATCTTTCGTAGGTTGCGAAGTTTGATGCCTTCACTTTTATTCAGCTTTATTCCTCTGTATACGATCTATTCTCACTTACCATCTTTATTTTTGTTATCTACTTGAGGTGGCGATCTAAATCCACTTGAGGTGGCACATCATCACATGCCATTTATTTAAACTAATTTCATATTTACTCATTACTCATCCTGACAATCATTATTCTTTACTATCTTGTGATTCTTGTCACCTCTTTATTCTCTCCCTTCTACTTGAATATAATTGATACTGATTATAACTACCTACTTGTATTAAAAATGTCGTCTCATTCTTTTTTCAGATAGGAGAGTTGAGAAGTGGTTCTACGTGATTAGTGGAGCTTAATGTCTTTCTTCACGATCTTCGTAAAAAAGGATCACTTGATGTTCTCAGTTTTTGAGGTACTATCATATGTTACATCTTCTTTCTACCTTTCTAGTATGCTTCTTGCGTCACATGTAATCCATTTTTTTGGAAGTTAAACTTGATTTTGGGCTATGTGTTTTGGATATGGGCTTGCAAGTATACAAATATATGGATCAAGATTGTAGTCCAATATCTAGAAACTTCTTGTAGTAGTAAAAGTGAGTAGAAACATCTTGTAAAATATCTAAGATAATATTTAGGAAATATCTAGATAATACTTAGGAAATATCTAGATATTAGTAGATGATGGAGAAATCTAGACTACTCCATTGAGTAGTATAAATAGAGGGCTTCACCCCTCATTTGTAATCAAGCAAAGCAATTCAATAAGCAATAAAAGAAGAGTTTTCAAGATCAATCAAACTTCTAAATTATCAATCCTCTCTTCCCCAAATAATATACCTAGCATCCTATTTCCAACAAATTGGTATCAAGAGTTTGGTTCGACAAGATGATGTCCAACAATGTCATCACGTTTCCTCGCCTCACAAAGGATAATTATGATCGATGGAGCATCCAAATGAAGACCTTCCTAGGTGGACAAGACCTATGGGAGATTGTGGAGGAAGGCTATAAGGAACCTACAGAAAAAGGTTCTCTCAGCAAGGAGAAAAAGTTATTGAAGACCAATGATCAAAAGGCTCTTTCCATCATCCAACAAAGTGTAGATGATGGAGCTTTTGAGAAAATTGCAAGTGCAACCACCGCCAAGAAAGCATGGGAGATCTTGGAGAATTCTTTTAAGGGAGTTGATAAGGTGAAAAAGGTTCGACTACAAACACTACGAGGTGAGTTCGAATCCTTAAATAAGAAAGACTCGGAATCAATTTCTGATTATTTTACAAGAGTCTTGGCGGTTGTCAATCAATTAAAGAGGAATGGTGAAACTTTAAGTGATGTGAGGGTCATTGAGAAAATTCTTAGATCATTAGATTCAAAATTCGACTATATAGTCGTAGCCATCAAAGAATCTAAAGATCTAGAATCAATGACTATCAATGAACTCATGGGTTCACTACAAGCCCATGAAGAGAGGTTCAATAAGAATAATAAGGAGCCATTGGAGCAAGCTTTACAGGCAAAACTGTCTTTCAAGGAAGAGAGCAGTGAAAAGACTCATCAAACGAGTCAACGAGATCGTGGTCAAGTACGTGGCCGAGGACGAGGACAAGGATATATCAAACGTGGAGGTTATAGTTCTTACAAAAATGAAGAAAGAAGTCAAAATTTTCACCCGACAAGAGGTCGCGGGAGAGGCTACACAAGTAGAAGGCCAAGGTATGACAATTCTCAAACCAAATGCTATAATCGTCATAAATTTGGCCACTATGCTTCAGAATGCGAGAAGTCAAACAATTACGTGCAAGAAATAGCAAATTTAGTGCAAGAAGATACCGAAGCCGTGAAAAACACTTTGTTACTAGCATGCAAAGGTGAAGATAACGGAGAATCAAATTTGTGGTATCTCGACAAGGGTGCAAGCAACCATATGTGCGGTGACAAAAACATGTTTGTGGAGTTAGACGAGGTAATAAGTGAAAATATCACCTTCGGAGATTCCTCTAAAGTCCCGGTTAAAGGCAAAGGTAAGATTCTCATCCGCTTGAAAAATGGAAGGCATCAATTTATCTCTAACGTGTATTATGTGCCCAATATGAAGACAAATATACTGAGTATTGGACAACTCTTAGAGAAAGGCTATGATATTCACATGATAAATCGTAGTCTTTATCTGAGAGATCAAAAAGGAGGTTTGATTGCTAAGGTGCCAATGTCAACGAATAGGATGTTCTTGCTAAATATTCAACATGACATTCCAAGATGTTTAAAAGCATGTTTCAAAGATAATTCTTGGCTTTGGCACATGAGATACTGGCATTTAAATTTTGGAGGCTTAAAATTATTATCAAGTAAAGGAATGGTGAAGGGTTTGCCTCCAATTAATCATCCGGATCAAATATGTGAGGGATGCCTTCTCGGAAAGCACTTCCGAAACAGTTTTCCAATAGAAGCTTCTAGTAGAGCGAAGAAACCTCTAGAACTTATTCACACGGATGTGTGTGGACCCATCAGTCCACCGTCTTTCGGTAAAAATAGATATTTTCTTCTATTCATTGATGATTTTAGTCGAAAGACATGGGTCTATTTTCTAAAAGAAAAGTCGGAAGCTTTTGGAATGTTCAAGAAGTTTAAAGCGTTTGTAGAGAATCAAAGTGGTCTCACCATAAAGGCGATGAGATCCGATCGTGGAGGAGAGTTCACATCTAAGGAATTCACGGAAATTTGCGACAACAGTGGCTTACGATGTCCTCTAACTCTTCTGTATTCACCTCAACAAAATGGTCTTGCGGAAAGAAAGAATATGACCATTCTTGATATGGCCCGAAGTATGTTAAAAAGCAAAAGGATTCCTAAGGAGTTTTGGGCTGAGGCAGTGGACTGTGCGATCTATCTTGCAAATCGCTCGCCCACTACAAGCGTCAAGAACAAAACGCCCATTGAAGCTTGGAGTGGAAGGAAGCCTGGCATCTCACACCTAAGAGTGTTCGGAAGTGTGGCATATGCTCATGTGTCAGATCAGAAGAGGACGAAGCTTGATGATAAAAGCAAGAAGCTTATATTCGTGGGCTATGACTCAAGTTCGAAGGGTTACAAGCTATACAATCCCAAGACCGGTAAATTAATCTCAAGTCGAGACATGGTGTTCGATGAAGAAGCAACATGGGATTGGAATGTTCCCGAAGAGGAGAACTACGACTTTCTCCCTTATCCATTCGAGAGTACTGCAAGGAACGAAGAATATCTAAAAGTTCAAGAACCTTCTAGTACACCATCTCCGCACTCTCCACGTACTCCAACCACTACACCTAATGAAGTGACACCAACATCAGGAGGAGAATCAAGTAGGCTACAACATCACACAAGGAGCATTAGGGAGTTGTACGAGGTAACCCAACCTATGGAGGATCTATCATTGTTCTGCCTTTTTGCCAATTGTGAGCCAATAAGTTATGAAGATGCAGCAAAAAGCCAAAAGTGGAAACGTGCTATGGACGAAGAGATTCAAGCAATCGAGAAGAATAATACGTGGGATCTTGCCACACTACCAAAGGGACATAAGGCTATTGGTGTAAAATGGGTGTACAAGGCCAAGAAGAGTTCCAAAGGTGAAGTTGAAAGATATAAGGCAAGGTTGGTGGCGAAGGGATATAGTCAACGAGCCGGCATAGACTATGACGAGGTATTTGCTCCTGTTGCTCATCTAGAAACTATAAGATTGATAATCTCACTTGCGGCTCAGCATAATTGGAATATTTATCAAATGGATGTCAAATCTGCGTTCCTTAATGGCCACTTAGAAGAAGAAGTCTATATAGAACAACCTTTGGGATACATCGTGAAAGGCCAAGAGAATAAGGTGCTGAAATTGAAAAGGGCCTTATATGGATTGAAGCAAGCGCCTCGAGCATGGAATAGCAGGATAGACAAGTATTTCCAGCAAAATGACTTTACAAAATGCCCACATGAGCATGCTCACTATACCAAAGTAAGCAAGGAAGGAGATGTTATGATTGTGTGCCTATATGTGGATGACTTGATATTCACTGGCAGTAATCCCAAAATGTTTGAGGAGTTCAAGAAAGCAATGGTTCGGGAGTTCGAGATGACCGACATTGGACTTATGGCTTACTATCTTGGGATCGAGGTAAAACAAAAGAAAGAAGGAATATTCATATCCCAAGAAGGTTATGCGAATGAGATGCTCAAGAAGTTTAAGATGAATGACTGCAAGTCAATGAACACACCGGTGGATTGCAATCTCAAATTGTCAAAAGATGATGAAGGATACTTGGTGGACCCAACACGATATAAGAGTTTAGTTGGAAGTCTGAGGTACCTAACCTGCACGAGGCCAGATATTCTCTACGGAGTTGGACTAGTAAGTCGATACATGGGAAGCACCTACAATAAATCACTTGAAGGCGGCCAAGAGGATACTTCGATATATCAAAGGTACGATTGACTATGGCCTGTTTTATTTGCCTTCAGATCACTTCAAGCTAGTTGGATACAGTGATAGTGATTGGGCTGGAGACATAGATGATCGTAAGAGTACGAGTGGTTTCGTGTTCTATATGGGAGATACGGCGTTCACATGGAGCTCGAAGAAGCAACCCATTGTGACTCTGTCAACGTGTGAAGCTTAGTTTGTAGCAGCAACATCGTGCACCTGTCATGCAGTATGGCTGAGGAAGTTACTAAATGAGCTTAAGTTTTTCCAAAAGGAAGCTACAGAGATATATGGGATAACAAGTCTGCGATTGCTCTAACAAAGAATCCAGTCTTCCATGATAGAAGCAAGCACATCGATACGAAATACCATTACATCAGGGAGTGTGTTACAAATAAAGAAGTGCAGATAAAGTACACGAAATCATTTGACCAAGTTGCAGATATTTTCACAAAGCCTCTAAAACACGAGACGTTTCAGAGATTACGGAATATGCACGGAGTGACGAAATCAAGTTTAAGGGGGGCTGTTGGAAGTTAAACTTGATTTTGGGCTATGTGTTTTGGATATGGGCTTGCAAGTATACAAGTATATGGATCAAGATTGTAGTCCAATATCTAGAAACTTCTTGTAATATCTAGTAGTGAAAGTGAGTAGAAACATCTTGTAAAATATCTAAGATAATATTTAGGAAATATCTAGATAATACTTAGGAAATATCTAGATATTAGTAGATGATGGAGAGTTCTAGACTACTCCATTGAGTAGTATAAATAGAGGGCTTCACCCCTCATTTGTAATCAAGCAAAGCAATTCAATAAGCAATAAAAGAAGAGTTTTCAAGATCAATCAAACTTCTAAATTATCAATCCTCTCTTCCTCAAATAATATACCTAGCCTCCTATTTCCATCAATTATTAGTTGGTTGGATATATAATTGCTTTGTCCTGTTGAACTAACAACTTTTAGGCATAAAGAAGAGGCGTGTTTTCGGCTTTATCCTTTTGCACCACTGTGTTCTCTATGCAATTTGCTCAATTCCTGAAAGGCTCAAAATAACCTTTTATATTTTACATATTTTAACTTTTGGAATGTTTGATTATATGTTTGTTTGGAACATGCTGACACATACATTTGTGTTTTTATGATCGAAGATGGTTTAAATATAGTTTTGCGAGATAAACCCACGAATTCACGGGTCTTTAACTAGTAAAAATTAATTTAATCACGTGTTATGTGAAAAAGTTGGGATTTTTTAAAGAGGGGCAAATAAGATGAAAACACGCCCGTTATGAGATTAGTAATAAAAAATATCAATAAAAAAGGTTATTTTTTCTCGTACCATCCACACCGCTAATGATGATCAAGTAGGTAACAAGTAGTTGATGCTTTCTAATTTTTTTTAATGTGCTTCAAAGTCGGAAATTGCATCATCTACCATAACACAAAAGCATTCTTCTAGTTTATAAATAAACATGAAAATTTCACCCAAACGAGTAACCAACACTATTGTTGTGACAACCATCCAACATGCTCAATAAATAAATAGTACATTTTTGGTACAACCAACCAACCTGACTACATAAATTAAATGCCAACTCATTCCCAACAGAAACTTAAGCAACATTATAAGAAGTGTGACTCGGGTCCACTTTTCATATATCAGTGTGTCGCCGCAAACCAGAATAAACGGCTTTCTTGAATAAAGGATGAACACTTTGTGTTAGTACTTCCTTCTCCAACTTAGACATGTGTGGCCATATCTGTTAAACACACACAGCATAAGATTCATTTTCATTACTTAAAATAAACAAATAAATAATTGAAGCAAAAATATACTGATTCTATCTATTAACTAAGGTTATAAGAAGCGGAGGAATGGAACAAACCTCGGAAGCATATTGTCTTGAAAAGGCCTTGACATAACCTAATGTTGTCAAACACCATTGTTCTTTCTCGCTCATCTGTATATCCAGTCTCAACTTTTCTTCTACATGTAATATATATGGGCAAGCAAAAACAATGCAAATATTATTAGCACAAGATCTATCCATCTATAGCTAGTAATATTAATAAAGTGAATAATAATAATAGTCGTCTCTCCTAGGCGACTCTTATCTTTGTTGTGTTCACACTGGATCTTGAAATCACCAATGTACGGTGATCTTTCCTGATCAGTTTTCTGAGCATAACATAGATATCTGTAGGTACTCATGCGGTGATCTTACGATCTAGAGATTCTGAGAAATTTAAAATCCCCTCCGATATTCAAGGGCGAATCTGGCATTTTTTAACTTTGAGATCGCTCGATTGTTCTATTCTTTGCTTCGATCTAAAGCTGTTTAATTGTTCTATCATTCACGTACTGGTTATCCACACCATTGTTGAAGGTTATGGGTAGGAATTCGGGGGGAAAGAAGAAAAAAAAGGAGGCGAAAACCGGGGCTAGGGTCTCTGAGTTGCGACTTGATAAGGAGGATGATACATATTCCTCTAGTGAGTCAGAGAAGGAGAGGGGACAAGATGACCCAGATCCTATTGAAAAGGGCCTCTTGAATGATTCAGATTTGGGTATTCATAATATGCGTACACCAACAGATGATGTCTTGAAAGAGGAGAAGGATAACACTCATATTGAAGAGGATCTACATGTTGAGGATGAAGTCGCTAGTGTTCATACGGTGGTTGATTCATCGGATGAAGAAAAGCAGGAGGGACGAAAGTCTGACACAAAGTGTGATGTGTATGGGTCAGGTAATCTTAACGATCAATATGTGTTTACTTCTAATATTGATAGTCCGGTTGGTTTGGTAAACAGTAGGAATGTATCACCATGTGTAAATGAGATATCTGCTACTGATGTGGGTGATGAGCCACATGTTGACATCCCCAAAGTTTCATATGTAAAAGCTGTGAGTGGTAATGTGGTGAATAAAAAGGTCAACTTTCGTAAGGTGGATACACCTATGAACCTGAAGGACGGTATTGATGTTCTTCTGCCGTTGTCATCTGTGAAGGAGGTGTCAGAGAGATACAACAATACTTTATATGGCTACTTTCTTGAAAAAAGAATCGCATACCCAGTTATGCATAAATATGTGATGTCAGTATGGAAAAAATACGGGATTGAGAAAACGATGATGAACTCAAAGGGATTCTTTTTCTTCAAGTTTGCTACTGAAAGAGGTATGTTAGAAGTTTTGGAGAATGGTCCTTGGATGGTTCGTACAATACCATTTATTCTTAATAAATGGTCTCCATCAATTTCTCTTACGAAAGAGGATCTGACTCGTGTTCCTGTTTGGGTTAAACTGTATGATGTCCCACTTGCTGTATTTACCGAGGATGGTTTGAGTGTGATTGCTTCAAAAATTGGGTCTCCAATGATGCTAGACTCATATACTAGCACTATGTGTGTGGAATCATGGGGGCGGCTAAACTATGCTCGAGCAATGGTTGAAGTGTCTGCGGAGGAAGACTTAAAGGAGAAGTTGAGTGTTGGTACTCCTAATATGGATGTTCATGGTCACACTATTGATTTGGTGCGTGTAGAATATGAATGGAAACCACCGCGGTGCTCATGTTGTAAAGTTTATGGTCATACAGATATTCAATGACCTAAGGCCCAACCTAAGGTAATGGAGGATGATAACAATCAAAAACAGATGGATGCTGATGGTTTTCAAGAGGTGAGCAAAAAGAAAGGCAAAGGCGATGCAACCATGGTCCAGAAACAAGGAAACAAAGGGAGATTTGTTGTGGGTCAGCCCAAACAAAAAATGGTTTACCGCCCGTAGGTGATCCACAACGATAAAAAGAGATCGGAAACTGGGACAAGTAAGGATAAACAAGTGAATATTCAGAATTCGTTTGGATCTCTTGTGGATGAACCGAGTGATATAGAGCCTGATGATAATGAAACTGCAAAGTTCATGGCAGAGAAAAACGCTACTAAGAATTCGTCCCCGTTTGGTATGAAATCGGGTTGGCTGTAGTTTGGTAGTTTTAGTTGTTGATGTCCTGTTGTAGGTGTCGTAAGTGGTCGTGGTTTGGCTAGTCCTGTCTGTAGGTTCTAGCTAGGTTTTTTTTGGTTTTTTGTGAGGCCACTAGATGCGCTTGTGGTCGTTGTGCTTCTTTGTATTTTTTATTATTTTTTAAAATAATATTAACCGGGTGAAACCCTTTACTCAAAAAAAAAAAAAAAAAAAATAGTCGTACCTTTTAGGAACTCCATTTTCTTTATCCATCTCCATTGCAGCAGGTGTTTCTTCTTCTTCTTCTTCATCTATAGACTATAGCCATTGCTTCTGAATCGCCAGCTGGCACCAAGGTTTTCTCTCCAAATGTCTCATGAAAGCGTTCCTCAAAAACATTGAAGAAACTTTTGTATACTGACAGGAACAAAGCCTGCATGCATGTGCAACACAAAGTTGGTTTATATGAATATATACCACTTATTACTATCATAAAAGTAATATACATATACGGGTCGACCCACTTATAATATGAATACCTCATTTTCTTCAAGGGCTCGTGCAAAAAGAGCTTGTTTTGACTCTAATGATTCACGGGTCTACAACTCCTCGTCTTTTGCTTTTTCTACATTTGATTTTAAACGATTCATCCTGGCAGGATTTTCACCAACAACAGGCTCACCATCCACAAGCATAAGTTTCATTTCAGCAGCATCCACCTCAGCTTTAGCCTTCGCAGTATATTCCTCAGCTTTTAAAACACTTTTTTTTAACTGACTTATTTCTTTCCTTAAATCGGTTATACGATTATACGTCTTATTAAGTGCGTTTCTAAGTATCTGTTAAATAAAGAACACACAAGCATGCATTATTATAATAATAAGTAACAAACAAACTAGCAATAATGATCAGTTAAGCTTTTTTTAAGTCAGTCTTATCATACATACCTCCCACAAACGATCAGTGGTGTGGAAAAGGTCAATGTTTGGTGAAGAAAAGACCCATTTAACAATAGCCAAATTGGAAATAAGCCGATAACCCATCATTCGGTCAATCGTTATGGCAGTTGACTGAGCACTATTCTTCCAAAATTCACTTACTTAAGCAATCAACAAGATTTGGGCTTCTTCATTCGAACAAATTTAACAATAACTTGACCATATCTCTCTAAGACAGTAATCAAATGAGTAAAACTCTTTGATCCAATGTCTAAAAGGGTCTGAACAACTACTCGGAGACCAACATCGAGTCCATGCACCGGGATTACACTTTCTTCAAGCCAGATAACAACATCACGTGCAGTTTTTCTTCCTTTCACCATTGCATAAAGTTCTGTTGAAAGCGTGTATTAAGTTTTATCGTTATCTTCAATACCGTATCTAAAGTCTGGCACGCCTTTTGGAGGAAGTAACTCCTCTAAAGCTGGAGTCGTTTCAAGGCTCTACACAATAACAACAAATGAAGGCCAAGTAAAAAAGAATGTTTTGTATAAATTAAATTAAAAAAAATAAGAGAAACTTATGTATCTAGTTATAAATTTACCTGCTTTACTTTCTCCCAGTATGATAATCGGACTTCTCTATCAAGAACCTCCTGGACAAACACATGTTGCGGGGACCATTTCGGAAGATCTAAAACATAAGCCCATTCTTCCCAAGGCCATATGAATTGGAAGTTTGATCTGTAATATCATCAGATAACTATAAGAAGATCCAAGAGTTAAAATATATAATAGGGTCAATTAAGTGGAACTTACAAGTGATGTGAGAACCAAAGAATGAGACGGGTCCTACACTCCATATCCAACTCACTTATTCTATCAAAAAGAGCACGGACAACCCCAGCTACCACTGCAGGGAAAGCACCTGGTGTTGAGAAAAGCAACACCGAATTATAGCAAACCGCTAGTAATAATTGAAATACCGACAATAAAGAGACACCGAGATTTAACGTGGAAAACCCCAATAGGGTAAAAACCACGGGCAAGGAAAGAAACGTTTCACTAATAAGAATAATAGGAATTACACTTCTCTCTAATTACAAGGATAAACACTAATCTTTATATCTCTTGTAATTAGGAGATTAATACTCACTAACTCTCTATTTAACTCTTTTAGTATACAATGGAGAATGTGTTTTGTGATGTTGAATGAGCTTTCTTATGATGGTATTTATACTAGTAAATATTGTGGTAGGTAAATGTGTAAAGATGTAGCACACAACATTGAAGCCTCCATCATAATAGTTAAGCATCAAAAACATGTGCTAGTTGACCAATTCCATTCAACTTCCACCAACCATCTTAATATTTCAACAATCTCCCACTTGAAGATTTGATTGAAGCACAATAAATCTTCACACGATAATTCTTCCTTGCCAATGACGTTGCTTACGTCTCTGCTAGGCCGCATGAGGAACGGCACCAAATAAACTTGTCACGATTGATTGACTTTGTTAGAAAATCAGCCACATTGTCGTCAGTATGAATTTTCTGCATATTCACGGTTCCTTCTTCCACTTTCTCACGAACGAAGTGATACTGAACTCGTATATGCTTTGTCTTTGAATGAAATGCCTGATTCCTTGCAAGATGCAAGGCAATCTGGTTTTCACAAAATAGAGTGATATTCTTTTGTTTGTGCCCGAGTTCCTCCAACAACATCTTCAACCATACTGCCTCTTTAGTAGCTTGGGTAGCTGCTACATATTCTGCCTCTGTTGTTGACGTCGCCACAACTGACTGCAGTTTTGAAACCCAGCTTACTATTCCACCACAAAGTGTGAAAACATATGCAGTAGTAGATTTACTTTTATCGATATCACCTACATAATCTGAATCAACATACCCTTTGACAATAAATTCCGGTTCCCCATAACATAATGCAACATCTAAGGTTTTCTTGATGTATTTAAGGATCCTCTTTACCGCATTCCAATGCTCTTTACCAGGATTCGCCATGTACCGACTAACTACTCCCACTGCATGTGCAATGTTTGGTCTTGTACATATCATTGCGAACATTAAACTTCCCACTGCTTGTCATAACCCGTCCTTAACCATAAGAACGTGTTAGATAACGTATGATTTCATTGCGAGGTATTGACCTCTATATGCGACATTTTTAAAAAGGAAAACTGCATATATTATACATTACAAACCAAACCATTATTTTTGTTACAAGCTTTAGACAATAAAAAGATGATTATCGTTTAACGATAATCTTCGACTTACAAACTTTACAAATGATAATAACAACACGATTTCTAGCATATTTTACAACACACGTCCTCGGATATGCAGTTTTATTTTTGACACAAATATGAGTACGCATGATCCTGCTTAGATTCAACATAATGCAGCGGAAGCTTTAATTATCACCTGAGAATAAACATGTTTAAAAACGTCAACATAAAGTTGGTGAGATATAGGTTTAGTGCGCAGCAATATATATATATAGACCACAAGATTTCGTATATAAACATTTTAATAAAAGTATTCTAAGTGGTTGAGCACTTGGTAACCATACTTAACATTTTCACGTCGCACATTCCCTTTAATATGAAATCTTACTACACCGTACCAAGTGTAGTCACAAAACGAAGTACTGTGCAACCGTTGAATACTGGTCGTCCAGTCCGGTTGGGGTTGTCAGGCCCGATAGATCTATCAACAGGATTCGCGTTTACAATACCGCTGTAAATATTAGTTACCAAGCTACAGGGAAGTATGCCAGTGGTACAACTCAACGTAGAATATATTTTTCAGTTACTTGTGTCCATATCGTAAAACATAAAATACATGTATTCTCATCCCGAAATATTTAGAGTTTAAAAGTGGGACTATATACTCACTCTTGTCTTGATGATATATATAATTTGACTCGGTCTTCCGGTTGATATCACGAACCTATCCATATATAATATATCAATATGTTTTCATTTTAAAACAAACGTTATATATATATATACTTGTTATACTTTTAATATTTTGAATATTTCCTTAGTCCGTAGTTAGCATTTCGATGTTAGTAATTCAATTTTTAATGGTTCATTTTTAGATGTTTAATATACCCGCAATAAACAAAACCCCCAACGAAATAAATAAAACCCCATCGTATATGTATTGGTCGAGATTAATCTTGACCCATGGTACCGGTGTTGTCAAATGACGTGTTGCGTACATAAAGTACCGGTGTTGTCAAATGACGTGTTGCGTACAAACATGGGATCTTATGATTAATCTTCTCGTATTGTTTACGGGTGATCCTGAACCATATAAAATTGAATTATAAGTACATATATATAAAATATCATGTTATCTTAGAAATATGTGATTTATATCATTTTTTTCCAATTGATCCCGTAGTTGAAATGATCTAGAATAACCAATTTTGTTTCGGTCATAGTTTCTTCGTTACAAATCCGTTTTCGTTGATTCAAATTGCCATCTTCTTGGATCGAGTTCTTCTTTAAGACTATGAACTGTAAATACCTTGGTTTGTATTCAAAATCATACGGCATAAGTGAAACATTAGTGAAACATATGAAGTTAAACATTTTTGTTACAACAAAATCATTTAATGACCATTTTTCTAAAAATACTTATACTTTGAAAAACCAAGTTTTACCTTGTTAAATTAGTATATACATAAGTTATATTACAGGTCTTGAAGTATTTTAAAAGTTAAGTTAGAAGGATCTATTTAGTTTGCAAACAAGTTTGAAAACATTCAAACTATGTTCTTGTTGTTAAACTTTTGTACCACAAAATAAGATAGCTATATATATATGAATCGAATAAGGTTATGAACATAGATTCTACCTCAAGTTCCTTGGATAAGTTTGCTGTAAAAGAGAAGTAAGTAGCTAGAATCAAAAGGGTGATGGAAGTGGATGAAAGATTGGAAGTAAGTTGGTGTTCTTGGAAGGTTTTCTTGAAGTGTTTTTGTAAGAGTTTTCTTATGGTGTTTTAGTATGGTTTTTATGGCTAGATCTTCTTGGTTATTTGCTGGATTGTTATGGAGTTTAGAGAGTAAGAAAGAGTGTGTGTTTTTAGTTAAGAGATTGAAGTAAAAATGAATCAAAAATGATGATACATATATACTCCTAAAAATGTGATCTTTAAGGATAACATGACAAAATTCTAGTTTGTATTTTTGTAATTAGTCTTGCAATGATTCAAAAGTAATTACCTAGCTCTAAGGGCATGAATAATGGCTGGTTAGGTGGTGATTTTGATGTGTATTTACTATTAGTAAATACGTATAGGAGCTAGGT
Source organism: Rutidosis leptorrhynchoides (assembly GCF_046630445.1). Taxonomy (NCBI): domain Eukaryota; kingdom Viridiplantae; phylum Streptophyta; class Magnoliopsida; order Asterales; family Asteraceae; genus Rutidosis; species Rutidosis leptorrhynchoides. The sequence continues at coordinate 670,086,829 of NC_092333.1, read as the reverse complement.
ATGATACGAGTACAAATACTCTAAATATACGTATAGAAATTTTGTGAAAAATGGAATGAGGATTCAAATATAGCTATCTTTTGTGAATACACTTATATGATTTTATGTATTTAAGTTCTTAAAAGTGATTAAATACATTACTTATACAATATATGTATAAACATTATAGTCTTAAGTATTTAAGTCAAATAACGTTACGTATTGTTATCGTTTTGAAAACTTAAGTTAGTAGTTTCAAAATACACATATAACTTGTTGTTATTAATACAAAATGAGATATTAAAACATTCATTAATCATGTTAAATATGTATATATACATATATATACACAAACGTATAGTTATCATATATTGTATAGTTCGTGATATCATCGGTCAAACTAGACGGTCAAACGTTGTGTAAAACTCTTTTCGGAAACATAAGTCTCAACAATTTGGATTGCTTATCATGTTGGCAAGGTTTAATTTATGTAAATATTAATCTTTTAAGTATAGAATGATCGAAAAAGTGCGGTCGTTACATTACCTCCCCGTTAAATAAATTTCGTCCCGAAATTTTAAAATTGTACCTATTTTGCGTCATCGAGAAACAAATGCGGATACTTTCGTTTCATCTGATCCTCTCGTTCCCAAGTAAACTCGGGACCTCTTCTAGCATTCCAACGAACCTTAACAATCGGTATATTACTCTGTTTGAGCTGTTTAACTTCACGGTCCATGATTTCAATTGGTTCTTCGACGAATTGTAGTTTCTCGTCGACATGGATTTCTTCAAGAGGAATGGTAAGGTCTTCCTTTGCAAGACACTTCTTAAGGTTCGAGACGTGAAAGGTATTATGTACTCCGGCGAGTTGTTGTGGTAACTCGAGTCGATAAGCTACCGGTCCAATGCGTTCGATGATCTTGAACGGGCCTACGTACCTTGGGTTTAGTTTACCCCTTTTGCCGAAACGTATCACACCTTTCCAAGGTGACACCTTTAGCATAACCATGTCCCCGACCTGAAACTCTAATGGTTTCCTTCGGACATCGGCGTAGCTCTTTTGGCGACTACGGGCTGTTTTCAATCTCTCCTTGATTTGTACTATCTTCTCGGTCGTTTCGTGTATGATTTCGGGACCAGTTAAATGTCGATCTCCTACTTCATTCCAACAGATAGGAGATCTACACTTCCTTCCGTACAATGCTTCGAATGGCGCAGCTCCAATGCTCGCATGATAACTATTATTATATGAGAATTCTGCTAACGGTAGATATTTATCCCATCCGTTTCCAAAATCGATCACACATGCCCTGAGCATGTCTTCGAGAGTCTGAATCGTTCTCTCACTCTGTCCATCGGTTTGTGGATGATATGCGGTACTCATATCCAACCGAGTTCCTAGTGCCTCCTGTAGTGATTGCCAAAATTTTGAAGTAAATCTACTATCACGATCGGATATAATGGAAATAGGTATTCCATGCCTTGAAACTATTTCCTTTATATATAATCGTAATAATTTCTCCATTCTATCTGTTTCCTTTATAGGCAAGAAATGTGCAGATTTGGTAAGACGATCAACAATTACCCAAATGGTGTCGTATCCCCAGGCAGTCTTTGGTAACTTCGTGATGAAATCCATGGTAATACCATCCCATTTCCATTCTGGGATTTCTGGTTGTTGAAGTAACCCTGACGGCTTTTGGTGTTCTGCTTTGACTTTGGAACAAGTTAAACATTCCCCAACATATGTTGCAACGTCTGTCTTCAAATTAGGCCACCAATAATGCGTCTTAAGATCTTGGTACATCTTTCCAACTCCAGGATGTATCGAGTATCTTGTCTTATGTGCCTCGTTCAATATCAACTTCCTTAATCCTCCCAACTTTGGTACCCAAATACGATTTGCAAAATATCGAATTCCGTCTTCCCGTATAACGAGTTGCTTCTCATACTTCTTCATTATTTCATTTCCTATATTTTCTTTAGTAAGTGCTTCTCGTTGAACTTCTTTGATTTGTGAGTTGAGATTCATGCGAATTTTTATGTTCATCGCTCGTACTCGAATTGGTTCTCGTTCCTTTCTGCTTAGAGCGTCGGCCACCACGTTCGCTTTCCCGGGATGATAACGAATTTCACAATCATAGTCATTTATTAACTCGACCCACCTACGTTGCCTCATGTTCAATTGTTTCTGATCAAAAATATGTTGAAGGCTTTTATGATCAGTAAACACAGTGAATTTAACCCCATACAAGTAGTGTCTCCACATCTTCAATGCAAACACGACTGCTCCCAATTCTAGATCATGCGTCGTATAATTTCGCTCGTGAATCTTCAATTGTCGGGATGCGAATGCAATAACTTTCTTCCGTTGCATAAGAACACAACCAAAACCTTGTCGCGAAGCGTCACAATATATTTCGAAATCATCGTTCCCTTCTGGTAACGATAATATAGGTGCCGTAGTTAACTTCTTCTTCAGTATTTGAAATGCGTTCTCCTGCTCCGAGGTCCATTCGTATTTCTTCCCTTTTTGCGTTAATGCTGTCAACGGCTTAGCTATTCGAGAAAAATCTTGAATAAACCTTCTATAATAACCGGCTAAACCCAAAAATTGGCGTATCTGCATTGGTGTCTTAGGAGTCTCCCATTTTTCAATGGCTTCAATTTTTGCTGGATCAACCTGAATTCCTTTGCTACTAACAACGTGGCCAAGAAATTGTACTTCTTTCAACCAGAAAGCACACTTAGAAAATTTAGCATATAGCTGTTCTTTTCTCAACAACTCTAATATCAACCTTAAATGCTGCTCATGCTCTTGCTCACTCTTGGAATAGATAAGAATATCATCAATGAAAACGATAACAAACTTATCTAAATACGGACTACAAACTCGATTCATGAGGTCCATGAATACAGCTGGCGCATTCGTCAATCCAAACGGCATAACCAAAAATTCGTAATGACCATAACGTGTCCGAAAAGCAGTTTTCGGAATATCCTCTTCTTTGACGCGTAGTTGATGATAGCCCGATCTTAAGTCGATTTTTGAATAAACACATGATCCTTGCAATTGATCAAATAAGTCATCAATTCTCGGTAGTGGATACCGATTCTTGATAGTTAACTTATTTAATTCACGATAGTCTATACACATCCTAAAAGATCCATCTTTCTTCTTAACAAACAAAATTGGAGCTCCCCACGGTGAAGTACTCGGTCGTATGAATCCACGGTCCAGTAATTCTTTTAACTGACTTTGAAGTTCTTTTAACTCGGACGGTGCAAGTCTATATGGAGCACGAGCCACTGGTGCAGCTCCTGGTACTAAATCTATTTGAAATTCTACCGATCTAAATGGAGGTAATCCCGGCAATTCTTCCGGAAAAACTTCAGGAAAATCTCTTGCCACAGGCACGTCGTTGATGCACTTTTCTTTCTTTTCGACTTTATTAACATGTGCTAAAATAGCGTAACATCCCTTTTCTAAACACTTCTTGGCTTTCAAACAGCTAATGAGTTTTAGCTTTGAATCACCCTTCTCTCCGTAAATCATCACCGTCATTTTATCCTTACCAGGAATACGAATTGCCTTTTTGGCACAAACAACTTCCGCTCCTATTTTGGACATCCAGTCCATGCCAACTATTACATCAAAACCTCCTAATTCTACGGGTATTAAGTCGATTTTAAACGTTTCTCCGGCTAGATTTATTTCACAATCACGACAAATTTTATCGGCTTTAATTAGCTTACCATTAGCTAACTCAATCAAGTACTTAGCATCTAGAGGTAATGATGAACAATTCAATTTAGTGTAAAAATTTATACACACGTAACTTCTATCGGCGCCAGTATCAAATAAAATAGATGCTGATAAGTTATTAATGGTAAACGTACCCGTAACAAGCTCCGGGTCTTCTCGTGCCTCTCTAGCATTAATAACAAACGCTCTTCCACGTGCAGGTCCGCCATTCTGATTCGGGCACTGGCTCTTATAGTGACCTTGTTTTCCACACCCAAAACAAGTAATGTTAGCCAAAGCAGTTCTATTTGCGTTGGTGGCAGGAGTCTTGTTACCATTTGCATTTGTAACGAGAGCCTTACAATCTTTAGCAAGATGTCCCTGTCGATTGCATTTGGTGCACAACACACTACAGTAACCAAAGTGATGTTTGTGACAACGGTTGCATAAAGGACTTTGTCCCTTGTAACCAAAGCCTGAACCGCTACCCGCACCTTTCGGGGTTTCTGGTTTCTTAAAAGATTGCTGTTGGTAACCTCGATCATAATTTCCGTTCCACTTCCTTTTGTTACTCGATACCTTCACCTCAGTAGTGAATGCTTTCTTATCCAGAATGACCTGATCCATTAACTCGTTCGCCATGGTTATAGCTTCATGAATTGTCTTAGGTTTCGACGCCGTAACGTTTGCCTTGACCTTTTTGGGCAAACCACCTTTGTACATTTCAATCTTCCGTGCTTCGGTTGGAACCAATTCAGGACATAGTAAAACCAATTCCATGAATCGCTGATTGTAGTTGGTGATTTCAGTACCAACCACCTTCAAACTTCGTAACTCATCTTCTAACTTAATAACCTCATTCCTTGGACAATACTCGGTGATTATCATTGCTTTGAATTCTTCCCATGGAGTATCATAAGCTACATCTCCTCCTACCGCCTTCACATAATTCTTCCACCATGTGAGTGCACTATCTTGTAAAGTGCACGATGCAAACTTGGTCATGTCTTTTTCATCACAACCGCTGATTTTGAACACCGTCTCCATCTTTTCTATCCATCGGGTTAAACCGATAGGTCCTTCCGTTCCACTGAATGATGATGGCCTGCAAGCTTGAAACGTCTTGTAGGAGCATCCTACACGAGGATTTGGATTAACTGCAGCAGCTCTTGCAGCCTCAACCCATAACATTCTGTCGTTCACTCGCTGGTTGATGAGTTCCTCGAGTTCTTGTTCCGTCATTCGATTCAATCGCGCCATTTCCTAATGAAAGAAAATAATTATTCACATGGATTATTATAGATGTAGTGTGTATTTATAGTACATTATAGCTTATTAATAATATGAACTAGGTATTATTATAAAAGCCTTTTCTTCTTATTAGCGTTTTATAATTATATCTTGGGTAGTACCTACCCGTTAATGTTCATACTTAATAGCTTAGTACAGAATCAATTACTACAATCTAAATAATACTTAACCATGGAAAATTATTGCATTTCATACTTCAATATTTTACATATGCTTATCTTACATCGAACATTAAGCAAACCACACTATTAATATTATACAAAACATTATTCGGTTCCATGGTTTGACACAGCAGCGCATCGTTTGATCTATTTTCTAGGACGTTTAGACACAAAGATTTGCTTAACGCTTATCCTAACTGTCTGCCTATATTTTGGCTGTGGGACTGAAGAACTGGATGCCGGGACAGAACGAATAGGAATAGCGGGGATAGGGGTGGTAGTGTTGAGTGGAATTGGTGCCACATCATTCTCATTAAACTCGGGATTTGGATTTTCTAATTCATTAGCCTTTCGTTTCTTTCCTAGTTCGAACTCGTCTTTTGTAATTTCCTGTATTTCTTCCTCGGGTTCACTTTCCTCCTCGGGTTCACTTTCCTCCTCGGGTTCACTTTCCTCCTCGGGTTCACTTTCCTCCTCGGGTTCACTTTCCTCCTCGGGTTCACTTTCCGATATTTCTATAGTTGGTTCATCCGGAAATTGTGAGTCTTCCCCAAGGATATCATTTTCGTCATCGGACAGGTTAATGACTGGAACGCCATCTGAAGATTCTGATTCGGAGTCGTTGATTGTGATAACAATTTTTGAGCTCGACATCTATCACACAACAACTAACCCATTAGTACTTATATAATATTTACATATAAATTTTAACCAACAGTGATAAGCAATGGTTTTTTTTTTTTTTTTTTAAATCAAACCCGGTCAAAGTCCAGACTTACTAATGTATCCTAACGGCTTCTCGGTTAGACACACTAATGCAGACCTGGTTCGCTAAGACCAACGCTCTGATACCACATGTCATAACCCGTCCTTAACCATAAGAACGTGTTAGATAACGTATGATTTCATTGCGAGGTATTGACCTCTATATGCGACATTTTTAAAAAGGAAAACTGCATATATTATACATTACAAACCAAACCATTATTTTTGTTACAAGCTTTAGACAATAAAAAGATGATTATCGTTTAACGATAATCTTCGACTTACAAACTTTACAAATGATAATAACAACACGATTTCTAGCATATTTTACAACACACGTCCTCGGATATGCAGTTTTATTTTTGACACAAATATGAGTACGCATGATCCTGCTTAGATTCAACATAATGCAGCGGAAGCTTTAATTATCACCTGAGAATAAACATGTTTAAAAACGTCAACATAAAGTTGGTGAGATATAGGTTTAGTGCGCAGCAATATATATATATAGACCACAAGATTTCGTATATAAACATTTTAATAAAAGTATTCTAAGTGGTTGAGCACTTGGTAACCATACTTAACATTTTCACGTCGCACATTCCCTTTAATATGAAATCTTACTACACCGTACCAAGTGTAGTCACAAAACGAAGTACTGTGCAACCGTTGAATACTGGTCGTCCAGTCCGGTTGGGGTTGTCAGGCCCGATAGATCTATCAACAGGATTCGCGTTTACAATACCGCTGTAAATATTAGTTACCAAGCTACAGGGAAGTATGCCAGTGGTACAACTCAACGTAGAATATATTTTTCAGTTACTTGTGTCCATATCGTAAAACATAAAATACATGTATTCTCATCCCGAAATATTTAGAGTTTAAAAGTGGGACTATATACTCACTCTTGTCTTGATGATATATATAATTTGACTCGGTCTTCCGGTTGATATCACGAACCTATCCATATATAATATATCAATATGTTTTCATTTTAAAACAAACGTTATATATATATATACTTGTTATACTTTTAATATTTTGAATATTTCCTTAGTCCGTAGTTAGCATTTCGATGTTAGTAATTCAATTTTTAATGGTTCATTTTTAGATGTTTAATATACCCGCAATAAACAAAACCCCCAACGAAATAAATAAAACCCCATCGTATATGTATTGGTCGAGATTAATCTTGACCCATGGTACCGGTGTTGTCAAATGACGTGTTGCGTACATAAAGTACCGGTGTTGTCAAATGACGTGTTGCGTACAAACATGGGATCTTATGATTAATCTTCTCGTATTGTTTACGGGTGATCCTGAACCATATAAAATTGAATTATAAGTACATATATATAAAATATCATGTTATCTTAGAAATATGTGATTTATATCATTTTTTTCCAATTGATCCCGTAGTTGAAATGATCTAGAATAACCAATTTTGTTTCGGTCATAGTTTCTTCGTTACAAATCCGTTTTCGTTGATTCAAATTGCCATCTTCTTGGATCGAGTTCTTCTTTAAGACTATGAACTGTAAATACCTTGGTTTGTATTCAAAATCATACGGCATAAGTGAAACATTAGTGAAACATATGAAGTTAAACATTTTTGTTACAACAAAATCATTTAATGACCATTTTTCTAAAAATACTTATACTTTGAAAAACCAAGTTTTACCTTGTTAAATTAGTATATACATAAGTTATATTACAGGTCTTGAAGTATTTTAAAAGTTAAGTTAGAAGGATCTATTTAGTTTGCAAACAAGTTTGAAAACATTCAAACTATGTTCTTGTTGTTAAACTTTTGTACCACAAAATAAGATAGCTATATATATATGAATCGAATAAGGTTATGAACATAGATTCTACCTCAAGTTCCTTGGATAAGTTTGCTGTAAAAGAGAAGTAAGAAGCTAGAATCAAAAGGGTGATGGAAGTGGATGAAAGATTGGAAGTAAGTTGGTGTTCTTGGAAGGTTTTCTTGAAGTGTTTTTGTAAGAGTTTTCTTATGGTGTTTTAGTATGGTTTTTATGGCTAGATCTTCTTGGTTATTTGCTGGATTGTTATGGAGTTTAGAGAGTAAGAAAGAGTGTGTGTTTTTAGTTAAGAGATTGAAGTAAAAATGAATCAAAAATGATGATACATATATACTCCTAAAAATGTGATCTTTAAGGATAACATGACAAAATTCTAGTTTGTATTTTTGTAATTAGTCTTGCAATGATTCAAAAGTAATTACCTAGCTCTAAGGGCATGAATAATGGCTGGTTAGGTGGTGATTTTGATGTGTATTTACTATTAGTAAATACGTATAGGAGCTAGGTATGATACGAGTACAAATACTCTAAATATACGTATAGAAATTTTGTGAAAAATGGAATGAGGATTCAAATATAGCTATCTTTTGTGAATACACTTATATGATTTTATGTATTTAAGTTCTTAAAAGTGATTAAATACATTACTTATACAATATATGTATAAACATTATAGTCTTAAGTATTTAAGTCAAATAACGTTACGTATTGTTATCGTTTTGAAAACTTAAGTTAGTAGTTTCAAAATACACATATAACTTGTTGTTATTAATACAAAATGAGATATTAAAACATTCATTAATCATGTTAAATATGTATATATACATATATATACACAAACGTATAGTTATCATATATTGTATAGTTCGTGATATCATCGGTCAAACTAGACGGTCAAACGTTGTGTAAAACTCTTTTCGGAAACATAAGTCTCAACAATTTGGATTGCTTATCATGTTGGCAAGGTTTAATTTATGTAAATATTAATCTTTTAAGTATAGAATGATCGAAAAAGTGCGGTCGTTACACTGCTGATGCATACGGTACGCGAGACATCTCCTTCCTCTCGTATTCAATGCTAGGACACATAACGGAGGATAACTTGAGATTAGTAGGAAGTGGGGTTGAGATTGGCTTACTATCTTGCATATTGAAGCGCTGCAAGACTTTCTTCAAATAATTCTTTTGAGAAAGCCAAATCTTCCTATTATCTTTGTCTCGGTGAATTTGCATCCCTAGAATCTTGTTTGCGGCACCCAAGTCTTTCATTTCAAACTCCCTAGCCAATTGAGCCTTCAGCTTATTAATACGATCTTTGTTGGGGCCTGCAACCAACATGTCGTCTACATATAACAGCAAAATAACAAAATCATTGTCCCCAAACCTCTTGAAATATGCACAAGGGTCTGCATAAAGTCTGTTATATTCAAGGCTCATTATGAAAGAATCAAATCTCTTGTACCAACATCTCGGTGCCTGTTTGAGACCATACAGAGATTTCTTTAACCTGCAAACCAAGTTCTTTTTTCCTTGTAGTTCAAAACCTTCTGGTTGAAGCATATAAATTTCTTCTTCAAGATTTCCATGAAGAAATGCAGTTTTCACATCTAGCTGCTCTAGATGCAAATTAAATGTAGGACACATCGCTAGAACTACTCGAATTGTTGTAAGTCGAACCACAGGAGAAAATATTTCATTAAAGTCCGTACCTTCTTTCTGAGCATATCCTTTAACCACCAGTCTTGCACGATACCGCTCCACTTGATCATCGCCATTTCGTTTGATTTTATACACCCATTTATTTCCAATAGGTTTTCTACCTTTTGGCAATGGCACAAGTTCCCATGTTTTATTTTTATGAAGAGCTTCAATTTCTTCCTGCATAGCTGTCATCCACTGAGATGCATCTGAATGATTTAGGGCCTCACGAAGAGTTGTTGGCTCTCCTTCCTCTGTTAGAATACAATATGCAACATTGCTTTCCATAATATAATCTGAGTGCCACCCTGGACGTTTCCTTTCCCGATTAGAAATACGAGTCGCTGGAGCTTCATCAACGACTACTTGATTTTCCTCGTGCTCTGGTATTGCTTCATAAGAATCTTTATGAAATTCATTTCCAACCTGTATCGGTGTAGTTTCTTTTGAAGTGCTAACATCTTCAAGATCTTTGTCTTCCGTAAAGACAACATCTCTGCTGATGACTACTTTGTGGGTAGTGGGATCCCACAAGCGATACCCCTTAACTCCATCAGCATACCCCAAGAACAAACACTTTCTGGACTTTGGATCCAACTTTGTCGTTTCTTGAGAATTGTACATTGCATACACAGGACTTCCAAATACATGAAGGTCAGAATAATCAACTAGTTTTCCAGTCCACATCTCCATCGGCGATTTCAACTCAATTGCAGTTGATGGTGACCGATTTATCACGTAACATGCAGTACTTACTGCTTCTGCCCAGAATGATTTCCCCAAGCTTGCAGTTGCCAACATCGCTCTTGTAACGACCCGGATTTTTACGATCGTTTTATACTTATGAGATTAATATTTACATAAAATAAACCTTACCAACATGATAAGCAATCCAAACTGTTGAGACTTATGTTTTTGAAAAGATTTTCACACAACGTTTGACCGTCCAATTTGACCGATGATATCACAAACCATATAACACACGATAATTATACGATTATGTATATGTACATATCTATACATATTTAACATGATTTAAGGATGGTTTAACATTTCATTGTGAACTAACAACAATGAGTTATAAGTATACTTTGAGACCACTAACTTAAGTTTTCAAAACGATAACTATATGTAACGTTCTTTGACATATATACTTACGATTATGTGGAGTGCACACTTGTTTGAACTTATCTTGATTATGACGGGGGTTCAGGGGCAGCGCCCCCGATAAGCGGGGTCTAAGGGGTGGCAACCCCTGGCGGGGTCCAAGGGGCAGAGCCCCTGGCTGGGGTCGAGCTGCCAGGTCAGCTTGGAATTTTTTTTTTGGGCTAACATTGCTTTATTAAAAATGTCTTAAAATTTTATTTTGGTCCGGTTTGACCCAAAAATAAAAGCCCAGTTTTGAGCCTCTTTTACAGTTATAAACCCGTCCATATTTGAATTCTCGTTCCGATTCCTCAAAATTTCTACAAGTATATCTAGGGTATATGTAACCGTATCATACCCAGCTTCTATACGTATTTACTATTGGTATATACCAACAATAAACTTCAATGATCAGCCACTAGACATGATGTTACATGTGGGAACCAGCCATTTAACCTCATGTGTGACTTTTGTGCAAGAAAACAAACTAAATCTCCTATATATCCATCCCATAATCATGCTATTTTGCATACACACACATACAATTTCATTTCCAATTTTCTTTCAAGTTAATTCACTCCCTAATCTCTCTTCATTTACCTACTCAAGAACGTATCAATATAGTCATCCGATTTCAAGGAGACTACTTCCAATCTTTCAATCCCACTCCACCACTCTTTTGATTCCAAGATTTTTCTTACCTTTTCCAGTAGCTTTGTCCAAGTAACTTGAGGTAGTAACCTTATTCATAACCTTATTCGATTCATATTTATATAGCTATCTTATTTTGTGTTGTAAAATTTTAACAACAAGAACATAGTTTGAGTGATTTCAAACTTGTTCGCAAACTAAATAGATCCTTCTAATTTGATTTTTTAAAAAACACTTCAAGACCTGTAATATATCATATTATGACAAAATCGGATTAATCATATCTTGGCTAATTAACATAATATTTAATATATATTTACTTATGATTTGATTTTATATATTTCAGGACCACCCGTAAACAACACGAGAAGATTAATCATAAGACCTCATGATTGTACGCAACACGTCAATTGACAACACGATACTTTATGTACGCAACACGTCATTTGACAACATGGTACCATGGGTCAAGATTAATTCTGATCAATACGAATACGATGGGGTCTTTATTTATTTTATTTAAGCAACTAATTGTGGACCACTAACATCGGACTGCTAACTACGGACTAAGAAAATATTAAAAGTATATATATATATATATATATATATATATATATATATATATATATATATATATATATATATATATATATATATATATATATATATATGTAACGATTACTTGAAAAGAAAATATGTTGATATATTATATATATGGTTAGGTTTGTGATATCAATCGGAGACCAAGTCGTGATAAATACCTTCAAGGCAAAAGTGAGTATATAGTCCCACTTTTAAACTCTAAATATTTCGGGATGAGAATACATGCATTTTATGATTTACGTTATGGACACAAGTGATTAAAAATATATATTCTACGTTGAGTTGTACCACTGGCATACTTCCCTGTAACTTGGTAACTATCATTTACATGTGGTATTGTAAACGCGAATCCTGTTGATAGATCTATCGGGCCTGACAACCCCAACCGGACTGGACGACCAGTATTCAACGGTTGCACAGTACTTCGTTTCGGTGACTACACTTGGTACGGTGTAGTAAGATTTCATAATAAAGGGAATATGCGACGTTGATTAAATGTTAAGTATGGTTATCAAGTGCTCAACAACTTAGAATATTAAAACGTTTATATATGAAATCTTGTGGTCTATATTTATAACGCTGCCGGCATTAAACCTATATCTCACCAACTTTATGTTGACGTTTTAAGCATGTTTATTCTCAGGTGATAACTAAAAGCTTCCGCTGCAACATGTTGAATTTAAGCAAGATCTTGAGTATGCATATTTGTGTCAAAAATAAAACTGCATATCGGAGGATTTGTAATGTAAAATATGTTGGAGGTCGTATTGTTATTATCACATGTAAAGTTTGTAAGTCTAAGATTATCGCTAAACGATAATCATTATTAAGTTGTTTAAACCTTGTATTTGTAATAAAAGCTATGGTTTGTATTGTAAAAATGAATGCAGTTTTTGAAAAATGTCGCATATAGAGGTCAATACCTCGCGATGAAATCATATGTTATTGTATTCGTCCTTATGGTTAAGGTCGGGTTATGACATGTGGTATCAGAGCGTTGGTCTTAGAGAACCAGAAAATTTGCATTAGTGTGTCTTATCGAGTTTGTTAGGATGCATTAGTGAGTCTGGACTTTGGGCGTGTTTGATTTCGAAAACTATTGCTTATCCTTGTTGGTTAAAAATTAATATGTAAATATTATGTGGTATTAACGTGCTAGTTGTTATGTGATAGATGTCTGGCTTAGAACTTATTATCACATTCAGCGACTCCGAACCAGAATCTTCAGATGGTGTTCCAGTCATTAACCTATCCGATGATGAAAACTGTAGTGACCCGAACTTTTCCATGTTTATATATATTAATTGAGATTGATATTTACATGATTAAATGTTTCCAACATGTTAAGCAATTAAACTTGTTAAGACTTGATTAATTGAAATATGTTTCATATAGACAATTGACCACCCAAGTTGACCGGTGATTCACGAACGTTAAAACTTGTAAAAACTATATGATGACATATATATGGATATATATATAGTTAACATGATACTATGATAAGTAAACATATCATTAAGTATATTAACAATGAACTACATATGTAAAAACAAGACTACTAACTTAATGATTTTTAAACGAGACATATATGTAACGATTATCGTTGTAAAGACATTTAATGTATATATATCATATTAAGAGATATTCATACATGATAATATCATGATAATATAATAATTTAAAATCTCATTTGATATTATAAACATTGGGTTAACAACATTTAACAAGATCGTTAACCTAAAGGTTTCAAAACAACACTTACATGTAACGACTAACGATGACTTAACGACTCAGTTAAAATGTATATACATGTAGTGTTTTAATATGTATTTATACACTTTTGAAAGACTTCAATACACTTATCAAAATACTTCTACTTAACAAAAATGCTTACAATTACATCCTCGTTCAGTTTCATCAACAATTCTACTCGTATGCACCCGTATTCGTACTCGTACAATACACAGCTTTTAGATGTATGTACTATTGGTATATACACTCCAATGATCAGCTCTTAGCAGCCCATGTGAGTCACCTAACACATGTGGGAACCATCATTTGGCAACTAGCATGAAATATCTCATAAAATTACAAAAATATGAGTAATCATTCATGACTTATTTACATGAAAACAAAATTACATATCCTTTATATCTAATCCATACACCAACGACCAAAAACATCTACAAACACTTTCATTCTTCAATTTTCTTCATCTAATTGATCTCTCTCAAGTTCTATCTTCAAGTTCTAAGTGTTCTTCATAAATTCCAAAAGTTCTAGTTTCATAAAATCAAGAATACTTTCAAGTTTGCTACCTCACTTCCAATCTTGTAAGGTGATCATCCAACCTCAAGAAATCTTTGTTTCTTACAGTAGGTTATCATTCTAATACAAGGTAATAATCATATTCAAACTTTGGTTCAATTTCTATAACTATAACAATCTTATTTCAAGTGATGATCTTACTTGAACTTGTTTTCGTGTCATGATTCTGCTTCAAGAACTTCGAGCCATCCAAGGATCCATTGAAGCTAGATCCATTTTTCTCTTTTCCAGTAGGTTTATCCAAGGAACTTAAGGTAGTAATGATGTTCATAACATCATTCGATTCATACATATAAAGCTATCTTATTCGAAGGTTTAAACTTGTAATCACTAGAACATAGTTTAGTTAATTCTAAACTTGTTCGCAAACAAAAGTTAATCCTTCTAACTTGACTTTTAAAATCAACTAAACACATGTTCTATATCTATATGATATGCTAACTTAATGATTTAAAACCTGGAAACACGAAAAACACCGTAAAACCGGATTTACGCCGTCGTAGTAACACCGCGGGCTGTTTTGGGTTAGTTAATTAAAAACTTTGATAAACTTTGATTTAAAAGTTGTTATTCAGAGAAAATGATTTTTATTATGAACATGAAACTATATCCAAAAATTATGGTTAAACTCAAAGTGGAAGTATGTTTTCTAAAATGGTCATCTAGACGTCGTTCTTTCGACTGAAATGACTACCTTTACAAAAACGACTTGTAACTTATTTTTCCGACTATAAACCTATACTTTTCTGTTTAGATTCATAAAATAGAGTTCAATATGAAACCATAGCAATTTGATTCACTCAAAACGGATTTAAAATGAAGAAGTTATGGGTAAAACAAGATTGGATAATTTTTCTCATTTTAGCTACGTGAAAATTGGTAACAAATCTATTCCAACCATAACTTAATCAACTTGTATTGTATATTATGTAATCTTGAGATACCATAGACACGTATACAATGTTTCGACCTATCATGTCGACACATCTATATATATTTCGGAACAACCATAGACACTCTATATGTGAATGTTGGAGTTAGCTATACAGGGTTGAGGTTGATTCCAAAATATATATAGTTTGAGTTGTGATCAATACTGAGATACGTATACACTGGGTCGTGGATTGATTCAAGATAATATTTATCGATTTATTTCTGTACATCTAACTGTGGACAACTAGTTGTAGGTTACTAACGAGGACAGCTGACTTAATAAACTTAAAACATCAAAATATATTAAAAGTGTTGTAAATATATTTTGAACATACTTTGATATATATGTATATATTGTTATAGGTTCGTGAATCAACCAGTGGCCAAGTCTTACTTCCCGACGAAGTAAAAATCTGTGAAAGTGAGTTATAGTCCCACTTTTAAAATCTAATATTTTTGGGATGAGAATACATGCAGGTTTTATAAATGATTTACAAAATAGACACAAGTACGTGAAACTACATTCTATGGTTGAATTATCGAAATCGAATATGCCCCTTTTTATTAAGTCTGGTAATCTAAGAATTAGGGAACAGACACCCTAATTGACGCGAATCCTAAATATAGATCTATTGGGCCTAACAAACCCCATCCAAAGTACCGGATGCTTTAGTACTTTGAAATTTATATCATATCCGAAGGGTGTCCCGGAATGATGGGGATATTCTTATATATGCATCTTGTTAATGTCGGTTACCAGGTGTTCATCATATGAATAATTTTTATCTCTATGTATGGGATGTGTATTGAAATATGAAATCTTGTGGTCTATTGTTACGATTTGATATATATAGGTTAAACCTATAACTCACCAACATTTTTGTTGACGTTTAAAGCATGTTTATTCTCAGGTGAATATTAAGAGCTTCCGCTGTTGCATACTAAAATAAGGACAAGATTTGGAGTCCATGTTTGTATGATATTGTGTAAAAACTGCATTCAAGAAACTGATTTCGATGTAACATATTTGTATTGTAAACCATTATGTAATGGTCGTGTGTAAACAGGATATTTTAGATTATCATTATTTGATAATCTACATAAAGCTTTTTAAACCTTTATTTATGAAATAAAGGTTATGGTTTGTTTTAAAATGAATGCAGTCTTTGAAAAACATCTCATATAGAGGTCAAAACCTCGCAACGAAATCAATTAATATGGAACGTTTTTAATCAATAAGAACGGGACATTTCAGTTGGTATCCGAGCGTTGGTCTTAGAGAACCAGAATTTTTCATTAGTGTGTCTTATCGAGTTTGTTAGGATGCATTAGTGAGTCTGGACTTCGACCGTGTTTACTTGAAAAAATGATTGCTTAACAAATTTTGTTGGAAACTATATATTTTTAACATGTGAATATTATGTGATATATTAATCTCTTAACGCGTTTGATATTATGTGATAGATGTCTACCTCTAGAACAAGTCCCATTGACTCACCTAATAATAATGAAGAGTCAAATGTAAATTGGAATGATTCGTGGACTGATTCACAAGTTCCCGAAGAGGAACCGGAAGAAGAGTCGGAACCGGAAGAAGAATCGGAACCGGAAGAAGAATCGGAACCGGAAGAAGAATCGGAACCGGATGAAGAAATAGAACCGGTGGGGGAAATAATAAAACGGTTAAGTAAAAGAAAATCCTCAACCAACCGACCAAGGTTAATTATGGTCAATGGTGTTTCCGCCAAGGAAGCAAAATATTGGGAGGATTACCAATTCTCCGATGAATCGGATTCCGACGAGAATTCCGATGATGTTATAGAAATTACCCCAACTGAATTTAAAAAGGCAAAAGAAAATAATAAGGGAAAGGGCATAAAAATAGAGAAATCTAATTCCAACCCCGATGAACTTTATATGTATCGTCAACGCCCGAAGTCCTTAAGTTGTAACAATGACCCGGGAACCTCTAAACCACCAGGTTTTTCTAAACCAATGTGGACAACGACGGCTCGTATTAGGGGAACATCATATATCCCTAGAAACTTGGCAAAACGAACCAAAACCGAAGAAGAAGAAACGAGCGAGTTGGAATAAGATAGTTGTATTCGTGTGGTGTAATATATGTAATATAGTGTTCTTATGCTTTATGATATATGTAAAAATTGCTTGTATTAATAAGTATTTTTTTATGAATCTAACTCTTGTCTATTTTACAGTTTAAAAACACAAAATGGATAGACAACCCAATATTTTAAGAGACCTACCCGGAGACATGATTGATGAAATCTTGTCTAGAGTCGACCAGAATTCCTCGGCACAACTATTTAAGGCGTGATCAGTTTGTAAGACATTCGAAGAACGTTCCAAGAATGTCTTGGTTTATAAGAGACTTTCGTTTGAAAGATGGGGGATATCACATTGGGAAACCCATAAGTTACGATGTGTTTACTTTGACGCATATATTGCGGGGAACCCAAATGCTATTTTACGCAACGGGTTAAGAAATTATTTTGACTCAATATATCCGAATATTGGACTTCGTGATTTAGAAAAAGCGGCTAGCATGCAACATAAAGAAGCATGTTATGCTTACGAATTAGTAATGTTCGCTTCTCACCAAAGTGAGAACAAGAACATCGGGCTACAACTATTAAACAAAACGTTTTCACAAGTGACGGAGTCGGTAATTGGGGTAAGAAATGAGGTTTTTAGATTATTACGGGACTGTTGGACATTACGTAACCCTCGTCCCTTTGACGACGTTACAACACGCTGTCTTATCAACGGCCATAACGGTTATGTTGCACAAGACCAAGGATGGGAAGTAGTCCTAGTAAAACCAGAATGCATGACTTGTTTCTGGACGTATGAATTACGTGTCTTTATTGCCTTTGCTGAACGACTTGTGTACTAGCTAGAATTATCTTCACAACTATCTTGTATCAAAGTTATTGTGTGCTATATTTCATGCTTTATGTAAAATAAGCGGTATTGTAAATTTGTAAAATATTGTATAAAAGTTTGAACGCGAAATATTATTATAATCAGTTTTTCATATAGAATTGTAGTAGTTGAATTGTATATTAGCTACTAAGTATGAACTTAACGGGTAGGTACTACCCGAATTTAAACTTATAAAATGCTAATATGAAGAAAAAGCTTTTATAAATGAGTTCATATTATGCTACGAAATACTATTAACTACTCTTAATATTCTGTATGATTAACTTATTCCATTTGACTATTTTGAAGGAAATGGCACCGACTACTCGACACACCGTGAATATGAATGAAGAGGAATTCCGTACTTTTCTAGCTTCAAACATAGCCGCAGTACAGGCTGCGCTACATACCAACAATAACCTTGGATCTAGCAGTACAGGAAATCGTGTAGGATGCACCTACAAAGAATTCACTGCCTGCAAACCTTTGAAATTTGATGGAACCGAAGGACCGATCGGATTGAAACGGTGGACCGAGAAGGTCGAATCGGTGTTTGCCATAAGTAAGTGTACTGAAGAGGACAAAGTGAAGTACGCTACGCATACCTTCACAGGTTCTGCGTTAACATGGTGGAATACCTATCTAGAGCAAGTGGGACAAGACGATGCGTACGCACTACCGTGGTCAGCATTCAAGCACTTGATGAACAAGAAGTACCGTCCCAGAACCGAGGTCAATAAGCTCAAGACAGAACTTAGAGGGTTACGAACCCAAGGATTTGATATTACCACGTACGAAAGACGATTCACAGAATTGTGCCTATTGTGTCCGGGAGCATTCGAAGATGAGGAAGAGAAGATCGACGCGTTTGTGAAAGGATTACCGGAAAGAATCCAAGAAGATATAAGTTCACACGAGCCCGCCTCCATACAACAGGCATGTAGAATGGCTCACAAACTAGTGAACCAGATTGAAGAAAGAATTAAAGAACAGAATGCTGAAGAGGCCAATGTGAAGCAAGTCAAAAGAAAGTGGGAGGAAAACGGTGATAAGAATCACCAATACAACAACAACAGCAATTACAACAATAATCGCAACAATTATCCCAACAATCGCAACATCAATCGCAACTACAACAAACGGCCCAACAATAACAACAACAACAACAACAGCAACAGCAACTACAACAATCATCCCAACAACAATAATAACCGCAACAACAACAACAACAATCAGAAGCAGCTATGCCAAAGGTGTGAAAAGTATCACTCGGGGTTCTGCACCAAATTTTGCAACAAGTGTAAAAGAAATGGTCATAGCGCGGCGAAGTGTGAGGTCTACGGACCAGGGGTTAATAGAACGAAAGGAACAAATGGTGTCGGAACGAGTAATGGCGGAGCAAGTAGTGTCGGAGCAAGTTATGCCAATGTAGTTTGTTATAAATGTGGAAAACCGGGCCACATTATTAGAAATTGCCCGAACCAGGAGAACACGAATGGACAAGGCCGTGGAAGAGTTTTCAATATTAATGCGGCAGAGGCACAGGAAGACCCGGAGCTTGTTACGGGTACGTTTCTTATTGACAATAAATCTGCTTACGTTTTATTTGATTCGGGTGCGGATAGAAGCTATATGAGTAGAGATTTTTGTGCTAAATTAAGTTGTCCATTGACACCTTTGAATAGTAAATTTTTACTCGAATTAGCAAATGGTAAATTAATTTCAGCAGATAATATATGTCGGAATCGAGAAATTAAACTGGTTAGCGAAACATTTAAGATTGATTTGATACCAGTAGAGTTAGGGAGTTTTGATGTGATAATCGGTATGGACTGGTTGAAAGAAGTGAAAGCGGAGATCGTTTGTTACAAAAATGCAATTCGCATTATACGAGAAAAAGGAAAACCCTTAATGGTGTACGGAGAAAAGGGCAACACGAAGCTACATCTTATTAGTAATTTGAAGGCACAAAAACTAATAAGAAAAGGTTGCTATGCTGTTCTAGCACACGTCGAGAAAGTACAAACTGAAGAAAAGAGCATCAATGATGTTCCCATTGCAAAAGAATTTCCCGATGTATTTCCGAAAGAATTACCGGGATTACCCCCACATCGATCCGTTGAATTTCAAATAGATCTTGTACCAGGAGCTGCACCAATAGCTCGTGCTCCTTACAGACTCGCACCCAGCGAGATGAAAGAACTGCAAAGCTAATTACAAGAACTTTTAGAGCGTGGTTTCATTCGACCAAGCACATCACCATGGGGAGCTCCTGTTTTGTTTGTCAAGAAGAAAGATGGTACATTCAGGTTGTGTATCGACTACCGAGAGTTGAAAAAACTTACCATCAAGAACCGCTACCCACTACCGAGAATCGATGACTTATTTGATCAACTACAAGGCTCGTCTGTTTATTCAAAGATTGACTTACGTTCCAGGTATCATCAAATGCGGGTGAAAGAAGATGATATTCCAAAGACTGCTTTCAGAACACGTTACGGTCATTACGAGTTTATGGTCATGCCGTTTGGTCTAACTAATGCACCAGCTGTGTTCATGGACCTTATGAACCGAGTGTGTGGACCATACCTTGACAAGTTTGTCATTGTTTTCATTGATGACATACTTATTTACTCAAAGAATGACCAAGAACACGGTGAACATTTGAGAAAGGTGTTAGAAGTATTGAGGAAGGAAGAATTGTACGCTAAGTTTTCAAAGTGTGCATTTTGGTTGGAAGAAGTTCAATTCCTCGGTCACATAGTGAACAAAGAAGGTATTAAGGTGGATCCGGCAAAGATAGAAACTGTTGAAAAGTGGGAAACCCCGAAAACTCCGAAACACATACGCCAGTTTTTAGGACTAGCTGGTTACTACAGAAGGTTCATCCAAGACTTTTCCAGAATAGCAAAACCCTTGACTGCATTAACGCATAAAGGGAAGAAATTTGAATGGAATGATGAACAAGAGAAAGCGTTTCAGTTATTGAAGAAAAAGCTAACTACGGCACCTATATTGTCATTGCCTGAAGGGAATGATGATTTTGTGATTTATTGTGACGCATCAAAGCAAGGTCTCGGTTGTGTATTAATGCAACTAACGAAGGTGATTGCTTATGCGTCTAGACAATTGAAGATTCACGAACAAAATTATACGACGCATGATTTGGAATTAGGCGCGGTTGTTTTTGCATTAAAGACTTGGAGGCAATACTTATATGGGGTCAAAAGTATTATATATACCGACCACAAAAGTCTTCAACACATATTTACTCAGAAACAACTGAATATGAGGCAGCGTAGGTGGATTGAATTATTGAATGATTACGATTTTGAGATTCGTTACCACTCGGGGAAGGCAAATGTGGTAGCCGATGCCTTGAGCAGGAAGGACAGAGAACCCATTCGAGTAAAATCTATGAATATAATGATTCATAGTAACATTACTACTCAAATAAAGGAGGCGCAACAAGGAGCTTTAAAAGAGGGAAATTTAAAGGATGAAATACCCAAAGGATCGGAGAAGCATCTTAATATTCGGGAAGACGGAACCCGGTATAGGGCTGAAAGGATTTGGGTACCAAAATTTGGAGATATGAGAGAAATGGTACTTAGAGAAGCTCATAAAACCCGATACTCAATACATCCTGGAACGGGGAAGATGCATAAGGATCTCAAGAAACATTTTTGGTGGCCGGGTATGAAAGCCGATATTGCTAAATACGTAGGAGAATGTTTGACGTGTTCTAAGGTCAAAGCTGAGCATCAGAAACCATCAGGTCTACTTCAACAACCCGAAATCCCGGAATGGAAATGGGAAAACATTACCATGGATTTCATCACTAAATTGCCAAGGACTGCAAGTGGTTTTGATACTATTTGGGTAATAGTTGACCGTCTCACCAAATCAGCACACTTCTTGCCAATAAGAGAAGATGACAAGATGGAGAAGTTAGCACGACTGTATTTGAAAGAAGTCATCTCCAGACATGGAATACCAATCTCTATTATCTCTGATAGGGATGGCAGATTTATTTCAAGATTCTGGCACACATTACAGCAAGCATTAGGAACTCGTCTAGACATGAGTACTGCCTATCATCCACAAACTGATGGGCAGAGCGAAAGGACGATACAAACGCTTGAAGACATGCTACGAGCATGTGTTATTGATTTCGGAAACAGTTGGGATCGACATCTACCGTTAGCAGAATTTTCCTACAACAACAGCTACCATTCAAGCATTAAGATGGCGCCGTTTGAAGCACTTTATGGTAGAAAGTGCAGGTCTCCGATTTGTTGGAGTGAAGTGGGGGATAGACAGATTACGGGTCCGGAGATTATACAAGAAACTACCGAGAAGATCATCCAAATTCAACAACGGTTGAAAACCGCCCAAAGTCGACAAAAGAGCTACGCTGACATTAAAAGAAAAGATATAGAATTTGAAATTGGAGAGATGGTCATGCTTAAAGTTGCACCTTGGAAAGGCGTTGTTCGATTTGGTAAACGAGGGAAATTAAATCCAAGGTATATTGGACCATTCAAGATTATTGATCGTATCGGACCAGTAGCTTACCGACTAGAGTTACCTCAACAACTCGCGGCTGTACATAACACTTTCCACGTCTCGAATTTAAAGAAATGTTTTGCTAAAGAAGATCTCACTATTCCGTTAGATGAAATCCAAATCAACGAAAAACTTCAATTCATCGAAGAACCCGTCGAAATAATGGATCGTGAGGTTAAAAGACTTAAGCAAAACAAGATACCAATTGTTAAGGTTCGATGGAATGCTCGTAGAGGACCCGAGTTCACCTGGGAGCGTGAAGATCAGATGAAGAAGAAATACCCGCATCTATTTCCAGAAGATTCGTCAACACCTTCAACAGCTTAAAATTTCGGGACGAAATTTATTTAACGGGTAGGTACTGTAGTGACCCGAACTTTTCCATGTTTATATATATTAATTGAGATTGATATTTACATGATTAAATGTTTCCAACATGTTAAGCAATCAAACTTGTTAAGACTTGATTAATTGAAATATGTTTCATATAGACAATTGACCACCCAAGTTGACCGGTGATTCACGAACGTTAAAACTTGTAAAAACTATATGATGACATATATATGGATATATATATATAGTTAACATGATACTATGATAAGTAAACATATCATTAAGTATATTAACAATGAACTACATATGTAAAAACAAGACTACTAACTTAATGATTTTTAAACGAGACATATATGTAACGATTATCGTTGTAAAGACATTTAATGTATATATATCATATTAAGAGATATTCATACATGATAATATCATGATAATATAATAATTTAAAATCTCATTTGATATTATAAACATTGGGTTAACAACATTTAACAAGATCGTTAACCTAAAGGTTTCAAAACAACACTTACATGTAACGACTAACGATGACTTAACGACTCAGTTAAAATGTATATACATGTAGTGTTTTAATATGTATTTATACACTTTTGAAAGACTTCAATACACTTATCAAAATACTTCTACTTAACAAAAATACTTACAATTACATCCTCGTTCAGTTTCATCAACAATTCTACTCGTATGCACCCGTATTCGTACTCGTACAATACACAGCTTTTAGATGTATGTACTATTGGTATATACACTCCAATGATCAGCTCTTAGCAGCCCATGTGAGTCACCTAACACATGTGGGAACCATCATTTGGCAACTAGCATGAAATATCTCATAAAATTACAAAAATATGAGTAATCATTCATGACTTATTTACATGAAAACAAAATTACATATCCTTTATATCTAATCCATACACCAACGACCAAAAACATCTACAAACACTTTCATTCTTCAATTTTCTTCATCTAATTGATCTCTCTCAAGTTCTATCTTCAAGTTCTAAGTGTTCTTCATAAATTCCAAAAGTTCTAGTTTCATAAAATCAAGAATACTTTCAAGTTTGCTACCTCACTTCCAATCTTGTAAGGTGATCATCCAACCTCAAGAAATCTTTGTTTCTTACAGTAGGTTATCATTCTAATACAAGGTAATAATCATATTCAAACTTTGGTTCAATTTCTATAACTATAACAATCTTATTTCAAGTGATGATCTTACTTGAACTTGTTTTCGTGTCATGATTCTGCTTCAAGAACTTCGAGCCATCCAAGGATCCATTGAAGCTAGATCCATTTTTCTCTTTTCCAGTAGGTTTATCCAAGGAACTTAAGGTAGTAATGATGTTCATAACATCATTCGATTCATACATATAAAGCTATCTTATTCGAAGGTTTAAACTTGTAATCACTAGAACATAGTTTAGTTAATTCTAAACTTGTTCGCAAACAAAAGTTAATCCTTCTAACTTGACTTTTAAAATCAACTAAACACATGTTCTATATCTATATGATATGCTAACTTAATGATTTAAAACCTGGAAACACGAAAAACACCGTAAAACCGGATTTACGCCGTCGTAGTAACACCGCGGGCTGTTTTGGGTTAGTTAATTAAAAACTATGATAAACTTTGATTTAAAAGTTGTTATTCAGAGAAAATGATTTTTATTATGAACATGAAACTATATCCAAAAATTATGGTTAAACTCAAAGTGGAAGTATGTTTTCTAAAATGGTCATCTAGACGTCGTTCTTTCGACTGAAATGACTACCTTTACAAAAACGACTTGTAACTTATTTTTCTGAATATAAACCTATACTTTTCTGTTTAGATTCATAAAATAGAGTTCAATATGAAACCATAGCAATTTGATTCACTCAAAACGGATTTAAAATGAAGAAGTTATGGGTAAAACAAGATTGGATAATTTTTCTCATTTTAGCTACGTGAAAATTGGTAACAAATCTATTCCAACCATAACTTAATCAACTTGTATTGTATATTATGTAATCTTGAGATACCATAGACACGTATACAATGTTTCGACCTATCATGTCGACACATCTATATATATTTCGGAACAACCATAGACACTCTATATGTGAATGTTGGAGTTAGCTATACAGGGTTGAGGTTGATTCCAAAATATATATAGTTTGAGTTGTGATCAATACTGAGATACGTATACACTGGGTCGTGGATTGATTCAAGATAATATTTATCGATTTATTTCTGTACATCTAACTGTGGACAACTAGTTGTAGGTTACTAACGAGGACAGCTGACTTAATAAACATAAAACATCAAAATATATTAAAAGTGTTGTAAATATATTTTGAACATACTTTGATATATATGTATATATTGTTATAGGTTCGTGAATCAACCAGTGGCCAAGTCTTACTTCCCGACGAAGTAAAAATCTGTGAAAGTGAGTTATAGTTCCACTTTTAAAATCTAATATTTTTGGGATGAGAATACATGCAGGTTTTATAAATGATTTACAAAATAGACACAAGTACGTGAAACTACATTCTATGGTTGAATTATCGAAATCGAATATGCCCCTTTTTATTAAGTCTGGTAATCTAAGAATTAGGGAACAGACACCCTAATTGACGCGAATCCTAAAGATAGATCTATTGGGCCTAACAAACCCCATCCAAAGTACCGGATGCTTTAGTACTTCGAAATTTATATCATATCCGAAGGGTGTCCCGGAATGATGGGGATATTCTTATATATGCATCTTGTTAATGTCGGTTACCAGGTGTTCATCATATGAATGATTTTTATCTCTATGTATGGGATGTGTATTGAAATATGAAATCTTGTGGTCTATTGTTACGATTTGATATATATATAGGTTAAACCTATAACTCACCAACATTTTTGTTGACATTTAAAGCATGTTTATTCTCAGGTGAATATTAAGAGCTTCCGCTGTTGCATACTAAAATAAGGACAAGATTTGGAGTCCATGTTTGTATGATATTGTATAAAAACTGCATTCAAGAAACTGATTTCGATGTAACATATTTGTATTGTAAACCATTATGTAATGGTCGTGTGTAAACAGGATATTTTAGATTATCATTATTTGATAATCTACATAAAGCTTTTTAAACCTTTATTTATGAAATAAAGGTTATGGTTTGTTTTAAAATGAATGCAGTCTTTGAAAAACGTCTCATATAGAGGTCAAAACCTCGCAACGAAATCAATTAATATGGAACGTTTTTAATCAATAAGAACGGGACATTTCAAAAACGACACCTTTGGGGAAGACTCACAAGTTCCGGATGAATCAATTGAAGAGGAACCAGAAAGTGATCCTGAGGAGGAAGAAATACAGGAAATTACGAAAGACAAGTTCGAACGAGGAAAGAAACGAAAGGCTACTGAAATGGAAAATCCAAATCCCGAGTCTAGAGAGAATGTTGTCGCACCAACTCCACCAGATACTTCCACACCTATTCCCGCTATTCCTATTAGTTCTATCTCGACATCCAGTTCTTCGGTTCCTCAACCAAAACGCAGGGAGACAACCAGGATAACCTTTAAGCGATTTCTTTGAACACAAACGCTTTGGGTTAAATGATGCACTGTTGTTTTAAACCATGGGATCATATAATATTTTGAATAATATTACTAGTATGGTTTGCTTAATGTTTGATGTAAGATAAGCATATGTAAAATAGTGAAGTGTGAAATGCAATAATTTTCCATGGTTAAGTATTATTTGGGTGGTAGTAATTGATTTTCGTACTAAGCTATTAAGTATGAACTTTAACGGGTAGGTACTACCCTAGATATAATTATAAAACGCTAATAAGAAGAAAAGGCTTTTATAATAATAACTGGTTCATATTATTAATAAGCTATGATGTACTGTAAATACATACTACATCTATAATATTCCATGTGAATAATTATTTTTTTCATTCTTGTTGAAGATTATGGCGCGATTGAACCGAATGACGGAACAAGAAATCCAGGAACTCATCAATCAGTGAGTGAACGACAGAATGTTATGGGTCTAGGCTGCAAGAGGTGCTGCAGTTAACCCAAATCCTCATGTGGGGTGCACTTACAAAACTTTTCAAGGTTGCAAGCCCTCATCATTCAGTGGAACAGAAGGACCGGTTGGTTTAACCCGGTGGATCGAAAAGATTGAGTCTGTGTTTAAAATCAGTGGTTGTATTGAGAAGGACATGACCAAGTATGCATCGTGCACCCTACAAGATAGTGCACTCACGTGGTGGAAAAACTATGTGAAGGCCGTAGGAGGAGATGTAGCTTATGATACTCCTTGGGAAGAATTCAAAACAATGCTAATCAACGAATATTGTCCAAGGAACGAGGTTAGGAAGTTGGAAGCTGAATTACGAAGCCTGAAAGTTGTTGGTACTGAACTCACCAACTACAATCAGCGATTCATGGAATTAGCTTTGCTATGTCCCGAATTGGCACCAACCGAAGAACTGAAGATTGAACTGTACAAAGACGGGTTGCCTAAAAAGGTCAAGGCAAATGTTACAGCATCCAAACCCAAGACTATTCATGAAGCTATCACCATGGCGAACGAGTTGATGGACCAGATTATTCTGGATAAGAACACCGATGTCAAGACATCGGGAAACAAAATAAAGTGGGAAGGTAATCATCAACAATCCAACAAGAAACAAGAAACCACGCAAGGTGCGGGTAGCGGTTCGAACTCAGGTTACAAGGGACGAAATCCTTTATGTAACAGATGCCACAAACATCACTCTGGTTATTGTAATGTGGTGTGTAACAATTGTAATCGAAAAGGTCATCTTGCTGAAGATTGTAGGGTTCCCGCTACAAATACAAACGGTACCAAGACTCCTGCCACCAATGCAAATAGAACTGCCTTGGCCACTGTTACTTGTAATGGGTGTGGGAAACAGGGTCATTATAAGAGTCAGTGCCCGAATCCAGAGAAGAATAACGGATCTGCACGTGGAAGAGCATTTGTTATTAATGCTAGAGAGGCGTATGAAGACCCGGAGCTTGTTACGGGTACGTTTACCATTAATAACTTATCCGCATCTATTATATTTGATACTGGTGGCGATAGAAGTTACGTGTGTAGAGACTTTCACGCTAAATTAAATTGTTCATTATTACCTCTAGATGCTAAGTACATGATTGAGTTAGCTAATGGTAAACTAATTAAAGCCGATAAAATTTGCTGTGATTGTAAAATAAATTTAGCCGGAGAAACATTTAAGATTGATTTGATACCCGTAGAATTAGGAAGTTTTGATGTAATAGTCGGCATGGACTGGATGTCCAAAATAGGAGCTGAAGTTGTGTGCGCCAAGAAGGCAATTCGCATTCCTCGTAAGGATAGAACGCCATTAATGATTTATGGAGAGAAGGGTAACTCAAAGCTAAAACTCATTAGTTGTTTGAAAGCTCAAAGGTGCTTGAAGAAAGGGTGCTATGCTATCCTAGCACATGTTAATAAAGTCGAAACAAAGGAAAAAGTGAAGAGCATCAACGACGTGCCTGTGGCAAGAGATTTTCCTGAAGTATTTTCGGAAGAGTTATCGGGATTACCTCCATTTAGATCTGTAGAATTTCAAATAGATCTAGTACCAGGAGCTGCACCAGTGGCTCGTGCTCCATATAGACTTGCACCATCTGAGATGAAAGAGTTACAAAGCCAGTTACAAGAATTACTGGACCGTGGTTTCATTCGACCGAGCACATCACCGTGGGGAGCTCCGATTTTATTCGTCAAGAAGAAAGATGGATCTTTCCGAATGTGTATAGATTATCGTGAATTAAATAAGTTAACTATCAAGAATCGGTATCCACTACCGAGAATTGATGACTTATTTGATCAATTGCAAGGATCATGTGTGTACTCGAAAATCGACTTAAGATCGGGCTATCATCAATTAAGTGTTAAAGAAGAAGATATTCCGAAAACTGCTTTTCGGACACGCTACGGTCATTATGAATTTTTGGTCATGCCGTTTGGGTTGACTAATACGCCAGCTGTATTCATGGACCTCATGAATCGAGTTTGTAGTCCGTATTTAGATAAGTTTGTTATCTTTTTCATTGACGATATTCTTATCTATTCCAAGAGTGAGCAAGAGCATGAGCAGCATTTAAGGTTGGTATTAGAATTGTTAAGAAAAGAACAGCTATACGCCAAATTTTCTAAGTGTGCATTTTGGTTGAAAGAAGTGGAATTTCTTGGCCACGTTGTTAGTAGCAAAGGAATTCAGGTTGATCCAGCTAAAATTGAGGCCATTGAAAAATGGGAGACTCCTAAGACACCAACACAGATACGCCAATTTTTGGGTTTAGCTGGTTATTATAGAAGGTTTATTCAAGATTTTTCTCGAATAGCTAAACCATTAACAGCGTTAACGCAAAAAGGGAAGAAGTACGAATGGACTTCTGAGCAAGAGAGTGCATTTCAATTACTGAAGAAGAAGTTGACTACAACACCTATTTTATCATTACCTGAAGGGAACGATGATTTCGAGATATATTGTGACGCTTCGCGACAAGGTTTTGGTTGCGTCCTTATGCAACGGAAGAAAGTTATAGCATACACATCCCGACAATTGAAGATTCACGAGCGGAATTATACGACGCATGATTTAGAATTGGGAGCAGTAGTGTTTGCATTGAAGATATGGAGACACTATTTATATGGGGTTAAATGCACTGTGTTTACTGATCATAAAAGCCTTCAACATATTTTTTATCAGAAACAGCTGAACATGAGGCAACGTAGGTGGGTCGAGCTGATAAACGACTATGATTGTGAGATTCGCTATCATCCCGGGAAAGCGAATGTAGTGGCCGACGCTCTAAGCAGAAAGGAACGGGAACCAATTCGAGTACGAGCAATGAACATAAAAATTTGCATGAATCTCAACTCACAAATCAAAGAGGCTCAACGAGAAGCTCTTACTAAAGAAAACATAGGAAATGAAATAATGAAGAAGTATGAGAAGCAACTCGTTATGCGGGAAGACGGAATTCGATATTTTGCAAACCGTATTTGGGTACCGAAGTTGGGTGGATTAAGGAAGTTGATATTGAATGAGGCACATAAGACAAGATACTCGATACATCCTGGAGTTGGAAAGATGTATCAAGATCTTAAGACGCATTATTGGTGGCCTAATTTAAAGACAGATGTTGCAACATATGTTGGGGAATGTTTAACTTGTTCCAAAGTCAAAGCAGAACACCAGAAGCCGTCAGGGTTACTTCAACAACCAGAAATCCCAGAATGGAAATGGGATGGTATTACCATGGATTTCATCACAAAGTTACCTAAGACTGCCTGGGGTTATGACACCATTTGGGTAATAGTTGATCGTCTCACCAAATCTGCACATTTCTTGCCTATAAAGGAAACGGATAGAATGGAGAAACTATTACGATTATACATAAAGGAAATTGTTTCAATGCATGGAATACCTATTTCCATTATATCCGATCGTGATAGTATATTTACATCAAAGTTTTGGCAATCACTACAGGAGGCCCTGGGAACCCGTTTGGATATGAGCACCGCATATCATCCGCAAACTGACGGGCAGAGTGAAAGAACAATTCAGACTCTTGAAGACATGCTCAGGGCATGTGTGATCGATTTTGGAAATGGATGGGATAAATATCTACCATTAGCAGAATTCTCGTATAATAATAGTTATCATGCGAGCATTAAAGCTGCACCATTCGAAGCACTGTATGGAAGGAAGTGTAGATCCCCTATCTGTTGGAATGAAGTAGGAGATCGACAATTAACTGGTCCCGAGATCATCCATGAAACTACTGAGAAGATAGTGCAAATCAAGGAGAGATTGAAAACAGCCCGTAGTCGCCAAAAGAGCTACGCGGATGTCCGAAGGAAACCATTAGAGTTTCAGATCGGTGACATGGTTATGCTAAAGGTGTCACCTTGGAAAGGTGTAATACGTTTTGGAAAAAGGGGTAAACTGAACCCAAGGTATGTAGGCCCGTTCAAGATCATCGAACGCATCGGACCGGTAGCTTATCGACTCGAGTTACCACAATAACTCGCCGGAGTACATAATTCATTTCACGTCTCAAACCTCAAGAAATGTCTTGCAAAGGAAGATCTCACCATTCCTCTTGAAGAAATCCAAGTCGATGAGAAACTACAATTCATAGAAGAATCAGTCGAAATCATGGACCGTGAAGTTAAACAGCTCAAGCAGAGCAACATACCAATCGTTAAGGTTCGTTGGAATGCTCGAAGAGGTCCCGAGTTTACTTGGGAACGAGAGGATCAGATGAAACAAAAGTACCCACATTTTTTTCCCGACAACGCAAAATAGGTACAACTTTAAAATTTCGGGACGAAATTTATTTAACGGGTAGGTACTGTAACGACCCGGATTTTTACGATCGTTTTATACTTATGAGATTAATATTTACATAAAATAAACCTTACCAACATGATAAGCAATCCAAACTGTTGAGACTTATGTTTTTGAAAAGAGTTTCACACAACGTTTGACCGTCCAATTTGACCGATGATATCACAAACCATATAACACACGATAATTATACGATTATGTATATGTACATATCTATACATATTTGACATGATTTAAGGATGGTTTAACATTTCATTGTGAACTAACAACAATGAGTTATAAGTATACTTTGAGACCACTAACTTAAGTTTTCAAAACGATAACTATATGTAACGTTCTTTGACATATATACTTACGATTATGTGGAGTGCACACTTGTTTGAACTTATCTTGATTATGACGGGGGTTCAGGGGCAGCGCCCCCGATAAGCGGGGTCTAAGGGGTGGCAACCCCTGGCGGCGTCCAAGGGGCAGAGCCCCTGGCTGGGGTCGAGCTGCCAGGTCAGCTTGGAATTTTTTTTTTGGGCTAACATTGCTTTATTAAAAATGTCTTAAAATTTTATTTTGGTCCGGTTTGACCCAAAAATAAAAGCCCAGTTTTGAGCCTCTTTTACAGTTATAAACCCGTCCATATTTGAATTCTCGTTCCGATTCCTCAAAATTTCTACAAGTATATCTAGGGTATATGTAACCGTATCATACCCAGCTTCTATACGTATTTACTATTGGTATATACCAACAATAAACTTCAATGATCAGCCACTAGACATGATGTTACATGTGGGAACCAGCCATTTAACCTCATGTGTGACTTTTGTGCAAGAAAACAAACTAAATCTCCTATATATCCATCCCATAATCATGCTATTTTGCATACACACACATACAATTTCATTTCCAATTTTCTTTCAAGTTAATTCACTCCCTAATCTCTCTTCATTTACCTACTCAAGAACGTATCAATATAGTCATCCGATTTCAAGGAGACTACTTCCAATCTTTCAATCCCACTCCACCACTCTTTTGATTCCAAGATTTTTCTTACCTTTTCCAGTAGCTTTGTCCAAGTAACTTGAGGTAGTAACCTTATTCATAACCTTATTCGATTCATATTTATATAGCTATCTTATTTTGTGTTGTAAAATTTTAACAACAAGAACATAGTTTGAGTGATTTCAAACTTGTTCGCAAACTAAATAGATCCTTCTAATTTGATTTTTTAAAAAACACTTCAAGACCTGTAATATATCATATTATGACAAAATCGGATTAATCATATCTTGGCTAATTAACATAATATTTAATATATATTTACTTATGATTTGATTTTATATATTTTAGGACCACCCGTAAACAACACGAGAAGATTAATCATAAGACCTCATGATTGTACGCAACACGTCAATTGACAACACGATACTTTATGTACGCAACACGTCATTTGACAACATGGTACCATGGGTCAAGATTAATTCTGATCAATACGAATACGATGGGGTCTTTATTTATTTTATTTAAGCAACTAATTGTGGACCACTAACATCGGACTGCTAACTACGGACTAAGAAAATATTAAAAGTATATATATATATATATATATATATATATATATGTAACGATTACTTGAAAAGAAAATATGTTGATATATTATATATATGGTTAGGTTTGTGATATCAATCGGAGACCAAGTCGTGATAAATACCTTCAAGGCAAAAGTGAGTATATAGTCCCACTTTTAAACTCTAAATATTTCGGGATGAGAATACATGCATTTTATGATTTACGTTATGGACACAAGTGATTAAAAATATATATTCTACGTTGAGTTGTACCACTGGCATACTTCCCTGTAACTTGGTAACTATCATTTACATGTGGTATTGTAAACGCGAATCCTGTTGATAGATCTATCGGGCCTGACAACCCCAACCGGACTGGACGACCAGTATTCAACGGTTGCACAGTACTTCGTTTCGGTGACTACACTTGGTACGGTGTAGTAAGATTTCATAATAAAGGGAATATGTGACGTTGATTAAATGTTAAGTATGGTTATCAAGTGCTCAACAACTTAGAATATTAAAACGTTTATATATGAAATCTTGTGGTCTATATTTATAACGCTGCCGGCATTAAACCTATATCTCACCAACTTTATGTTGACGTTTTAAGCATGTTTATTCTCAGGTGATAACTAAAAGCTTCCGCTGCAACATGTTGAATTTAAGCAAGATCTTGAGTATGCATATTTGTGTCAAAAATAAAACTGCATATCGGAGGATTTGTAATGTAAAATATGTTGGAGGTCGTATTGTTATTATCACATGTAAAGTTTGTAAGTCTAAGATTATCGCTAAACGATAATCATTATTAAGTTGTTTAAACCTTGTATTTGTAATAAAAGCTATGGTTTGTATTGTAAAAATGAATGCAGTTTTTGAAAAATGTCGCATATAGAGGTCAATACCTTGCGATGAAATCATATGTTATTGTATTCGTCCTTATGGTTAAGGTCGGGTTATGACAGCTCTTGTTCTATCTAACAAAGTTCTATTCATCCGCTCTGCCACTCCGTTTTGTTGAGGAGTGTATGCCGTCGTGAACTGCCTTTTTATACCTTCTTGTTTGCAGAACTTATCAAATTCATCACCAGTGTATTCTCCTCCATTATCCGTCCTTAAACACTTGATCTTTTTACCAGATTCAAGTTCAACCCGCGCTTTGTAAACTTTGAAAACTTCAAACACATCCGCCTTTCTCTTGATTGGGTACACCCAACATCTCCTAGTATAATCATAAATAAATGATACAAAATACTTTGATCCTCCTAGGGATTGAACTGGTGCTTGCCACACATCAGAGTGAACCAATTCTAGAATCAATTTACTTCTAGAATTTGATGTGTTAAACTTCAGGCGATGCTGCTTGCTGATTACACAATGCTCACAGAAAGGTAGCGATACCTTTGTAAGACCAGGAATAAGATTTCTTTCAATAAGAATCTTCATACCTTGCTCAGACATGTGTCCAAGCTTTTGATGCCATGTCATAGCAACTTTATCACTTGAACTATTCGAAGCAATAGATGCTTCCGATACCTGTACTGTCTCGCCTTTCAGAATGTGTAAATTAGCACCCACCTTTTCTCCTTTCATAAGTACAACCGCGCCTTTCTTGATTATCGTGATCTTCTCATGTATCACCATCTTACAACCAAGATCATCCAATTGTCCTAAAGACAATAAGTTCTTCTTCAAACCCTCCACGTGTCGTACACCTTGAATAGTACGAACTGTACCATCGTGCATCTTCAGAATGATATCTCCAATTCCAATGATCTTTAGTTCATGATCGTTGCAACTGTATACAGATCCTTTTGAGATACGTTCATATTGTTTGAACCATTCTCTTCTAGGGGTCATGTGAAAAGTAGCTCCAGAGTCAAATAACCAGACATCAACAAATGTCTTTCTGCCTTCATTTGCTACCACTGCCTCAATAACCAAAGCAGTCCCATCATCTGAAGTGCTTGCAATATTTCCTTGAGGATTTGAGTTATTTAAACTCCGACAATCCTTCTTCAGGTGACCTTTCTTGCCACAATTGTAGCATGCATAGGTCTTCTTCTTTTTAGACTTCGGTTTACCATGATTGTGACTCCCACTTGGGCCACGTTCCGTTGATCTCCCTCCTGACACCACCAAGGCCTCCACTTGTCGTGAACCGGCCTGTTTATCCTCCTTGTTATTGCGCCGATTTTCTTCTTCTAGAATAGCAGCCGCAACTTCATAATAGACTAGATACTCTGAGAGAACATTATTGGTTAAGTAAATAATGAGTTGATCATACGAGTCAGGTAGACTCTGAAGTAAAAGTTCAACACGTTCTTTTGGCTCTATATTGCAACTTAATGAAGCGAGTTGAGAAAATAGAGTATTCAAAGAATTAATGTGTTCATTAACTGAAGTAGATTCATTCATGCGTAGCGCATAAAGTTTCCTCTTAAGGAATATATTGTTGTGGAGTGATCTGGTCTCGTACAATTTTACGAGGTGATTCCAAATCTCTTTCGCCGTCTTCTTTTCTTCAATGCTAGACAAAACGCCATCTGCTAGTGACAATGAAGATTTGTGAGAGCCTGGCCATCCATCTCTTCCCATTTTTCATCAGTAATTTCGGCGGAACGTCCACTGATGGCCGCCAAACACTTATCCTTTCTCAGGATAGCTTTCATCTTTAGTTTCCATAACGAGAAGTTACTCCAGTTGAACTTTTCAATTTCGAATTTCGTAGACATTGCTATAATCACAATCTTCTTTTCGACAATACTATTTTTTGAGAAATAGTACCCGAGAACTTTTATCGAGTGAAATTAATCTTACTTATTTTCTGATGTGGAAGTCCACCAGCGTGGAAACGACAGAGCATACGATAAGTAGATTAATACACACTAGATATTAGAACCTTGGCTCTTGATACCACTTGTTGAGAAAAGCGACACCGAATTATAGCAAACCGCTAGTAATAATTGAAATAGCGACAATAAAGAGACACCGAGATTTAACGTGGAAAACCCCAATAGGGTAAAAAATCACTGGCAAGAAAAGAAACGTTTCACTAATAAGAATAATAGGAATTACACTTCTCTCTAATTACAAGGATAAACACTAATCTTTATATCTCTTGTAATTAGGAGATTAATACTCACTAACTCTCTATTTAACTCTTTTAGTATACAATGGAGAATGTGTTTTGTGATGTTGAATGAGCTTGCTTATGATGGTATTTATACTAGTAAATATTATGGTAGGTAAATGTGTAAAGATGTAGCACACAATATTGAAGCCTCCATCATAATAGTTAAGTATCAAAAACATGTGCTAGTTGACCAATTCCATTCAACTTCCACCAACCATCTTAATATTTCAATACCTGGGAGGGACTACAAGAACATTGCGGTTAATAAAGGTAAAAATGCATATTCAAGTTCCAGCATAACCAAAAAAAGAGATCATAAAGTAGGAATATGGGTATTATACCTTACAAAGGTCTATTATGACAAGTGTGTAATATGTGGGCTTGAATGGTGGCTGAGGCAATAAAAGGAGCTGAGAAAAAAGAGTCAATTGTCATCAATGAAACATAAGAGCTCGAAGTAGAAGTAAGTGAAAATTTAGAGTGTTTAGAGGTGAAATAAAGAAAAGGATGCAAATTTCCACCTGAGAAAATATTGTCTCGGCCATGAGATACTCATACCGAAAACGAACTGGTAGACCAACCATGCAAGCAGCACCTTCTTTTCGACTAGCTTTGCACAAACCAAAAGAACATAAGTATAAACTATTCCTGGTTGTAAAAGACAAAGCAGAAAGACTAAATTAGCTAGTTGAATAAGTTACAAACCATGCTTAATGTTTATGTATCTAGTTATAGATTTATCTGCCTTACTTTCTCCCACTATCATAATCGGACTTCTCTATCCAGAACCTCCTGGACAAACACACGTTGCGGGGCCCATTTCGGAAGCTCCAAAACATAAGCCCATTCTTCCCAAGGCCATATGAATTGGAAGTTTGATCTGCAATATCCTTGCATATCCTCGCAGGTAAGTATAAGAATATCCAAGAGATAAATCTATATATAATCTAGCCAATTAAGTGAACTTACGAATGATGTGAGAACCAAAGAATGAGACGGGTCCTACACTCCATATCCAACTCACTTATTCTATCAAAAAGAGAACGGACAGCCAATGCACTGCTGGGAAAGCACCTGGAAGGGACTACAAAAACATTGCGTTTAAAAAAAGGTAAAAATGCATAAACCATAAAAAAAAAAAATTGAGATGAAAAAGTAGGAATATGGCTATTATACCTTACAAAGTTCTATTATAACAAGCAAGGTTGCAAAATTCGCTACTTGGGGATTAATCGGTCAGGACTTTGGAAGGATTAATCGGCAATTCGGGGATTAATCGAGGATTAATCGGATTGTACTTTATGCATTAAATATTGCATTTCAAAAATTATATGTTTAAATATAGAAGAAAATCATAAATATAAACATAAACTTTAACATAATTGTCTAAATTTGTTGATTTTATTCAAAAACTATAAGTATCTAGTTTAAAATCATGTTAAAATGCTGAACAACTTTGAATTTGACTGAATTTGATTACCAAATTCGATATTGACCCATCAATTGACGTTAACTGATTAATTAAATGGATTTTGAAAAATTGGTACGGATTGCTCTTAAAAATAATTAATCAGGGATTAATCGGCGAGTAATCGGGTTTTCTACAACAGTGATAACAAGTGTGTAATATATGGGCTTGAATGGTGGCTAAGGCAATAAAAGCAGCTGAGAAAAAAAAGAGTCCATTATCATCAATGAATAATAAACACGAGAATGGATCAGAACATAAGAGCATGAAGTAGAGGTAAATGCAAATTTGGAGTGTTTGGACGTGAAATAAAAGACACAAGTTTGCACCTAAGTAAATATTGTCTCGGCCATGAGATACTCATATAGGAAAGGAACTGGTAGACCAACCATACATGCAGCACCTTCTTTTAGGCTAGCTTTGCACAAACCAAAAGAACATAAGTATAAACTATTCCTGGTGGTTGTAAAAGACAAATCAGAAAGACTAAATTAGCTTATAGTTGAATAAGTTACAAACCATCCATTCAAAAAGAAGAGTACATCCAATAGATATTCTTCCACAACAAACAGGTCTATAGGTTGCAGATCCTGATACGAAAAAGGTTATGAGAAAAATCAGCACAAAATATGTTTTGGAGGGAAAAATAAAATGTGCAAGAAAATTAGATAAATTCTGTTGGAAATTTAGTGTAATTGTGGGTTTTAATCTACACTTGTAAATGGGTTTGGAGGTACGGAGTGTACACCCATTAAGTGATAGATTACCCGGACCTAAAAGTGGTTTTCCATTATTTACTATCATGACTTGGTCTACCTGAAATTTGACTAAGTGTTTTCAGTACTAAGTTTTCTTAGTAAGCTGAAATTTGGCTAAGTGTTTTGTGCTGGTTGTTCTGCATTGCTGGTCCTTGTGCTGGTTGTTCTGCATTGCTGGTCCCTGTGCTGGTTGTTCTGCGCAGCTGGTCCCTGTGCTGGTTGTTCTGCACAGCTGGTCCCTGTGCTGGTTGTTCTGCGCAGCTGGTCCTGTTTGCTGGTTCCTCTGCGCTGCTGGTCCAGTTTGCTGGTTCCTCTGCGCTGCTGGTCCTGTTTGCTGACTTTTGCGCTGCTGGTCCCTATGCTGACTCCTTTGCGCTGCTGGTCCTTTTGCTGACTTTTGCGCTGCTGGTCCTTAAGAGGCAGTAGCAAGAAAACACTTAACACAATTTTGAGTGATTACGGAAGAATTATTCCTGGACCCACTTTTACTTTAATAGTGGAAGGAATAATACTTGTTTATTATAAAGTAATCACTCATGCTTTGATAGTTGTAAAATATAATATTTGTTTATTGTAAAAGTAACAAGTTTTACTTTAATGATGGAAGTGATAATATATGTTTATAGAAATATTCTTCCTGTAACCACTTTTGAATATTATAGAAGATACTTTTATTAATCAATCGGCCAATTGATTTTAATAAAAGACTCTTTCATGATTAAGGGTGTATATAAATATATTAACCAATATGCATGAGAAAAAAAGACACAAGTTACGAACACCAAAATATTCTTCTGCAAAAGGAATTCTTGTTTCTGCCAAAACAAGAATTTAATCTCTGTCTTATCCCAAAGTGATATTCGTGTAACCCAGGATATAAGGGTCGAATAATTACTTTCAGAAAGTGCTACCACGATTCAGTGATTTATCCGGCTATCGATTATTTTACCCTACACGAAAGAATTTAATAAAACCTCCAACAATCGAAAGTAATTATTCGTTATAATCGATGGCGGCTATGATGAAACACATGACGGCGAATTTCTCCAAACTTGATAAGTTTGAGGGAATTGATTTTAGGTGATGGCAAAAGAAGATGCACTTCTTTCTGAGCAGCATGAGTGTGGTGTACGTACTCAGCACACCAATTCCTGAAGATCATGGTGATGATGCCACTATTGAACAAATTCAGAAAAGGTGCAAGTGGGAGAACGATGACTACATCGCTAGAGGTTTAATCCTCAATGGTATGGCTGATTCCCTTTTTGATATTTACCTAAATGTTGAATCTTCTAAAGAACTATGGGACTGTTTAGAAACCAAGTATATGTCTGAGGATGCTTCTAGTAAAAAGTTCCTTGTGAGTAATTTTAATAATTACAAGATGGTCGATTCTAGACCGGTCTTGGAACAATACAATGAGCTCATTCGTATACTTGGTCAATTCACACAACATAAGATGAACATGGATGAGTCTATTCAAGTCTCAAGCATAATTGATAAACTACCTCCATCTTGGAAAGAATTTAAACATTCTTTGAAACATAAGAAGGAGGAGTTAACTCTTGTTGAGTTGGGTAGTCATCTGCGTATTGAGGAATCCCTCAGGTTGCAGGATAATGACAAGCCAAAGAGCAACGAAGTTGCTGGTACGTCTGTTGTCAATATGGTGGAACATAAAAAGTTCACTAGTAATAATGACAAAAAGGGCAAACGTAAACATCAAGGTTATAACAAGGCTAATCCGAACAAGAAGTCTAAATTGACTTGTTGGAAGTGTGGTAAAACTGGACACATGAAAAAGGATTGCAAGGTTATTTTTTATAATAATAATGCCAAAGGATCTAGCACAAGCTGTTCGAAAAATGGTTTAAACAACCACAACTCGAAAGGTCAGAATATATTTAATAATTCAAATGAGAATTATTATGTTTCATATATATCTGAGGCTTATTTTATGCAGGATGATGATGTCACGTGGTGGGTTGACTCGGGAGCCACCACCCATGTATGCAAGGATAGATTTTGGTTCAAGACTTACGAGTCCGTGACTGATGGATCAATTCTTCATATGGGAAATGAGTCAACAGCGTCTGTTCATGGACGTGGAAGTGTGGATTTGTGTTTTAGTTCTGGAAAAACTATTTGTTTGTTTGATGTTTTGCATGTACCACAAATAAGAAAAAATTTAGTTTCCAGTAGTGTGTTAAATTGTTGTGGTTATAAACAAGTGATTGAATCTGATAAGTTTGTTTTGTCAAAACATGGTATGTTTGTTGGTTTTGGTTATTTATGCAATAGAATGTTTAGACTTAACATTAATCACTTGAATGTTAATTTTGCTTTTATATCTACTTCTAGCATAAATAATTCTACACTTTGGCATGCTAGACTAGGACATATACACTTTAAAAGAATGCAAGATATGTCTAAAGATGGATTAATACCGGCTTTTGACATGAACAATGAAAAGTGTAAAACGTGTATGTTAACAAAGATCACTAAGAAACCATTTCAAAATGTACATCGTGATACTGAAATTTTGGAATTAATACATAGTGATTTATGTGATTTGCATGCTACTCCTACTTTAGGGTGTAGAGACCCGTCCTAATCTATCCGGACGAAGTCCATATCGATTACAAACGATTCAAAATAGTTGATTACATCGCGAGGTAATTGACCTCTATATGATAAATTTTACAATCATTGCATTCGTTTTTAAAAGACAAACTTTCGTTACATCGACAGTTGACAGGCATGTAAAGCATTTCATAATATATCCAAATATAATTGACTTAATAATAATCTTGATGAACTCAACGACTCGAATGCAACATCTTTTGAAATATGTCATGAATGACTCCAAGTAATATCTCTAATATGAGCAAATGCACAGCGGAAGATTTCTTTCGTACCTGAGAATAAACATGCTTTAAAGTGTCAACCAAAAGGTTGGTGAGTTCATTAGTTTATCATAAAGAATCATTTCATAATTTTAATAGACCACAAGATTTCATACTTCCATTTCTCATAATCATACGTCCCATGCATAGAGACAAAAATATCATTCATATGGATTGAACACCTGGTAACCGACATTCACAATATGCATATAAGAATATCCCCATCATTCCGGGATCCTCCTTCGGACATGATATAAATTTCGAAGTACTAAAGCATCCGGTACTTTGGATGGGACTTGTTGGGCCCGATAGATCTATCTTTAGAGTTCGCGTCAATTAGGGTGTCTGTTCCCTAATTCTTAGATTACCAGACTTAATAAAAAGGGGCATATTCAGTTTCGATCATTCAACCATAGAACGTAATTTCGATTACTTGTGTCTATTTCGTAAAACAGTTATAAAAGTTGCGCATGTATTCTCAGCCCAAAAATATAAAGGGTAAAAAGGTAAATGAAACTCACAATACTGTATTTTGTAGTAAAAATACATATGACGACATTGAACAATGCAGGGTTGGCCTCGGATTCACGAACCTATATCAACACATTATAGTATAAATCAATTAAGTTTATATATTTGTTATGTATTAATTATTCTTATAATATATTATGATACTTATTTGATATTTAATTAATGTTATATCAATAATATTAGTTGAAACATAATTTTATGTAATATTAGTATATTTTATGTAATAATATATTTACATATATATCTTTTGTTTTGTAAAATTAATAATTGTAGAAATACCTAAGGATAATAATAATAATATTAATAATAATAATAATTTTTAAAAGTATAAAACTACCTTAGGAGTCACTTTTAAAAAAATTGCACCAAGCCGGGCTCGAACCCGAGACCTCTCGCTCACTCATCAACACCCTTAACCATTCCTCCATTTCAGTTTTTCTGATTTATAATACAAACCCAAATACTTATCTATTACATGTTTCAACCCACTTCATCTTCTTCACCAAAATCTAAACAATCAAACAACTTCATTCTTAATAGTCAATCATCAAAATGGTTTTAGGACTTCTAAACAAATATGAAACAAAAAATAAAAATGTGTTCATGATATAAAAAAATGAGGAAAAAAAAAACAAAAAAATCCTACTGCTTGCTGGTAGCCAAGAAAAAAAAAATTTTGTTTTCAATTTTGAGTTCGTTTTGGACAATCTTTACAACATGAAACATGTTTCAAATCATTCCTAAAAACTATTGAAATCGTCAATTGAACTTAAAACATCAAAACAAGCTCTAATTTCTCCAAGAACAAAACAGTTGACTTTTGACAATTTAACTTTGACTCGCAAATTCGAATTCGTTATCAAGAATTGGAACTTGAGATTTTGCAGGAAGTTTAAGTAAATGATTCCTAACAACTCTACATTTTTAGTTTTTGAAATTTGTTTCGAATTCACGTTAGTGTATATCACTGTGAAGAACTCAAGAACTCAAAAATTGATTTTTAGATTAAGAGTGTTATAGGTTATGATTACAACATGAATTGTGTTGCAAATCATTCCTATAATCTTTATGGATCATCAAATTAACTGGAGATATCAAAACAAACTCGAATTTGATTCAAGAACACTTAGTTGACTTTGAAAACCAAAACTTTGACTCTCAAATTAGAAATTAATAGAAAGAATTGAGGATTGAAAACTTACAGATAGTTTAGATAGACGATTCCTAACATGACTGCATTATTACATTTTGAAAATTTG
The DNA here is from genome assembly GCF_046630445.1 of Rutidosis leptorrhynchoides. Classification (NCBI taxonomy): domain Eukaryota; kingdom Viridiplantae; phylum Streptophyta; class Magnoliopsida; order Asterales; family Asteraceae; genus Rutidosis; species Rutidosis leptorrhynchoides. The sequence continues at coordinate 670,043,791 of NC_092333.1, read as the reverse complement.
TTCTAAATCAAAATATGGTGAAAAAGATGAATGTACAGAGTGTCGAGCTTATTTTCTGGTTTTCTTTGTTTTCAACTCAAATTGCAGTTTGTAACTTATATAGATTGATTAGGTACATGATTTAACAGTTAAATTGATTTTCAATTGATTTGTGAAGTAGACTTGTAACAAACTGGAGACATGAAGTACGTAAATTATTTTCATGTGAAGAAAAAGAAAAAAAAATTGATAGTTACTTCTAACAGAATGGGATTCCCTATTTTTATTTTTAATAAATATTAATAGTAAATACCTTAATAATATTAATAATAATTCTAATAAAATAACTAAATAATATTATAAAAATGATAATAAATAAAAATAAGAATTCGTTTAAATCATAAATAAATTTTAATCTTAATTATCTTGTACATTATTTTACATTTTCAATTCAAATAATTATTTTGTATTTTATTAATACAACTTAATATGCACTCTTATATTTATATATGTATATATATTTACATATTTATTTACACACAATTGTTCGTGAATCGTCGGAAATAGTCACAGGTTAAATGAATCTATATAAATAGTTCAAACATTTCGAGACTCAACATTACAGGCTTTGCTTATTGTGTTGGAACATATAAAGATTAAGTTTTAATTTGGTCGGAAATTTCCGGGTCGTCACAGTACCTACCCGTTAAAGAAATTTCGTCCCGAAATTTGAGTGGAATGGTCATGGCTGACAATAAGTATGTTTTCATGACGTATCCGAGCTAGAAATTAGAGTTTTATCATCAGTGAGTAATATAGGTAAAAAAAATTTGATTACGCGAAGAGTATAATCGAAGCTATCGCAAGAGAGGGAACTGATGACGTAGTTATGATTGATTTCCGGAATTCATGGGATTTAAAGAAAATCTTCGTAATAAGATTTGGTTCTTCGGCGATATAGGAAATCAGATCTTCTTTGATTAAATGCAATAATCTGTTTCGATTGCTCTGTCGGATATTTTACTATAAATCCACTCCCTTCGTTTCCTTATTTTCACAGCTCACACCTTCCATTCTTTCTCCCCTGATTCATATTTTTAAAGCATTCATTAATATGCTCCATCCAGTTCTGATCCTTGATATACTCTTAACTTTCATATCTGTCATTCTTCTCTTTCATCTACCACCGGAGGATTATATTTACTTCTACTATTATCTTGGGTTTATAGTGTTTTTAATTTTCCCGTGCCTTTACATGGCAATACGTATTGATATGCACGGTTTGTAATTTATGTGTTGTCGAACTTTATATTTTCTTTATATTCAAGAGTTCCATACTTTCGTCTCCTCTTCCCGACTTCAAGTCAAGCGAATAATGGTCCGGAATTCGTAGATATGGATTTTGAAATGAACATAGTTAATGTTCTAGAAAGAAATCGTAATGGCACGATCTTGATTTTTCAAATTACTAGAATATCTGAAAAGATAGAACTATTAAGAATATATGTTCTTGATATACTTGGAGATTGGGTAGAATGTAAGAGTCGTGTAAGATGGCACATGATGACGTTATGATCTGTGAATCATCACGTTCCATTAGAAACTCAGCATGACTTACTGTAATATAATCACGTTGATCAAGTGTCATTATATTATACTAACTCATGCATCAGTTCCCAACATTACTTCAATAACATTCATATTTCAAGCTCGAAAGTTTACTTCAATAACATTCAATAACATTCATATTTCAATAACATTCATATTTCAAGCACGAAGGGATTAATGATTTCAGATAAGAATTGTTATGAAAATATTCTCGGAAATATCAAAGATATTTATGATGATATTTTCAGAATTTCTGAGATCGAATGTTGATGAAGAAAATCCTTTCGCAAGGATTTAGAATAAATAAGGAGCAAGATATTCACTAAAGACTTCATCAGAAATAGAATCATCAGGGTTCTTTATGTACAAGTTTAGTCCTTGTGATTTGCTCAGAGTCTCCTTCATGGTTTGCTCAATTCGTTATTCAGTACCAAACTTCCTTTTGAGCTTTTCCAACGTATCTTTTTTTTATTATCAAACTTTTGACTGTTAAAATCATCCATAGTTTTTGTTGCTTCATTCAACTTTTCAAAATTTAGAGCATTAATTCACAGACTGGGTGCTTTTCTGAATTTCAGAATGGAAGATCATAGTTCTAAGAGATAAATGTTATATGGATACATATAACTGTTGATGTGGAAACGTTGCGAGACTCAAAATACAAATTTGCTGATTCCCGGTAATTGGTATGGCAGTTCTCGTTACAAGATGCGGATGAGTCTATGATAGGGTTTCAATGAATAAATATAATGATTTATCAGAGAGATTTAAGCCAAAAAAAACAACGAGGCTGCTGGTACGTCTTCTGGTAATATGGTGGAATATAAAAGAATTCTCTGTTATAAAAAGGGTAATTGTATATATCAGGATTATAGTAAGGCTACTTCGAATGAAAAGTCGAAGTTGACTTGCTGGAGCTATGACAAAATTGGCTACTTTGAAAAGGGATCGCAAAGTTATTTTTGCTAATAAATGCCAAAGGATCTGATGCGGCTACGTGTTAAACTTTTACTCAGTTGCCGAGAGTTTCTCAGGTGCATAACTATATGCATAAACCTTTCCTTCCGTAGATGAAGTGCGGTTGATTCATCCTATCGATTGAGGTGTTTTCAAGAATCATGAAAGGTTTGAACGCAGATTGTAATCGTCAAGATACAGATGAGGTTTAAGATGAGATCAAGTGGCAAACTTGAAGATATGTTTAGTTTCATATGTTATAATCAATATTTTAATTCATTTTAATTATCCAATGTCGACAGTCCATATTTGATAGTCCACAATTAACAGTCCGATAATACATATATAGCTTAATATATAATATCCGAATTAATTAATACGTATCGGGACCCGTGTACATGTCTCAGACTCGATCACAACTCAAAGTATATATATTATTATAGAATCAACCTCAACCATGTATAGAGAACTCGATCATTACTGCATATAGAGTGTCTATGGTGATTCCAAATAATATATATAGATGCATCGATATGATATGTCAAAACCTTGTATACGTGTCCCGATATTTAAAGTGCATAAAATAAATAACAGGAATTAAATAACGATAACTAAAGTGCGTAAAGTAAATAACAGAAACTAGATGACAATAAATAAAATTGCGGGAATGTAAATTGCGATAATTAAATTGCAATAAATAAAATGCGATAAATAGAATGTAATCAGTTAGCTAGGAACAGTTAGCTGGAACAGTTAGCATGGTTTCTTAACAAAATTACATATTGTTAATTAGTCTGTTTCTAATAAATTTTTATTGTGTCCATTATTTCTTCATTATGCCACTTGTTGGATTCTGGTAAGTAAAAATTCAAATATGAAACTGAATTTGAATGAAAATGGTTATTCTGTGGTGAACGGATTCGTATATCGATAGATGTAGGTAGGATGGTAATCGACCGTTGAATCAGATTCGAAAACTGTACAATGTAACTTATTAATGTGAAATCTTAAATATTTCTCGGGTATTACCTACCCGTTAAAATATTTTTACCATTAACAGTTTGTACGAAAGAATTTTTAATCACAATCTTTATGAAAATATATTTACATATATATTTTCTTCAGATGTAATTATGGATTTAATGAGTCAATGTGATATTAAACTCATCAGATTTACGGTTAGAACTATGATACATAATCTCTAAAACATTAGAGTTTACATAATCGTCATGTCGAACGAATATAAATGATGTAGAATGATTTGTGGAACGATAATTATACTCGAGGTACAGAATGAGATGTTGAGGCATGGATTGTTGAAACTTGGGTGGTTGGTGGTACTGGTGCCATTGGTGCTAAGGCTGATGATGTTACTGGTGTTGGTGATACTGTTGATGATTGCAAATTGTATACCGTGCTCTCTAAAGTTAATACTCGAGCTCGGAGTTCTCTAACTTCTTCTACTAACCCGAGTTGTTTATCAATGTGAGGTAGAGGTCGGATATCTTCTCTAGTTCCATTAATGGTAGTTTCAAGACGAAAAATTCTTGCAAATAGGGTATAAACGGTATTGCGAACGGGTTCGCCGGTGAGCGGGTCAAGTACTCCAAGGTTAGGTGGTAGATTTGATTCATGATATGGAGTACCTTCTTCCTTTCTCCATAGGGTGAGTATGTCGCGAACCCATCCCCATTTTCTCCAGTAATCACGGTAGTTGATTGGTTGGTGTGCTCCTGTCACGCTGTCTTCGGAGTCGGAGGAACTTGGTCGATTCGTAGAGGCCATCTTAAACGATCTCAGGGAAGATTTTTGGTATGAAGAGTTTAGTGGCATCAATTGATAGTTAGATGGTATTCTCAATGCATAATTTTCATAGATATATATAGTACCAGGATCCCTTAAATTAAGGAGAAATTTACGAGATATCAGGCAAGGTCTACAGTAACAGATACACTAAGATATGAATTGTCAGATACGCTAAGATATGAATTTTGTCTATACACTATTCATGCAGTCAATGCAGTAAAATGTGTCTAGACTAAGAATAATGAGTAGGTAATTTCTTAAGGATGATAAGCAGATGTTTCTGGATAAAAATGATAAGCAAAACTTTTGACATGCAGACACGGTCGAAGTCCAGACTCACTAATGCATCCTAACGACTATCAGTTAGGCACGCTAATGCAAGACCTGGTTCGCTAAGACCACCGCTCTGATACCAAATGTAGAGACCCGTCCTAATCCATCCGGACGAAGTCCATATCGATTACAAACGATTCACAATAGTTGATTACATCGCGAGGTAATTGACCTCTATATGATAAATTTTACAAACATTGCATTCATTTTTAAAAGACAAACTTTCGTTACATCGACAGTTGACAGGCATGTAAAGCATTTCATAATATATCCAAATATAATTGACTTAATAATAATCTTGATGAACTCAACGACTCGAATGCAACATCTTTTGAAATATGTCATGAATGACTCCAAGTAATATCTCTAATATGAGCAAATGCACAGCGGAAGATTTCTTTCGTACCTGAGAATAAACATGCTTTAAAGTGTCAACCAAAAGGTTGGTGAGTTCATTAGTTTATCATAAAGAATCATTTCATAATTTTAATAGACCACAAGATTTCATACTTCCATTTCTCATAATCATACGTCCCATGCATAGAGACAAAAATATCATTCATATGGATTGAACACCTGGTAACCGACATTCACAATATGCATATAAGAATATCCCCATCATTCCGAGATCCTCCTTCGGACATGATATAAATTTCGAAGTACTAAAGCATCCGGTACTTTGGATGGGACTTGTTGGGCCCGATAGATCTATCTTTAGAGTTCGCGTCAATTAGGGTGTCTGTTCCCTAATTCTTAGATTACCAGACTTAATAAAAAAGGGCATATTCAGTTTCGATCATTCAACCATAGAACGTAATTTCGATTACTTGTGTCTATTTCGTAAAACAGTTATAAAAGTTGCGCATGTATTCTCAGCCCAAAAATATAAAGGGTAAAAAGGTAAATGAAACTCACAATACTGTATTTTGTAGTAAAAATACATATGACGACATTGAACAATACAGGGTTGGCCTCGGATCCACGAACCTATATCAACACATTATAGTATAAATCAATTAAGTTTATATATTTGTTATGTATTAATTATTCTTATAATATATTATGATACTTATTTGATATTTAATTAATGTTATATCAATAATATTAGTTGAAACATAATTTTATGTAATATTAGTATATTTTATGTAATAATATATTTACATATATATCTTTTGTTTTGTAAAATTAATAATTGTAGAAATACCTAAGGATAATAATAATAATATTAATAATAATAATAATTTTTAAAAGTATAAAACTACCTTAGGAGTCAGTTTTAAAAAAATTGCACCAAGCCGGGCTCGAACCCGAGACCTCTCGCTCACTCATCAACACCCTTAAACATTCCTCCATTTCAGTTTTTCTGATTTATAATACAAACCCAAATACTTATCTATTACATGTTTCAACCCACTTCATCTTCTTCACCAAAATCTAAACAATCAAACAACTTCATTCTTAATAGTCAATCATCAAAATGGTTTTAGGACTTCTAAACAAACATGAAACAAAAAATAAAAATGTGTTCATGATATAAAAAAAATGAGGAAAAAAAAAACAAAAAAATCCTACTGCTTGCTGGTAGCCAAGAAAAAAAAAATTTTGTTTTCAATTTTGAGTTCGTTTTGGATAATCTTTACAACATGAAACATGTTTCAAATCATTCCTAAAAACTATTGAAATCGTCAATTGAACTTAAAACATCAAAACAAGCTCTAATTTCTCCAAGAACAAAACAGTTGACTTTTGACAATTTAACTTTGACTCGCAAATTCGAATTCGTTTTCAAGAATTGGAACTTGAGATTTTGCAGGAAGTTTAAGTAAATGATTCCTAACAACTCTACATTTTTAGTTTTTGAAATTTGTTTCGAATTCACGTTAGTGTATATCACTGTGAAGAACTCAAGAACTCAAAAATTGATTTTTAGATTAAGAGTGTTATAGGTTATGATTACAACATGAATTGTGTTGCAAATCATTCCTATAATCTTTATGGATCATCAAATTAACTGGAGATATCAAAACAAACTCGAATTTGATTCAAGAACACTTAGTTGACTTTGAAAACCAAAACTTTGACTCTCAAATTAGAAATTAATAGAAAGAATTGAGGATTGAAAACTTACAGATAGTTTAGATAGATGATTCCTAACATGACTGCATTATTACATTTTGAAAATTTGTTCTAAATCAAAATATGGTGAAAAAGATGAATGTACAGAGTGTCGAGCTTATTTTCTGGTTTTCTTTGTTTTCAACTCAAATTGCAGTTTGTAACTTATATAGATTGATTAGGTACATGATTTAACAGTTAAATTGATTTTCAATTGATTTGTGAAGTAGACTTGTAACAAACTGGAGACATGAAGTACGTAAATTATTTTCATGTGAAGAAAAAAAAATTGATAGTTACTTCTAACAGAATGGGATTCCCTATTTTTATTTTTAATAAATATTAATAGTAAATACCCTAATAATATTAATAATAATTCTAATAAAATAACTAAATAATATTATAAAAATGATAATAAATAAAAATAAGAATTCGTTTAAATCATAAATAAATTTTAATCTTAATTATCTTGTACATTATTTTACATTTTCAATTCAAATGATTATTTTGTATTTTATTAATACAACTTAATATGCACTCTTATATTTATATATGTATATATATTTACATATTTATTTACACACAATTGTTCGTGAATCGTCGGAAATAGTCACAGGTTAAATGAATCTATATAAATAGTTCAAACATTTCGAGACTCAACATTACAGGCTTTGCTTATTGTGTTGGAACATATAAAGATTAAGTTTTAATTTGGTCGGAAATTTCCGGGTCGTCACATAGGGAACAAGAAATATTTTGTGACTTTTATTGATGATGCTTCTAGATTTTGCTATGTTTATTTGTTACATACTAAGGATGAAGCATTAGATAAATTTAAAATATTTAAAACTGAAGTAGAATTACAACAAAAGGCTTTGATTAAAAGACTTAGAACAGATAGGGGAGGTGAATACATTGACCAATCGTATTTCCAATCCGTTGGTATTATCCATGAGACCACAGCTCCTTATACTCCACAACAAAATGGTATATCTGAAAGGAAGAATAGGGTCCTTAAGGAAATGGTTAATTCCATGTTATCCTATTCGGGTTTAAGTGAAGGATTTTGGGGGGAAGCTATGTTAACAGCTTGTTATTTGCTTAATAGAGTTCCTAACAAAAGAAACAAGATTACACCTTATGAACTTTGGAATAAAAGGAAACCTAACTTGAATTATCTTCGGGTATGGGGCTGTAGGGCGGTTGTAAGACTACCTGATCCCAAGAAGAAAAGTTTAGGTGAAAGAGGTATAGATTGCATATTTGTTGGATATGTTGAACATTCCAAGGCATATAGGTTCTATATAATAGAGCCTAATGAGTTTGTCTCAATCAATTCTGTGATTGATTCAAGGGATGCAATCTTTGATGAAAATCGATTTTCATCTATACCTAGACCAAAGGATATGATTCCAAGTAACAATGGAATCAATAAGGATTGTAATGATGAAGTCTCTGAAAAGGTTGTTGATCAGTCACTTGAGCTTCGAAAAAGCAAAACAAAAAGGAAACTTAAATCATTTGGACCAGATTTTCAACTATACTTAGTTGAAGGTTCTAGGGATGATGTTTCTACCCAATATTCGTATTGTTTCAATGTTGATGATGATCCTAAAACATATGATGAAGCAATGAGGTCTCAGGATGTTGCATTCTGGAAAGAGGCAATTAATGATGAGATAGATTCTATCATGGGCAATAACACTTGGGTGTTATCTGATCTACCTTCTGGTTGCAAACCTTTGGGTTGCAAATGGATTTTCAAAAAGAAGATGAAGGTGGATGGAACTATTGAAAAGTTCAAGGCAAGGTTAGTCATTCAAGGCTTTAGACAAAAGTCTGGAATTGACTATTTTGATACTTATGCTCCCGTGGCACGTATCACTACCATTAGACTGCTGATTGCTTTGGCTACGATTCACAATCTAGTTATTCACCAGATGGATGTGAAGACAGCATTCTTGAATGGTGAATTGGATGAGGAAGTTTATATGAACCAACCTCAGGGCTTTGTCATGCCAGGAAATGAAGGCAAGGTGTGCAAACTTGTGAAATCCTTATATGGTTTGAAACAAGCACCTAAGCAATGGCATCAAAAGTTTGATGAAGTGATTTTATCTAGTGGTTTTAAATTAAACCAAGTAGATGAATGTGTATATAGTAAATTTGATGATTCTGGTAAAGGAGTTATAATTTGTCTATATGTTGATGACATGTTAATCTTTGGGACTGACCAAAGTCAGGTTGATTTAACAAAATAATTTTTGTCATCAAAATTCTCCATGAAAGATATGGGGGAGGCTGACGTTATCCTTGGCATTAGGATCAAATGTGAAAGCAAAGGAATTTCGATTTGTCAATCTCATTATATTGAGAAGGTGTTGAAAAAGTTCAATTGCTTTGAATGTAATCCTGTGAGTACCCCTGTTGATCCAAGTGAGAAGCTTATGCCTAATCAAGGTGAAGCTGTATTACAACTTGAGTATTCTCAGGTGATTGGCTGTTTGATGTACGCCATGACTTGTACAAGGCCGGATATTGCTTTTGCTGTGGGAAAACTGAGTAGATATACTAGTAATCCTAGTACTCATCACTGGCAAGTAATTAGGCGGGTACTGAAGTACTTGAAGAAAACTATGGACTATAGTTTATCTTATAATGGGTTTCCTTCGGTAATAGAAGGATATTTTGATGCGAGTTGGATAACCAATATTGAAGATCATTCTTCAACGAGTGGTTGGGTGTTCTTGCTTGGGGGAGGTGCTATTTCATGGGCTTCTAAGAAGCAAACATGTATTACCAACTCAACGATGGAATCTGAGTTTGTTGCTTTAGCTGCTGCTGGTAAAGAAGCAGAATGGCTTAGAAACTTGATCCATGAGATACCATTATGGCCTAAACCTATAGCACCCATGTCTATCCATTGTGATAGTGCTGCGACATTGGCAAAGGCTTATAGCCAGATGTACAATGGAAAGTCTAGACACTTAGGTGTCAGACATAGCATGATTCGTGAACTCATCATGAATGGGGTGATTTCTATAGTGTTCGTGAGGTCACAACAGAATTTAGCTGATCACTTGACGAAGGGATTGGCAAGAGACTTGGTGAACAAGTCTGCTGTGGGGATGGGTTTAAAGTCCACATAAATTTCTAATTATAAGATACCCAATTCCCTTCTGAAGAAAATTAGAAGTTGAATTCAATGTGGAAGGCTTATACTTAGAAATTTGGAGTACAAAATTTTGTATCATCCCAAGGTAAGGTATGTACTCGGACCTGTTGAAGGTGAGGATGAAGTTTAGCTTCTTAATGGTTTATTTGAAAAAGTGCATGAGCAGGTGCATGACTGAAATCAACTACCTATGTGAATGTGAAGTTTTGCCGCTTCAACAAAGCTTGGACTTTTGCTTTAGATACATTCATGAAAGGATATGGACACATGGCTTGTAAAGTGTCAGGATAGCTTTAGAGTATTTGAAAACTTATGTGTATGTTATTTTCAGTTATTCAAATGGGTTGAAGGGTTCAATTCTTAGAACACCCCGATTCTCGAATATTTGGAATGCGTAATGTACTAAGGTGAAAATTCAATCTTCAAGATATTTTCATTTATGCATGAGTTTTGTTTTAATTTGTTTAATTCTCATGAAACGAATTGCACTAAATTGGGGAGGATTGTTGGAAATTTAGTGTAATTGTGGGTTTTAATCTACACTTGTAAATGGGTTTGGAGGTACGGAGTGTACACCCATTAAGTGATAGATTACCCGGACCTAAAAGTGGTTTTCCATTATTTACTATCATGACTTGGTCTACCTGAAATTTGACTAAGTGTTTTCAGTACTAAGTTTTCTTAGTAAGCTGAAATTTGGCTAAGTGTTTTGTGCTGGTTGTTCTGCATTGCTGGTCCTTGTGCTGGTTGTTCTGCATTGCTGGTCCCTGTGCTGGTTGTTCTGCGCAGCTGGTCCCTGTGCTGGTTGTTCTGCGCAGCTGGTCCCTGTGCTGGTTGTTCTGCGCAGCTGGTCCTGTTTGCTGGTTCCTCTGCGCTGCTGGTCCAGTTTGCTGGTTCCTCTGCGCTGCTGGTCCTGTTTGCTGACTTTTGCGCTGCTGGTCCCTATGCTGACTCCTTTGCGCTGCTGGTCCTTTTGCTGACTTTTGCGCTGCTGGTCCTTAAGAGGCAGTAGCAAGAAAACACTTAACACAATTTTGAGTGATTACGGAAGAATTATTCCTGGACCCACTTTTACTTTAATAGTGGAAGGAATAATACTTGTTTATTATAAAGTAATCACTCATGCTTTGATAGTTGTAAAATATAATATTTGTTTATTGTAAAAGTAACAAGTTTTACTTTAATGATGGAAGTGATAATATATGTTTATAGAAATATTCTTCCTGTAACCACTTTTGAATATTATAGAAGATACTTTTATTAATCAATCGGCCAATTGATTTTAATAAAAGACTCTTTCATGATTAAGGGTGTATATAAATATATTAACCAATATGCATGAGAAAAAAAGACACAAGTTACGAACACCAAAATATTCTTCTGCAAAAGGAATTCTTGTTTCTGCCAAAACAAGAATTTAATCTCTGTCTTATCCCAAAGTGATATTCGTGTAACCCAGGCTATAAGGGTCGAATAATTACTTTCGGAAAGTGCTACCACGATTCAGTGATTTATCCGGCTATCGATTATTTTACCCTACACGAAAGAATTTAATAAAACCTCCAACAAATTCAACCACCTCTGTTTTGCTAGCAGAAAATATATTAAGCCTTCGTATCCTTTGAGGATATTTAAGTTCTGCTTCACGCTTTTGTCTACCAAAATTAACTTCAGAGAGTGCTCCATGGGTATCGGGTTGCTCAGGACAACTTATGTGTCCAAAATCATGAGACTTTCCGGCTACTAGTTGTGCTTCGTATAACAAGTGTGGCCTTGGAACTAGAAAATGAATGAACAACATGTTAAAATTGAAATCAATTACACCATCATTTGAAGCAACTTAATGAAACTATCATGGAAATTGAAATAAGAGTCAAATTTAACAAGAGTACAAAGTAGTAGTACCACTCTCAAGTTTCCAACTGTTCTTTGAGAGATCTTGAATTCGACCCCATAAGTCTTCCACGAAATCCTATACAACATAATTGAAGTTTGAGACACTTCAATAAAAGCAAATTTTGATGAACTTAACTTTTAAAAATATATATACAAGATACCTGTTGACGATGAAGTTTGTCTATTTTGTTGATGTCTTCAAACACAGGTAAACCAACGTCAGAAACATGTCTTCTGATACTTAGATAAGCTTCTATCCCAACCATAACTCTATCTCTTCTGGGATTTGCTGCAAAAATCAAGAATCCTCAAACAGAATGACAATATAATTTGCTTTCATCATAACGTGACACAAGTGGCTCATGAAATGTACTGAGTATAATCGTTAATGCATGAACAATTAAACATCAAGAAGTAAACTTAACAATAAAAAAATTGGTAATTCATCTTTCTATATGACTATTAACCGTGCCATAAAAAAAATACACCAAATAGGTGGAAAGGTGATAGTCTAGTTAAGAAAAGTATGTTGATATGTGCAAGATTAAAAATTACAATAAATTACCTAAAATGTCCTAAGTGAGACTTTCCTGTACACTAACTATTTCCTCACAATTATGTGCTTCGGACAACCCTGATGCAATATATTTCACTTTACATACCAAATTCAACTCATATGGTTATATAGACATCACATAAACCGTTTACTTGTTAGTTGATGAAAGCAACATTCAATGTGTAAACAATTATTCTTAGGATCTTAGGTCGCTTGCAATCTATCCTAGAGGCGGAATACACTAGAACAAGGTTAAACCGAGATATGGGTCGTTTCGGGATAGAATAGATCAAACCTAGAGCCAAAACTAGATTAGATCGACACCTAGACGATATATTTCGGTGGTATATGGTGTTAGGGTTCTCTGGAGACGAAAACCTATGACTTAGGGTGAATGGGACGAGTAACCTCAAACAATTAGGCTAAACCCGTATATATACTGCCTCCCAGACACACTCGGTCGAGTGTGTCACTCAGTCAGTCGACTGAGTAGGACAGTCGGTCGAGTGTGTACACACACTCGGTCGACTGTCTGTGCAGTTTAACATATTGATCATTTAACAAATTAAGTATGCACAAACACAAATATAATCAATAGTCTCGAGTAAACATTATTACATAACCGAAATGTGTTAAACATAAAGATAAACAACGGCTGGAGATTCATGCACCAACAAACTCCCCCTAAGACCTAGCCGTTACACTAAAGCATTCAGTTATCAATCCGTATAAGGATCTGTCACCCAGTTCTTCAGATAGCAAAGTTTGACAACTCTGCAATACTGTTCAGCTTGCACACGATTCTCTGGGCGATACAGCATCCTGTTGTAGTAAAAGGTAAACATATCTTCTTCACAACAGTTTCTCAACCAAACTGGATCTAGAACCCTTATACTATCATTTTCATCTCCTCCATCTTTGTCTAACACAATAACCGCTTCCTCCGAGCGTTCATCATAATACCACCAACGAAAACGAGGACTGAAGTGCTGCGGCATCTTCCTCGAAGGAACCTTCCGCATATACTTCACAGGTTGAAATTTTACTATCTTCCTTCTGACACCTGTTTTCTTGTTCGTTCTATAAGAGATCTTCGGAAACTGAGGACGAAAACCTATGAAATTAGGTGACTGATATGATCTTCTTATCTTACGAACCAAAATATCAGGAATTCCACAATAATCCTGATACAACATCTTAAGCCTGGCCACCTGCATAAAGTCAAAATAAGGTAACGTTTTGAATTCGAATGGAGATTTGATATAATCCACTCCATGTTCTTTCTTGATCGCATATATATATCAAATTCTTTAATATAAGCCCAGGCTATTATCTTCCCCTTAGCACGTAAACTCTCACAGTGCTCGATGAACTTCAAAAATTGTGGCTCCACCTTAGGCTTCAACACATACTGCCTAATCCGCATCATAATCTTCCATTCTTCTTCCAACACTTCAACTTTTTCTTTGTTGATTTTCACTGGCAAGAAACCTTCTGGTAACACACTCTCTTGTTCTTTCTGTTCCTTTTCTTTACACTTTCTGTTCAAAAGCTCATCATTCATCTGAAAATAATCTGCAAAAGTTGGAAGACCATCACCAACACCTTCATAACGAGGATAAGGCTCGGTTGGCTCATCCTCAATAACAACTTCATCAAAACTGTTATCACTTTCATCAAAAACATCAGTATCACTCACATCATCATCAAAATTATGAGCCCCTGAAGTCGAAGCTTCAGTTGAAGCTTTTGATGCAGCGTCAGCAGATTCCTTAGCTTCTCGCTCTAGACGCTCCATCAATTCCTGCTCAGTTTCGGTGAGATCTGGAGGGATCTCCCCTTCTTCTAAATCAGTGTAAACAGTAGTGTGATTAAGACGATCCTGCATAGCTAAAAATTCAGAAACTGTTATAACTTGAAGAGGAGTTACATACAGCGGGTTATCCTCCGTGTAGCCTTTAGCAACTTCAACAGCCCTGTCTTCCTCTGCTTCACCAAAAGTAACAAACGGATCGGGTTCTCCATCTTCCTCTTCAACCACAACCTTTTTCTCCCATTCATTTAACCTCTCAGTCAATTCTTGATTTTGAGTCTGAAGTCAAAATTTCACCAGCTTGACTTCCCACATTTTTCTCTAGTTCATCAATCTTCAACTGTTGTCGATCAACTAACTTCCTCAACTCAGACATTTCAGTTTCTGTCTTCTTTTTGTCTTCGTCAACAGCCTTTTGGAATTTAGCGAAATCAGCAGACAACTGAATCAATCTCCAGTTAACTATTCCTGACAAATCACCTGAAGCAACCTCCGGACGTTGAGAAGCTTGAACTTGCTGAGAAGATGTAGTTTGTTGTAGTTGAGTGCGTGGAGCTTGAGTAGAACCACCAGTAGCTTGAACAGTCGGAGTAACCTTTGGTAGAGACTTTGTTGTGGAAGATGAACTTCCATCCTTAAACAAAATCTTCAAACGCTTATGTCTCCCTCTTGTTGACACCTTAGGAGTTTCAGCTAACTTTCTTTTAACCAAATCCACTTGACTCTCATCAAGCGTTGTTACATTCTCCTCATCAAATAATCGAGGACCAGTTTGTCTTGGCGGTGGCTGATTCACCTCTTCTCCTCCTTCAATAGTAATATCGGTCTCATCCCTGGAAGTACTATTCTCATGACGACAACTCAATCCTTCCGGACACACGTAATTCTCATTAATCAGATGACCGATCAACCCTTTCTCCGGAACCTCAACCCGGCTCTGCAAAAACCTGTTGAATGATTGATCATTTAAATGATTCTGTTTTAGCTCATCCTTAGGAATTTTCACTAACCCCTGAACTTGCTTCTCAAGCATAATCTGAAGAAACCTCGGGAACACCAGATGAATCTTCCTCTTAACATTCAGAACCATTCCATCAAAAATCACTTGAGAGAAGTTAAAATCAACATTCAAAACCAACGCAACAAACATAGAGCTGTACTTTGCTGTCATCTCATCAAAACCGCCCTGCATCGGGCTCAAACACCTAAGAAGAATGTACGTAAAGTATCGGTACTGCCTTGGAAGATTCCTACGTTTAACATCTTTGGTTATATCACCAGTATAACCACATCTCTTTAAACACCTTCTAACTTTCAGAATCGGCAAATCAGTTGGCATATCATCATTATCCGGGAACCCCAAATCTTACCTGATAGTCTATGCCGAAATACGAACAATCGTGTTATTGACAGAACTTAATATCACCTTCCTGTTATCTTCAGTAACAATTTGAGCAACCTCCCAGAATGTTCTCTGATGAGAATAATATGGAGTACACTCAGCAGTAATAGCTTTAAAGATCCTGGAACGCTTCAAGAATGCAATAATAGGACCAAAACCTCCACTTTGGGCCTCAGAACCCTTTTCATCAACACATGCAAGTACGTTTGTATCTTCTCGACCAATCAGACCTGGTAACTCCGAAGATAAAGGGATTCGTGGTTCACGTTCTTCATCAGATATCTGCTGTTGTTCTTGAGACATAGTGAATAGCTGAAAAACACTCAAAACAATATAACTAATAAGCATTTACCTCCATGTAACATGGGGTATCAAGTTAATTATACGAATCAATGGATAAACAAACATAACGAGCACATTAACTAATACACACACTATTACATCGTTCACAGGTTATACTTCAGTACACACCATAGTACAAAGGCTAACAGGCTAGCCTTATCAAATTACATAATAACCATAATTAAACATAATCACACGAAATCACAAGCATTAGAATTATCCTTCAATAACATCCTCTGGTACTGGCTTCAATTTGTAATTCGTGTCCTCAAACAGATCAAGCTCATCAAACAAGTGATTTAAAAGGACGGCATAGGAAAATGGTTTTTCCTCATTATCCAAAGCGTCCTTCACGATATTAATGACAATCTGACTAAAATTCACCTTGATACGTTCCATAAGACAGTACAACAGAACAGCCTCAGTACCAGATAACAAATCATCAGATGGATCTCTAAACACCACGTTTCTTTTGATAATTCTCAAGTTAGACACCAAGTCATCCCTAACATCACTATATCTGATCTCAATTCTTTTGGAACCAATTACATACCCTGGCTTGGTGATGTGAGCAGCCACCCCACCCGCATCAAATTTGCTAGAAATCTTTCTAATATCTTTACTAGGGCAATATACCTTGGCTCTCCAGTAATTCAATAGTAAGTGATCTGCGAAGTCATCTATGGTCCACTTATAGGCATTACCAAAGAAATTAGCATGAACATGCTTCTTCTCTATGGCCACACTAGAATAGAACTCTCGGATAAGCTTAGTACAGAAATGATTCCCTATCTGAAGAAATGTTATACAATCTAAACCTTTACACTGATCTTGAGTGATCTGGGTTGCAACAACTTTGGTCTCTACATGGATAAGCCTGTGTTTGGCCAAAGCTCTCTTACGTTCAAGATCATATTTCCAAGTTCCACTTATCCTACTACTTGGACCTGACATTCTTAGAGCAAAACTACACAAAACATTCAGTATAACATGATATGAACTCAACAAAACACTCAAAAATAGCAAAATTCAAAAATTAGGGTTTCTATACACTCGGTCGAGTGTGTATACACACATCATCGTATGTATCTTCAAACGGTCGGGAGGGTTAACTCACTCGGTCGAGTGTGTCACACACTCGGTCGAGCGTGTTCATCAGATCTGAGAACCCTAACTTTGCAAATCAATCAAATCTGTTATTTTTGCTTCAAGATCTGGTCACAATAGACTCTAAACATGCCGATTAACATAATCAAACAACTAATTTGTAACAGATTAAGTCTAAAAAGCATTCAATTCGTGTTTTGCCTTTCGAATACAAAATCAAAGATTATGAGCAAACGAAAACGAGTTATGATACCTTGTTAGTGGCGCTGTGATCACAAGAAAAAGATGTATCTAACACTAGAGATCAAAAACTCGTTCTTTAAAGTTGAAAAACTTGGTAAAATTCGACCCCAAAATCACACAAGTATTCTGAGCCGTTTGGGACTCAAATCCTTTTTATACCCCCAGACACACTCGGTCGAGTGTGTCGCCTACTCGGCCGTGAATGAATACACACTCGGCCGAGTGTGTTTCAAATACATCACATTATTTCACCAAGTCAGTCGGTCGTGTGAGTAGGTTACACAGTCGTGTGTGTTCACTCACTCGATCGACTGTCTTTAGGGTTGAAAACTTAGGAAATTTCGATTTCAATTCCACAACACCTTCCTTGTCCCCTCCCCCTGGGACTGATCTCCACAGTATAAAAACAAACACACTTTGTTCCTTTAAGCTCTAAACAATTTATTCTCTAATTTAATGTAAAACAAGGATTCCCTTCACAGTAAACCTTTCCGAGAACTGAGTTGTTAAGCTTACAAAATGAAACAGAAATGCACATGCAACTAACTTATGAATGCAAACATTCTCAGATATGCATGCACATGCAAATACACAAAGCAAATTATAGTAAAAGATCCAGTGTGTCATGATTAGCAATATTATACCAGACATATTCAATAACATTTAACCTTTTAAGTCTCCAATAGATCAACTTCTAACATCAGTTTCATTAAACAATAGCATAAAAGAGTATATGATGTTATCCGCACAAGAACAAGTAATACAGCTTATCATGAATCACACTACAAGGAGCATAACACATCTTTTTGTGAGTTGACATATCAAATTGATTAAATCTTTAATTTGGGGATCAGAACTGAACTATATTGACATGTTATTCCACAACTCAATCAATAACTTACTTGATAAAGCATATACAGAACAACTTTCAAATATATCAGTAAAAGTTTACCAACTTTCACCCTAGACTTCGATGATCACGTTATATTAATTACATGAACATTTTTAGTGTTTGAATTAGATCACGAAGTCAGTCCTCATTTGAGATCGCACGATGTTTCAGGTAGAACAATTGAGCACAACATGTTGACGATGTCCTCTTATCACATCAATGTACTTTCAATCTGATTGGACAGAACCATCTCACTATGTTTCTAGCAACCCTGTCAGCCATGAGCTTCTACCTTAAACTTACACTTTTTGTTTCAGATAACCTTGTGAATCTCAAATTTATTGCATACTTTGTTAAGACGCATACCGGCCGCTATAAACCCCATAATTAAACGGAAATAGTGTGATGTATGATGTTGGATGGATGGAAGTGATATATATATATATATATATATATATATATATATATATATATATATATATATATATATATATATATATATATATATATATTTAAGTGATGGAACGCTAAGATATCCTCCAGAAGATATTCCCTCTATCCAGGTCAATAGGTACAATCCCATACCACAGACAAAAGATGTAAAGTCCACCAAATGTGATGTGAACTGAATGATTTAAGTTCTCTATATCTGATGATCTGATAAATTTGTCTCCCTCTGATGTAGATAACTAAATCTTCTAAATAAATCTCCGATGGTAATCTATTGTGAAATGTCCCGTTCTTATTTATTAAAAACGTTCCATATTAATTGATTTCGTTGCGAGGTTTTGACCTCTATATGAGACGTTTTTCAAAGACTACATTCATTTTAAAACAAACCATAACCTTTATTTCATCAATAAAGGTTTAAAAAGCTTTACGTAGATTATCAAATAATGATAATCTAAAATATCCTGTTTACACACGACCATTACATAATGGTTTACAATACAAATATGTTACAACAAAATAAGTTTCTTGAATGCAGTTTTTACACAATATTATACAAGCATGGACTCCAAATCTCGTCCTTATTTAAGTATGCGACAGCGGAAGCTCTTAATAATCACCTGAGAATAAACATGCTTAAAACGTCAACAAAAATGTTGGTGAGTTATAGGTTTAACCTATATATATCAAATCATAATAATAGACCACAAGATTTCATATTTCAATACACATCCCATACATAGAGATAAAAATCATTCATATGGTGAACACCTGGTAACCGACATTAACAAGATGCATATATAAGAATATCCCCATCATTCCGGGACACCCTTCGGATATGATATAAATTTCGAAGTACTAAAGAATCCGGTACTTTGGATGGGGTTTGTTAGGCCCAATAGATCTATCTTTAGGATTCACGTCAATTAGGGTGTCTGTTCCCTAATTCTTAGATTACCAGACTTAATAAAAAGGGGCATATTCGATTTCGATAATTCAACCATAGAATGTAGTTTCACGTACTTGTGTCTATTTTGTAAATCATTTATAAAACCTGCATGTATTCTCATCCCAAAAATATTAGATTTTAAAAGTGGGACTATAACTCACTTTCACAGATTTTTACTTCGTCGGGAAGTAAGACTTGGCCACTGGTTGATTCACGAACCTATAACAATATATACATATATATCAAAGTATGTTCAAAATATATTTACAACACTTTTAATATATTTTGATGTTTTAAGTTTATTAAGTCAGCTGTCCTCGTTAGTAACCTACAACTAGTTGTCCACAGTTAGATGTACAGAAATAAATCGATAAATATTATCTTGAATCAATCCACGACCCAGTGTATACGTATCTCAGTATTGATCACAACTCAAACTATATATATTTTGGAATCAACCTCAACCCTGTATAGCTAACTCCAACATTCACATATAGAGTGTCTATGGTTGTTCCGAAATATATATAGATGTGTCGACATGATAGGTCGAAACATGGTTGAAATAGATTTGTTACCAATTTTCACGTAGCTAAAATGAGAAAAATTATCCAATCTTGTTTTACCCATAACTTCTTCATTTTAAATCCGTTTTGAGTGAATCAAATTGCTATGGTTTCATATTGAACTCTATTTTATGAATCTAAACAGAAAAAGTATAGGTTTATAGTCAGAAAAATAAGTTACAAGTCGTTTTTGTAAAGGTAGTCATTTCAGTCGAAAGAACGACGTCTAGATGACCATTTTAGAAAACATACTTCCACTTTGAGTTTAACCATAATTTTTGGATATAGTTTCATGTTCATAATAAAAATCATTTTCTCAGAATAACAACTTTTAAATCAAAGTTTATCATAGTTTTTAATTAACTAACCCAAAACAGCCCGCGGTGTTACTACGACGGCGTAAATCCGGTTTTACGGTGTTTTTCGTGTTTCCAGGTTTTAAATCATTAAGTTAGCATATCATATAGATATAGAACATGTGTTTAGTTGATTTTAAAAGTCAAGTTAGAAGGATTAACTTTTGTTTGCGAACAAGTTTAGAATTAACTAAACTATGTTCTAGTGATTACAAGTTTAAACCTTCGAATAAGATAGCTTTATATGTATGAATCGAATGATGTTATGAACATCATTACTACCTTAAGTTCCTTGGATAAACCTACTGGAAAATAGAAAAATGGATCTAGCTTCAATGGATCCTTGGATGGCTCGAAGTTCTTGAAGCAGAATCATGACACGAAAACAAGTTCAAGTAAGATCATCACTTGAAATAAGATTGTTATAGTTATAGAAATTGAACCAAAGTTTGAATATGATTATTACCTTGTATTAGTATGATAACCTACTGTAAGAAACAAAGATTTCTTGAGGTTGGATGATCACCTTACAAGATTGGAAGTGAGCTAGCAAACTTGAAAGTATTCTTGATTTTATGAAACTAGAACTTTTGGAATTTATGAAGAACACTTAGAACTTGAAGATAGAACTTGAGAGAGATCAATTATATGAAGAAAATTGAAGAATGAAAGTGTTTGTAGGTGTTTTTGGTCGTTGGTGTATGGATTAGATATAAAGGATATGTAATTTTGTTTTCATGTAAATAAGTCATGAATGATTACTCATATTTTTGTAATTTTATGAGATATTTCATGCTAGTTGCCAAATGATGGTTCCCACATGTGTTAGGTGACTCACATGGGCTGCTAAGAGCTGATCATTGGAGTGTATATACCAATAGTACATACATCTAAAAGCTGTGTATTGTACGAGTACGAATACGGGTGCATACGAGTAGAATTGTTGATGAAACTGAACGAGGATGTAATTGTAAGCATTTTTGTTAAGTAGAAGTATTTTGATAAGTGTCTTGAAGTCTTTAAAAAGTGTATGAATACATATTTAAACACTACATGTATATACATTTTAACTGAGTCGTTAAGTCATCGTTAGTCGTTACATGTAAATGTTGTTTTGAAACCTTTAGGTTAACGATCTTGTTAAATATTGTTAACCCAATGTTTATAATATCAAATGAGATTTTAAATTATTATATTATCATGATATTATCATGTATGAATATCTCTTAATATGATATATATATACATTAAATGTCTTTACAACGATAATCGTTACATATATGTCTCGTTTAAAAATCATTAAGTTAGTAGTCTTGTTTTTACATATGTAGTTCATTGTTAATATACTTAATGATATGTTTACTTATAATAGTATCATGTTAACTATATATATATATATCCATATATATGTCATCATATAGTTTTTACAAGTTTTAACGTTCGTGAATCACCGGTCAACTTGGGTGGTCAATTGTCTATATGAAACCTATTTCAATTAATCAAGTCTTAACAAGTTTGATTGCTTAACATGTTGGAAACATTTAATCATGTAAATATCAATCTCAATTAATATATATAAACATGGAAAAGTTCGGGTCACTACAGTACCTACCCGTTAAATAAATTTCGTCCCGAAATTTTAAGCTGTTGAAGGTGTTGACGAATCTTCTGGAAATAGATGCGGGTATTTCTTCTTCATCTGATCTTCATGCTCCCAGGTGAACTCGGGTCCTCTACGAGCATTCCATCGAACCTTAACAATTGGTATCTTGTTTTGCTTAAGTCTTTTAACCTCACGATCCATTATTTCGACGGGTTCTTCGATGAATTGGAGTTTTTCGTTGATTTGGATTTCATCTAACGGAATAG
The DNA here is from genome assembly GCF_046630445.1 of Rutidosis leptorrhynchoides. Classification (NCBI taxonomy): domain Eukaryota; kingdom Viridiplantae; phylum Streptophyta; class Magnoliopsida; order Asterales; family Asteraceae; genus Rutidosis; species Rutidosis leptorrhynchoides. Next base: position 670,021,380 of record NC_092333.1, on the reverse strand, counting down.
TGAGATCTTCTTTAGCAATACATTTCTTCAAATTCAAGATGTGGAAAGTGTTATGTACAGTCGCGAGTTGTTGAGGTAACTCAAGTCAGTAAGCTACTGGTCCGACACGATCAATAATCTTGAATGGTCCAATATACCTTGGATTTAATTTCCCTCGTTTACCAAATCGAACAACGCCTTTCCAAGGTGCAACTTTAAGCATGACCATCTCTCCAATTTCAAATTCTATATCTTTTCTTTTAATGTCAGCGTAGCTATTTTGTCGACTTTGGGCGGTTTTCAACCGTTGTTGAATTTGGATGATCTTCTCGGTAGTTTCTTGTATAATCTCCGGACCCGTAATCTGTCTATCCCCCACTTCACTCCAACAAATTGGAGACCTGCACTTTCTACCATAAAGTGCTTCAAACGGCGCCATCTCAATGCTTGAATGGTAGCTGTTGTTGTAGGAAAATTCTGCTAACGGTAGATGTCGATCCCAACTGTTTCCGAAATCAATAACACATGCTCGTAGCATGTCTTCAAGCGTTTGTATCGTCCTTTCGCTCTGCCCATCAGTTTGTGGATGATAGGCAGTACTCATGTCTAGACGAGTTCCTAATGCTTGCTGTAATGTCTGCCAGAATCTTGAAATAAATCTGCCATCCCTATCAGAGATAATAGAGATTGGTATTCCATGTCTGGAGACGACTTCCTTCAAATACAGTCGTGCTAACTTCTCCATCTTGTCATCTTCTCTTATTGGTAGGAAGTGTGCGGATTTGGTGAGACGATCAACTATTACCCAAATAGTATCAAAACTACTTGCAGTCCTTGGCAATTTAGTGATGAAATCCATGGTAATGTTTTCCCATTTCCATTCCGGGATTTCGGGTTATTGAAGTAGACCTGATGGTTTCTGATGCTCAGCTTTGACCTTAGAACACGTCAAACATTCTCCTACGTATTTAGCAACATCGGCTTTCATACCCGGCCACCAAAAATGTTTCTTGAGATCCTTGTACATCTTCCCCGTTCCAGGATGTATTGAGTATCTGGTTTTATGAGCTTCTCTAAGTACCATTTCTCTCATATCTCCAAATTTTGGTACCCAAATCCTTTCAGCCCTATACCGGGTTCCGTCTTCCCGAATATTAAGATGCTTCTCCGATCCCTTGGGTATTTCATCCTTTAAATTTCCCTCTTTTAAAACTCCTTGTTGCGCCTCCTTTATTTGAGTAGTAAGGTTATTATGAATCATTATATTCATAGATTTTACTCGAATGGGTTCTCTGTCCTTCCTGCTCAAGGCATCGGCTACCACATTTGCCTTCCCCGGGTGGTAACGAATCTCAAAGTCGTAATCATTCAACAATTCAATCCACCTACGCTGCCTCATATTCAGTTGTTTCTGATTAAATATGTGTTGAAGACTTTTGTGGTCGGTATATATAATACTTTTGACCCCATATAAGTAGTGCCTCCAAGTCTTTAATGCAAAAACAACCGCGCCTAATTCCAAATCATGCGTCGTATAATTTTGTTCGTGAATCTTCAATTGTCTAGACGCATAAGCAATCACCTTCGTTCGTTGCATTAATACACAACCGAGTCCTTGCTTTGATGCGTCACAATAAATCACAAAAGCATCATTCCCTTCAGGCAATGACAATATAGGTGCCGTAGTTAGCTTTTTCTTCAATAACTGAAACGCTTTCTCTTGTTCATCATTCCATTCAAATTTCTTCCCTTTATGCGTTAATGCAGTCAAGGGTTTTGCTATTCTGGAAAAGTCTTGGATGAACCTTCTGTAGTAACCAGCTAGTCCTAAAAACTGGCGTATGTGTTTCGGAGTTTTCGGGGTTTCCCACTTTTCAACAGTTTCTATCTTTGTCGGATCCACCTTAATACCTTCTTTGTTCACTATGTGATCGAGGAATTGAACTTCTTCCAACCAAAATGCACACTTTGAAAACTTAGCGTACAATTCTTCCTTCCTCAATACTTCTAACACGTTTCTCAAATGTTCACCGTGTTCTTGGTCATTCTTTGAGTAAATAAGTATGTCATCAATGAAAACAATGACAAACTTGTCAAGGTATGGTCCACACACTCGGTTCATAAGGTCCATGAACACAGCTGGTGCATTAGTTAAACCAAACGGCATGACCATAAACTCGTAATGACCGTAACGTGTTCTGAAAGCAGTCTTTGGAATATCTTCTTCTTTCACCCGCATTTGATGATACCCGGAACGTAAGTCAATCTTTGAATAAACAGACGAGCCTTGTAGTTGATCAAATAAGTCGTCGATTCTCGGTAGTGGGTAGCGGTTCTTGATGGTAAGTTTGTTCAACTCTCGGTAGTCGATACACAACCTGAATGTACCATCTTTCTTCTTGACAAACAAAACAGGAGCTCCCCACGGTGATGTGCTTGGTCGAATGAAACCACGCTCTAAAAGTTCTTGTAATTGGCTTTGCAGTTCTTTCATCTCGCTGGGTGCGAGTCTGTAAGGAGCACGAGCTATTGGTGCAGCTCCTGGTACAAGATCTATTTGAAATTCAACGGATCGATGTGGGGGTAATCCCGGTAATTCTTTCGAAAATACATCGGGAAATTCTTTTGCAATGGGAACATCATTGATGCTCTTTTCTTCAGTTTGTACTTTCTCGACGTGTGCTAGAACAGCATAGCAACCTTTTCTTATTAGTTTTTGTGCCTTCAAATTACTAATAAGATGTAGCTTCGTGTTGCCCTTTTCTCCGTACACTATTAAGGGTTTTCCTTTTTCTCGTATAATGAAAATTGCATTTTTGTAACAAACGATCTCTGCTTTCACTTCTTTCAACCAGTCCATACCGATTATCACATCAAAACTCCCTAACTCTACTGGTATTAAATCAATCTTAAATGTTTCGCTAACCAGTTTAATTTCTCGATTCCGACATATATTATCTGCTGAAATTAATTTACCATTTGCTAATTCGAGTAAAAATTTACTATCCAAAGGCGTCAATGGGCAACTTAATTTAGCACAAAAATCTCTACTCATATAGCTTCTATCCGCACCCGAATCAAATAAAACGTAAGCAAATTTATTGTCAATAAGAAACGTACCCGTAACAAGCTCCGGGTCTTCCTGTGCCTCTGCCGCATTAATATTGAAAACTCTTCCGCGGCCTTGTCCATTCGTGTTCTCCTGGTTCGGGAAATTTCTAATAATGTGGCCCGATTTTCCACATTTATAACAAACTACATTGGCATAGCTTGCTCCGACACTACTTGCTCCGCCATTACTCGTTCCGACACCATTTGTTCCTTTCGTTGTATTAACCCCTGGTCCGTAGACCTCACACTTCGCCGCGCTATGACCATTTCTTTTACACTTGTTGCAAAATTTGGTGCAGAACCCCGAGTGATACTTTTCACACCTTTGGCATAGCTGTTTCTGATTGTTGTTGTTGTTGCGGTTATTATTGTTGTTGGGATGATTGTTGTAGTTGCTGTTGTTGTTTTTGTTGTTGTTGTTGTTGTTGTTGTTGGGCCGTTTGTTGTAGTTGCGATTGATGTTGCGATTGTTGGGATAATTGTTGCGATTGCTGTTGTTGTTGTATTGGTGATTCTTATCACCATTTTCCTCCCACTTTCTTTTGACTTGCTTCACATTGGCCTCTTCAGCAGTCTGTTCTTTAATTCTTTCTTCAATCTGGTTCACTAGTTTGTGAGCCATTCTACATGCCTGTTGTATGGAGGCGGGCTCGTGTGAACTTATATCTTCTTGGATTCTTTCCGGTAATCCTTTCACAAACGCGTCGATCTTCTCTTCCTCATCTTCGAATGCTCCCGGACATAATAGGCACAATTCTGTGAATCGTCTTTCGTACGTGGTAATATCAAATCCTTGGGTTCGTAACCCTCTAAGTTCTGTCTTGAGCTTATTGACCTCGGTTCTGGGATGGTACTTCTCGTTCATCAAGTGCTTGAATGCTGACCACGGTAGTGCGTACGCATCGTCTTGTCCTACTTGCTCTAGATAGGTATTCCACCATGTTAATGCAGAACCTGTGAAGGTATGCGTAGCGTACTTCACTTTGTCCTCTTCAGTACACTTACTTATGGCAAACACCGATTCGACCTTCTCGGTCCACTGTTTCAATCCGATCGGTCCTTCGGTTCCATCAAATTCCAAAGGTTTGCAGGCAGTGAATTCTTTGTAGGTGCATCCTACATGATTTCCTGTACTGCTAGATCCAAGGTTATTGTTGGTATGTAGCGCAGCCTGTACTGCGGCTATGTTTGAAGCTAGAAAAGTACGGAATTCCTCTTCATTCATATTCACGGTGTGTCGAGTAGTCGGTGCTATTTCCTTCAAAATAGTCAAATGGAACAAGTTAATCATACAAAATATTAAGAGTAGTTAATAGTATTTCGTAGCATAATATGAACTCATTTATAAAAGCTTTTTCTTCATATTAGCGTTTTATAAGTTTAAATTCGGGTAGTACCTACCCATTAAGTTCATACTTAGTAGCTAATATACAATTCAACTACTACAATTCTATATGAAAAACTGATTATAATAATATTTCGCGTTCAAACTTTTATACAATATTTTACAAACTTACAATACCGTTTATTTTACATAAAGCATGAAATATAGCACACAATAACTTTGATACAAGATAGTTGTGAAGATAATTCTACCTAGTACACAAGTCGTTCAGCAAAGGCAATAAAGACACGTAATTCATACGTCCAGAAACAAGTCATGCATTCTGGTTTTACTAGGACTACTTCCCATCCTTGGTCTTGTGGAACATAACCGTTATGGCCGTTGATAAGACAGTGTGTTGTAACGTCGTCAAAGGGACGAGGGTTACGTAATGTCCAACAGTCCCGTAAGAATCTAAAAACCTCATTTTTTACCCCAATTACCGACTCCGTCACTTGTGGGAACGTTTTGTTTAATAGTTGTAGGCCGATGTTCTTGTTCTCACTTTGGTGAGAAGCGAACATTACTAATCCGTAAGCATAACATGCTTCTTTATGTTGCATGTTAGCCGCTTTTTCTAAATCACGAAGTCCTATATTCGGATATACTGAGTCAAAATAATTTCTTAACCCGTTGCGTAAAATAGCATTTGGGTTCCCCGCAATATATGCGTCAAAGTAAACACATTGTAACTTATGGATTTCCCAATGTGATATCCCCCATCTTTCGAACGAAAGCCTTTTATAAACCAAGGCATTCTTGGAATGTTCTTTGAATGTCTTACAAACTGATCTCGCCTTAAATAGTTGTGCCGAGGAATTCTGACCGACTCTAGACAAGATTTCATCAATCATGTCTCCGGGTAGGTCTCTTAAAATATTGGGTTGTCTATCCATTTTGTGTTTTTATACTGTAAAATAGACAAGAGTTAGATTCATAAAAAAAATACTTATTAATACAAGCAATTTTTACATATATCATAAAGCATAAGCACACTATATTACATATATTACACCACACGAATACAACTATCTTATTCTGACTCGCTCGTTTCTTCTTGTTCGGTTTTGGTTCGTTTTGCCAAGTTTCTAGGGATATATGATGTTCCCCTAATACGAGCCGTCGTTGTCCACATTGGTTTAGAAAAACCTGGTGGTTTAGAGGTTCCCGGGTCATTGTTACAACTTAAGGACTTCGGGGGTTGACGATACATATAAAGTTCATCGGGGTTGGAATTAGATTTCTCTATTTTTATGCCCTTTCCCTTATTATTTTCTTTTGCCTTTTTAAATTCAGTTGGGGTAATTTCTATAACATCATCGGAATTCTCGTCGGAATCCGATTCATCGGAGAATTGGTAATCCTCCCAATATTTTGCTTCCTTGGCGGAAACACCATTGACCATAATTAACCTTGGTCGGTTGGTTGAGGATTTTCTTTTACTTAACCGTTTTATTATTTCCCCCACCGGTTCTATTTCTTCATCCGATTCCGATTCTTCTTCCGGTTCCGATTCTTCTTCTGGTTCCGAATCTTCTTCCGGTTCCTCTTCGGGAACTTGTGAATCAGTCCACGAATCATTCCAATTTACATTTGACTCTTCATTATTATTAGGTGAGTCAATGGGACTTGTTCTAGAGGTAGACATCTATCACATAATATCAAACGCGTTAAGAGATTAATATATCACATAATATTCACATGTTAAAAATATATAGTATCCAACAAAATTTGTTAAGCAATCATTTTTCAACTAAACACGGTCGAAGTCCAGACTCACTAATGCATCCTAACAAACTCGATAAGACACACTAATGCAAAATTCTGGTTCTCTAAGACCAACGCTCGGATACCAACTGAAATGTCCCGTTCTTATTGATTAAAAACGTTCCATATTAATTGATTTCGTTGCGAGGTTTTGACCTCTATATGAGACATTTTTCAAAGACTGCATTCATTTTAAAACAAACCATAACCTTTATTTCATCAATAAAGGTTTAAAAAGCTTTACGTAGATTATCAAATAATGATAATCTAAAATATCCTGTTTACACACGACCATTACATAATGGTTTACAATACAAATATGTTACAACAAAATAAGTTTCTTGAATGCAGTTTTTACACAATATTATACAAGCATGGACTCCAAATCTCGTCCTTATTTAAGTATGCGACAGCGGAAGCTCTTAATAATCACCTGAGAATAAACATGCTTAAAACGTCAACAAAAATGTTGGTGAGTTATAGGTTTAACCTATATATATCAAATCATAATAATAGACCACAAGATTTCATATTTCAATACACATCCCATACATAGAGATAAAAATCATTCATATGGTGAACACCTGGTAACCGACATTAACAAGATGCATATATAAGAATATCCCCATCATTCCGGGACACCCTTCGAATATGATATAAATTTCGAAGTACTAAAGCATCTGGTACTTTGGATGGGGTTTGTTAGGCCCAATAGATCTATCTTTAGGATTCGCGTCAATTAGGGTGTCTGTTCCCTAATTCTTAGATTACCAGACTTAATAAAAAGGGGCATATTTGATTTCGATAATTCAACCATAGAATGTAGTTTCACGTACTTGTGTCTATTTTGTAAATCATTTATAAAACCTGCATGTATTCTCATCCCAAAAATATTAGATTTTAAAAGTGGGACTATAACTCACTTTCACAGATTTTTACTTCGTCGGGAAGTAAGACTTGGCCACTGGTTGATTCATGAACCTATAACAATATATACATATATATCAAAGTATGTTCAAAATATATTTACAACACTTTTAATATATTTTGATGTTTTAAGTTTATTAAGTCAGCTGTCCTCGTTAGTAACCTACAACTAGTTGTCCACAGTTAGATGTACAGAAATAAATCGATAAATATTATCTTGAATCAATCCACGACCCAGTGTATACGTATCTCAGTATTGATCACAACTCAAACTATATATATTTTGGAATCAACCTCAACCCTGTATAGCTAACTCCAACATTCACATATAGAGTGTCTATGGTTGTTCCGAAATATATATAGATGTGTCGACATGATAGGTCGAAACATTGTATACGTGTCTATGGTATCTCAAGATTACATAATATACAATACAAGTTGATTAAGTTATGGTTGAAATAGATTTGTTACCAATTTTCACGTAGCTAAAATGAGAAAAATTATCCAATCTTGTTTTACCCATAACTTCTTCATTTTAAATTAGTTTTGAGTGAATCAAATTGCTATGGTTTCATATTGAACTCTATTTTATGAATCTAAACAGAAAAAGTATAGGTTTATAGTCAAAAAAATAAGTTACAAGTCGTTTTTGTAAAGGTAGTCATTTCAGTCGAAAGAACGACGTCTAGATGACCATTTTAGAAAACATACTTCCACTTTGAGTTTAACCATAATTTTTGGATATAGTTTCATGTTCATAATAAAAATTATTTTCTCAGAATAACAACTTTTAAATCAAAGTTTATCATAGTTTTTAATTAACTAACCCAAAACAGCCCGCGGTGTTACTACGACGGCGTAAATCCGGTTTTACGGTGTTTTTCGTGTTTCCAGGTTTTAAATCATTAAGTTAGCATATCATATAGATATAGAACATGTGTTTAGTTGATTTTAAAAGTCAAGTTAGAAGGATTAACTTTTGTTTGCGAACAAGTTTAGAATTAACTAAACTATGTTCTAGTGATTACAAGTTTAAACCTTCGAATAAGATAGCTTTATATGTATGAATCGAATGATGTTATGAACATCATTACTACCTTAAGTTCCTTGGATAAACCTACTGGAAAATAGAAAAATGGATCTAGCTTCAATGGATCCTTGGATGGCTCGAAGTTCTTGAAGCAGAATCATGACACGAAAACAAGTTCAAGTAAGATCATCACTTGAAATAAGATTGTTATAGTTATAGAAATTGAACCAAAGTTTGAATATGATTATTACCTTGTATTAGTATGATAACCTACTGTAAGAAACAAAGATTTCTTGAGGTTGGATGATCACCTTACAAGATTGGAAGTGAGCTAGCAAACTTGAAAGTATTCTTGATTTTATGAAACTAGAACTTTTGGAATTTATGAAGAACACTTAGAACTTGAAGATAGAACTTGAGAGAGATCAATTAGATGAAGAAAATTGAAGAATGAAAGTATTTGTAGGTATTTTTGGTCGTTGGTGTATGGATTAGATATAAAGGATATGTAATTTTGTTTTCATGTAAATAAGTCATGAATGATTACTCATATTTTTGTAATTTTATGAGATATTTCATGCTAGTTGCCAAATGATGGTTCCCACATGTGTTAGGTGACTCACATGGGCTGCTAAGAGCTGATCATTGGAGTGTATATACCAATAGTACATACATCTAAAAGCTGTGTATTGTACGAGTACGAATACGGGTGCATACGAGTAGAATTGTTGATGAAACTGAACGAGGATGTAATTGTAAGCATTTTTGTTAAGTAGAAGTATTTTGATAAGTGTCTTGAAGTCTTTCAAAAGTGTATGAATACATATTTAAACACTACATGTATATACATTTTAACTGAGTCGTTAAGTCATCGTTAGTCGTTACATGTAAATGTTGTTTTGAAACCTTTAGGTTAACGATCTTGTTAAATATTGTTAACCCAATGTTTATAATATCAAATGAGATTTTAAATTATTATATTATCATGATATTATCATGTATGAATATCTCTTAATATGATATATATACATTAAATGTCTTTACAACGATAATCGTTATATATATGTCTCGTTTAAAAATCATTAAGTTAGTAGTCTTGTTTTTACATATGTAGTTCATTGTTAATATACTTAATGATATGTTTACTTATCATAGTATCATGTTAACTATATATATATATCCATATATATGTCATCATATAGTTTTTACAAGTTTTAACGTTCGTGAATCACCGGTCAACTTGGGTGGTCAATTGTCTATATGAAACCTATTTCAATTAATCAAGTCTTAACAAGTTTGATTGCTTAACATGTTGGAAACATTTAATCATGTAAATATCAATCTCAATTAATATATATAAACATGGAAAAGTTCGGGTCACTACATATTGTCTCAGACTTAGATAACATAGGAATCTCTGAAGCTGTGTTCAATTTTTGATCCATGATTCTCTTGCAGTAATGTGGTGCATTATGTTATTTACAACGTTGAATAAATAAACATAAACATAACATAACTTTCAAATTTTTTTTTTTGAATTTTCTGATTTTGCCTTTTCTCCATAAATAAAACAAACAAAATAAATAAATAAATAAATACAACTATACAGGATGATGATGCAACACTGTCTTTGACTGTTGTTGTAACTGCACGAAAAACCAATCTTCTGATGTTGAAATCTAGAAACCGATGACGTTGCAAAATACAAATCATTCTATGTCCGTGATACAAGACTACACTTCTCAACCCTTTTAGAGAAAACACCTCCCTTTGGGTACCCGACATGTATGTTGTTGAATTTCGGTCCAAGTAATAAAGGTAAATAGAAACAAGTATGCATCCTAGACAAAGTATGCTCACCTTGGGGACTCACAAAATTATCCTTTACTACCGAGTATAAATCATAGTAGGGGAGACCTCAACCGTCTGTTGAGTTTCTGAACAATCATTTCTCAGTACATATTCAGTGATAAGTAGGTGACTACCCTCAACCGTTGTAAATCTTTCCATGATTTCCTCATCATGATATTTACGATTTATTAGTGTGATCATCTCTATCTAGAATTAGGCCAATAAAGTCCACTAACACATTATCATTCATCCTGTATTACTCGTTGTTCACAACGTACATGTCAGTTCAGTATTGCAATCACTTCCCCGTAACATAGAATAAGCAACTCATTTTCAGGTTTTTCAATTTTTATAGATTTTCTATTTTTCAATTTTTATTTGTTTTTCTGGTTTTTCTGATTTTAATGGCTTTTTGATTTTCTCTGTACAAAAACATAAAGCTATCTAAAAACATAAGCAAACATGCAGAAATATCAGCAAAAACTAATCTATCATGCAAATGGAAAGTAAACATGCAAATGATCTACAAACTACCATGCAAAGCTACACATAGTATACAAGTAGTTGCAAATCCTTCACAACTCAGTCTCTTGGTTAGGTTCCTCTGTGTTAGGAACCTCAGTTTCAGGAACCACGTCAGTAAGAAATTTAATACCTATTTCCTGTAACAGAAAATCAAAGCGTGGTTTATCAAAAGCTTTTGTGAAGAGATCAGCCCTTTGAGCTGTAGTGTCTATCTGCACTACATCTATCAGCTTTTTCTCATAGCAATCTTTAATGAAATGGTATTTAATCCCTATATGTTTCGTTTTAGAATGATTTACGGGTTTTTTAGTGACAGCTATGGCAGCAGTATTATCAACATAAATAGGAGTGTTAGAAATTTGCAAACCGTAGTCACGTAGTTGCTGTTGAATCCAGATGACCTGAGATGTTCAGCAGGCCACGGCAATGTATTCTGCTTCATAAGTGGACTGAGCCACTGCTGTCTGCTTCTTACACTGCCAGGTAACAAGTTTGCTTCCCAGAAACTGACAACCCCCTGATGTTGACTTAAAATCTTTCTTACAACCCCCATAATCAGAATCACTATACGCTGTGAGATCAAAACCATCCTCACATGGATACCATAACCCTAAGCTCGGTGTATCTTTCAAATTCCTCAGAATCTTCTTAACCACCAACATATGATGAACATTAGGATTCGCCTGATAACGGGCACACAGACAAACCGCAAACATGATATCTGGTCGAGAAGCTGTAAGATACATTAGAGAGCTTATGATTGCCCTGTATAACGTTTGGTCCACTGAAGCACCCTCACAATCAGGAGATATCCCATGATTTACAGACAACGGAGTCTTAGCTGGTCTTTCTGCTTCCATTTGAAACCTCTTCAGAATATCAATATCAGCTACATACTTGGTTTGATGCAAAAAGATGCGTTTATCCGTCTGAGCTACCTGCAGACCTAAGAAAAACTTTATCGTTTCCATTGAACTCATTTTAAACTTCTGCTGCATGACCTTCTCAAACTCATCAACCATTTCCTGATCCGTTGACCCTAAGATAATATCATCCACATAAACCTGCACTAACATAAGATGTTGTCCCTTCTTCTTGATGAATAGTGTTTGATCAATGACACCTCTCCTAAAACCGTTTTCAATCATGTAGTTGGACAACGTTGCATGCCATGCTCTAGGAGCTTGGTGAAGACCATAAAGTGCCTTTTCAAGTCGATAAATCTTTTCTGGGAAATGTGGGTCTTCGAAACCAGGTGGTTGTTCAACAAACACTCTTTCATTGATCTTGCCGTACAAAAACGCTCTTTTAACATCCATCTGAAAAACTTTAAAAACCATGAAGGATGCAAAAGCCAAGAAAATCCTAATTGCTTCCAGTCGAGCAACCGGAGCAAAAACCTCATCATAGTCAATTTCAGGGATCTGTTGATATCCCTTTACCACCAGTCTAGCTTTGTTTCCGATAACAATACCCTGTTCATCCTTCTTATTTTTCAAAACCCATCGAAGACCATAGGGCACACAACCATGTGGTGGATTGACTAGCTTCCAAACCTTTAAATGTTTAAATTGTAACAGCTCCTCTTGTATTGCACTAACCCACTCGTCAAACTTCAACGCCTCATAAGCATCTTTAGGTTCGATTTGACACACATAACATGAGTGAGCATGCACAAATATTCTTCCTGTCTTATTCAACATTGAATAAAAAGCTGTTACCACATTCGCACTCTCTTTCTGAACATCTTCTGCTACTGTTGAACTTACACTTGTCACGGGAACCTCTGATGTAGTCGGAACTTCAGACGTAGAAGCTTCATTAGACTTCACTTGAGGAATACTAATGTGAGGAATGCCTCTTGAATCCACATAATAATCATCAAGACATTTAGGTGGCAGAATGACACGATTGGATCTACGTACACCTCCTGCTTCAGTTGGCGGTTCAGTCACTGGTACAGTTGGTGGTTGATTATATAGAGGATTAAGATGTTCCTCTGTCAGTTGCGTTCGACTAACTTCCTCATCATCTTCAAGCTCACTATCTTCATCTGTATATACTACCCCATCCTCATTTGAATCAAAATCACCTCTAACACTCTGCAGACTTGGTTGCAAGCTAGAAACCGGATTCTGAACCTGCACTGGAATAGTGATAACATTCTCAGAAGAGTTTTGAGAATCAAACAATATCTGAGTCAGAACTTCTTCATCTGTAGCATCTGGTGGAAGATTGAAGGAATCAAATAACTTATCATATTCAAACTGCCATGTGAATCCTTTACTAACAAGAGGTGGAGCATTGCGTTGAATATCAACCTCATAACATTCTTCTACACACTTTGACTCAGTATTATACACCCATTTGTTAGGATTCCCATATCCCAAGAAGATACCAGAGATCACCTTTGAATTAAATTTTCCTCCAGCATCTCGTACCAGAATAGTACAAGGTGCACCAAAGGGTTCAAAATGTTTAATGTTCGGCTTTCTCTTGTGTAACAGTTCATAACATGTTTTACCATGTCTCTTCACCACCAGAACTCTGTTCATCAAGTAGCATGCAGTACTCACGGCTTCACCCCAGAAAACAATTGGAAGACATGAATCTGCTAGCATTGTTCTTGCGGTTTCAATTAGAGTCCTATTCTTTCTTTCAGCAACACTGTTTGATTGAGGTGTATAAGCAGGACTGAACTGTTGTTGTATCCCCTTCTCATTACAGAACAGCATCATCTGATTGTTCTTAAATTCCGTACCATTATCAGTATGAATCTTCTAACCTTCAGCTTATACAAACTTTCGAGCTTCAGAATCAAAACTTTAATATGATCGAAAGTATCTGACTTGTGTTTCAACATCACAACCTACGAGAAACGGGAATATTCATCTGTAACTACCAAGCAATAAGACTCTCCGGTGAGAGTTTTATAGTTAACTGGACCAAAGAGATCCATGTACAACAATTCCAAAGGAATATTAACTGAATGATGCTTCTTGGCAGTATGTGACTTCTTAGTCTATTTTTCTTGCTTACACGGAAGACAACCTTCGGGAATATGAAAACTCTTAACATTCACACCTTCAACTAATTCATTGTGGACTAGATTATTCATCTTCCTTAGACTCAGATGACCCATACGCTTATGCCAAATAATCGACTCCTGTTCAGTAGCCTTAGAAATGAAAGCCTGATGGCCTATAGCTGCTTTAACATGAGCCTTACGCATATCAAGGATATAGAGATCCTTACACCTCGGAGCCGTCATCAGAATCATGTCTTCCGGAATTACAAACTCTTTTCTCAAAATATAACAAAACTTATCATCAAAAGCAATGGTATACATTTTGTCAACAACTTGTGAAACTGAAAGCAGATTGTTCGACATCTGCTCTACATAATTAACTTTATCAAAGCTGACGTTCTCATTAGCAATAACATCCTGAGCAGTAATAAATCCTCCTTCACTACCTGTAAAAGAAACTGGTCCTACATCCACTGTTTTCACATTAGAAAGCAAGGACAAGTTCCCTGTCATGTGCCTGGATGCCCCAATATCAACAATCTAAGTACTGCAGCATGGATTGTAGGCGACCTGCACATTAAAGTAAGAGGATTAGTTAGAAAGGGCCACCCATGCTGTAATGACCCGGAAATTTCCGACCAAATTTAAACCTTAATCTTTATATGTTTCCGACACGATAAGCAAAATCTGTAATGTTGAGTCTTGAAAGTTTGAAATCTATATTAGGATAATCAGTTACCCTTTGACCAAGTCTGACGATTCACGAATCACTATTTGTAAATAGAAATGTATATGCAAATAATTATATTTTATAAATTAAGTTATTGTGTGAGTTAGTTATAATGAAAGATAACTTAAGATAATTTAAAATTTATTAATTAAAACTGTTTAGTTAATTGCAGAGTATATTGAAAGTAGATAAATATGAACATAATATTCAACGTTAACAAATCAGTAAATGAATACTTTGGGCTTATTTGTTTAATATATATAAGTAATATACTTATTTAAGTAATAAAATTTGATAAATAAAACATAATTTTAGATATAGTAATTTGAAAATAAATGTATATAAACCCTATACATAAATATTATTATATGTATATAGTAATATATATAAAAGGTATAAATTTTATCATTTTCACTTTCATCATTAGTCTTATTATTGAATTTAATAAATATTATTATCATTATTAATATTAGTGTTGTTAAAGTTAATATTATTACAAATAATAATATAAATGATATAAATTTTTATAGTTACAATTTAATTATTTATTATCATTCCATTATTAATTAATATTATTATTAATGTATTATTAATATTTTTATTATTATTAATATTAAAGGTATTATAATTGTTAATTAATATGAATTAATTTGTATAATATATTACATACAGATATTTAAACGCGAAATTATATCACTATCAATATCTGTTGCCTAATTTTATCTTTTCTGTTTTTCTGTGTTGCTCGTGACACAAGAAGACATCATATCAATTTTATATAAAGCAATTCAATCATTCCTTATAGAATTACCTAGTGATATTCGATAAAAAAAAAGAAACATATGCACCGGTTTCCCTGTTATGACGGGTTCAAATCAAAAGCTCAATTCCTAACTAATTTTATAAAAACTAGAAATGTAGAAGCGTTAGGAATAATTCATTCAATCTACCTGTAAGTTTTCAGTGTTCAATTTCTATTTTTGAGATCGAAATTGAGAGTCAAAGGTTAGTTTGAAAAAGTCAAACGTATGAACAAGGGTTAAATTCGAGTTCATGTTTATGTTTCAAGTTAAATTGACGTTTTCAATAGTTTCTAGGATTGATTTACAAAGTATTTCGTGTAGAACTCATGGATTGAAACGGCTTTAAATCAAAAATCACTAAAATATTTATATTTTTTTTCTCGAAGCTGTACAGCAGCTTATACACGTATATTTATTTATTTTTTGTTGAACAAATGTTTCTAACACAGATCATTTAGTGTTTTTGATTCATTTACGAATCCTAAAACCCAAAAGAAATATGTGTTATGGGCAATGGAATTATAATCGAATTATATATGTAGAGGATGAGAGAACAGATAGGATAGATGGGTTAAATAAAAGTGATCAATGGTTTATAGGAGAAAAGAAGTAATAGCGAAATGGTATGGTGTGGTGTCGGGTATCCGGGAGGTCTCGGGTTCGAGTCCCTCTTGGAGCATTAAAGTTTTTAAAAAGCCTCCTCCTAATGAAGGTAGTTAAATTTTATTATTATTATTATTATTATTATTATTATTATTATTATTGTTATTATTATTCTTATTGTTACAAAAACTATTATTTTTGATTAGGATTATTATTAAATACAAAGGTAAAAGGTAGAATTATTATTATCACTAATATTATTATCATTACTAGTATTATCATTAATATTATTAATTTTACCAAGTATTAGTAAGATAAATATTAAGGATCAATTATTGATATTATTATTATTATTAATCTCATCAATATTAGTAACAGTATCATTTTTGTGACTATTAGTATTATTATTATTATTATTATTATTACTATTAAACAAATGTATTATTATTTACAATATCATTACTATTAATAATGTTATCATTTTAATAAAGTTACCATTATTATTATTAATAAATCATTAATATCATAAACAATAACATTAATATTTTTTTTATAAGTGTTACTATTAATATCAATGTTATTATTGATATTATCACTAATAGAGTTATTATTAACAAAAAAATGATATAACTAATACACTTATACATATATGTGTTCAATTACAACTATGAATATTAATAAATATACAAATGATATAGGTTCGTGAATCTGAGGCCAACCCTACACTTGTTCAATGATGTTATATGTATTTTTACTACAAAATACAGTATGGTGGGTATATAGTCCCTTTTAAACTCTAAATATTTTGGGATGAGAATACATGCATTTTATGATTTACGTTATGGACACAAGTGATCAAAAATAAATTCTGCGTTGAGTTGTACCATGGCATATTTCTTTATACTTGGTAGCTAATATTTACATGAGGAATGTAAACGTGAATCCTGTTGATAGATCTATCGGGCCTGACAACCCCAACCGGGCTGGACGACCAGTTTTCAACGGTTGCACAGTACTTCGTTTCTGTATACTACACTTGGTACGGTGTAGTGATTATTTAAGAATATGCTGCGATGATTTAAATGTTAAGTATGGTTACCAAGTGCTCAACTACTTTTACATACACTTGCGAGTGTATTATGTTTAAATATATGAAATCTTGTGGTCCATAGTTATAACGCTGCTAGCATCAAACCTATATATCTCACCAACTTTATGTTGACATTTTAAAGCATGTTATTCTCAGGTATGAAAGAAACCTTCCGCTGTGCATTAGCTCATGTTAAGGACATTACTTGGAGTCGATCATCACAATGGAACCAAATGTTAAGGACTTCGTCCGGATGGATTAGTAGCGGTCCTTTCAGTTGGTATCAGAGCGGTGGTCTTAGCGAACCAGGTCTGCATTAGTGTGTCTAACTGATAAGTTGTTAGGATACATTAGTGAGTCTGGACTTCGACCGTGTCTGCATGTCAAAAAGTTTTGCTTATCATTTCTAGTCGGAAATCATCTGCTTATCATCCTTAGGAAATTGCCTGCTTATCATTCATAAGTCTAGACACGTCTTACTGTGTTTACTGCATTGATAGTGTATAGACAAAATTCATATCTTAGCGCATCTGTAGACTTACCTGACATATGCCGTAAATTCCTCTGTAGTCTACGAAATCTTTAGTATTATATATAGATATTCTATATAGTTAGAATATCATCCGATATCCGAAAATCATTTCATGATGAAGATTCATTCCATCCACCAAATTGCCCTCATAGTGATGAACCTGAAGTGCTTACCGGCGAACCTGTTCGAGAAACCATTTTCTCTTTCATTTCTAGATTATCTCGTCACGATTATATACTATCCCATATTTCGAATCTTATTCATCCGCTCACCCCAACTGTCAATCATTCCGGTGTACTAGCAGAAGTTAACGAACTTCGCGCTCGAGTGACGGCTTTGGAAAACATGGTGCGAAGGTTACAAACACCAGCGGCAGCACCAACAGCATAATCCGTACCATCATCAACGCCAACAGTACCCTTATCACCCTCAACCACAACCGCGTCATAAACCTCAACATCACAATCTGTACCTCGGATATCAACATCACATGCCTCAATATCATCATCTATACTTCGAGTATGATCTTCGTTCTACATATCATTCTACATCGATTATCTTCGCTTTACATATCGTTCTACCTCATTTATCTTCGTTCGACATGACGATTATGTAATCTCTAATGTTTTAGAGATCATGTAATCTAGTAATAACGATAAATCAAATGAGTTTAATATACTATTGACTCATTAAATTCATAATTACATCCGAAGAAAATATATATGCAAGTATATTTTCATAAAGATTGTAATTAAAAATTCTTTCGTACAAACTGTTAATGATGAAAAAATATTTTAACGGGTAGGTAGTACCCAAGGAATATTTAGATTTCACATTAATAAGTTACACTGTACATTCTTCGAACCTGATTCAACGGTCATTTACTATCCTGCTTACATCCACAGAAATACGAATCCGTTCACTGAAAAATAACCATTTTCATTCAATTTCATATTTGGATTTTGACCTATCAGAATCCAACAAGTGGCATAACGAAGAAAACATTAGACAAATTAAAAAGTGTTAGAAACAAACCAATTAACTATGATGAATTTTGTTAAGATCCCACGCTAACTGCTCCTAGCTAACTGTTCCCAGCTAACTGTTAATTCCGTATTACATTTTATTTATTGTCATTTAATTTCTGTTATTTACTTTTACGCACTTTAAATCGGGACACATGTACACAATACGTCGGATTAATTCTGAGACAATACGTTGTACACGGGTCATGATATATATTTATTTATTTTACGCACTTTAAATAATGGGACACGTATACAAGGTTTCGACCTGTCATATCGACCCATCTATATATATATATTTCGGAACAACCATAGACACTCTATATGTGAATGTTGGAGTTGGCTATATAGGGTTGGAGTTGATTCCAAAATATATATATGGTTTGAGTTGTGATCAATACTGAGACCGGTACACGGGTCACGATACGTATTAATTAATTCGAATATTATATATTAAATTATATACGAATATATCGGACTATTGGACAATTGGACTATTGGACTGCTAAGTTTGGACAATTAAAATGAATTAAAATATTGATTATAACATATAAAACTAAACAATTCTTCAAGTTTGCCACTTGATTTCATCTTAAACCTCATTTGTACCTCGACAATTACAATCCGCGTTCAAATCTTTCATGATTTTTGAAAGCACCTCGATCGGGAGGATGAACCAGCGGTACTTCATCTACGGAAGAAAAGATTTATGCACCTGAAAAACTCTCGAACCCAAATTCATAGTTCAACACGTACCGCGTCGAATTCTTTATCATTTATTAGCAAAAACAACCTTACGATTCCTTTTCAAAGTAGCTAATTTTGTCACAGCTCTAGCAGAACAACTTCGACCTTTCATTCGAATAAGTCTTATTATAACTTTGATATATACGATTGGCTTTCCTCATCGTTACCGGGGAACCTTTCATATTCCACCATGTTATCATCAGCGTTTAATCATCTAAAAACACAATTCTTCTGAAACCACCTCGGTTGATAACCGATGATCCAGATCCGTTAACTTTGAAAATACTGATGAAGTAGCATGTAGTAAGTGGTCTTAATGGCCAAAAGGGATGATAAAAGAATAGAGTGTTGGGAACGCTCGATAAAAAAAATTTGTACTGAAAAACGGATTGAGCTAACCGTGAAGGAAACAAAGAACAAATACAAGGACCAAACTTTATATTCAAAGAATCCAAATGTTTCCATGCCTACTGAAATCATTAGCAAACACCTTACTCTTCATTCTAAACCTTCACAGACAAATCTTCTTTATCATCCATCGATGATATAAAATCTAAGATATCATCGTGCATTTCCTTATAAATATCCTCGATATTTCTGAAGATATTTTCATAGGTGTTCTTATCTGAAATCATTAATCTCTTCGCAATACCTGCAAATCAATATAAAAGAAACATGTTAGTTTCTAAATTCTGAAAAATTCAAATACGAATGTTTTGAAGTAGTGTTGGGAACTGATGAATGAATTAGTATAATATAATCACACTTGATCAACGTCATTATATTACAGTAAGTCATGTTGAGTTTCTAATGGTTTGTGATGATTCACAGTACCATCATCATATGCCATGTTACACGGCTCTTACATTCTATATAATCTCTAAACATATCAAGAAAATATTTTTCTTGATGACTTGGTCTATCCCAGGATATTATGGTAATTTGACAAATCAAAATCGTGCCATTACCATTTCTTTCTAAGAGCATTAGCTATGTTCATTCCAAATTTCATACCTACGAATTCCAGACCATTGCTCGCTTGACTCGAGGACGTGAAGAAGAAATGAAGGGACAAAGTCCCAAAATAAAAATTGGAGTATAAATCGCAGCAAATAGGAGAGAGCAATAACTGTGGATGACAATAATTATAGAAGACAGAAGTAGGGACATTGAAATATAAGGAAAAATATAAAACCCAATAACAACCCTGAAACTACAAACTGTGCATATCAATACATATTGCCACGTAAAGGCACAGGAAGATTAAAAACACTATAACCCCAAGATAATAGTAGAAGTAAATAAAATCCTCCGGTGGTAGATGAAAGAGAAGAATAATGGATGTGAAAATTAGGAGTATATCAAGAATCAGAATTGGATGGAGCATATCGATGAATGTCTTGAAGTAGGAATTAAGGAGGAAGAGTAGAAGATATGAGTTGTGAAAAATAAGGAAAACGAAGGAGTGGATTTATAGTGAAGTATCCGACAGAGAAATCGAAACCGATTGCCGCATTAAATCAAAGAAGATCCTGATCGTCGAAGAACCAAATCTTATTACGTAAGATTTTCTTTAAATCCCTTAAATCCCGGAAGTCAGTAGTAACTACGTCATCGGTTGAAACAAATATATTTATTTACTCATTTCACTCTTTTGTGATAGCTTCACTCGTACGCTTCACATGATCAAATCGTTTTATCTATATCTCTCAATAATGATAATACCCCATTATTACCTCATATTTGGCATGAAAACATTCCTATTGTTATCTATGGCGACCTCTATCAAATTTTGGGGACGAAATTTCTTTAACGGGTAGGTACTGTAATGACCCGGAAATTTCCGACCAAATTTAAACCTTAATCTTTATATGTTTCTGACACGATAAGCAAAATCTGTAATGTTGATTCTAGAAAGTTTGAAATCTATATTAGGATAATCAGTTACCCTTTGACCAAGTCTGACGATTCACGAATCACTATTTGTAAATAGAAATGTATATGCAAATAATTATATTTTATAAATTAAGTTATTGTGTGAGTTAGTTATAATGAAAGATAACTTAAGATAATTTAAAATTTATTAATTAAAACTGTTTAGTTAATTGCAGAGTATATTGAAAGTAGATAAATATGAACATAATATTCAACGTTAACAAATCAGTAAATGAATACTTTGGGCTTATTTGTTTAATATATATAAGTAATATACTTATTTAAGTAATAAAATTTGATAAATAAAACATAATTTTAGATATATTAATTTGAAAATAAATGTATATAAACCCTATACATAAATATTATTATATGTATATAGTAATATATATAAAAGGTATAAATTTTATCATTTTCACTTTCATCATTAGTCTTATTATTGAATTTAATAAATATTATTATCATTATTAATATTAGTGTTGTTAAAGTTAATATTATTACAAATAATAATATAAATGATATAAATTTTTATAGTTACAATTTAATTATTTATTATCATTACCATTATTAATTAATATTATTATTAATGTATTATTAATATTTTTATTATTATTAATATTAAAGTTATTATAATTGTTAATTAATATGAATTAATTTGTATAATATATTACATACAGATATTTAAACGCGAAATTATATCACTATCAATATCTGTTGCCTAATTTTATCTTTTCTGTTTTTCTGTGTTGCTCGTGACACAAGAAGACATCATATCAATTTTATATAAAGCAATTCAATCATTCCTTATAAAATTACCTAGTGATATTCGATAAAAAAAAAAGAAACATATGCACCGGTTTCCCTGTTACGACGGGTTCAAATCAAAAGCTTAATTCCTAACTAATTTTATAAAAACTAGAAATATAGAAGCGTTAGGAATAATTCATTCAATCTACCTGTAAGTTTTCAGTGTTCAATTTCTATTTTTGAGATCGAAATTGAGAGTCAAAGGTTAGTTTTAAAAAGTGAAACGTATGAACAAGGGTTAAATTTGAGTTCATGTTTATGTTTCAAGTTAAATTGACGTTTTCAATAGTTTCTAGGATTGATTTACAAAGTATTTCGTGTAGAACTCATGGATTGAAACGGCTTTAAATCAAAAATCACTAAAATATTTATATTTTTTTTCTCGAAGCTGTACAGCAGCTTATACACGTATATTTATTTATTTTTTGTTGAACAAATGTTTCTAACACAGATCATTTAGTGTTTCTGATTCATTTACGAATCCTAAAACCCAAAAGAAATATGTGTTATGGGCAATGGAATTATAATCGAATTATATATGTAGAGGATGAGAGAACAGATAGGATAGATGGGTTAAATAAAAGTGATCAATGGTTTATAGCAGAAAAGAAGTAACAGCGAAATGGTATGGTGTGGTGTAGGGTATCCGGGAGGTCTCGGGTTCGAGTCCCTCTTGGAGCATTAAAGTTTTTAAAAAACCTCCTCCTAATGAAGGTAGTTAAATTTTATTATTAATATTATTATTATTGTTATTATTATTATTCTTATTGTTACAAAAACTATTATTTTTGATTAGGATTATTATTAAATACAAAGGTAAAAGGTAGAATTATTATTATCACTAATATTATTATCATTACTAGTATTATCATTAATATTATTAATTTTACCAAGTATTAGTAAGATAAATATTAAGGATCAATTATTGATATTATTATTATTATTAATCTCATCGATATTAGTAACAGTATCATTTTTGTGACTATTAGTATTATTATTATTATTATTATTACTATTAAACAAATGTATTATTATTTACAATATCATTACTATTAATAATGTTATCATTTTAATAAAGTTACCATTATTATTATTAATAAATCATTAATATCATAAACAATAACATTAATATTTTTTTTATAAGTGTTACTATTAATATCAATGTTATTATTGATATTATCACTAATAGAGTTATTATTAACAAAAAAATGATATAACTAATACACTTATACATATATGTGTTCAATTACAACTATGAATATTAATAAATATACAAATGATATAGGTTCGTGAATCTGAGGCCAACCCTACACTTGTTCAATGATGTTATATGTATTTTTACTACAAAATACAGTATGGTGGGTATATAGTCCCTTTTAAACTCTAAATATTTTGGGATGAGAATACATGCATTTTATGATTTACGTTATGGACACAAGTGATCAAAAATAAATTCTGCGTTGAGTTGTACCATGGCATATTTCTTTATACTTGGTAGCTAATATTTACATGAGGAATGTAAACGTGAATCCTGTTGATAGATCTATCGGGCCTGACAACCCCAACCGGGCTGGACGACCAGTTTTCAACGGTTGCACAGTACTTCGTTTCTGTATACTACACTTGGTACGGTGTAGTGATTATTTAAGAATATGCTGCGATGATTTAAATGTTAAGTATGGTTACCAAGTGCTCAACTACTTTTACATACACTTGCGAGTGTATTATGTTTAAATATATGAAATCTTGTGGTCCATAGTTATAACGCTGCTAGCATCAAACCTATATATCTCACCAACTTTATGTTGACATTTTAAAGCATGTTATTCTCAGGTATGAAAGAAACCTTCCGCTGTGCATTAGCTCATGTTAAGGACATTACTTGGAGTCGATCATCGCAATGGAACCAAATGTTAAGGACTTCGTCCGGATGGATTAGTAGCGGTCCTTTCACATGCCCTAACGGCAGTGGGTTTCCCATCAACACCAACAACTGGCAAGTCCACCCATTGTCCTTTAGATCCAGAAGGACCTTCAGGATTTTGAACACCCTTAACTTCTGATTTAGGTTTCCAAACTGTGTTATTCGGTGATGGTTTTCTATGGTAATCATTAGTTTGATAAACCTTTTTATCATTTGTTTTCACAGAAGAAGAATTAAACACTGGTGAAGGTGATCTCCTATTAAAGGAACGATTTGGACTAAGATCAACCTTCCTTCTGGGTGTCTGTTGAATGGGTCTACAGTTCATAGCCATGTGTCCCAACCTCCCACAATTGAAGCAGTTAACATTATCAAAATCATTAAAGAATTTCCGTCTAATTGGTGAAAACTGTCTCCTAGGTGGTTCAGTACGTTGTCTAGTCGTGGGGGTGACGAGACTTTTTGCTTAACAGTCTGTCGACGACCAGGCGGAACATACTTGGACACATTACCAGAATTGGAACTTGCACCTTTTGGTGGTTGTTCTACCTTAGGACCTGTTTCGTCTATCCTTACCTTACTGACAAACTAGGTGACACTCCCTGAGTGTTCTTCTTCTTATTCTGTTTGGGAGTCACAGTGCTCTTAGACTGAGCCTTTTGACTTTCAGTCATCTTACTAACATTAGCAGAGTTTTTCAGAATGGTAACTGGTTTAGTGACAAGCTTAAAAGGTTTACTGTCTTTCTCAGTGTCGATATCAGTATCTGACTCTGTTTCATAGACAACATCTAAAGGTTTCTTTGAATCAACTACCTTGCCATAACTCTCAACAGGTATTTCCTTAGGCTTATCATATCCTGGTTCTACAACTGGACCCTTACATTTTTCAACCGGTTTGTTAATATACTCACCCAAAAGTGGTGGGGCAACCTGGTTATAACCCAAACCCTGCTGTTTAGGAGGATTCAAAGTCTGTTTCACATAAGACATCCTCTGCCAATTGTCAATCCTAGCTTTCTCAGACTCATATTTCAACTTAAATGAATCTCTTTCTGCCTTAAGAGTCTCTATCTATCCCAAATACATAGTAATCACTTTTCCATCATCTATAACAGTTGATTTTAAGTAACCTACCTAATTTTCTAAAGACTTAATCACATCAACATAGTCTTTCTGTTTATTAAGGTAGAAAAGCGCATCATCATAGTTCTTTTTATTAGTACGATTCTCCAAACTTAGGTTCTTAAGGTCAATTCTAAGCTTAGGACAAGTCTCACATGTAACAGATATCTCATTAAGCTTAGTGATAACATATTCAAGCCTCTCAATTTCCTGTTCATAACTAATGCATTTAGAACAATTAAAGACTGAGTCATTACATACCTTATCATTACCGGACGTGTTAGCCATGAATGCATAATCATTTCTTCCAACTTGAGAATCTGCATCTGATTCTGATTCTGACTCTGAGCTCGTACTATCTGAGTGATCAGCCTCATAACCTCCTTTACCCTCACCTTGATCTGAACAAACTGGACTCTGAACAGTAACAATCTTCTCATCACCACTCTTAAGATCACAGTTGAGCAAATGTTCCAGCTCTTTCCTGAACCAAGTACCAACATGACAACTCATCCCTTCTTCTTCATCAGACGAGTCAGTAGTAAACTCAAGATCTGATAAGTCCTTAGCTTTGCGAAACTTATCATACAACTTATCTTTAATCCTCTTCCTGAAGCAGAATTTCATAAGCTCTTCTGCTCTCTTCAACCTAGCATCACATTTGCACACATAGCATGTGCAATTCGGATTATCCTTACCAGTACAACCTGCATTTTTCCGAACAATTCTTTCCTCTTCAATCATATCTTTGTATGAGTTAACAACAATAGTTGCCAATGCCATATCTTCCTGAATAGATTCGCGAGATCTCTTCTTGATATTCTCAGTTTGAAACACAGGAGTCTGAGTCTGTTGAATCGAAGAATCTTCAATCATCTTAATTGTAGAATTTTGAGCTTGTAATTTAGCATTAAAGTAGCCGGACTGAGACGACGGTGCAGACATTTGTGAAGCATTGGCTGATATGTATGCTGTCTGTAGTGGAGCATGAGTACCAGACGATGAGGCTAAAGTTGATGCAGCAGTGTAACACTCAAATATTTATGGTACATAGAGTTAAAATGATGTACGTAGGGTGGGTGAAGCGTGGTATAAATTTAAAAGCAGACAGTCTGTGCAGACCCTTGTGCGTGCCGCGCAGGGTTAAGGGTGCGCGCCGCGCACCATGCCTGCGACAGATTTCTGTCTTTTTCCAATTTGAATTAAATGAGGGGCTTTTTGGTCATTTTACTTGAGGCCGGATCTGAGGCCATATCAGCTGGATTGGATGTAGTTTTGGATCACTTTCACATCCACAAACACTCCCATCTTATCTTAGAGAGAGAGAGAGTTCTAGAGAGAGGAAGCTTGAATGGATGATGAAGATGGTGATTTTTGCCCAAATTGAAAGCGAGTTTTGGTTCTCCTTGGTGTTTCTTGTTACTAGCTCAGTTTTGGAGTTGAGGTAAACCCTAGATTCGATTTAATTACTTTGATTTTGATTTGGGGTTAGGGTTTGAGCTAGTTAGGGTTATAAACCCCATTTCTTGTGAAATTTGGGGGTTATGGGTATTGTTAGTGTAATTAAAACCAATTATTGTGGGTTTAGGGTTAGATGACAAATTTGGAAGCATTTGTCATTGGTTTGAGTGTTAATCACTAGATTGTAAGTGTGTTGGTGATTTAGATGTTCATAAGAACATGTTAGTTGGTTAATGAAATGTCCCGTTCTTATTGATTAAAAACGTTCCATATTAATTGATTTCGTTGCGAGGTTTTGACCTCTATATGAGACGTTTTTCAAAGACTGCATTCATTTTTAAACAAACAATAACCTTTATTTCATCAATAAAGGTTTAAAAAGCTTTACGTAGATTATCAAATAATGATAATCTAAAATATCCTGTTTACACACGACCATTACATAATGGTTTACAATACAAATATGTTACAACAAAATAAGTTTCTTGAATGCAGTTTTTACACAATATCATACAAGCATGGACTCCAAATCTTGTCCTTATTTAAGTATGCGACAGCGGAAGCTCTTAATAATCACCTGAGAATAAACATGCTTAAAACGTCAACAAAAATGTTGGTGAGTTATAGGTTTAACCTATATATATCAAATCGTAACAATAGACCACAAGATTTCATATTTCAATACACATCCCATACATAGAGATAAAAATCATTCATATGGTGAACACCTGGTAACCGACAATAACAAGATGCATATATAAGAATATCCCCATCATTCCGGGACACCCTTCGGATATGATATAAATTTCGAAGTACTAAAGCATCCGGTACTTTGGATGGGGTTTGTTAGGCCCAATAGATCTATCTTTAGGATTCGCGTCAATTAGGGTGTCTGTTCCCTAATTCTTAGATTACCAGACTTAATAAAAAGGGGCATATTCGATTTCGATAATTCAACCATAGAATGTAGTTTCACGTACTTGTGTCTATTTTGTAAATCATTTATAAAACCTGCATGTATTCTCATCCCAAAAATATTAGATTTTAAAAGTGGGACTATAACTCACTTTCACAGATTTTTACTTCGTCGGGAAGTAAGACTTGGCCACTGGTTGATTCACGAACCTATAACAATATATACATATATATCAAAGTATGTTCAAAATATATTTACAACACTTTTAATATATTTTGATGTTTTAAGTTTATTAAGTCAGCTGTCCTCGTTAGTAACCTACAACTAGTTGTCCACAGTTAGATGTACAGAAATAAATCGATAAATATTATCTTGAATCAATCCACGACCCAGTGTATACGTATCTCAGTATTGATCACAACTCAAACTATATATATTTTGGAATCAACCTCAACCCTGTATAGCTAACTCCAACATTCACATATAGAGTGTCTATGGTTGTTCCGAAATATATATAGATGTGTCGACATGATAGGTCGAAACATTGTATACGTGTCTATGGTATCTCAAGATTACATAATATATAATACAAGTTGATTAAGTTATGGTTGGAATATATTTGTTACCAATTTTCACGTAGCTAAAATGAGAAAAATTATCCAATCTTGTTTTACCCATAACTTCTTCATTTTAAATCCGTTTTGAGTGAATCAAATTGCTATGGTTTCATATTGAACTCTATTTTATGAATCTAAACAAAAAAAGTATAGGTTTCTAGTCGGAAAAATAAGTTACAAGTCGTTTTTGTAAAGGTAGTCATTTCAGTCGAAAGAACGACGTCTAGATGACCATTTTAGAAAACATACTTCCACTTTGAGTTTAACCATAATTTTTGGATAGAGTTTCATGTTCATAATAAAAATCATTTTCTCAGAATAACAACTTTTAAATCAAATTTTATTATAGTTTTTAATTAACTAACCCAAAACAGCCCGCGGTGTTACTACGACGGCGTAAATCCGGTTTTACGGTGTTTTTCGTGTTTCCAGGTTTTAAATCATTAAGTTAGCATATCATATAGATATAGAACATGTGTTTAGTTGATTTTAAAAGTCAAGTTAGAAGGATTAACTTTTGTTTGCGAACAAGTTTAGAATTAACTAAACTATGTTCTAGTGATTACAAGTTTAAACCTTCGAATAAGATAGCTTTATATGTATGAATCGAATGATGTTATGAACATCATTACTACCTTAAGTTCCTTGGATGAACCTACTGGAAAAGAGAAAAATGGATCTAGCTTCAATAGATCCTTGGATGGCTCAAAGTTCTTGAAGCAAAATCATGACACGAAAACAAGTTCAAGTAAGATCATCACTTGAAATAAGATTGTTATAGTTATAGAAATTGAACCAAAGTTTGAATATGATTATTACCTTGTATTAGAATGATAACCTACTGTAAGAAACAAAGATTTCTTGAGGTTGGATGATCACCTTACAAGATTGGAAGTGAGCTAGCAAACTTGAAAGTATTCTTGATTTTATGAAACTAGAACTTTTGGAATTTATGAAGAACACTTAGAACTTGAAGATAGAACTTGAGAGAGTTCAATTAGATGAAGAAAATTGAAGAATGAAAGTGTTTGTAGGTGTTTTTGGTCGTTGGTGTATGGATTAGATATAAAGGATATGTAATTTTGTTTTCATGTAAATAAGTCATGAATGATTACTCATATTTTTGTAATCTTATGAGATATTTCATGCTAGTTGCCAAATGATGGTTCCCACATGTGTTAGGTGACTCACATGGGCTGCTAAGAGCTGATCATTGGAGTGTATATACCAATAGTACATACATCTAAAAGCTGTGTATTGTACGAGTACGAATACGGGTGCATACGAGTAGAATTGTTGATGAAACTGAACGAGAATGTAATTGTAAGCATTTTTGTTAAGTAGAAGTATTTTGATAAGTGTATTGAAGTCTTTCAAAAGTGTATAAATACATATTAAAACACTACATGTATATACATTTTAACTGAGTCGTTAAGTCATCGTTAGTCGTTACATGTAAGTGTTGTTTTGAAACCTTTAGGTTAACGATCTTGTTAAATGTTGTTAACCCAATGTTTATAATATCAAAAGAGATTTTAAATTATTATATTATCATGATATTATGATGTACGAATATCTCTTAATATGATATATATACATTAAATGTCGTTACAACGATAAACGTTACATATATGTCTCGTTTCAAAATCATTAAGTTAGTAGTCTTGTTTTTACATATGTAGTTCATTGTTAATATAATTAATGATATGTTTACTTATCATAATATCATGTTAACTATATATATAACCATATATATGTCATCATATAGTTTTTTTTACAAGTTTTAACGTTCGTGAATCACCGGTCAACTTGGGTGGTCAATTGTCTATATGAAACCTATTTCAATTAATCAAGTCTTAACAAGTTTGATTGCTTAACATGTTGGAAACATTTAATCATGTAAACATCAATCTCAATTAATATATATAAACATGGAAAAGTTCAGGTCACTACAGTACCTACCCGTTAAATAAATTTCGTCCCGAAATTTTAAGCTGTTGAAGGTGTTGACGAATCTTCTGGAAATAGATGCGGGTATTTCTTCTTCATCTGATCTTCACGCTCCCAGGTGAACTCGGGTCCTCTACGAGCATTCCATCGAACCTTAACAATTGGTATCTTGTTTTGCTTAAGTCTTTTAACCTCACGATCCATTATTTCGACGGGTTCTTCGATGAATTGGAGTTTTTCGTTGATTTGGATTTCATCTAATGGAATAGTGAGATCTTCTTTAGCAAAACATTTCTTCAAATTCGAGACGTGGAAAGTGTTATGTACAGCCGCGAGTTGTTGAGGTAACTCAAGTCGGTAAGCTACTGGTCCGACACGATCAATAATCTTGAATGGTCCAATATACCTTGGATTTAATTTCCCTCGTTTACCAAATCGAACAACGTCTTTCCAAGGTGAAACTTTAAGCATGACCATCTCTCCAATTTCAAATTCTATATCTTTTCTTTTAATGTCAGCGTAGCTCTTTTGTCGACTTTGGGCGGTTTTCAACCGTTGTTGAATTTGGATGATCTTCTCGGTAGTTTCTTGTATAATCTCCGGACCCGTAATCTGTCTATCCCCCACCTCACTCCAACAAATCGGAGACCTGCACTTTCTACCATAAAGTGCTTCAAACGGCGCCATCTCAATGCTTGAATGGTAGCTGTTGTTGTAGGAAAATTCTGCTAACGGTAGATGTCGATCCCAACTGTTTCCGAAATCAATAACACATGCTCGTAGCATGTCTTCAAGCGTTTGTATCGTCCTTTCGCTCTGCCCATCAGTTTGTGGATGATAGGCAGTACTCATGTCTAGACGAGTTCCTAATGCTTGCTGTAATGTTTGCCAGAATCTTGAAATAAATCTGCCATCCCTATCAGAGATAATAGAGATTGGTATTCCATGTCTGGAGACGACTTCCTTCAAATACAGTCGTGCTAACTTCTCCATCTTGTCATCTTCTCTTATTGGTAGGAAGTGTGCTGATTTGGTGAGACGATCAACTATTACCCAAATAGTATCAAAACCACTTGCAGTCCTTGGCAATTTAGTGATGAAATCCATGGTAATGTTTTCCCATTTCCATTCTGGAATTTCGGGTTGTTGAAGTAGACCTGATGGTTTCTGATGCTCAGCTTTGACCTTAGAACACGTCAAACATTCTCCTACGTATTTAGCAACATCGGCTTTCATACCCGGCCACCAAAAATGTTTCTTGAGATCCTTGTACATCTTCCCCGTTCCAGGATGTATTGAGTATCTGGTTTTATGAGCTTCTCTAAGTACCATTTCTCTCATATCTCCAAATTTTGGTACCCAAATCCTTTCAGCCCTATACCGGGTTCCGTCTTCCCGAATATTAAGATGCTTCTCCGATCCTTTGGGTATTTCATCCTTTAAATTTCCCTCTTTTAAAACTCCTTGTTGCGCCTCCTTTATTTGAGTAGTAATGTTATTATGAATCATTATATTCATAGATTTTACTCGAATGGGTTCTCTATCCTTCCTGCTCAAGGCATCGGCTACCACATTTGCCTTCCCCGGGTGGTAACGAATCTCAAAATCGTAATCATTCAATAATTCAATCCACCTACGCTGCCTCATATTCAGTTGTTTCTGATTAAATATGTGTTGAAGACTTTTGTGGTCGGTATATATAATACTTTTGACCCCATATAAGTAGTGCCTCCAAGTCTTTAATGCAAAAACAACCGCGCCTAATTCCAAATCATGCGTCGTATAATTTTGTTCGTGAATCTTCAATTGTCTAGACGCATAAGCAATCACCTTCGTTCGTTGCATTAATACACAACCGAGACCTTGCTTTGATGCATCACAATAAATCACAAAATCATCATTCCCTTCAGGCAATGACAATATAGGTGCCGTAGTTAGCTTTTTCTTCAATAACTGAAACGCTTTCTCTTGTTCATCATTCCATTCAAATTTCTTCCCTTTATGCGTTAATGCAGTCAAGGGTTTTGCTATTCTGGAAAAGTCTTGGATGAACCTTCTGTAGTAACCAGCTAGTCCTAAAAACTGGCGTATGTGTTTCGGAGTTTTCGGGGTTTCCCACTTTTCAACAGTTTCTATCTTTGCCGGATCCACCTTAATACCTTCTTTGTTCACTATGTGACCGAGGAATTGAACTTCTTCCAACCAAAATGCACACTTTGAAAACTTAGCGTACAATTCTTCCTTCCTCAATACTTCTAACACCTTTCTCAAATGTTCACCGTGTTCTTGGTCATTCTTTGAGTAAATAAGTATGTCATCAATGAAAACAATGACAAACTTGTCAAGGTATGGTCCACACACTCGGTTCATAAGGTCCATGAACACAGCTGGTGCATTAGTTAAACCAAACGGCATGACCATAAACTCGTAATGACCGTAACGTGTTCTGAAAGCAGTCTTTGGAATATCATCTTCTTTCACCCGCATTTGATGATACCTGGAACGTAAGTCAATCTTTGAATAAACAGACGAGCCTTGTAGTTGATCAAATAAGTCGTCGATTCTCGGTAGTGGGTAGCGGTTCTTGATGGTAAGTTTGTTCAACTCTCGGTAGTCGATACACAACCTGAATGTACCATCTTTCTTCTTGACAAACAAAACAGGAGCTCCCCACGGTGATGTGCTTGGTCGAATGAAACCACGCTCTAAAAGTTCTTGTAATTGGCTTTGCAGTTCTTTCATCTCGCTGGGTGCGAGTCTGTAAGGAGCACGAGCTATTGGTGCAGCTCCTGGTACAAGATCTATTTGAAATTCAACGGATCGATGTGGGGGTAATCCCGGTAATTCTTTCGGAAATACATCGGGAAATTCTTTTGCAATGGGAACATCATTGATGCTCTTTTCTTCAGTTTGTACTTTCTCGACGTGTGCTAGAACAGCATAGCAACCTTTTCTTATTAGTTTTTGTGCCTTCAAATTACTAATAAGATGTAGCTTCGTGTTGCCCTTTTCTCCGTACACCATTAAGGGTTTTCCTTTTTCTCGTATAATGCGAATTGCATTTTTGTAACAAACGATCTCCGCTTTCACTTCTTTCAACCAGTCCATACCGATTATCACATCAAAACTCCCTAACTCTACTGGTATCAAATCAATCTTAAATGTTTCGCTAACCAGTTTAATTTCTCGATTCCGACATATATTATCTGCTGAAATTAATTTACCATTTGCTAATTCGAGTAAAAATTTACTATCCAAAGGCGTCAATGGACAACTTAATTTAGCACAAAAATCTCTACTCATATAGCTTCTATCCGCACCCGAATCAAATAAAACGTAAGCAGATTTATTGTCAATAAGAAACGTACCCGTAACAAGCTCCGGGTCTTCCTGTGCCTCTACCGCATTAATATTGAAAACTCTTCCACGGCCTTGTCCATTCGTGTTCTCCTGGTTCGGGCAATTTCTAATAATGTGGCCTGGTTTTCCACATTTATAACAAACTACATTGGCATAACTTGCTCCGACACTACTTGCTCCGCCATTACTCGTTCCGACACCATTTGTTCCTTTCGTTCTATTAACCCCTGGTCCGTAGACCTCACACTTCGCCGCGCTATGACCATTTCTTTTACACTTGTTGCAAAATTTGGTGCAGAACCCCGAGTGATTCTTTTCACACCTTTGGCATAGCTGCTTCTGATTGTTGTTGTTGTTGCGGTTATTATTGTTGTTGGGATGATTGTTGTAGTTGCTGTTGTTGTTGTTGTTAGGCCGTTTGTTGTAGTTGCGATTGATGTTGCGATTGTTGGGATAATTGTTGCGATTATTGTTGTAATTGCTGTTGTTGTTGTATTGGTGATTCTTATCACCGTTTTCCTCCCACTTTCTTTTGACTTGCTTCACATTGGCCTCTTCAGCAGTCTGTTCTTTAATTCTTTCTTCAATCTGGTTCACTAGTTTGTGAGCCATTCTACATGCCTGTTGTATGGAGGCGGGCTCGTGTGAACTTATATCTTCTTGGATTCTTTCCGGTAATCCTTTCACAAACGCGTCGATCTTCTCTTCCTCATCTTCGAATGCTCCCGGACACAATAGGCACAATTCTGTGAATCGTCTTTCGTACGTGGTAATATCAAATCCTTGGGTTCGTAACCCTCTAAGTTCTGTCTTGAGCTTATTGACCTCGGTTCTGGGACGGTACTTCTCGTTCATCAAGTGCTTGAATGCTGACCACGGTAGTGCGTACGCATCATCTTGTCCCACTTGCTCTAGATAGGTATTCCACCATGTTAACGCAGAACCTGTGAAGGTATGCGTAGCGTACTTCACTTTGTCCTCTTCAGTACACTTACTTATGGCAAACACCGATTCAACCTTCTCGGTCCACCGTTTCAATCCGATCGGTCCTTCGGTTCCATCAAATTCCAAAGGTTTGCAGGCAGTGAATTCTTTGTAGGTGCATCCTACACGATTTCCTGTACTGCTAGATCCAAGGTTATTGTTGGTATGTAGCGCAGCCTGTACTGCGGCTATGTTTGAAGCTAGAAAAGTATGGAATTCCTCTTCATTCATATTCACGGTGTGTCGAGTAGTCGGTGCCATTTCCTTCAAAATAGTTAAATGGAACAAGTTAATCATACAGAATATTAAGAGTAGTTAATAGTATTTCGTAGCATAATATGAACTCATTTATAAAAGCTTTTTCTTCATATTAGCGTTTTATAAGTTTAAATTCGGGTAGTACCTACCCGTTAAGTTCATACTTAGTAGCTAATATACAATTCAACTACTACAATTCTATATGAAAAACTGATTATAATAATATTTCGCGTTCAAACTTTTATACAATATTTTACAAACTTACAATACCGCTTATTTTACATAAAGCATGAAATATAGCACACAATAACTTTGATACAAGATAGTTGTGAAGACAATTCTAGCTAGTACACAAGTCGTTCAGCAAAGGCAATAAAGACACGTAATTCATACGTCCAGAAACAAGTCATGCATTCTGGTTTTACTAGGACTACTTCCCATCCTTGGTCTTGTGCAACATAACCGTTATGGCCGTTGATAAGACAGCGTGTTGTAACGTCATCAAAGGGACGAGGGTTACGTAATGTCCAACAGTCCCGTAATAATCTAAAAACCTCATTTCTTACCCCAATTACCGACTCCGTCACTTGTGGAAACGTTTTGTTTAATAGTTGTAGCCCGATGTTCTTGTTCTCACTTTGGTGAGAAGCGAACATTACTAATCCGTAAGCATAACATGCTTCTTTATGTTGCATGTTAGCCGCTTTTTCTAAATCACGAAGTCCAATATTCGGATATATTGAGTCAAAATAATTTCTTAACCCGTTGCGTAAAATAGCATTTGGGTTCCCCGCAATATATGCGTCAAAGTAAACACATCGTAACTTATGGGTTTCCCAATGTGATATCCCCCATCTTTCAAACGAAAGTCTCTTATAAACCAAGACATTCTTGGAACGTTCTTCGAATGTCTTACAAACTGATCTCGCCTTAAATAGTTGTGCCGAAGAATTCTGGCCGACTTTAGACAAGATTTCATCAATCATGTCTCCGGGTAGGTCTCTTAAAATATTGGGTTGTCTATCCATTTTGTGTTTTTAAACTGTAAAATAGACAAGAGTTAGATTCATAAAAAAAATACTTATTAATACAAGCAATTTTTACATATATCATAAAGCATAAGAACACTATATTCCATATATTACACCACACGAATACAACTATCTTATTCCGACTCGCTCGTTTCTTCTTCTTCGGTTTTGGTTCGTTTTGCCAAGTTTCTAGGGATATATGATGTTCCCTTAATACGAGCCGTCGTTGTCCACATTGGTTTAGAAAAACCTGGTGGTTTAGAGGTTCCCGGGTCATTGTTACAACTTAAGGACTTCGGGGGTTGACGATACATATAAAGTTCATCGGGGTTGGAATTAGATTTCTCTATTTTTATGCCCTTTCCCTTATTATTTTCTTTTGCCTTTTTAAATTCAGTTGGGGTAATTTCTATAACATCATCGGAATTCTCGTCGGAATCCGATTCATCGGAGAATTGGTAATCCTCCCAATATTTTGCTTCCTTGGCGGAAACACCATTGACCATAATTAACTTTGGTCGGTTGGTTGAGGATTTTCTTTTACTTAACCGTTTTATTATTTCCCCCACCGGTTCTATTTCTTCATCCGGTTCCGATTCTTCTTCCGGTTCCGATTCTTCTTCCGGTTCCGACTCTTCTTCCGGTTCCTCTTCGGGAACTTGTGAATCAGTCCACAAATCATTCCAATTTACATTTGACTCTTCATTATTATTAGGTGAGTCAATGGGACTTGTTCTAGAGGTAGACATCTATCACATAATATCAAACACGTTAAGAGATTAATATATCACATAATATTCATATGTTAAAAATATATAGTTTCCAACAAAAATGTTAAGCAATCATTTTTAAAGAAAACACGGTCGAAGTCCAGACTCACTAATGCATCCTAACAAACTCGATAAGACACACTAATGCAAATTTTCTGGTTCTCTAAGACCAACGCTCGGATACCAACTGAAATGTCCCGTTCTTATTGATTAAAAACGTTCCATATTAATTGATTTCGTTGCGAGGTTTTGACCTCTATATGAGACGTTTTTCAAAGACTGCATTCATTTTTAAACAAACCATAACCTTTATTTCATCAATAAAGGTTTAAAAAGCTTTACGTAGATTATCAAATAATGATAATCTAAAATATCCTGTTTACACACGACCATTACATAATGGTTTACAATACAAATATGTTACAACAAAATAAGTTTCTTGAATGCAGTTTTTACACAATATCATACAAGCATGGACTCCAAATCTTGTCCTTATTTAAGTATGCGACAGCGGAAGCTCTTAATAATCACCTGAGAATAAACATGCTTAAAACGTCAACAAAAATGTTGGTGAGTTATAGGTTTAACCTATATATATCAAATCGTAACAATAGACCACAAGATTTCATATTTCAATACACATCCCATACATAGAGATAAAAATCATTCATATGGTGAACACCTGGTAACCGACAATAACAAGATGCATATATAAGAATATCCCCATCATTCCGGGACACCCTTCGGATATGATATAAATTTCGAAGTACTAAAGCATCCGGTACTTTGGATGGGGTTTGTTAGGCCCAATAGATCTATCTTTAGGATTCGCGTCAATTAGGGTGTCTGTTCCCTAATTCTTAGATTACCAGACTTAATAAAAAGGGGCATATTCGATTTCGATAATTCAACCATAGAATGTAGTTTCACGTACTTGTGTCTATTTTGTAAATCATTTATAAAACCTGCATGTATTCTCATCCCAAAAATATTAGATTTTAAAAGTGGGACTATAACTCACTTTCACAGATTTTTACTTCGTCGGGAAGTAAGACTTGGCCACTGGTTGATTCACGAACCTATAACAATATATACATATATATCAAAGTATGTTCAAAATATATTTACAACACTTTTAATATATTTTGATGTTTTAAGTTTATTAAGTCAGCTGTCCTCGTTAGTAACCTACAACTAGTTGTCCACAGTTAGATGTACAGAAATAAATCGATAAATATTATCTTGAATCAATCCACGACCCAGTGTATACGTATCTCAGTATTGATCACAACTCAAACTATATATATTTTGGAATCAACCTCAACCCTGTA
The DNA here is from genome assembly GCF_046630445.1 of Rutidosis leptorrhynchoides. Classification (NCBI taxonomy): domain Eukaryota; kingdom Viridiplantae; phylum Streptophyta; class Magnoliopsida; order Asterales; family Asteraceae; genus Rutidosis; species Rutidosis leptorrhynchoides. The sequence goes on along the minus strand of NC_092333.1, from coordinate 669,983,780 downwards.
TAGCTAACTCCAACATTCACATATAGAGTGTCTATGGTTGTTCCGAAATATATATAGATGTGTCGACATGATAGGTCGAAACATTGTATACGTGTCTATGGTATCTCAAGATTACATAATATATAATACAAGTTGATTAAGTTATGGTTGGAATATATTTGTTACCAATTTTCACGTAGCTAAAATGAGAAAAATTATCCAATCTTGTTTTACCCATAACTTCTTCATTTTAAATCCGTTTTGAGTGAATCAAATTGCTATGGTTTCATATTGAACTCTATTTTATGAATCTAAACAAAAAAAGTATAGGTTTCTAGTCGGAAAAATAAGTTACAAGTCGTTTTTGTAAAGGTAGTCATTTCAGTCGAAAGAACGACGTCTAGATGACCATTTTAGAAAACATACTTCCACTTTGAGTTTAACCATAATTTTTGGATATAGTTTCATGTTCATAATAAAAATCATTTTCTCAGAATAACAACTTTTAAATCAAATTTTATTATAGTTTTTAATTAACTAACCCAAAACAGCCCGCGGTGTTACTACGACGGCGTAAATCCGGTTTTACGGTGTTTTTCGTGTTTCCAGGTTTTAAATCATTAAGTTAGCATATCATATAGATATAGAACATGTGTTTAGTTGATTTTAAAAGTCAAGTTAGAAGGATTAACTTTTGTTTGCGAACAAGTTTAGAATTAACTAAACTATGTTCTAGTGATTACAAGTTTAAACCTTCGAATAAGATAGCTTTATATGTATGAATCGAATGATGTTATGAACATCATTACTACCTTAAGTTCCTTGGATGAACCTACTGGAAAAGAGAAAAATGGATCTAGCTTCAATGGATCCTTGGATGGCTCAAAGTTCTTGAAGCAAAATCATGACACGAAAACAAGTTCAAGTAAGATCATCACTTGAAATAAGATTGTTATAGTTATAGAAATTGAACCAAAGTTTGAATATGATTATTACCTTGTATTAGAATGATAACCTACTGTAAGAAACAAAGATTTCTTGAGGTTGGATGATCACCTTACAAGATTGGAAGTGAGCTAGCAAACTTGAAAGTATTCTTGATTTTATGAAACTAGAACTTTTGGAATTTATGAAGAACACTTAGAACTTGAAGATAGAACTTGAGAGAGTTCAATTAGATGAAGAAAATTGAAGAATGAAAGTGTTTGTAGGTGTTTTTGGTCGTTGGTGTATGGATTAGATATAAAGGATATGTAATTTTGTTTTCATGTAAATAAGTCATGAATGATTACTCATATTTTTGTAATCTTATGAGATATTTCATGCTAGTTGCCAAATGATGGTTCCCACATGTGTTAGGTGACTCACATGGGCTGCTAAGAGCTGATCATTGGAGTGTATATACCAATAGTACATACATCTAAAAGCTGTGTATTGTACGAGTACGAATACGGGTGCATACGAGTAGAATTGTTGATGAAACTGAACGAGAATGTAATTGTAAGCATTTTTGTTAAGTAGAAGTATTTTGATAAGTGTATTGAAGTCTTTCAAAAGTGTATAAATACATATTAAAACACTACATGTATATACATTTTAACTGAGTCGTTAAGTCATCGTTAGTCGTTACATGTAAGTGTTGTTTTGAAACCTTTAGGTTAACGATCTTGTTAAATGTTGTTAACCCAATGTTTATAATATCAAAAGAGATTTTAAATTATTATATTATCATGATATTATGATGTACGAATATCTCTTAATATGATATATATACATTAAATGTCGTTACAACGATAAACGTTACATATATGTCTCGTTTCAAAATCATTAAGTTAGTAGTCTTGTTTTTACATATGTAGTTCATTGTTAATATAATTAATGATATGTTTACTTATCATAATATCATGTTAACTATATATATAACCATATATATGTCATCATATAGTTTTTTTTTACAAGTTTTAACGTTCGTGAATCACCGGTCAACTTGGGTGGTCAATTGTCTATATGAAACCTATTTCAATTAATCAAGTCTTAACAAGTTTGATTGCTTAACATGTTGGAAACACTTAATCATGTAAACATCAATCTCAATTAATATATATAAACATGGAAAAGTTCGGGTCACTACAGTTAAAATGGGTGTTAACCTTGATTTGGAGTCAAACTAAGATATGAGGTCAATATTTGATGAATCAAGTATATAAATATTTGATTTAGGTGTTAATTGGTGTTTTAAAAATATAATCACTAGTCGTAAGTGATTTTGGGCATTTTCGGGACTTATGTCAAAATGGGTGAAATGAATTGGGTCAAACTTGGTAATGACACTAAGTTTGGATTAATTGGATGATAAGCACTTTTGTTAAGTGTTTAACGGCGTTTGATATGATTACTACCTAAGTAGTAATTTAGTGTTAAGACCTAGGTTGGTTTAAATGGCGTCAAGTATAATTTAGGTTAAATTGTACTTGTTGAATGGGTTGGAATTACCATCCGTAGTGGTAATTGGTGAAGTCCACTTTAGGTGTCTAAATGGGCAGATTGTGGAAGTAAGTATAAACCCTCGGTTAAGGGTGTTAAAGTCGAATTCTCTTGTAGAGAATGTATGTTGATTGTGTGTATATCTATATGCGTATTATAGGTAAAAGCTTGGTCGGTTGCGTTTAGAGGCAGTTTACATATATGATTTGTGCGGGCATCTCGAGGTGAGTGGAATGATTATACATGTGTGTATATAATGTATCTATTTGTAGGGCGGGGAAGGGGCCGGGGTATATGTTGTTTATACCACCAAGAGTTAGTGATATATTTCGTTGTACACTAACGATGGATATTTCGTTGTCCAAATTGCCCAAGAGTTAGTGATATATTTCGTTGTTCACTAACAATTGCTTGAACGGATATTTCGTTGTCCGTGTCACCTCGGGGTTAGTGATATATTTCGTTGTATACTAACGGTTGTTATGACCACCGATGGGAAATTCGAAGTACCATTCCCTTGTGTGTTGGTTAACCTTAATTACGTGTTGTAATGTAGCATAATATATTATTCGAGTTATATATGCTATTGTTGTGCTAGCTTGTGGTCTTGAAGATTGTAGCATTATACTTTGTGATGGTATGCTATATAAATTGCTAGCGTGTATGAGGTATTTGTGTAAGTGTTTGCAAGTAGGTATATTATATATGTATATGTATAATTATTGCATTCACTAAGCGTTAGCTTACCCTCTCGTTGTTTACCTTTTTACAGGTATCGTGTTATGAAGCTAGTTAGTCGTTAGACTAGATGTGTAGGAGCGATGGGGCTCGATGGGGTAGCTATTGGATATTTGAACGCGGTTTGGGGATTTGGTAGTCCCCGGGATTATGCTCTTGGTATCGGGTTGGGTTATAGAGTCCTAACTCGTCTAAATGTAGATTGGGTTGAACTTGTATTTTTGTACTTAATGATAATTTGGCATATGTGAGCCCGGTGTCGTAAAACTCGTTTTATTATTGGAACGTGTTAGTTTTACTTATTGTAATATGTCGTGAAAGCTGTTTTGTCAAATAGTGTCGGGTAGTGGTAGATCTTTTTGCGTAAAATGAACATTTTGATCAGAACTGTCCAGGCCTTTGTGCGCGCCGCGCACATAGGGGGTTGCGCGCCGCACACCCCACTGTAAATAAAAAAAAATCTTTTGCTGCGTATTTGGTTGGATAACGGGTTGAGTCGTTACAAGTGGTATCAGAGCATAGTCTAAGGGAATTAGGTGACCTTGGAATAGGTGCCTAGTCTTAGACTTATTAGCGGTTATGCATTATTTGCGGGACTTGTAGGAATACGGGTCGGATTGAGATTTGTTAGTGCCTTAGAGTAGGTGACTAACTAGGACTTGTGTTTGTCCAATGCGGGATTATGTAGGGCCTTATTTCGTGAGTAAATTAGTGCCTTAGATTGCTAGTGCCTAATGTAAGTAGGCGAACTTGGACGTTGTGTTAGTGATCGTCGCCTAGGTTGTAGGTTGACTTGTAGTTGCGGTGTACTGTGTATATCTATTATTATATTGTATATAGGTGTATATATATACAGGTATCTATTTGTGCGGTGTCCTAGGGGCGAATCTATTGGAAAGATTCGAATGTTTGACGGTTTTGAGTGATCAAGTTCACGGTAAGGACTTGGTCGTTCGGGTACTAGGAGTTATCGCGTGTTAGCTTGTGTGAATGTTGCGTCAGTCCGGGTAAAGTACTTTGCGTGACCATGTGAAAATGGTAAGGTACGCATTTGTAATAGTGACAGATCACCATTATTACGAAAGTGTATCTTGACTTTAAGCATGACATGACGAGTACCGAACGGAGGAAACGTGGCATGGTTGGGGTAGATTCGGGATAAATTAGGAATCTTCTATCGGTTCCTAGGATATAGTTGTCTCGGGTGATGTGCTTGTAGTCACATCGGGTTCATTGCGGGTCGAGAAGTGTTACGGTGGATTCAATTAGTTATGTGATTGAGCAAACTCACGAGTTCGGCGCGTACTTAGTCACCCTATGTAATGGGTGCACTATTGAGATTGTCATTTGTTGTAGTTATCCATCGTAACTAGGATGACCAATTTATATGCGTGCGTGTGTGCGTCGAGGACTTGAATTCCGTGAAGGAATGCGACAAGTCTAATGATTTTAGTTGGGTTGCACTCGGTAGAGTGTGTGTGCTTAGAGAATCGTGATAGGATTCTAATTATGAGTCACCTTGGAATTGGCGAATCGAGGAGTCTTCGGGTCATTAAACTCATGAGAGTGGGACCCATATGATGATGATTGTGTTAGTGTGTTGTGGATTATAGGGTAACATTCCTAACGGAATAAACCTTGTTGTTGTGGTTGTACCGATATGTGGAAGGGCGTAAGACTTGGTGTTTTCAAGCACCTCTCAGCGTTAGATGGAAGTTTTTTTCGTTAGGCAATATCGATTGGCTTTGTGGAAATTACGGGTAGCGTGTGATTGCTAGGAACTTTCGATAATACAATAAACCGTAAGGTTTGTCGAGTAGGTATATGAAAGGACCCGTTCATATACATTATAAACGATTCACAATAGTTGATTACATCGCGAGGTATTTGACCTCTATATGATACATTTTACAAACATTGCATTCGTTTTTAAAAGACAAACTTTCTTTACAATGAAAGTTGACGGCATGCACTCCATTTCATAATACATCCAACTATAATTGGCTTAATAATAATCTTGATGAACTCAATGACTCGAATGCAACGTCTTTCAAAATATGCCATGAATAACTCCAAGTAATATCCTTAAATGAGCTAATGCACAGCGGAAGATTTCTTTAATACCTGAGAATAAACATGCTTTAAAGTGTCAACCAAAAGGTTGGTGAGTTCATAGGTTTATCATAACAATCATTTCAATATATTAATAGACCACAAGATTTCCGTTTATAAATATATGTACACTCGCAAGTGTATAAAAGTATTCTATAAGTTGTAGGCACCCGATAACAAGCCTTAGCGTTCATGTTTTACCCTCTGAAGTACACCAGATCAGGTGTGTTTAAAATAACCTCGAAGTACTAAAGCATCCCATAGTCAGGATGGGGTTTGTCAGGCCCAATAGATCTATCTTTAGGATTCGCGCCTACCGTACATAGACAAGTAGTTTAATGTTACCAAGCTAAGGGTATATTTCTGGTTTAAACCCACGTAGAATTAGTTTTAGTACTTGTGCCTATTTCGTAAAACATTTATAAAAACAGCGCATGTATTCTCAGTCCCAAAAATATATATAAAAGGGAGCAAATGAAACTCACAATACTGTATTTCGTAGTAAAAATACATATAACGTCATTTAATAAGTGCAAGGTTGGCCTCGGATTCACGAACGTATCAATATTGAGATTCAATATTGCAGGAAAGTACGTAGACGTAACGGAGATGATAAACACTAGATTGACCTCACGAGCATACCCAAGAACCATACCCATCACCTCCATAGCTATAACCCATAATTTCCTTAGCTTCGACTCATTCAAAAAAAACTATTTTGAAATCACTCGGACAGCACTCCGTCGTAATATTTTATGTATACTAATAATATCTTGAAATAATACAGAGCAAATATATATATATATATATATATATATATATATATATATATATATATATATATATATATATATATATATATATATATATATATATATAAATCAATTGAGAGAGTTTAGAGAAATATATTTTCAAGTTTCTATCAAATAATGGTACCTATTGAATTCTATTTATAATAGATTTTTGAATTATAAAAGTGAATTATTAAAGTATGAATTATTAAGGTGAATTATTAAAGTATGAATTATTACAGTGAATTATTAAAGTATGAATTATTAAAGTATGAATTATTAAAGTGAATTATTAAAGTATGAATTATTAAAGTGAATTATTAAAGTATGAATTATTAAAGTGAATTATTAAAGTTAAAGTAAAGTAAAAGTAAAGTAAAGGTAAAGTTAAAGTATAGTAAAAGTATAAAAAACTATGTATATATAATACGCGTATAAATATATATAATATTAATTTAAATCGTTATATATATTTAATGAAATAAAATATAAATATCGTTATATTTATTATACTGGTTAAGTAATGAGTTGTGAAAAGTGATTCTAGATATTTATAAAAGTTATATACGTTTTAATAATAAAGTTCTTTTTAAACTGAAAACGTCTTTGTACGTTTGAAAATAGATTAATAGAATAATATGGAAACCAATTCTCCACTAACTTTTGTCTAACTTTCGTAAATGACACTTTTTGTTTTTATTTATAAATAGCTTTACAAATTATTCTGAATATCGTTAAGAGGAATAGATTTTCTCAAATCATAGTGGACCTCTCAACAGAGACTTGTAATCATAATTCAATGTTTCTGATAATTCAATCATTTAATATATATTTTTTTTCGTCGAAAATCATATTGAAACAAATACGTTCGTGTAAAGTATTATACGTTTAATACTTTATTAATATTCTCAAGTTATAATATATATATATATATATATACATATACATATCTATTTATATATAACAGTTCGTGAATCATCGGAATTTGGTCGAGGTTATAATGAATGTATGAACACAGTTTAAAATTCTTGAGATTTAACTTAACAAACTTTGCTTATCGTGTCGGAATAATATAAAGATTAAAGTTTAAATTTGGTCGGAAATTTCCGGGTCGTCACAGTACCTACCCGTTAAAGAAATTTCGTCCCCGAAATTTGATAGAGGTCGTCATGACTAACAATGAGAATGTTATTATAACGATTATAGAGTTTTATCATGTTCAAGAAGAATGGATAAAATAATTCGATTACTCGAAGCGTGTGAGTGAAGTTATCGTAAATGAATGAAATAAGATAATAGTGATTCGTCGTATCTTTTGACGTCATCACGATTGATCTCTGAAAAGAAAATCTTTGTAATCTATATTGGATTTGATTATTCGGCGATTAAGGAAATTATGATCCTCTTCGAATTAATGCGATAATCCATTTTGATTTCTCTGTTGGATATTTCACTATAAATCCACCTCATTTGTTTTCTTACAACTCACACCTTCTCAACTCATATTTTAAAGTATTTGTCAATATGCTTCATCCAGTGCTGATTCTTGATATACTCATCACTTTCATATCTGTCGCTCTTCTTTTTCATCTGCCTCCGGAAGAATCTATTTACTTCTACTATACTCTTGGTTTTATAGTGTTTTTAGTTCTCCCGTGTCTTTATATTGCTATATGTATTGATATATACGATTTGTGATTTCTGGGTTGTTGTTGGGTTTTATATCTTCCCTTATATTTCAAAGTCCTTGCTTCTTCTATAATCATTGTCATCCACAGTTAATGCTCTCTTCTATTTGCTATGATTTATACTCCTATTTCTAGTTCGGAGCTTTGTCCTTTCGTTTCTTCTTCTTGCGATTAAGCACCGCTTGTAATGGTCCAGAATTCGCAGATATAAATTTCGGAATGAACATTGTTAATGTTCTAGGAAGAAAATTGTAATGACACGATCTTGACTTGTCAAATTACCAGAATACCTCGGAAAAGGCCGAATCATCAAGAAATATTTTCTTGATATTTAGAGATCAACGAGAATACAAGAGTCGTGTAACATAGCACATGATGAAGTTATGATCTGTGAATCATCATGTTCCATTTAGAAACTCAGCATGAATTACTATAATATAATCACGTTGATCAAGTGTTATTATATTATACTAACTCATGCTTCAGCTCCCAACACTTCTTCAAGAATATTCCTATTTTAAACTCGAATGTTTCAGAATTTAGAAACTAAAATAGTTTCTTTTATGATATAATAAAGATAGCGCGAAGAGGTAAATGATTTCAGATAAGAATAATTATAAAAATATCTTCAGAAGTATGGATGATATTTATAATGAAAGGTACGATGATATCTTAGAATGTCTAATATCAGAGGATGATGAAGGATATTGTCCGCAGGGGTTTAGAGTCAGGAGCAAGGTATTCGTTAATGACTTCAACAAGTACTGAATCATTTGGATTCTTTGAAGGCAGGTTCAGCCTTTGTGATTTGTCCACAGCCTCCTTCATACTTTGCTCAATCCGTTTTCCAGTTCCAAAGCTTCTCTTTTTCTGAGCTTTGCCAATATACTATCCTTTATCATCCAACTTTTTACTGTTAAGGTCGTTGACAGTTTTTGCTGCTTCATCAGCATTTTTTAAAATTTCGAGAACTGGTTCGCAGTTTAGGGTGTTTTTTAGAAATTTCTCATTCAAAGAATGTAAGTCTTGGAGGTAGACGTTGTGTGTATATGTAATTGTTGATGTAGACATGCTGCGAGGTTTTAAAATACTGATTGCTGATTCTCAATAATTGGTATGGCAATTCTTGTTATAAGGTACGAATGATGTTATTTGAAAAGTTTCGTGTACATCGATGATGAAAGTGTAAAATCAAACATATATTCGAATAATACACTTGATTTATTATGAATTGGATTTTTTATTGAATTGAGACAGAGATTGTAATTAACGATGGTTAAGTTGTGGACGAAGGACGTACATCATTGCATATTTGTAATATGAATTAACTGAGTAGTTAAGATTCACACATAATAGCTTAGTACGGGAAGATTTATTATGGTTTAAAAATTTATACATATAAAATATACATATAAATTTTTCGATTGGAAATGAGTTAATACTTCATAACTCGTTGATACAATATATTTGTTGTTGATTCGTAATGATGTCCACAATGATTCTTGAACTGACAGAGTTTGTGATGTTACAGGTGCTATTGATTCTGACGATACTGACGGCACTGACTGTGTTGATGATGCTACGGTCCTGTTGATGCTGTTGGTAAAACAATTCTAGCTTGTAAATCGTACACCATTTTCGATCAAAGTTTCTACTCTACCATCTCCGTTCACTCATCCGATTTACGGTCAGAATTAAATAATCTCTAAGATTTTGGAGATTACATAACTGCCGCAGAGATATCTCTTCAATGAAGTTTATGAATTAATACTTCATCGTTTGTTGTTGTTGATATTCCTGGATATTTACAGGGCGTATGACGTTGATGTTTGAGATACATATTGTGATGTTGCGGTGTGGGATGTGGATGTTGTTGTTGGTGGTGGTGATGGTACTGTTGGTGTTGCTGATGGTGGTACTGTTTATGCTGCTGCTGCTGCTGCTGCTGGTGTTTGTAACCTTTGCACCATATTCTCCAAAGCCACTACCCGAGCGCGAAGCTCGTTGACTTTTTCTATTACACCGGGGTGATTGTCGGTTCGGACGAGCGGATAAATAAAATCTAGAATTTGGTGTAGTATGTAATCGTGACGAGATACTCTAGAAATAAGAGAGAAAATGGTGTTTCGGATAGGTTCACCGGTAAGTGCTTCAGGTTCTTCGCCAAAGAGGGCAATGTGGTGGATGGAAGGGATCACCTTCTTCTTGTCTCCAATGATTAAGGAGGCTACGAACTCATCCTCAATTCATCCAGAATAGATGATGACTAATTGGTTGATCCATTCCGGTCACACTGCTTTCGGAACTTGAGTGGGATTCCATTTCGGAATCCGAGGGACTTGAACTAATGACGAATTCCATTTCGTACGATTGAATAAAGAATTTTTCGATATGAAATGATTTTCCGGCTATCGGGTGGTATTCTAATTATATAGAGCAAAAGGTTTCGTAGATTACCGGAGGAATTTACGGAATATGTCAGGCAAAGTTTACAGTAACAGATACGCTAGGATATGAATTAGCAGATACGCTAAGATATGAATTTTGTCTATACACTATTCATGCAATCAATGCAATAAGATGTGTCTAGACTAAGAATGATAAGCAGGTAATTTCCGACAAGAATGATGAGCAAAACTTTTGAAATGCAGACACAGTCGAAGTCCAGACTCACTAATGCATCCTAACGACTATTAGTTAGACACACTAATGCAAACCTGGTTCGCTAAGACCACCGCTCTGATACCAACTGAAAGAACCCGTTCATATACATTATAAACGATTCACAATAGTTGATTACATCGCGAGGTATTTGACCTCTATATGATACATTTTACAAACATTGCATTCGTTTTTAAAAGACAAACTTTCTTTACAATGAAAGTTGACGGCATGCACACCATTTCATAATACATCCAACTATAATTGGCTTAATAATAATCTTGATGAACTCAATGACTCGAATGCAACGTCTTTCAAAATATGCCATGAATGACTCCAAGTAATATCCTTAAATGAGCTAATGCACAGCGGAAGATTTCTTTAATACCTGAGAATAAACATGCTTTAAAGTGTCAACCAAAAGGTTGGTGAGTTCATAGGTTTATCATAACAATCATTTCAATATATTAATAGACCACAAGATTTCCGTTTATAAATATATGTACACTCGCAAGTGTATAAAAGTATTCTATAAGTTGTAGGCACCCGATAACAAGCCTTAACGTTCATGTTTTACCCTCTGAAGTACACCAGATCAGGTGTGTTTAAAATAACCTCGAAGTACTAAAGCATCCCATAGTCAGGATGGGGTTTGTCAGGCCCAATAGATCTATCTTTAGGATTCGCGCCTATCGTACATAGACAAGTAGTTTAATGTTACCAAGCTAAGGGTATATTTCTGGTTTAAACCCACGTAGAATTAGTTTTAGTACTTGTGCCTATTTTGTAAAACATTTATAAAAACAGCGCATGTATTCTCAGTCCCAAAAATATATATAAAAGGGAGCAAATGAAACTCACAATACTGTATTTCATAGTAAAAATACATATAACGTCATTTAATAAATGCAAGGTTGGCCTCGGATTCACGAACGTATCAATATTGAGATTCAGTATTGCAGGAAAGTACGTAGACGCAACGGAGATGATAAACACTAGATTGACCTCACGAGCATACCCATGAACCATACCCATCACCTCCATAGCTATAACCCATAATTTCCTTAGCTTCGACTCATTCAAAAAAAATATTTTGAAATCACTCGGACAGCACTCCGTCGTAATATTTTATGTATACTAATAATATCTTGAAATAATACAGAGCAAATATATATATATATATATATATATATATATATATATATATATATATATATATATATATATATATATATATATATATATATATATATATATATAGATAAATCAATTGAGAGAGTTTAGAGAAATATATTTTCAAGTTTCTATCAAATAATGGTACCTATTGAATTCTATTTATAATAGATTTTTGAATTATAAAAGTGAATTATTAAAGTATGAATTATTAAAGTGAATTATTAAAGTATGAATTATTACAGTGAATTATTAAAGTATGAATTATTAAAGTATGAATTATTAAAGTGAATTATTAAAGTATGAATTATTAAAGTGAATTATTAAAGTATGAATTATTAAAGTGAATTATTAAAGTTAAAGTAAAGTAAAAGTAAAGTAAAGGTAAAGTTAAAGTATAGTAAAAGTATAAAAAACTATGTATATATAATACGCGTATAAATATATATAATATTAATTTAAATCGTTATATATATTTAATGAAATAAAATATAAATATCGTTATATTTATTATACTGGTTAAGTAATGAGTTGTCAAAAGTGATTCTAGATATTTATAAAAGTTATATACGTTTTAATAATAAAGTTCTTTTTAAACTGAAAACGTCTTTGTACGTTTGAAAATAGATTAATAGAATAATATGGAAACCAATTCTCCACTAACTTTTGTCTAACTTTCGTAAATGACACTTTTTTATTTATTTATAAATAGCTTTACAAATTATTCTGAATATCGTTAATAGGAATAGATTTTCTCAAATCATAGTGGACCTCTCAACAGAGACTTGTAATCATAATTCAATGTTTCTGATAATTCAATCATTTAATATATATTTTTTTTCGTCAAAAATCATATTGAAACAAATACGTTCGTGTAAAGTATTATAGGTTTAATACTTTATTAATATTCTCAAGTTATAATATATATATATATATATATATATACATATACATATCTATTTATATATAACGGTTCGTGAATCATCGGAATTTGGTCGAGGTTATAATGAATGTATGAACACAGTTTAAAATTCTTGAGATTTAACTTAACAAACTTTGCTTATCGTGTCGGAATAATATAAAGATTAAAGTTTAAATTTGGTCGAAAATTTCCGGGTCGTCACAGTATAACTTCGGGTCATTATTGTGGAGAGACGGGTGACATCGGGTGTGTGTAACCCAAGGTTCGAGATTCTAAAATTCGGTAGGTTACGGAGGGAGTTTGCATGACACGACGTCAGGTGCCTTCTTATACCTGCTAGTGTGATGTTCAACTCCGGTGATGGTGTGATCGTTATGCTTAGGGTGCCCGTGAGATACCCTTAGAGGCAGCGGAGATTACAATAGTGATCGACGGGTGATAGTGATTCGACGATTGTGAAAGTCGAAGTTTAAGAGCATTGCGGTAAATACTTCTTATGAAGTGATGGGTGAGCGCATCTTATTACTCTTAAGTGATAGACGGGTGAAGATTACCGGTGGACCGGTGATGGATTTAATGGTCGGTTAGACTAAAGGTTATGATGAAGTGTTGATATTGCAGTCGATATAATTAATGTGTCGGATTGGTCACTCTTCCCCATGAGAGTGAGCAATAGTTGATAAAATTTTGTTGCGTGGAAGGTCGGGTGACCTAGACCGAGATGCACAACTGATTAATCGGAGTGGCGTATGCCTAGGCTTAGAGGCGTACATAGGATTTTGGTGGAGTTCGCTTTGCGAACGATGAAGGGCTGTTAGTTGTTAATCGTGGTACAAAGGTGCGATGCCGTCGCCTGTACAACATCCCCAGTGATTGTGCATGACGGCTCTGAGAGCCTAAAGTAAATTTACGGTGGTTTGGTGTGGATGATCAACGATGAGGGTGATCAGGTGTTTCGTGAAATGGGAATTCCGCAGGATATTATCATCTTGGCGGTGAGAAATGGAGCTAAATCCTAAGTGGAAGAGTTTCTTTTACTGATGTAACAAGGAAGCTTCATTGGTGTTTGTATGGTGAAATGTCGGGGTGTACCCTGCTAAGCCTCAATAGGTGTTCAGAGTTCCTAACGAGGAAGAGTGACGGGTTTTTGATGTCGACTCGAGATCGTGCATTACGATTGTGAGTTATTATTTGGGAATGTTATGCGTGAAGATTGTGATGATGGGATCGAAGGAAGTGTAAGACTTCCTATGTAAGGTGGTCGTATAGTACCAATGTGCGGTACGAGACCAAAGGTGAAGTTTGAGATCCCGGAGTGAGAGAATGAAGAGGTCGTTGCGGGTGCTCCCGTATTGAAAAATCTGGGTTGGTGTGAAACTCGGGTAGTACTGTTGAGGGAGTATGAGTTTGATATCATGGCGAATGCAGTATTTTCCCTATCGGGAAATGTGATATTAGAAATTTTCAGTGGATTATTCCACTTTATGGACGATTGTGAGGCAAGAGTGTCGGTATTGATTATCTCACATAGAGACACGCGGATGTTGTTTGGTTGCACGAGTGTGTACCCTAGTGAAGTGACCAGTAGGTCGCATCAAAATGTCGAGACCATCCCTAACGGACGGTCTAGGTAAGAAGGTTCACCCGGATTTGGTGACTATTTTGTGAGTCGTCTGGCTAATTGTGGAAATTTTTTGTTGATGTTTCGTCTAACTCGCGGTGTACTATTGGTGTCCTGGATTAATCCAGTGACATATAGTCGTGTGCGGATTGATCGGTGGGAAGGTGGTACCCCTGAAGTGATTATTTTGGGATTCCCGAAAATTCTTCGTTGAAGGAATGATCCGGTGTGGAGCCGGAGGAAGCTAGGTTCTTGGTCCAGATAATATTCATGAATGATCGGTTGAGTAGTACGTTTAAGAACCGATGGAGTACTGAGTTTTAAGGAAGCATGACGACGATGGTTGTCGGTGAATTGTTCTACTTTGGGTTGAGTGTGAAATGTATTGTATGAGTTGGGTACTCGGTGTAGGCGTAAACGGTTGTTTTGACTCGATGGTTGATTACCCGATATTGATGTAAAATGTGATGCGTTAGTGTACGAGGCGAGGATTCGAATGCGTGATTACTACATGTATGACCCCGCGTTGGAAGCGGGAAGGTTCAAGGGGGAGTGCTTAACTTCTAGTATGTGGTGCGGATCACGAAGACGTGATCGATTCTAAGTGGGGGAGAGTTGTAACACTCAAATATTTATGGTACATAGAGTTAAAATGATGTACGTAGGGTGGGTGAAGCGTGGTATAAATTTAGAAGCAGACAGTCTGTGCAGACCCTTGTGCGCGCCGCGCAGGGTTAAGGGTGCGCGCCACGCACCATGCCTGCGATAGATTTCTGTCTTTTTCCAATTTGAATTAAATGAGGGGCTTTTTGGTCATTTCACTTGAGGCCGGATCTGAGGCCATATCAGCTGGATTGGATGTAGTTATGGATCACTTTCACATCCACAAACACTCCCATCTTATCTTAGAGAGAGAGAGAGAGTTCTAGAGAGAGGAAGCTTGAATGGATGATGAAGATGGTGATTTTTGCCCAAATTGAAAGCGAGTTTTGGTTATCCTTGGTGTTTCTTGTTACTAGTTCGGTTTTGGAGTTGAGGTAAACCCTAGATTCGATTTAATTACTTTGATTTTGATTTGGGGTCAGGGTTTGAGCTAGTTAGGGTTATAAACCCCATTTCTTGTGAAATTTGGGGGTTATGGGTATTGTTAGTGTAATTAAACCCAATTATTATGGGTTTAGGGTTAGATGACAAATTTGGAAGCATTTGTCATTGGTTTGGGTGTTAATCACTAGATTGTAAGTGTGTTGGTGATTTAGATGTTCATAAGAACATGTTAGTTGGTTAAAATGGGTGTTAACCTTGATTTGGAGTCAAACTAAGATATGAGGTCAATATTTGATGAATCAAGTATATAAATGTTTGATTTAGGTGTTAATTGGTGTTTTGAAAATATAATCACTAGTCGTTAGTGATTTTGGGCGTTTTCGGGACTTATGTCAAAATGGGTGAAATGAATTGGGTCAAATTTGGTAATGACACTAAGTTTGAATTAATTGGATGATAAGCACGTTTGTTAAGTGTTTAACGGCATTTGATATGATTACTACCTAAGTAGTAATTTAGTGTTAAGACCTAGGTTGGTTTAAATGGCGTCAAGTATAATTTAGGTTAAATTGTACTTATTGAATGGGTCGGAATTACTATCCGTAGTGGTAATTGGTGAAGTCCACTTTACGTGTCTAAATGGGCGGATTGTGGAAGTAGGTATAAACCCTCGGTTAAGGGTGTTGAATTCGAATTCTCTTGTAAAGAATGTATGTTGATTGTGTGTATATCTATATGCGTATTATAGGTAAAAGCTTGCTCGGTTGCGTTTGGAGGCGGTTTACATATATGATTTGTGCGGGCATCTCGAGGTGAGTGGAATGATTATACATGTGTGTATATAATGTATCTATTTGTAGGGCGGGGAAGGGGCCGGGGTATATGTTGTTTATACCACCAAGAGTTAGTGATATATTTCGTTGTACACTAACGATGGATATTTCGTTGTCCAAATTGCCCAAGAGTTAGTGATATATTTCGTTGTACACTAACGATTGCTTGAACGGATATTTTGTTGTCCGTGTCACCTCGGGGTTAGTGATATATTTCGTTGTACACTAACGGTTGTTATGAACACCGATGGGAAATTCGAAGTACCATTCCCTTGTGTGTTGGTTAACCTTAATTACGTGTTGTAATGTAGCATTATATATTATTCGAGTTATATACGCTATTGTTGTGCTAGCTTATGGTCTTGAAGATTGTAGCGTTATACTTTGCGATGGTATGCTATATAAATTGCTAGCGTGTATGAGGTATTTGTGTAAGTGTTTGCAAGTAGGTATATTATATATGTATATGTATAATTATTGCATTCACTAAGCGTTAGCTTACCCTCTCGTTGTTTACCTTTTTACATGTATCGTGTTATGAAGCTAGTTAGTCATTAGACTAGATGTGTAGGAGCGCTGGGGCTCAACGGGGTAGCTATTGGATATTTGAACGCGGTTTGGGAATTTGGTAGTCCCCGGGATTATGCTCTTGGTATCGGGTTGGGTTATAGAGTCCTAACTCGTCTAAATGTAGATTGGGTTGAACTTGTATTTTTGTACTTAATGATAATTTGGGCATATGTGGGCCCGGTGTCGTAAAACTCGTTTTATTATTGGAACGTGTTAGTTTTACTTATTGTAATATGTCGTGAAAGCCGTTTTGTCAAATAGTGTCGGGTAGTGGTAGATCTTTTTGCGTAAAATGAACATTTTGATCAGAACTGTCCAGGCCTTTGTGCGCGCCGCACACATAGGGGGTTGCGCGCCGCGCACCCCACTGTAAATAAAAAAAAAATCTTTTACTGCTTATTTGGTTGGATAACGGGTTGAGTCGTTACAAGCAGCAGCTACAGAACCAAGTCTCTTTCTCTTTGCTTCATCCTGAATGTCCTTCTCCATCAACTTCGAAGTAAAAGCTGTTAGTGTCAACGGACGACCTGATGAACTGTACCTGTTCTGAATCTTTTCTATCTCATGATCCCACTTTTCTAGAAGACCATCTTTCAACACCCTTACTGCCTTTTCATCAGGCACCTCAATCCCATAATCTGTCATCTCTGCAACCAATAATCGATATCTCTCCAAAGTCTGTCCTAGAGATTCTGATGGAAGAGCTGCAAACACCCTCCACTCATCCTTCAAAACCTTACCCTTAGTCGCACGGTAAGTAGCTGTACCTTTTGTTGCAGATTGAAGAGCCAACCAGATAGTATACGATGTTTTGTTTCAGTTCTTAAATTGCTGGAAAATCTCCTTTGACAAAGCTTGGGTTAGCTGAGCATAACATCTACACTCAAGATTGTACTCTTCACGCTCTGTGGGACTAAACTGTGAAGTTTCTTTGGGTTCACCATCTGCTCCGCATGGCCATACATACGGATTCTCAATACATTCCCAAAGTCTAGAATCGACACCGTTTAAGTAAATAACAAACCTAACTTTCCAGTCCAAGAAGTTCTTAAGATTGTCAAGTCTAGGTACTTTATTTGATGAACCAGATTCACTTTCATTCAGTATTAGTTTTTGTAGTCCAGGTGCAATTACTAACGCACTGTATTCATTCATTACTTGTTCGTTTGTGTCAGACATTTTAATTGATTGAGTATTAAACGTAAGATCAAATATGAGCTGGTTAAAGTCACACGGTCGATTGTCCTTGACACACGGTCGATTGATGGAGACACACGGTCGTGTGTATGACTCACACAGTCGATTGTCTAACTAAATTTTGGCAGCACTTCGTTACAAGCTGAGCATTGGGTATTACTAACTCACACGGCCGATTATCTATCTCCCACGGTCGGTTGACTATCTCACACGGTCGAGTGACAAACTCACACGGCCGACAGACTTTAGGAAACTAACACGGCTCTGGTAAAACTCACATGGTTGGTTGAACTACTCACACGGTCGATCTAAGGACTCACTCGGTCGGTTGTCAGGACACACACGGTCGAGTGTGTTCTTGACAGTAGCAGGTCGACTATTAGGGTTTTCTAGACAAAAATCGATTTTGCAATCGATTATGGATGAAAAACACAAAACCAACACGTAGACAACAATAGTGATGACTCCAGAAACACCTTTTGACAATAAAAACACCAACAAAAACGTAGAAAAGCAGATTAATAGACTAAAAACCCAAAAACACCAAAAACACCAATTTTGACCCAAAAATGATTTGATCAAGCAAAAACTAGAGACTCCAGCTCTGATACCACTTTGTAGATGATTATTCTTAGGATCTTAGGTCGCTTGCAATCTATCCTAGAGGTGGAATACACTAGAACAAGGTTAAACCGAGATATGGGTCATTTCAGGATCGAATAGATCAAACCTAGAGCCAAAACTAGATTAGATCGACACCTAGACGATATATTTTGGTGGTATATGGTGTTAGGGTTCTCTGGAGACGAAAACCTATGACTTAGGGTGAATGGGACGAGTAACCTCAAACAATTAGGCTAAACCCGTATATATACTGCCTCCCAGACACACTCGGTCGAGTGTGTCACTCAGTCGGTCGACTGAGTAGGACAGTCGGTCGAGTGTGTACACACACTCGGTCGACTGTCTGTGCAGTTTAACATATTGATCATTTAACAAATTAAGTACGCACAAACACAAATATAATCAATAGTCTCGAGTAAACATTATTACATAACCGAAATGTGTTAAACATAAAGATAAACAACGGCTGGGGATTCATGCACCAACACAATGTTACCAACGTCTTGATAGCTCATTCACATAATCTTTGGATCCATTATTAGTTGTACAAGCCAAAAAGAAAAAAAAATAATAAAATCATAATAATGTACCTCGTCAAGCTCGGATCCACCCCAAGGAAGGCTGGAAAGAATACAGGTTATGTAGAAATCAGCACGCGCTTGCCATGAATGGTTCCCCTTATCATCATCGACTATAATTGCAGCACAAGATAATAACGTTTCAAAAACCACCACTAGCGAACTAGGTTGAACAACTTTGCTACACATCTACAAGGCATAAATGTAAACACAGCTTAAACAAATGTCATCAAATGACAGAGACAAGACATTAGGAATGTATCCACTAATATGACATCAGCAACAAGAAGGTACAAATAAGAAGAAACAATGGACAAGTGTTATAAGCTACAAGTTTTTGTCATATCTTTAAAGATACAGCTAATAAACTCAATTTATAAACCTTAATAGGGGAAAAAACATATATCTAAGTAGTTTTTATATTCATTCTATTTGTCTCTTAACGTAGCCAGAACAGCACAATGTAAATTGTATATAATTTTTCCCTTATATTCATTCTATTTGTCTCTTAACTTAGCCAGAACAGTAGTTTTTATAATTTTTCTAGAGTCAAGCGCATCCTGCAAACCAAGAAAACATATGGTGTTGTACTGATAAGCAGCTCCCAGAAGACTATTTCGTTGGATAACACGTCGATCAACTTTACAAAAATCAGAGGTTGCAAAACAAAAAAAAATATATTTTTTAAAAGAACGTTACAAAATCAAGGTGTAATGTAACAACCCGACTTCGTTATACCAAAATATGCCATAAAAAAAATTATGGACCTGTACATCTGGACGGCGTCCAGGTTCTTGGACTGCGTCCAGTACTGAAGGCCTGGACGGCGTCCAGCCTTTTTGGATGGCGTCTCATTGCACTGTCAGGGACTGATCCCCGTGCTCACTTACGTGAGCAGAAATCCCGCTTCCCGGCACTATTAAACGAAAACCTTTTTACAACATATCAATTTAAGTAAAACTAATAGATTTTCAACATCGAAACAAGTTTTACAACATCGGGCCCACAATCGCCCATTTTACGGATTTCGTTCAAAAATAAAAGTTTCTACCATAAGAGTTTAATTTCTAAACGACACCTAGAGCATGGTGTTTGGGGTTAAACTACCCAAATCTTGGTCGAACTTCCAAAAGCTAACCCAAAAGCATCCCCTATCAAAATAAGCGGGAGATCACTAATCCAACCGAATACCTTTGCTCTTGTCCACGCCGGAGCCTAAAAAGAGGTAAACAACGAGAGGGTAAGCTAAAGCTTAGTGAATGCAATAATTATACACATACATATATAATATACCTACTTGCAATCACTTATTCACATACCGCATACATGCTAGCAACACAATTAACTTATAATCTCAAATACAAAGCTAGTAACCTCCAATACCGCAAGCTAGTAACCTCCAATATCGCAATCTAGCAACAACAATGGCATATATATATATATATATATATATATATATATATATATATATATATATATATATATATATATATATATATATATATATATATATATATATATATATATATATATATATATATATATATATATATATATATATATATATATATATATATAACCCGAATAATATAGTATGCTACACTACAACACAATAACCATGGTTAACCAATCGAACGAGGGGACGGTGTTTAAAGACCGTCAGAGTTCATAACATCCATTAGTGCACTTAACACGTCGTACACTAACCCCACGGGTGGCATCTTAACACGTCGATACTTCACCCTGGGTGGCGTCTTAACACGTCGACACTTCACCCCGAGTGGCGTCTTAACACTTTGACACTTCACTCTTCATTTTACTTGAGGTGGCATCTTAACACATCGATACTTCACCTCGAGTGGCGCCTTAACACGTCGGCACTTTACCCGTTAATCTCTTGGAGTGGCATCTTAGCACATCGATACTTCACTCCGGGTAGTGTCTTAACACATCGACACTTCACCCCGGGTGGCGTCTTAACACGTCGACACTTCACCCCGAGTGGTGTCTTAACACATCGACACTTCACTCGTCACGTGAACGTGGTGTCTTAGCACATCGACACTTCACATCTCGCGCTACACAAATAAATACATTATATACCTACGCATATAATTATTTCACTCACCTCAAAGTCTTTTATGAAGGATAACCGAGCTTGCAAACTTCAATGTAACGTACCTATTACATCATGCACATAATCAATCACAAGATCAAGTTGGTCAACCAACTCATTCACCATTCTAGCGTCATTTTGACCCTTGGTGCAATTTCGACCCAATTGCACCCTTAACCCTAATATTTGGGTCAACACCACCAAAACCCTAACACTAGTCAAATATGGTCTTAATACACATATAATCACAATGTTATCGCATTTTAACCCTAACAAGACAACTTAAGTCATCAAAGACCCGTTTTACCCATTCGAGGTTTCCACACCCATTCGGGTCACAACATACCCAAATAACACCCACTTACATAACATTTAGGTGTGCCAGTAGTTAACTAACCAATTTAAGACTCATAAACACATTTAGCATTTCAAAACCCTAGGTTAGTCATCCTTTGAGTCTTCATGACCCAAACTTACCCAAAATCCCCAAATCACTAACAAATGGGTTTTATACACATCACTAACCCAAACCCTAACCCTTAAACAATTAATAGTAAGGAAATCAAGGTTAAGACTTACCACTACAATCAAAATGTAGCTAGTGAGGAGATGAACAACTTTAATGCTCGAGCTCTATCCCAAAACAAGCTTCTTACACTTCGATTTGAGCTTTCTCACACTTGAATCACTCTCTCTCTCTAGAATTTAAGTGGAAGAGGTTGGTGGTTGTAAATGGAGTAAATGAGGCTCCACAAACTGATCTACAGCCTTAAAGTCGTCCACAATGTGAAATTACCAAGTTACCCCTTTTAAATATCAAAAACACAAAAACTGGCTCGTCAAGTCATCTGGACGGCGTCCAGAATACTGGACGGCGTCCAGAATACTGGACGGCGTCCAGTCCTTCATACTGGGATGGCGTCCCGCCCTATTGGACGGCGTCCAACATAACTAGAAAACGGGATCTTACAACTCTCCCCCACTTGAACCAGATTGCGACCTTGCAATCCAAGCCGCATGACAAGCCGGAAGATACACAAGAACAAACTCTTCGAGCTCCCAAGTAAACTCGGAACCTATACTACGACGCCATTGAACTTTAAAAGTTCTCACCTCTTTATTTCTCAATCTTTTCACTTTTTCGTCAAGTATAGCAACCGGCTCCTCAATATATTCTAACTTGTTGTTTAGCTCAATTTCGTCTAAAGACACCCACGAAGAATCATCCGCAAGACACTTACAGAGATGGGAAACATGAAATGTATTATGGATCCCCGCAAGTTCTTCGGGTAATTCCAAACGATATGCAACTTCACCAACATGAGCTAAAACCTTGAATGGCCCAATAAACCGAGGAGCTAACTTTTCCCGTTTTTGAAACCGAATAATACCTTTCCATGGCGAAACCTTAAGCATCACCATGTCACCTTCTTGGAATTCAATCATTCGCCTACGTTTGTCGGCATACGACTTTTGTCTATCTTGAGCCTTTTTCAAATGAGCCCGTATCATATCAATCTTGATACTCGTCTCTAAAACCAAATTGGTACTCCCGATTTCTCTTTGACCCACTTCACCCCAACAAATCGGGGTTCGACACCTATGCCCATAAAGCATCTCATATGGTGGCATCCCGATACTAGTATGGTAACTATTATTGTACGAGAATTCCACCAAAGGAAAGTGCTCATCCCAACTACCACCGTAATCAATAATGCACGCCCGTAACATATCCTCCAAAGTTTGATTCATATATTCGGTTTGATCGTCCGTTTGAGGATGATACGCCGTGCTTAATTTCAATTGTGTGCCCATATCTTCATGAAACTTTTCCCAAAACCGAGATGTGAAACGAGTATCTCGATCCGAAATAATAGATATAGGAACCCCGTGTCTTGCTATCACCTCCTTGACAAACAACTTAGCCAAAGTTTCCGACGATATCGCTTCCCGAATGGGAAGAAACAAAGCACTTTTCATCAATCGGTCAACTATCACCCAAATTGAATCAAATTGGGTTCTCGCCGTCTTTGGTAACTTTGTGAGGAAATCCATGGTAATGTGCTACCATTTCCATTTCGGAATTTCCAACGGTTGTAACTTACCATACGGCTTTTGGTGTTCGGCTTTAACTTGCAAACATGTGACACATTGTTCAACGTACTTTACAACATCACGTTTCATGCCCGGCCACCAATACTCTTTCTTCAAATCAAGATACATTTTCGTCGCACCCGGGTGAATGGAATACTTGGACTTATGTGCTTCATCAAGTAGCACTCGTCGATGATCACTCATTTTAGGCACCCATACTCTTCCTTGAAAAGATAACAAACCATGCGGACCTAAGGTAATAAACTCCGTTTGTCCCACGATTCGTTCCTCATGCTTATTGTTAACAAAAGCTTCGATTTGAGTCTCGCCAAGCTTTACAAGAAAGTCGTTATTAATAATCATGCGTAACGATCCTACTTGTATCACCGGATGTTGACTCTTTCGACTTAACGCATCCGCGACCACATTCGCCTTACCCGAATGATAAAGTAATTCACAATCATAGTCCTTCACCACATCCATCCATCTACGTTGACGATAATTCAAATCTCTTTGATCAAAAAGGTGTTTCAAACTCTTGTGATCCGAATAAATCGTACACTTGACACCATACAAGTTATGGCGCCAAATTTTCAACGCATGAACAACCGCCGCCAACTCAAGATCATGAGTCGGATATCTCATTTCGTGTTCCTTTAATTGTTGGGAGGCATACGCGATGACTTTACCTCTTTGCATTAGAACACACCCGAGTCCATTTAAAGACGCGTCACAATAGACCGTCATGTCTTCTACCCCTTCCGGCAACACTAACACCGGAGCTTGACATAACTTCTCTTTTAACAATTGAAAAGCAATTTCTTGCTCGTTCTCCCAATTAAATCTCGCGTTCTTTCTTGTTAACTTCATCAATGGAGAAGCAATCTTAGAAAAGTCTTGGATAAACCGACGATAATAACCGGCCAATCCGAGAAAACTTCGAATTTCCGTAGGCGTAGTCGGTCGTTCCCAACTCTTCACCATTTCTATCTTCCCCGGATCTACTTGAATACCGTCTTTGTTCATAATGTGGCCAAGGAATTGAACTTCCCTTAGCCAAAATTCACATTTGAAGAATTTAGCATACAACTTCTCCTTACGCAACATCTTTAACACACACCGTAAATGATGTTCATGTTCCTTCATACTCTTCGAATAGACAAGTATGTCGTCAATGAACATAATTACCGACTTGTCCAACATAGGTTGGCACACTCGGTTCATAAGATCCATGAATGTCTCCAGTGCATTCGTAAGACCAAAAGGCATAACCACAAATTCAAAATGCCCATAACGCGTTCGAAAATCCGTTTTCTCAATATCTACCTCGCGGACCCGCATTTGGTGATAGCCGGACCGTAGGTCGATTTTAGAGAAATACGTTGCACCTTGGAGTTGGTCAAACAAATCGTCAATCCGAGGAAATGGATTACGATTCTTGATTGTCACTTTATTCAACTCCCGATAATCGATGCACATCCACATACTACCATCCTTCTTCTTCACAAATAAAACCGGAGCGCCCCATGGCGAAGCACTCGGCCGAATGAAACCCTTCTCAAGCAACTCTTGCATTTCCGTTGGCGCTAAACGATAAGGAGTTTTAGCAATGGCGGTAGCCCCCGGAACCAACTCAATGCGAAATTCAACTTGTCTTTTCGCTGGAACATCCGGTAACTCATCCGGAAAAACGTCTTCAAATTCATTAACCACCGGAATTTCACGAATGGGTGGTGGCTCATCAAGTGTATCAACAACATGGGTAAGAAAAGCCATGCCACCACCAACAAGAAAACGACGTGCCCGTGCAAAAGTGCATATCGGCACAAGTCTTCTTCGTTTATCACCATGAATAATTAACTCTCCCCCACTAGGGGTCTTCACTCGAATAGATTTTTCATGGCATGGAATATCGGCTCTATTATGATCGAGCCAATCCATACCAACAACGATATCAAAATCACCCAAAGTCATCGGGATGAGATCGATTTTAAAGTTTTTGGCACCAAACACAACATTACAATTTTTACACACATCAACCACTAGCACTGTCTTGCCATCCGCTATTTCAACTTCTATCAGATGACTTAACTTAGCTAACGATTTATTAAGTTTAGGCACAAATTTCGGTGACATAAACGACAAGTTTGCACCACTATCAAAGAGTATCCTTGCCGGATTAGAATTAACCATGAAAGTACCTGAGACAACTTCGTTAGATTGCTTGGCTTCCTCATTGGTCATCAAATAATTGCGACCCCTAGCCGTACCCGCCGCCTTCTCCAACCTCTTAACATTATCATTGCGCAAGTCGGGACATTCCGGCCTCTTGTGCCCTTCTTTACCACTATTAAAACAAGTGATTTTGTTTGCGGAGGATAGACTCGGACATTCACGAGCCATGTGACCCTTTTGTCCACAATTGTAGCACGAATAAGAAAAATCCCTGGAAGCACCCTTCTTCCCACTACTAACATTACCGGAACCCTTCTTGTTCTTTTTGTTTGAAAAGTTCGAATGGCTCGAACCTTCATTCTTTCTCTTGCCAAAAGTAAAGCCACTCTTCCTTAACACGAGCGCCTCAAAACCTTTGGCCATATCAAAAAACTCATCAAAAGTCTTTACCACCGTTACGCTAATCTTCTCTTGATAGTTGTCATTTAAAGTTCGATAGAAGTCTTCCTTCAACATTTTATCATTGCCGACGTACTCCGGAAAAAATTGGGTCTTGGACAAAAACACGGATTTGAGAGTGTTCAAATCCATCAACCATTGCCTCAAGGAACGTAACTCGTCCTTAAGCCTAGTAAGATCGGCCGAAGTTCGGTATTCTTTGAAAAATTCGGACTTCAATTCATCCCACGTGAATTCCATGCATTGCTCCTCACCATAAACTTAGAGCTTTGCATCCCACCACAACTTAGCATCGGCCCTCAACATACCACACCAGTACCTTGTCTTCTTATCGGGAGGACATTCACAAGTACGGAAGGTAAAAGGACCCGTTCATATACATTATAAACGATTCACAATAGTTGATTACATCGCGAGGTATTTGACCTCTATATGATACATTTTACAAACATTGCATTCGTTTTTAAAAGACAAACTTTCTTTACAACGAAAGTTGACGGCGTGCACACCATTTCATAATACATCCAACTATAATTGGCTTAATAATAATCTTGATGAACTCAATGACTCGAATGCAATGTCTTTCAAAATATGCCATGAATGACTCCAAGTAATATCCTTAAAATGAGCTAATGCACAGCGGAAGATTTCTTTAATACCTGAGAATAAACATGCTTTAAAGTGTCAACCAAAAAGTTGGTGAGTTCATAGGTTTATCATAACAATCATTTCAATATATTAATAGACCACAAGATTTCCGTTTATAAATATATGTACACTCGCAAGTGTATAAAAGTATTCTATAAGTTGTAGGCACCCGGTAACAAGCCTTAACATTCATGTTTTACCCTCTGAAGTACACTAGATCAGGTGTGTTTAAAATAACCTCGAAGTACTAAAGCATCCCATAGTCAGGATGGGGTTTGTCATGAAATGTCCCGTTCTTATTGATTAAAAATGTTCCATATTAATTGATTTCGTTGCGAGGTTTGACCTCTATATGAGACGTTTTTCAAAGACTGCATTCATTTTAAAACAAACCATAACCTTTATTTTATCAATAAAGGTTTAAAAAGCGTTACGTAGATTATCAAATAATGATAATCTAAAATATCCTGTTTACACACGACTATTACATAATGGTTTACAATACAAAAATGTTACAATGAAATAAGTTTCTTGAATGCAGTTTTTTTACACAATATCATACAAGCATGGACTCTAAATCTTGTCCTTATTTAAGTATGCGACAGTGGAAGCTCTTAATAATCACCTGAGAATAAACATGCTTAAAACATCAACAAAAATGTTGGTGAGTTATAGGTTTAACCTATATATATATATATATATATATATATATATATATATATATATATATATATATATATATATATATATATATATATATATATATATATATATATATATATATATATATATATATATATATATATATATATATATATATATATATATATATATCAAATCGTAACAATAGACCACAAGATTTCATATTTCAATATACATCCCATACATAGAGATAAAAATCATTCATATGGTGAACACCTGGTAACCGACATTAACAAGATGCATATATAAGAATATCCCCATCATTCCGGGACACCCTTCGGATATGATATAAATTTCGAAGTACTAAAGCATCTGGTACTTTGGATGGGGTTTGTTAGGCCCAATAGATCTATCTTTAGGATTCGCGTCAATTAAGGTGTCTGTTCCCTAATTCTTAGATTACCAGACTTAATAAAAAGGGGCATATTCGATTTCGATAATTCACCATAGAATGTAGTTTCACGTACTTGTGTCTATTTTGTAAATCATTTATAAAACTTGCATGTATTCTCATCCTAAAAATATTAGATTTTAAAAGTGGGACTATAACTCACTTTCACGGATTTTTACTTCGTCGGGAAGTAAGACTTGACCACTGGTCGATTCACGAACCTATAACAAATATGTACATATATATCAAAGTATGTTCAAAATATAATTACAACATTTTTAATACGTTTTACTGTTTTAAATTTATTAAGTCAGCTGTCCTCATTAGTAACCTATAACTAGTTGTCCACAATTAGATGTACAGAAATAAATCGATATATATTATCTTAAATCAATCCACGACCCAGTGTATACACGTCTCAGGCTAGATCACAACTCAAAGTATATATATTTTTGGAATCAACCTCAACCCTGTATATCTAACTCCCACATTACTGCATATAGAGTGTCTATGGTTGTTCCAAATAATATATATACACGGGTCGATATGATATGTCAAAACATTTGCATATGTGTCTATGGTATCCCAAGATTACATAATATATTAGAATACATGTATAATACAATATAAGTTAGCCAGGATATGATTAATATAGATTTGTTACCAATTTTCACGTAGCTACAACAAGAAAAATTATCCAATCTTGTTTTACCCATAACTTCTTCATTTTAAATCCGTTTTGAGTGAATAAAATTGCTATGGTTTCATATTGAACTCTATTTTATGAATCTAAACAGAAAAAGTATAGGTTTATAGTCGGAAATATAAGTTAAAAGTCCTTTTTGTAAAGGTAGTCATTTCAGTCGAAAGAACGACGTCTAGATGACCATTTTAGAAAACATACTTCCACTTTGAGTTTAACCATGATTTTTGGATATAGTTTCATGTTAATAAGAAAGATCATTTTCCCAAAAGAACAACTTTTAAATCAAAGTTTAACATAGTTTTTAATTAACTAACCCAAAACAGCCCGCGGTGTTACTACGACGGCGTACATCCGGTTTTACGGTGTTTTCCGTGTTTTCCGGTTTTAAATCATTAAGTTAGCATATCATATAGATATAGAACATGTGTTTAGTTGATTTTAAAAGTCAAGTTAGAAGGATTAACTTTTGTTTGCGAACAAGTTTAGAATTAACTAAAATATGTTCTAGTGATTACAAGTTTAAACCTTCGAATAAGATATCTTTATATGTATGAATCGAATGATGTTATGAACATCATTACTACCTCAAGTTTTCTGGATAAATATACTAGAAATGAGAAAAATGGATCTAGCTTCAAAGGATCCTTGGATGGCTTGAAAGTTCTTGAAGCAGAATCATGACACGAAAACAGTTCAAGTAAGATTTTCACTCGAAATAAGATTGTTATAGTTGTAGAAATTGAATCAAAGTTTGAATATGAATATTACATTGAATTAGAAAGATAACCTACTGTAAATAACAAAGGTTCCTTGATCTTAGATGATTACTTGGAATGGAATAGAAAGCTTGGAAGTAGACTTGCAAACTTGGAAGTATTCTTGATTTTTATGAAACTATACTTATGGAATTTATGAAGAACACTTAGAACTTGAAGATGAAACTTAAGAGAGATCAATTAGATGAAGAAAATTGAAGAATGAAAGTGTTTGTAGGTGTTTTTGGTCGTTGGTATATGGATTAGATATAAAGGATATGTAATTTTGTTTTCATGTAAATAAGTCATGAATGATTACTCAAATTTTTGTAATTTTATGAGATATTTCATGCTAGTTGCCAAATGATGGTTCCCACATTTGTTAGGTGACTCACATGGGCTACTAAGAGCTAATCATTGGAGTGTATATACCAATAGTACATACATCTAAAAGCTGTGTATTGTACGAGTACGAATACGGGTGCATACGAGTAGAATTGTTGATGAAACTGAACGAGGATGTAATTGTAAGCATTTTTGTTAAGTAGAAGTATTTTGATAAGTGTCTTGAAGTCTTTCAAAAGTGTATGAATACATATTAAAATACTACATGTATATACATTTTAACTGAGTCGTTAAGTCATCGTTAGTCGTTACATGTAAATATTGTTTTGAAACCTTTAGGTTAACGATCTTGTTAAATGTTGTTAACCCATTGTTTATTATATCAAATGAGATGTTAAATTGTTACATTATCATGATATTATGATATATAATATATCTTAGTATGATATATATACAGTTAAATGTCGTTACAACGATAATCGTTACATATATGTCTCGTTTCGAAATCATTAAGTTAGTAGTCCTATTTTTACATATGTAGTTCATTGTTAATACACTTAATGATATATTTACTTATCATTTAACATAATTAACCAAGTGTATCAATATCTTAATATGATTCATATGTACCTAGTAAGACGTTGTTCTAACGATAATCGTTATATATATCGTTTTCGAGTTTTTTTTTAATTTAATAAACTCAATTTTATGTATATACCTCATTGTTAAAATACCTAATGAGATACTTACTTATCATAATATCATGTTAACTATATATATAATCATATATATGTCATCATATAGTTTTTACAAGTTTTAACGTTCGTGAATCACCGGTCAACTTGGGTGGTCAATTGTCTATATGAAACCTATTTCAATTAATCAAGTCTTAACAAGTTTAATTGCTTAACATGTTGGAAACACTTAATCATGTAAATAACAATTTCATTTAATATATATATATAAACATTGAAAAGTTCGGGTCACTACAGTACCTACCCGTTAAATAAATTTCGTCCCGAAATTTTAAGCAGTTGGAGGTGTTGACGTATCTTCTGGAAATAAATGTGGGTATTTCTTCTTCATCTGATCTTCTCATTCCCAGGTGAACTCTGGTCCTCTACGAGCATTCCATCGAACCTTAACAATTGGTATCTTGTTTTGCTTAAGTCTTTTAACCTCACGATCCATTATTTCGACGGGTTCTTCGATGAATTGAAGTTTTTCGTTGATTTGGATTTCATCTAACGGAATAGTGAGATCTTCTTTAGTAAAACATTTCTTCAAATTCGAGACGTGGAAAGTGTTATGTACAGTCGCGAGTTGTTGAGGTAACTCAAGTCGGTAAGCTACTGGTCCGACACGATCAATAATCTTGAATGATCCGATATACCTTGGATTTAATTTCCCTCGTTTACCAAATCGAACAATGCCTTTCCAAGGTGCAACTTTAAGCATGACCATCTCTCCAATTTCAAATTCTATATCTTTTCTTTTAATGTCAGCATAGCTCTTTTGTCGACTTTGGGCGGTTTTCAACCGTTGTTGAATTTGGATGATCTTCTCGGTAGTTTCTTGTATTATCTCCGGACCCGTAATCTGTCTATCCCCCACTTCACTCCAAAAAATTGGAGACCTGCACTTTCTACCATAAAGTGCTTCAAATGGCGCCATCTCAATGCTTAAATGGTACCTGTTGTTGTAGGAAAATTCTGCTAACGGTAGATGTCGATCCCAACTGTTTCCGAAATCAATAACACATGCTCATAGCATGTCTTCAAGCGTTTGTATCGTCCTTTCGCTCTGCCCATCAATTTGTGGATGATAGACAATACTCATGTCTAGACGAGTTCCTAATGCTTGCTATAATGTCTGCCAGAATCTTGAAATAAATCTGCCATCCCTATCAGAGATAATAGAGATTGGTATTCCATGTCTGGAGACGACTTCCTTCAAATACAGTCGTGCTAACTTCTCCATCTTGTCATCTTCTCTTTTTGGCAGGAAGTGTGCTGATTTGGTGAGACGATCAACTATTACCTAAATAGTATCAAAACCACTTGCAGTCCTTGGCAATTTAGTGATGAAATCCATGGTAATGTTTTCCCATTTCCATTTCGGAATTTCGGGTTGTTGAAGTAGACCTGATGGTTTCTGATGCTCAGCTTTGACCTTAGAACACGTCAAACATTCTCCTACGTATTTAGCAACATCGGCTTTCATACCCGGCCACCAAAAATGTTTCTTGAGATCCTTGTACATCTTCCCCGTTCCAGGATGTATTGAGTATCTGGTTTTATGAGCTTCTCTAAGTACCATTTCTCTCATATCTCCAAATTTTGGTACCCAAATCCTTTCAGCCCTATACCGGGTTCTGTCTTCCCGAATATTAAGATGCTTCTCCGATCCTTTGGGTATTTCATCCTTTAAATTTCCCTATTTTAAAACTCCTTGTTGCGCCTCCTTTATTTGAGTAGTAAGGTTATTGTGAATCATTATATTCATAGATTTTACTCGAATGGGTTCTCTGTCCTTCCTGCTCAAGGTGTCGGCTACCACATTTGCCTTCCCCGGGTGGTAACGAATCTCAAAGTCGTAATCATTCAACAATTCAATCCACCTACGCTGCCTCATATTCAGTTGTTTCTGATTAAATATGTGTTGAAGACTTTTGTGGTCGGTATATATAATACTTTTGACCCCATATAAGTAGTTCCTCCAAGTCTTTAATGCAAAAACAACCGCGCTTAATTCCAAATCATGCGTCGTATAATTTTGTTCGTGAATCTTCAATTGTCTAGACGCATAAGCAATCACCTTCGTTCGTTGCATTAATACACAACCGAGACCTTTCTTTGATGCGTCACAATAAATCACAAAATCATCATTCCCTTCAGGTAATGACAATATAGGTGCCGTAGTTAGCTTTTTCTTCAATAACTGAAACGCTTTCTCTTGTTCATCCTTCCATTCAAATTTCTTCCCTTTATGCGTTAATGCAGTCAAGGGTTTTGCTATTCTGGAAAAGTCTTGGATGAACCTTCTGTAGTAACCAACTAGTCCTAAAAACTGGCGTATGTGTTTCGGAGTTTTCGGGGTTTCCCACTTTTCAACTGTTTCTATCTTTGCCGAATCCACCTTAATATCTTCTTTGTTCACTATGTGACCGAGGAATTGAACTTCTTCCAACCAAAATGCACACTTTGAAAACTTAGCGTAAAATTCTTCCTTCCTCAATACTTCTAACACCTTTCTCAAATGTTCACCGTGTTCTTGGTCATTCTTTGAGTAAATAAGTATGTCATCAATGAAAACAATGTCAAACTTGTCAAGTAATGGTCCACACACTCGGTTCATAAGGTCCATGAACACAGCTGGTGCATTAGTTAAACCAAACGGCATGACCATAAACTCGTAATGACCGTAACGTGTTCTAAAAGCAGTCTTTGGAATATCATCTTCTTTGACCCACATTTGATGATACCCGGAACGTAAGTCAATCTTTGAATAAACAGACGAGCCTTGCAGTTGATCAAATAAGTCGTTGATTCTCGGTAGTGGATAGCGGTTCTTGATGGTAAGTTTGTTCAACTCTCGGTAGTCGATACACAACCTGAATGTACCATCTTTCTTCTTGACAAAAAAAACATGAGCTCCCCACGGTGATGTGCTTGGTCGAATGAAACCACGCTCTAAAAGTTCTTGTAATTGGCTTTGCAGTTCTTTCATCTCACTGGGTGCGAGTCTGTAAGGAGCACGAGCTATTGGTGCAGCTCCTAGTACAAGATCTATTTGAAATTCAACGGATCGATGTGGGGGTAATCCCGGTAATTCTTTCGGAAATACATCGGGAAATTCTTTTGCGACGGGAACATCATTGATGCTCTTTTCTTCAGTTTGTACTTTCTCGACGTGTGCTAGAACAGCATAGAAACCTTTTCTTATTAGTTTTTGTGCCTTCAAATTACTAATAAGATGTAGCTTCGTGTTGCCCTTTTCTCCGTACACCATTAAGGGTTTTTCTTTTTATCGTATAATGCGAATTGCATTTTTGTAACAAACGATCTCTGCTTTCACTTCTTTCAACCAGTCCATACCGATTATCACATCAAAACTCCCTAACTCTACTGGTATCAAGTCAATCTTAAATGTTTCGCTAACCAGTTTAATTTCTCGATTCGGACATATATTATCTGCTGAAATTAATTTACCATTTGCTAATTCGAGTAAAAATTTACTATCCAAAGGCGTCAATGGACAACTTAATTTAGTACAAAAATCTCTACTCATATAACTTCTATCCGCACCCGAATCAAATAAAACGTAAGCAGATTTATTGTCAATAAGAAACGTACCCGTAACAAGCTCCGGGTCTTCCTGTGCCTCTGCCGCATTAATATTGAAAACTCTTTCGCGGCCTGGTCCATTCGTGTTCTCCTGGTTCGGGCAATTTCTAATAATGTGGCCCGGTTTTCCACATTTATAATGAACTACATTGGCATAACTTGCTCCGACACTACTTGCTCCGCCATTACACGTTCCGACACCATTTGTTCCTTTCGTTCTGTTAACCCCTGGTCCGTAGACCTCACACTTTGCCGCTATGACCATTTCTTTTACACTTGTTGCAAAATTTGGTGCAGAACCCCGAGTGATACTTTTCACACCTTTGGCATAGCTGCTTCTGATTGTTGTTGTTGTTGCGGTTGTTATTTTTGTTGGAATGATTGTTGTTGTTGTTGTTGTTGTTGTTGTTTTGCCGTTTGTTGTAGATGAGATTGATGTTGTGATTGTTGGGATAGTTGTTGTTGTTTTGGTGACTCTTATCACCGTTTTTCTCCCACTTTCTTTTGACTAGCTTCACGTTGGCCTCTTCGACCGCCTGTTCTTTAATTCTTCCCTCAATCTGGTTCACTAGTTTGTGAGCCATTCTACATGCCTTTTGTATGGAGGCAGGCTCGTGTGAACTTATATCTTCTTGGATTCTCTCCGGTAACCCTTTCACAAACGAGTCGATCTTCTCTTCCTCATCTTCGAACGCTCTCCAACACAATAGGCACAATTCTGTGAATCGTCTTTCGTACGAAGTAATATCGAATACCTGTGTTCGTAACCCTCTAAGTTCTGACTTGAGCTTATTGACCTCGGTTCTAGGACGGTACTTCTCGTTCATCAAGTGCTTGAATGCTGACCACGGTAGCGCATAAGCAGCATCTTGTCCCACTTGCTCTAGATAGGTATTCCACCATGTTAACGCAATACCTGTGAAGGTATGCGTAGCGTACTTCACTTTGTCTCCTTCAGCACACTTACTTATGGCAAAGACCGATTCAACTTTCTCGGTCCACCGTTTCAATCCAATTGGTCCTTCGGTCCCATCAAATTCTGAAGGTTTGCAGGTAGTGAATTCCTTGTAGGAGCATCCTACACGATTTCTTGCGCCGTTAACTGTATTGCTAGATTCAGAGTTATTGTTGGTATGTAGCGCGGCCTGTACTGCACCTATGTTTGAAGCAAGAAAGGCACGAAATTCCTCTTCGCTCATATTCAAGGTGTGTCGAGTAGTCGGTGCCATTTCCTTCAAAATAGTCAAATGAAACGAGTTAATCATATAGAATATCAAGAGTAGTCAATAGTATTTAGTAGCGTAATATGAACTTATTTATAAAAGCTCTTTCTTCATATTAGCATTTTATACTCGTTAATTCGGGTAGTACCTACCCGTTAAGTTCATACTTAGTAGCTAACATACCATTTCAACTACTACAATTCTATATGAAAAACTAATCACAAAAAAAATATATCATATTCAAACCTTTATACAATAACTTGAAAACTTACAATACCGCTATTTTACATATAGCATGAAATATAGCACATAAAACTTTGATACAAAGTAGTTGCGAAGATAATTCTAGTTAATAAATACGGCGTTCAGCAAAGGCAATAAAGACACGTAATTCATACGTCCAGAAACAAGTCATGCATTCTGGTTTTACTAATACCACTTACCATCCTTGGTTTTGTGGAACATAACCGTTGTGACCGATAGTAAGACAATGTGTTGTAACGTCGTCAAAAGGATGAAGGTTACGTAAAGACCAACAGTCTCGTAATAACCTAAAAACCTCATTTCTTACCCCAATTACCGACTCCGTCACTTGTGGGAACGTTTTGTTTAATAGTTATAGCCCGATGTTCTTGTTCTCACTTTGGTGAGAAGCGAACATTACTAACCCATAAGCATAACATGCTTCTTTATGTTGCATGTTAGCCGCTTTTTCTAAATCACGAAGTCCTATATTCGGATATATTGAGTCAAAATAATTTCTTAACCCGTTGCGTAAAATAGCATTTGGGTTCCCCGCAATATATGCGTCAAAGTAAACACATCGTAACTTATAGATTTCCCAATATGATATCCCCCATCTTTCGAACGAAAGCCTTTTATAAACCAAGGCATTCTTGGAACATTCTTCAAATGTCTTACAAACTGATCTCGCCTTAAATAGTTGTGTCGAGGAATTCTGACCGACTCTAGACAAGATTTCATCAATCATGTCTCCGGTTAGGTCTCTTAAAATATTGGGTTGTCTATCCATTTTGTGTTTTTATACTGTAAAATAGACAGGAGATAGATTCATAAAACAATACTTATTAATACAAGCAATTTTTACATATATCATAAAGCATAAGCACACTATATTACATATATTACACCACACGAATACAACTATCTTATTCCGACTCGCTCGTTTCTTCTTCTTCGATTTTTGTTCGTTTTGCCAAATTTCTAGGGATATATGATGTTCCCCTAATACGAGCCGTCGTTTTCCACATTGGTTTAGAAAAACCTGGTGGTTTAGAGGTTCCCGGGTTATTGTCACAACTTAAGAAATACGGGTGTTGACGATACATATAAAGTTCATCGGGTTTGGAATCAAATTTCTCTATTTTTATGCCCTTTCCCTTATTGTTTTCTTTTGCCTTATTAAATTGTGTTGGGGTAATTTCTATAACATCATTCGATTCCTTGTCGGGATCAAATTCATCGGAGAATTGGTAATCCTCCCAATACTTTGCTTCCTTGGCAGAAACACCATTGACCATAATTAACTTTGGTCAGTTGGTTGAGGATTTTCTTCTACTTAACCGTTTTATTATTTCCCCCACTGGTTCTATTTCTTCTTCTGGTTCCGATTCTTCTTCCAGTTCCGATTCTTCTTCCGGTTCTGACTCTTCTTCCGGTTCCGACTCTTCTTCCGGTTCCTCTTCGGGAACTTGTGAATCAGTCCACGAATCATTCCAATTTACATTTGACTCTTCATTATTATTAGGTGAGTCAATGGGACTTGTTCTAGAGGTAGACATTTATCACATAATATCAAACACGTTAAGAGATTAATATATCACATAATATTCACATGTTAAAAATATATAGTTTCCAACAAAATTTCTTAAGCAATCATTTTTCAAGTAAACACGGTCGAAGTCCAGACTCATTAATGCATCCTAACAAACTCGATAAGACACACTAATGCAAAATTCTGGTTCTCTAAGACCAATGCTCTGATACCAACTGAAATGTCCCGTTCTTATTGATTAAAAATGTTCCATACTAATTGATTTCGTTGTGAGGTTTTGACCTCAATATGAGACGTTTTTCAAAGACTGCATTCATTTTAAAACAAACCATAACCTTTATTTCATCAATAAAGGTTTAAAAAGCGTTACGTATGAAATGTCCCGTTCATATTGATTATAAACGTTCCATATTAATTGATTTCGTCGCGAGGTTTTGACCTCTATATGAGACGTTTTTCAAAGACTGCATTCATTTTTAAAACAACCATAACCTTTATTTTATCTATAAAGGTTTAAAAAGCATTACGTAGATTATCAAATAATGATAATCTAAAATATACCGTTTACACACGACCATTACATAATGGTTTACAATAAGAATATATTACATCAAAAATAAGTTTCTTGAATGCAGTTTTTACATAATATCATACAAGCATGGACTCCAAATCTTGTCCTTATTTTAGTATGCAACAGCGGAAGCTCTTAATAATCACCTGAGAATAAACATGCTTAAAACGTCAACAAAAATGTTGGTGAGTTATAGGTTTAACCTATATATTATCAAATCATAATAATAGACCACAAGATTTCATATTTCAATATACATCCCATACATAGAGATAAAATTCGTTCATATGGTGAACACCTGGTAACCGACATTAACAAGATGCATATATAAGAATATCCCCATCATTCCGGGACACCCTTCGGATATGATATAAATTTCGAAGTATTAAAGCATCCGGTACTTTGGATGGGGTTTGTTAGGCCCAATAGATCTATCTTTAGGATTCGCGTCAATTAGGGTGTCTGTTCCCTAATTCTTAGATTACTAGACTTAATAAAAAGGGGCATATTCGATTTTGATAATTAAACCATAGAATGTAGTTTCACGTACTTGTGTCTATTTTGTAAATCATTTATAAAACCTGCATGTATTCTCATCCCAAAAATATTAGATTTTAAAAATGGGTCTATAACTCACTTTCACATATTTTTACTACGTCGGGAAGTAAGACTTGGCCACTGGTCGATTCACGAACCTATAACAAATATGTACATATATATCAAAGTATATTCAAAATATATTTACAACACTTTTAATACATTTTGATGTTTTAAGTTTATTAAGTCAGCTGTCCTCGTTAGTAACCTACAACTAGTTGTCCAACATTAGATGTACAGAAAAAAAATTGATATATATTATCTTGAATCAATCCACGACCCAGTGTATACACGTCCCAGGCTAGATCACAACTCAAAGTATATATATTTTTGGAATCAACCTCAACCTTGTATAGCTAACTCCCACATTACTGCATATAGAGTGTCTATGGTTGTTCCAAATAATATATACACATGGGTCGATATGATATGTCAAAACATTTGCATATGTGTCTATGGTATCCCAAGATTACATAATATATTAGAATACATGTATAATATAATATAAGTTAGCTAGGATATGATTAATATAGATTTGTTACCAATTTTCACGTTGCTACAACAAGAAAAATTATCCAATCTTGTTTTACCCATAACTTCTTCATTTTAAATCCGTTTTTAGTGAATCAAATTGCTATGGTTTCATATTGAACTCTATTTTATGAATCTAAAAAGAAAAAGTATAGGTTTATAGTCAGAAATATAAGTTACAAGTCGTTTTTGTAAAGGTAGTCATTTAAGTCGAAAGAACGACATCTAGATGACCATTTTAGAAAACATACTTCCACTTTGAGTTTAATCATGATTTTTGGATATAGTTTCATGTTCATAAGAAAAATCATTTTCCCAGAAGAACAACTTTTAAATCAAAGTTTATCATAGTTTTTAATTAACTAACCCAAAACAGCCCACGGTGTTACTACGACGGCGTAAATCCAGTTTTACGGTGTTTTTCGTGTTTCCAGGTTTTAAATCATTAAGTTAGCATATCATATAGATATAGAACATGTGTTTAGTTGATTTTAAAAGTCAAGTTAGAAGGATTAACTTTTGTTTGTGAACAAGTTTAGAATTAACTAAACTATGTTCTAGTGATTACAAGTTTAAACCTTCGAATAAGATAGCTTTATATGTATGAATCGAATGATGTTATGAACATTATTAGTACCTCAAGTTTTCTGGATAAAGCTACTGGAAATAAGAAAAATGAATCTAGCTTCAAAGGATCCTTGGATGGCTTGAAAGTTCTTGAAGCAGAATCATGACACGAAAACAGTTCAAGTAAGATTTTCACTCAAAATAAGATTGTTATAGTTATAGAAATTGAATCGAAGTTTAAATATGAGTATTACCTTGTATTAGAAAGATATCTTACTATAAATAAGAAAGATTTCTTGAGGTTGGATGATCACTCTACAAGATTGAAAGTAAGCTAGCAAACTTGGAAGTATTCTTGATTTTATGAAACTAGAACTTGTAGAATTTATGAAGAACACTTAGAACTTGAAGATAGAACTTGAGAGAGATCAATTAGATGAAGAAAATTGAAGAATGAAAGTGTTTTTAGGTGTTTTTGGTCGTTGGTGTATGGATTAGATATAAAGGATATGTAATTTTGTTTTCATGTAAATAAGTCATGAATGATTACTCATATTTTTGTAATTTTATGAGATATTTCATGCTAGTTGCCAAATGATGGTTCCCACATGTGTTAGGTGACTCACATGGGCTTCTAAGAGCTGATCATTGGAGTGTATATACCAATAGTACATACATCTAAAAGCTGTGTATTGTACGAGTACGAATACGGGTGCATACGAGTAGAATTGTTGATGAAACTGAACGAGGATGTAATTGTAAGCATTTTTGTTAAGTAGAAGTATTTTGATAAGTGTCTTGAAGTCTTTCAAAAGTGTATGAATACATATTAAAACACTACATGTATATACATTTTAACTGAGTCGTTAAGTCATTGTTAGTCGTTACATGTAAGTGTTGTTTTGAAACCTTTAGGTTAACGATCTTGTTAAATGTTGTTAACCCAATGTTTATAATATCCAATGAGATTTTAAATTATTATATTATCATGATATTATGATGTACGAATATCTCTTAATATGATATATATATATATACATTAAATGTCATTACAACGATAATCGTTACATATATGTCTCGTTTCAAAATCATTAAGTTAGTAGTCTTGTTTTTACATATGTAGTTCATTATTAATATACTTAATGATATGTTTACTTATCATAATATCATGTTAACTATATATATAACCATATATATGTCATCATATAGTTTTTACAAGTTTTAACGTTCGTGAATCACGGGTCAACTTGGGTGGTCAATTGTCTATATGAAACCTATTTCAATTAATCAAGTCTTAACAAGTTTGATTGCTTAATATGTTGGAAACACTTAATCATGTGAATAACAATTTCATTTAATATATAAATAAATATGGAAAAGTTCGGGTCACTACAGTACCTACCAGTTAAATAAATTTCGTCCCGAAATTTTAAGCAGTTGGAGGTGTTGACGTATCTTCTGGAAATAAATGCGGGTATTTCTTCTCCATCTGATCTTCTCATTTCCAGGTGAACTCAGGTCCTCTATGAGCATTCCATCAAACCTTAACAATTGGTATCTTGTTTTTCTTAAGTTTTTTAACCTCACGATCCATTATTTCGACGGGTTCTTCGATGAATTGAAGTTTTTCGTTGATTTGGATTTCATCTAACGGAATAGTGAGATCTTCTTTAGCAAAACATTTCTTCAAATTCGAGACGTGGAAAGTGTTATGTACAGACGCGAGTTGTTGAGGTAACTCAAGTCGGTAAGCTACTGGTCCGACACGATCAATAATCTTGAATGGTCCGATATACCTTGGATTTAATTTTACTCGTTTACCAAATCGAACAACACCTTTCCAAGGTGCAACTTTAAGCATGACCATCTCTCTAATTTCAAATTCTATATCTTTTCTTTTAATGTCAGCATAGCTCTTTTGTCGACTTTGGGCGGTTTTCAACCGTTGTTGAATTTGGATGATCTTCTCGGTAGTTTCTTGTATTATCTCCGGAACCGTAATCTGTCTATCCCCTACATCACTCCAACAAATCGGAGACCTGCACTTTCTACCATAAAGTGCTTTAAATGGCGCCATCTCAATGCTTGAATGGTAGCTGTTGTTGTAGGAAAATTCTGCTAATGGTAGATGTCGATCCCAACTGTTTCCGAAATTAATAATACATACTCGTAGCATGTCTTCAAGCGTTTGTATCGTCCTTTCGCTCTACCCATCAGTTTGTAGATGATAGGCAGTAATCATGTCTAGACGAGTTCCTAATGCTTGCTGTAATGTCTGCCAGAATCTTGAAATAAATCTGCCATCCCTATCAGAGATAATAGAGATTGGTATTCCATGTCTGGAGACGACTTCTTTCAAATACAGTCGTGCTAACTTCTCCATCTTGTCATCTTCTCTTATTGGTAGAAGTGTGCTGATTTGGTGAGACGATCAACTATTACCCAAATAGTATCAAAACCACTTGCAGTCCTTGGCAATTTAGTGATGAAATCCATGGTAATGTTTTCCCATTTTCATTCTGAGATTTCGGGTTGTTGAAGTAGACCTGATGGTTTCTGATGCTCAGCTTTGACCTTAGAACACGTCAAACATTCTCCTACGTATTTAGCAACATCGGCTTTCATACCCGGCCACCAAAAATGTTTCTTGAGGTCCTTATACATCTTCCCCGTTTCAGGATGTATTGAGTATCTTGTTTTATGAGCTTCTCTAAGTACCATTTCTCTCATATCTCCAAATTTTGGTACCCAAGTCCTTTCAGCCCTATACCGGGTTCCGTCTTCCCGAATATTAAGATGCTTCTCCGATCCTTTGGGTATTTCATCCTTTAAATTTCTCTCTTTTAAAACTCCTTGTTGCGCCTCCTTTATTTGAGTAGTAAGGTTATTGTGAATCATTATATTCATAGATTTTACTCGAATGGGTTCTCTGTCCTTCCTGCTCAAGGCGTCGGCTACCACATTTGCCTTCCCCGGGTGGTAACGAATCTCAAAGTCGTAATCATTCAACAATTCAATCCACCTACGCTGCCTTATATTCAGTTGTTTCTGATTAAATATGTGTTGAAGACTTTTGTGGTCGGTATATATAATACTTTTAACCCCATATAAGTAGTGCCTCCAAGTCTTTAATGCAAAAACAACCGCGCCTAATTCCAAATCATGCGTCGTATAATTTTGTTCGTGAATCTTCAATTGTCTAGACGCATAAGCAATCACCTTCGTTCGTTGCATTAATACACAACCGAGACCATGCTTTGATGCGTTAATGCAGTCAAGGGTGTTGCTATTCTGGAAAAGTCTTGGATGAACCTTCTGTAGTAACCAGCTAGTCCTAAAAACTGGCGTATGTGTTTCGGAGTTTTCGGGGTTTCCCACTTTTCAACTGTTTCTATCTTTGCCGGATCCACCTTAATACCTTCTTTGTTCACTATGTGACCGAGGAATTGAACTTCTTCCAATAAAAATGCACACTTTGAAAACTTAGCGTACAATTCTTCCTTCCTCAATACTTCCAACACCTTTCTCAAATGTTCACCGTGTTCTTGGTCATTCTTTGAGTAAATAAGTATGTCATCAATGAAAACAATGACAAACTTGTCAAGGTATGGTCCACACACTCGGTTCATAAGGTCCATGAACACAGCTGGTGCATTAGTTAAACCAAATAGCATGACCATAAACTCGTAATGACCGTAACGTGTTCTAAAAGCAGTCTTTG
This sequence comes from Rutidosis leptorrhynchoides, assembly GCF_046630445.1. Taxonomy (NCBI): domain Eukaryota; kingdom Viridiplantae; phylum Streptophyta; class Magnoliopsida; order Asterales; family Asteraceae; genus Rutidosis; species Rutidosis leptorrhynchoides. The sequence continues at coordinate 669,941,020 of NC_092333.1, read as the reverse complement.
GAATATCATCTTCTTTCACCCGCATTTGATGATACCCGGAACGTAAGTCAATCTTTGAATAAACAGACGAGCCTTGTAGTTGATCAAAAAAGTCGTCAATTCTCGGTAGTGGGTAGCGGTTCTTGATGGTAAGTTTGTTCAACTCTCGGTAGTCGATACACAACCTGAATGTACCATCTTTCTTCTTGACAAACAAAATAGGAGCTCCCTACGGTGATGTGCTTGGTCGAATGAAACCACGCTCTAAAAGTTCTTGTAATTGGCTTTGCAGTTCTTTCATCTCACTAGGTGCGAGTCTATAAGGAGCACGAGCTATTGGTGCAGCTCCTGGTACAAGATCTATTTGAAATTCAACGGATCGATGTGGGGGTAATCCCGGTAATTCTTTCGGAAATACATCGGGAAATTCTTTTGCAACGGGAACATCATTGATGCTCTTTTCTTCAGTTTATACTTTCTCGACGTGTGCTAGAACAGCATAGCAACCTTTTCTTATTAGTTTTTGTGCCTTCAAATTACTAATAAGATGTAGCTTCGTGTTGCCCTTTTTTCCGTACACCATTAAGGGTTTTTCTTTTTCTCGTATAATGCGAATTGCATTTTTGTAACAAACGATCTCTGCTTTCACTTCTTTCAACCAGTCCATACAGATTATCACATCAAAACTCCCTAACTCTACTGGTATCAAGTCAATCTTAAATGTTTCGCTAACCAGTTTAATTTCTCGATTCCGACATATATTATCTGCTGAAATTAATTTACCATTTGCTAATTCGAGTAAAAATTTACTATCCAAAGGCGTCAATGGACAACTTAATTTAGCACAAAAATCTCTACTCATATAGCTTCTATCCGCACCCTAATCAAATAAAACGTAAGAAGATTTATTGTCAATAAGAAACGTACCCGTAACAAGCTCCGGGTCTTCCTGTGCTTCTGCCGCATTAATATTGAAAACTCTTTCGCGGCCTTGTCCCTTCGTGTTCTCCTGGTTCGGGAAATTTCTAATAATGTGGCCCGATTTTCCACATTTATAACAAACTACATTGGCATAACTTGCTCCGACACTACTTGCTCCGCCATTACTCGTTCCGACACCATTTGTTCCTTTCATTCTGTTAACCCCTGGTCCGTAGACCTCACACTTCGCCGCGCTATGACCATTGCTTTTACACTTGTTGCAAAATTTTGTGCAGAACCCCGAGTGATACTTTTCACACCTTTGGCATAGCTGCTTCTAATTGTTGTTGTTGTTGCGGTTATTATTGTTGTTGGGATGATTGTTGTAGTTGCTGCTGTTGTTGTTGTTGCTGTTGTTGTTGTTGGGCCGTTTGTTGTAGTTGCGATTGATGTTACGATTGTTGTTGTAATTGCTGTTGTTGTTGTATTGGTGATTATTATCACCGTTTTCCTTGAAATGTCCCGTTCTTATTGATTAAAAACGTTCCATATTAATTGATTTCGTTGCGAGGTTTTGACCTCTATATGAGACGTTTTTCAAAGACTGCATTCATTTTTAAAACAAACCATAACCTTTATTTCATAAATAAAGGTTTAAAAAGCTTTACGTAGATTATCAAATAATGATAATCTAAAATATCCTGTTTACACACGACCATTACATAATGGTTTACAATACAAATATGTTACATCGAAATCAGTTTCTTGAATGCAGTTTTTACACAATATCATACAAACATGGACTCCAAATCTTGTCCTTATTTTAGTATGCAACAGCGGAAGCTCTTAATATTCACCTGAGAATAAACATGCTTTAAACGTCAACAAAAATGTTGGTGAGTTATAGGTTTAACCTATATATATCAAATCGTAACAATAGACCACAAGATTTCATATTTCAATACACATCCCATACATAGAGATAAAAATCATTCATATGGTGAACACCTGGTAACCGACAATAACAAGATGCATATATAAGAATATCCCCATCATTCCGGGACACCCTTCGGATATGATATAAATTTCGAAGTACTAAAGCATCCGGTACTTTGGATGGGGTTTGTTAGGCCCAATAGATCTATCTTTAGGATTCGCGTCAATTAGGGTGTCTGTTCCCTAATTCTTAGATTACCAGACTTAATAAAAAGGGGCATATTCAATTTCGATAATTCAACCATAGAATGTAGTTTCACGTACTTGTGTCTATTTTGTAAATCATTTATAAAACCTGCATGTATTCTCATCCCAAAAATATTAGATTTTAAAAGTGGGACTATAACTCACTTTCACAGATTTTTACTTCGTCGGGAAGTAAGACTTGGCCACTGGTTGATTCACGAACCTATAACAATATATACATATATATTAAAGTATGTTCAAAATATATTTACAACACTTTTAATATATTTTGATGTTTTAAGTTTATTAAGTCAGCTGTCCTCGTTAGTAACCTATAACTAGTTGTCCACAGTTAGATGTACAGAAATAAATCGATAAATATTATCTTGAATCAATCCACGACCCAGTGTATACGTATCTCAGTATTGATCACAACTCAAACTATATATATTTTGGAATCAACCTCAACCCTGTATAGCTAACTCCAACATTCACATATAGAGTGTCTATGGTTGTTCCGAAATATATATAGATGTGTCGACATGATAGGTCGAAACATTGTATACGTGTCTATGGTATCTCAAGATTACATAATATACAATACAAGTTGATTAAGTTATGGTTGGAATAGATTTGTTACCAATTTTCACGTAGCTAAAATGAGAAAAATTATCCAATCTTGTTTTACCCATAACTTCTTCATTTTAAATCCGTTTTGAGTGAATCAAATTGCTATGGTTTCATATTGAACTCTATTTTATGAATCTAAACAGAAAAAGTATAGGTTTATAGTCGGAAAAATAAGTTACAAGTCGTTTTTGTAAAGGTAGTCATTTCAGTCGAAAGAACGACGTCTAGATGACCATTTTAGAAAACATACTTCCACTTTGAGTTTAACCATAATTTTTGGATATAGTTTCATGTTCATAATAAAAATCATTTTCTCAGAATAACAACTTTTAAATCAAATTTTATCATAGTTTTTAATTAACTAACCCAAAACAGCCCGCGGTGTTACTACGACGGCGTAAATCCGGTTTTACGGTGTTTTTCGTGTTTCCAGGTTTTAAATCATTAAGTTAGCATATCATATAGATATATAACATGTGTTTAGTTGATTTTAAAAGTCAAGTTAGAAGGATTAACTTTTGTTTGCGAACAAGTTTAGAATTAACTAAACTATGTTCTAGTGATTACAAGTTTAAACCTTCGAATAAGATAGCTTTATATGTATGAATCGAATGATGTTATGAACATCATTACTACCTTAATTTCCTTGGATAAACCTACTGGAAAAGAGAAAAATGGATCTAGCTTCAATGGATCCTTGGATGGCTCGAAGTTCTTGAAGCAGAATCATGACACGAAAACAAGTTCAAGTAAGATCATCACTTGAAATAAGATTGTTATAGTTATAGAAATTGAACCAAAGTTTGAATATGATTATTACCTTGTATTAGAATGATAACCTACTGTAAGAAACAAAGATTTCTTGAGGTTGGATGATCACCTTACAAGATTGGAAGTGAGCTAGCAAACTTGAAAGTATTCTTGATTTTATGAAACTAGAACTTTTGGAATTTATGAAGAACACTTAGAACTTGAAGATAGAACTTGAGAGAGATCAATTAGATGAAGAAAATTGAAGAATAAAAGTGTTTGTAGGTGTTTTTGGTAGTTGGTGTATGGATTAGATATAAAGGATATGTAATTTTGTTTTCATGTAAATAAGTCATGAATGATTACTCATATTTTTGTAATTTTATGAGATATTTCATGCTAGTTGCCAAATGATGGTTCCCACATGTGTTAGGTGACTCACATGGGCTGCTAAGAGCTGATCATTGGAGTGTATATACCAATAGTACATACATCTAAAAGCTGTGTATTGTACGAGTACGAATACGGGTGCATACGAGTAGAATTGTTGATGAAACTGAACGAGGATGTAATTGTAAGCATTTTTGTTAAGTAGAAGTATTTTGATAAGTGTATTGAAGTCTTTCAAAAGTGTATAAATACATATTAAAACACTACATGTATATACATTTTAACTGAGTCGTTAAGTCATCGTTAGTCGTTACATGTAAGTGTTGTTTTGAAACCTTTAGGTTAACGATCTTGTTAAATGTTGTTAACCCAATGTTTATAATATCAAATGAGATTTTAAATTATTATATTATCATGATATTATCATGTATGAATATCTCTTAATATGATATATATACATTAAATGTCTTTACAACGATAATCGTTACATATATGTCTCGTTTAAAAATCATTAAGTTAGTAGTCTTGTTTTTACATATGTAGTTCATTGTTAATATACTTTATGATATGTTTTCTTATCATAGTATCATGTTAACTATATATATATATATATATATCCATATATATGTCATCATATAGTTTTTACAAGTTTTAACGTTCGTGAATTACCGATCAACTTGGGTGGTCAATTGTCTATATGAAACATATTTCAATTAATCAAGTCTTAACAAGTTTGATTGCTTAACATGTTGGAAACATTTAATCATGTAAATATCAATCTCAATTAATATATATATAAACATGGAAAAGTTCGGGTCACTACAGTACCTACCCGTTAAATAAATTTCGTCCCGAAATTTTAAGCTGTTGAAGGTGTTGACGAATCTTCTGGAAATAGATGCGGGTATTTCTTCTTCATCTGATCTTCACGCTCCCAGGTGAACTCGGGTCCTCTACGAGCATTCCATCGAACCTTAACAATTGGTATCTTGTTTTGCTTAAGTCTTTTAACCTCACGATCCATTATTTCGACGGGTTCTTCGATGAATTGAAGTTTTTCGTTGATTTGGATTTCATCTAACGGAATAGTGAGATCTTCTTTAGCAAAACATTTCTTTAAATTCGAGACGTGGAAAGTGTTATGTACAGCCGCGAGTTGTTGAGGTAACTCTAGTCGGTAAGCTACTGGTCCGACACGATCAATAATCTTGAATGGTCCAATATACCTTGGATTTAATTTCCCTCGTTTACCAAATCGAACAACGCCTTTCCAAGGTGCAACTTTAAGCATGACCATCTCTCCAATTTCAAATTCTATATCTTTTCTTTTAATGTCAGCGTAGCTCTTTTGTCGACTTTGGGCGGTTTTCAACCGTTGTTGAATTTGGATGATCTTCTCGGTAGTTTCTTGTATAATTTCCGGACCCGTAATCTGTCTATCCCCCACTTCACTCCAACAAATCGGAGACCTGCACTTTCTACCATAAAGTGCTTCAAACGGCGCCATCTCAATGCTTGAATGGTAGCTGTTGTTGTAGGAAAATTCTGCTAACGGTAGATGTCGATCCCAACTGTTTCCGAAATCAATAACACATGCTCGTAGCATGTCTTCAAGCGTTTGTATCGTCCTTTCACTCTGCCCATCAGTTTGTGGATGATAGGCAGTACTCATGTCTAGACGAGTTCCTAATGCTTGCTGTAATGTCTGCCAGAATCTTGAAATAAATCTGCCATCCCTATCAGAGATAATAGAGATTGGTATTCCATGTCTGGAGACGACTTCCTTCAAATACAGTCGTGCTAACTTCTCCATCTTGTCATCTTCTCTTATTGGTAGGAAGTGTGCTGATTTGGTGAGACGATCAACTATTACCCAAATAGTATCAAAACCACTTGCAGTCCTTGGCAATTTAGTGATGAAATCCATGGTAATGTTTTCCCATTTCCATTCCGGGATTTCGGGTTGTTGAAGTAGACCTGATGGTTTCTGATGCTCAGCTTTGACCTTAGAACACGTCAAACATTCTCCTACGTATTTAGCAACATCGGCTTTCATACCCGGCCACCAAAAATGTTTCTTGAGATCCTTGTACATCTTCCCCGTTCCAGGATGTATTGAGTATCTGGTTTTATGAGCTTCTCTAAGTACCATTTCTCTCATATCTCCAAATTTTGGTACCCAAATCCTTTCAGCCCTATACCGGGTTCCGTCTTCCCGAATATTAAGATGCTTCTCCGATCCTTTGGGTATTTCATCCTTTAAATTTCCCTCTTTTAAAACTCCTTGTTGCGCCTCCTTTATTTGAGTAGTAATGTTATTATGAATCATTATATTCATAGATTTTACTCGAATGGGTTCTCTGTCCTTCCTGCTCAAGGCATCGGCTACCACATTTGCCTTCCCCGGGTGGTAACGAATCTCAAAGTCGTAATCATTCAATAATTCAATCCACCTACGCTGCCTCATATTCAGTTGTTTCTGATTAAATATGTGTTGAAGACTTTTGTGGTCGGTATATATAATACTTTTGACCCCATATAAGTAGTGCCTCCAAGTCTTTAATGCAAAAACAACCGCGCCTAATTCCAAATCATGCGTCGTATAATTTTGTTCGTGAATCTTCAATTGTCTAGACGCATAAGCAATCACTTTCGTTCGTTGCATTAATACACAACCGAGACCTTGCTTTGATGCATCACAATAAATCACAAAATCATCATTCCCTTCAGGCAATGACAATATAGGTGCCGTAGTTAGCTTTTTCTTCAATAACTGAAACGCTTTCTCTTGTTCATCATTCCATTCAAATTTCTTCCCTTTATGCGTTAATGCAGTCAAGGGTTTTGCTATTCTGGAAAAGTCTTGGATGAACCTTCTGTAGTAACCAGCTAGTCCTAAAAACTGGCGTATGTGTTTCGGAGTTTTCGGGGTTTCCCACTTTTCAACAGTTTCTATCTTTGCCGGATCCACCTTAATACCTTCTTTGTTCACTATGTGACCGAGGAATTGAACTTCTTCCAACCAAAATGCACACTTTGAAAACTTAGCGTACAATTTTTCCTTCCTCAATACTTCTAACACCTTTCTCAAATGTTCACCGTGTTCTTGGTCATTCTTTGAGTATATAAGTATGTCATCAATGAAAACAATGACAAACTTGTCAAGGTATGGTCCACACACTCGGTTCATAAGGTCCATGAACACAGCTGGTGCATTAGTTAAACCAAACGGCATGACCATAAACTCGTAATGACCGTAACGTGTTCTGAAAGCAGTCTTTGGAATATCATCTTCTTTCACCCGCATTTGATGATACCCGGAACGTAAGTCAATCTTTGAATAAACAGACGAGCCTTGTAGTTGATCAAATAAGTCGTCGATTCTCGGTAGTGGGTAGCGGTTCTTGATGGTAAGTTTGTTCAACTCTCGGTAGTCGATACACAACCTGAATGTACCATCTTTCTTCTTGACAAACAAAACAGGAGCTCCCCACGGTGATGTGCTTGGTCGAATGAAACCACGCTCTAAAAGTTCTTGTAATTGGATTTGCAGTTCTTTCATCTCGCTGGGTGCGAGTCTGTAAGGAGCACGAGCTATTGGTGCAGCTCCTGGTACAAGATCTATTTGAAATTCAACGGATCGATGTGGGGGTAATCCCGGTAATTCTTTCGGAAATACATCGGGAAATTCTTTTGCAATGGGAACATCATTGATGCTCTTTTCTTCAGTTTGTACTTTCTCGACGTGTGCTAGAACAGCATAGCAACCTTTTCTTATTAGTTTTTGTGCCTTCAAATTACTAATAAGATGTAGCTTCGTGTTGCCCTTTTCTCCGTACACCATTAAGGGTTTTCCTTTTTCTCGTATAATGCGAATTGCATTTTTGTAACAAACGATCTCCGCTTTCACTTCTTTCAACCAGTCCATACCGATTATCACATCAAAACTCCCTAACTCTACTGGTATCAAATCAATCTTAAATGTTTCGCTAACCAGTTTAATTTCTCGATTCCGACATATATTATCTGCTGAAATTAATTTACCATTTGCTAATTCGAGTAAAAATTTACTATCCAAAGGCGTCAATGGACAACTTAATTTAGCACAAAAATCTCTACTCATATAGCTTCTATCCGCACCCGAATCAAATAAAACGTAAGCAGATTTATTGTCAATAAGAAACGTACCCGTAACAAGCTCCGGGTCTTCCTGTGCCTCTACCGCATTAATATTGAAAACTCTTCCACGGCCTTGTCCATTCGTGTTCTCCTGGTTCGGGCAATTTCTAATAATGTGGCCTGGTTTTCCACATTTATAACAAACTACATTGGCATAACTTGCTCCGACACTACTTGCTCCGCCATTACTCGTTCCGACACCATTTGTTCCTTTCGTTCTATTAACCCCTGGTCCGTAGACCTCACACTTCGCCGCGCTATGACCATTTCTTTTACACTTGTTGCAAAATTTGGTGCAGAACCCCGAGTGATTCTTTTCACACCTTTGGCATAGCTGCTTCTGATTGTTGTTGTTGTTGCGGTTATTATTGTTGTTGGGATGATTGCTGTAGTTGCTGTTGTTGTTGTTGTTGTTGTTGTTGTTGGGCCGTTTGTTGTAGTTGCGATTGATGTTGCGATTGTTGGGATAATTGTTGCGATTATTGTTGTAATTGCTGTTGTTGTTGTATTGGTGATTCTTATCACCGTTTTCCTCCCACTTTCTTTTGACTTGCTTCACATTGGCCTCTTCAGCAGTCTGTTCTTTAATTCTTTCTTCAATCTGGTTCACTAGTTTGTGAGCCATTCTACATGCCTGTTGTATGGAGGCGGGCTCGTGTGAACTTATATCTTCTTGGATTCTTTCCGGTAATCCTTTCACAAACGCGTCGATCTTCTCTTCCTCATCTTCGAATGCTCCCGGACACAATAGGCACAATTCTGTGAATCGTCTTTCGTACGTGGTAATATCAAATCCTTGGGTTCGTAACCCTCTAAGTTCTGTCTTGAGCTTATTGACCTCGGTTCTGGGACGGTACTTCTCGTTCATCAAGTGCTTGAATGCTGACCACGGTAGTGCGTACGCATCATCTTGTCCCACTTGCTCTAGATAGGTATTCCACCATGTTAACGCAGAACCTGTGAAGGTATGCGTAGCGTACTTCACTTTGTCCTCTTCAGTACACTTACTTATGGCAAACACCGATTCAACCTTCTCGGCCCACCGTTTCAATCCGATCGGTCCTTCGGTTCCATCAAATTCCAAAGGTTTGCAGGCAGTGAATTCTTTGTAGGTGCATCCTACACGATTTCCTGTACTGCTAGATCCAAGGTTATTGTTGGTATGTAGCGCAGCCTGTACTGCGGCTATGTTTGAAGCTAGAAAAGTACGGAATTCCTCTTCATTCATATTCACGGTGTGTCGAGTAGTCGGTGCCATTTCCTTCAAAATAGTTAAATGGAACAAGTTAATCATACAGAATATTAAGAGTAGTTAATAGTATTTCGTAGCATAATATGAACTCATTTATAAAAGCTTTTTCTTCATATTAGCGTTTTATAAGTTTAAATTCGGGTAGTACCTACCCGTTAAGTTCATACTTAGTAGCTAATATACAATTCAACTACTACAATTCTATATGAAAAACTGATTATAATAATATTTCGCGTTCAAACTTTTATACAATATTTTACAAACTTACAATACCGCTTATTTTACATAAAGCATGAAATATAGCACACAATAACTTTGATACAAGATAGTTGTGAAGACAATTCTAGCTAGTACACAAGTCGTTCAGCAAAGGCAATAAAGACACGTAATTCATACGTCCAGAAACAAGTCATGCATTCTGGTTTTACTAGGACTACTTCCCATCCTTGGTCTTGTGCAACATAACCGTTATGGCCGTTGATAAGACAGCGTGTTGTAACGTCATCAAAGGGACGAGGGTTACGTAATGTCCAACAGTCCCGTAATAATCTAAAAACCTCATTTCTTACCCCAATTACCGACTCCGTCACTTGTGGAAACGTTTTGTTTAATAGTTGTAGCCCGATGTTCTTGTTCTCACTTTGGTGAGAAGCGAACATTACTAATCCGTAAGCATAACATGCTTCTTTATGTTGCATGTTAGCCGCTTTTTCTAAATCACGAAGTCCAATATTCGGATATATTGAGTCAAAATAATTTCTTAACCCGTTGCGTAAAATAGCATTTGGGTTCCCCGCAATATATGCGTCAAAGTAAACACATCGTAACTTATGGGTTTCCCAATGTGATATTCCCCATCTTTCAAACGAAAGTCTCTTATAAACCAAGACATTCTTGGAACGTTCTTCGAATGTCTTACAAACTGATCTCGCCTTAAATAGTTGTGCCGAAGAATTCTGGCCGACTCTAGACAAGATTTCATCAATCATGTCTCCGGGTAGGTCTCTTAAAATATTGGGTTGTCTATCCATTTTGTGTTTTTAAACTGTAAAATAGACAAGAGTTAGATTCATAAAAAAATACTTATTAATACAAGCAATTTTTACATATATCATAAAGCATAAGAACACTATATTACATATATTACACCACACGAATACAACTATCTTATTCCGACTCGCTCGTTTCTTCTTCTTCGGTTTTGGTTCGTTTTGCCAAGTTTCTAGGGATATATGATGTTCCCCTAATACGAGCCGTCGTTGTCCACATTGGTTTAGAAAAACCTGGTGGTTTAGAGGTTCCCGGGTCATTGTTACAACTTAAGGACTTCGGGGGTTGACGATACATATAAAGTTCATCGGGGTTGGAATTAGATTTCTCTATTTTTATGCCCTTTCCCTTATTATTTTCTTTTGCCTTTTTAAATTCAGTTGGGGTAATTTCTATAACATCATCGGAATTCTCGTCGGAATCCGATTCATCGGAGAATTGGTATTCCTCCCAATATTTTGCTTCCTTGGCGGAAACACCATTGACCATAATTAACTTTGGTCGGTTGGTTGAGGATTTTCTTTTACTTAACCATTTTATTATTTCCCCCACCGGTTCTATTTCTTCATCCGGTTCCGATTCTTCTTCCGGTTCCGATTCTTCTTCCGGTTCCGACTCTTCTTCCGGTTCCTCTTCGGGAACTTGTGAATCAGTCCACAAATCATTCCAATTTACATTTGACTCTTCATTATTATTAGGTGAGTCAATGGGACTTGTTCTAGAGATAGACATCTATCACATAATATCAAACACGTTAAGAGATTAATATATCACATAATATTCATATGTTAAAAATATATAGTTTCCAACAAAAATGTTAAGCAATCATTTTTAAAGAAAACACGGTCGAAGTCCAGACTCACTAATGCATCCTAACAAACTCGATAAGACACACTAATGCAAATTTTCTGGTTCTCTAAGACCAACGCTCGGATACCAACTGAATGACCAACTGAAATACAGTTGGGGACAACCACCGTCCCACCCAGTGCCTTCCCAGCTAACCGCCTGGTGACCACTGAGTGTACCTCAGACACTGATTTTAAGGCCTGCCTCTCGGCTACTGCCAACCCTCGTAAAGGATCGCAAGGAGTAAGAGCCAATGCTTCGTCACAGGTAACACTGTGAGAACCTCCTTTACGACTAACCCGCCACACATGGACGGCGTTATACCAGCTCTGATACCAACTGAAATATCCCGTTCTTATTGATTAAAAACGTTCCATATTAATTGATTTCGTTGCGAGGTTTTGACCTCTATATGAGACGTTTTTCAAAGACTGCATTCATTTTTAAAACAAACCATAACCTTTATTTCATAAATAAAGGTTTAAAAAGCTTTACGTAGATTATCAAATAATGATAATCTAAAATATCCTGTTTACACACGACCATTACATAATGGTTTACAATACAAATATGTTACATCGAAATCAGTTTCTTGAATGCAGTTTTTACACAATATCATACAAACATGGACTCCAAATCTTGTCCTTATTTTAGTATGCAACAGCGGAAGCTCTTAATATTCACCTGAGAATAAACATGCTTTAAACGTCAACAAAAATGTTGGTGAGTTATAGGTTTAACCTATATATATCAAATCGTAACAATAGACCACAAGATTTCATATTTCAATACACATCCCATACATAGAGATAAAAATCATTCATATGGTGAACACCTGGTAACCGACAATAACAAGATGCATATATAAGAATATCCCCATCATTCCGGGACACCCTTCGGATATGATATAAATTTCGAAGTACTAAAGCATCCGGTACTTTGGATGGGGTTTGTTAGGCCCAATAGATCTATCTTTAGGATTCGCGTCAATTAGGGTGTCTGTTCCCTAATTCTTAGATTACCAGACTTAATAAAAAGGGGCATATTCGATTTCGATAATTCAACCATAGAATGTAGTTTCACGTACTTGTGTCTATTTTGTAAATCATTTATAAAACCTGCATGTATTCTCATCTCAAAAATATTAGATTTTAAAAGTGGGACTATAACTCACTTTCACAGATTTTTACTTCGTCGGGAAGTAAGACTTGGCCACTGGTTGATTCACGAACCTATAACAATATATACATATATATTAAAGTATGTTCAAAATATATTTACAACACTTTTAATATATTTTGATGTTTTAAGTTTATTAAGTCAGCTGTCCTCGTTAGTAACCTATAACTAGTTGTCCACAGTTAGATGTACAGAAATAAATCGATAAATATTATCTTGAATCAATCCACGACCCAGTGTATACGTATCTCAGTATTGATCACAACTCAAACTATATATATTTTGGAATCAACCTCAACCCTGTATAGCTAACTCCAACATTCACATATAGAGTGTCTATGGTTGTTCCGAAATATATATAGATGTGTCGACATGATAGGTCGAAACATTGTATACGTGTCTATGGTATCTCAAGATTACATAATATACAATACAAGTTGATTAAGTTATGGTTGGAATAGATTTGTTACCAATTTTCACGTAGCTAAAATGAGAAAAATTATCCAATCTTGTTTTACCCATAACTTCTTCATTTTAAATCCGTTTTGAGTGAATCAAATTGCTATGGTTTCATATTGAACTCTATTTTATGAATCTAAACAGAAAAAGTATAGGTTTATAGTCGGAAAAATAAGTTACAAGTCGTTTTTGTAAAGGTAGTCATTTCAGTCGAAAGAACGACGTCTAGATGACCATTTTAGAAAACATACTTCCACTTTGAGTTTAACCATAATTTTTGGATATAGTTTCATGTTCATAATAAAAATCATTTTCTCAGAATAACAACTTTTAAATCAAATTTTATCATAGTTTTTAATTAACTAACCCAAAACAGCCCGCGGTGTTACTACGACGGCGTAAATCCGGTTTTACGGTGTTTTTCGTGTTTCCAGGTTTTAAATCATTAAGTTAGCATATCATATAGATATATAACATGTGTTTAGTTGATTTTAAAAGTCAAGTTAGAAGGATTAACTTTTGTTTGCGAACAAGTTTAGAATTAACTAAACTATGTTCTAGTGATTACAAGTTTAAACCTTCGAATAAGATAGCTTTATATGTATGAATCGAATGATGTTATGAACATCATTACTACCTTAATTTCCTTGGATAAACCTACTGGAAAAGAGAAAAATGGATCTAGCTTCAATGGATCCTTGGATGGCTCGAAGTTCTTGAAGCAGAATCATGACACGAAAACAAGTTCAAGTAAGATCATCACTTGAAATAAGATTGTTATAGTTATAGAAATTGAACCAAAGTTTGAATATGATTATTACCTTGTATTAGAATGATAACCTACTGTAAGAAACAAAGATTTCTTGAGGTTGGATGATCACCTTACAAGATTGGAAGTGAGTTAGCAAACTTGAAAGTATTCTTGATTTTATGAAACTAGAACTTTTGGAATTTATGAAGAACACTTAGAACTTGAAGATAGAACTTGAGAGAGATCAATTAGATGAAGAAAATTGAAGAATAAAAGTGTTTGTAGGTGTTTTTGGTCGTTGGTGTATGGATTAGATATAAAGGATATGTAATTTTGTTTTCATGTAAATAAGTCATGAATGATTACTCATATTTTTGTAATTTTATGAGATATTTCATGCTAGTTGCCAAATGATGGTTCCCACATGTGTTAGGTGACTCACATGGGCTGCTAAGAGCTGATCATTGGAGTGTATATACCAATAGTACATACATCTAAAAGCTGTGTATTGTACGAGTACGAATACGGGTGCATACGAGTAGAATTGTTGATGAAACTGAACGAGGATGTAATTGTAAGCATTTTTGTTAAGTAGAAGTATTTTGATAAGTGTATTGAAGTCTTTCAAAAGTGTATAAATACATATTAAAACACTACATGTATATACATTTTAACTGAGTCGTTAAGTCATCGTTAGTCGTTACATGTAAGTGTTGTTTTGAAACCTTTAGGTTAACGATCTTGTTAAATGTTGTTAACCCAATGTTTATAATATCAAATGAGATTTTAAATTATTATATTATCATGATATTATCATGTATGAATATCTCTTAATATGATATATATACATTAAATGTCTTTACAACGATAATCGTTACATATATGTCTCGTTTAAAAATCATTAAGTTAGTAGTCTTGTTTTTACATATGTAGTTCATTGTTAATATACTTTATGATATGTTTTCTTATCATAGTATCATGTTAACTATATATATATATATATATCCATATATATGTCATCATATAGTTTTTACAAGTTTTAACGTTCGTGAATTACCGATCAACTTGGGTGGTCAATTGTCTATATGAAACATATTTCAATTAATCAAGTCTTAACAAGTTTGATTGCTTAACATGTTGGAAACATTTAATCATGTAAATATCAATCTCAATTAATATATATATAAACATGGAAAAGTTCGGGTCACTACATTCCTCCCACTTTCTTTTGACTTGCTTCACATTGGCCTCTTCAGCAGTCTGTTCTTTAATTCTTTCTTCAATCTGGTTCCCTAGTTTGTGAGCCATTCTACATGCCCGTTGTATGGAGGTGGGCTCGTGTGAACTTATATCTTCTTGGATTCTTTCCGGTAATCCTTTCACAAACGCGTCGATCTTCTCTTCCTCATCTTCGAACGCTCCCGGACACAATAGGCATAATTCTGTGAATCGTCTTTCGTACGTGGTAATATCAAATCCTTGGGTTCGTAACCCTCTAAGTTCTGTCTTGAGCTTATTGACCTCGGTTCTGGGACGGTACTTCTCGTTCATCAAGTGCTTGAATGCTGACCACGGTAGTGCGTAAGTATCATCTTGTCCCACTTGCTCTAGATAGGTATTCCACCATGTTAACGCAGAACCTGTGAAGGTATGCGTAGCATACTTCACTTTATCCTCTTCAGTACACTTACTTATGGCAAACACCGATTCGATCTTCTCGGTCCACCGTTTCAATCCGATCGGTCCTTCGGTTCCATCAAATTCCAAAGGTTTGCAGGCAGTGAATTCTTTGTAGGTGCATCCTACACGATTTCCTGTACAGCTTGATCCAAGGTTATTGTTGGTATGTAGCTCAGCCTATATTGTGGCTATGTTTGAAGCAAGAAAGGCACGAAATTCCTCTTCGCTCATATTCAAGGTGTGTCGAGTAGTCGGTGCCATTTCCTTCAAAATAGTCAAATGAAACGAGTTAATCATATAGAATATCAAGAGTAGTCAATAGTATTTCGTAGCGTAATATGAACTTATTTATAAAAGCTCTTTCTTCCTATTAGAGTTTTATACTCTTTAATTCGGGTAGTACCTACCCGTTAAGTTCATACTTAGTAGCTAACATACCATTTCAACTATTACAATTCTATATGAAAAACTAATCAAAAAAAAAAATATATCATATTCAAACCTTTATACAATAACTTGCAAACTTACAATACCGCTTTTTTTTTACATATAGCATGAAATATAGCACATAAAACTTTGATACAAAGTAGTTGCGAAGATAATTCTAGTTAATAAATAAGGCATTCAGCAAAGGCAATAAAGACACGTAATTCATACGTCCAGAAACAAGTCATGCATTCTGGTTTTACAAATACCACTTCCCATCCTTAGTTTTGTGGAACATAACCGTTGGGACCAATAGTAAGACAATGTGTTGTAACGTCGTCAAAAGGATGAAGGTTACGTAATGACCAACAGTCTCGTAATAACCTAAAAACCTCATTTCTTACCCCAATTACCGACTCCGTCACTTGTGGGAACGTTTTGTTTAATAGTTGTAGCCTGATGTTCTTGTTCTCACTTTGGTGAGAAGCGAACATTACTAACCCGTAAGCATAACATGCTTCTTTATGTTGCATGTTAGCCGCTTTTTCTAAATCATGAAGTCCTATATTTGTAGTGACCCGAACTTTTCCATGTTTATATATATTAATTGAGATTGATATTTACATGATTAAATGTTTCCAACATGTTAAGCAATCAAACTTGTTAAGACTTGATTAATTGAAATAGGTTTCATATAGACAATTGACCACCCAAGTTGACCGGTGATTCACGAACGTTAAAACTTGTAAAAAAAACTATATGATGACATATATATGGTTATATGTATAGTTAACATGATATTATGATAAGTAAACATATCATTAATTATATTAACAATGAACTACATATGTAAAAACAAGACTACTAACTTAATGATTTTGAAACGAGACATATATGTAACGTTTATCGTTGTAACGACATTTAATGTATATATATCATATTAAGAGATATTCGTACATCATAATATCATGATAATATAATAATTTAAAATCTCTTTTGATATTATAAACATTGGGTTAACAACATTTAACAAGATCGTTAACCTAAAGGTTTCAAAACAACACTTACATGTAACGACTAACGATGACTTAACGACTCAGTTAAAATGTATATACATGTAGTGTTTTAATATGTATTTATACACTTTTGAAAGACTTCAATACACTTATCAAAATACTTCTACTTAACAAAAATGCTTACAATTACATTCTCGTTCAGTTTCATCAACAATTCTACTCGTATGCACCCGTATTCGTACTCGTACAATACACAGCTTTTAGATGTATGTACTATTGGTATATACACTCCAATGATCAGCTCTTAGCAGCCCATGTGAGTCACCTAACACATGTGGGAACCATCATTTGGCAACTAGCATGAAATATCTCATAAGATTACAAAAATATGAGTAATCATTCATGACTTATTTACATGAAAACAAAATTACATATCCTTTATATCTAATCCATACACCAACGACCAAAAACACCTACAAACACTTTCATTCTTCAATTTTCTTCATCTAATTGAACTCTCTCAAGTTCTATCTTCAAGTTCTAAGTGTTCTTCATAAATTCCAAAAGTTCTAGTTTCATAAAATCAAGAATACTTTCAAGTTTGCTAGCTCACTTCCAATCTTGTAAGGTGATCATCCAACCTCAAGAAATCTTTGTTTCTTACAGTAGGTTATCATTCTAATACAAGGTAATAATCATATTCAAACTTTGGTTCAATTTCTATAACTATAACAATCTTATTTCAAGTGATGATCTTACTTGAACTTGTTTTCGTGTCATGATTTTGCTTCAAGAACTTTGAGCCATCCAAGGATCCATTGAAGCTAGATCCATTTTTCTCTTTTCCAGTAGGTTCATCCAAGGAACTTAAGGTAGTAATGATGTTCATAACATCATTCGATTCATACATATAAAGCTATCTTATTCGAAGGTTTAAACTTGTAATCACTAGAACATAGTTTAGTTAATTCTAAACTTGTTCGCAAACAAAAGTTAATCCTTCTAACTTGACTTTTAAAATCAACTAAAAACATGTTCTATATCTATATGATATGCTAACTTAATGATTTAAAACCTGGAAACACGAAAAACACCGTAAAACCGGATTTACGCCGTCGTAGTAACACCGCGGGCTGTTTTGGGTTAGTTAATTAAAAACTATGATAAACTTTGATTTAAAAGTTGTTATTCTGAGAAAATGATTTTTATTATGAACATGAAACTATATCCAAAAATTATGGTTAAACTCAAAGTGGAAGTATGTTTTCTAAAATGGTCATCTAGACGTCGTTCTTTCGACTGAAATGACTACCTTTTCAAAAACGACTTGTAACTTATTTTTCCGACTAGAAACCTATACTTTTTTTGTTTAGATTCATAAAATAGAGTTCAATATGAAACCATAGCAATTTGATTCACTCAAAACGGATTTAAAGTGAAGAAGTTATGGGTAAAACAAGATTGGATAATTTTCTCATTTTAGCTACGTGAAAATTGGTAACAAATCTATTCCAACCATAACTTAATCAACTTGTATTATATATTATGTAATCTTGAGATACCATAGACACGTATACAATGTTTCGACCTATCATGTCGACACATCTATATATATTTCGGAACAACCATAGACACTCTATATGTGAATGTTGGAGTTAGCTATACAGGGTTGAGGTTGATTCCAAAATATATATAGTTTGAGTTGTGATCAATACTGAGATACGTATACACTGGGTCGTGGATTGATTCAAGATAATATTTATCGATTTATTTCTGTACATCTAACTGTGGACAACTAGTTGTAGGTTACTAACGAGGACAGCTGACTTAATAAACTTAAAACATCAAAATATATTAAAAGTGTTGTAAATATATTTTGAACATACTTTGATATATATGTATATATTGTTATAGGTTCGTGAATCAACCAGTGGCCAAGTCTTACTTCCCGACGAAGTAAAAATCTGTGAAAGTGAGTTATAGTCCCACTTTTAAAATCTAATATTTTTGGGATGAGAATACATGCAGGTT
Organism: Rutidosis leptorrhynchoides; assembly: GCF_046630445.1. NCBI lineage: Eukaryota > Viridiplantae > Streptophyta > Magnoliopsida > Asterales > Asteraceae > Rutidosis > Rutidosis leptorrhynchoides. The sequence goes on along the minus strand of NC_092333.1, from coordinate 669,922,296 downwards.
TTATAAATGATTTACAAAATAGACACAAGTACGTGAAACTACATTCTATGGTTGAATTATCGAAATCGAATATGCCCTTTTTTATTAAGTCTGGTAATCTAAGAATTAGGGAACAGACACCCTAATTGACGCGAATCCTAAAGATAGATCTATTGGGCCTAACAAACCCCATCCAAAGTACCGGATGCTTTAGTACTTCGAAATTTATATCATATCCGAAGGGTGTCCCGGAATGATGGGGATATTCTTATATATGCATCTTGTTATTGTCGGTTACCAGGTGTTCACCATATGAATGATTTTTATCTCTATGTATGGGATGTGTATTGAAATATGAAATCTTGTGGTCTATTGTTACGATTTGATATATATAGGTTAAACCTATAACTCACCAACATTTTTGTTGACGTTTTAAGCATGTTTATTCTCAGGTGATTATTAAGAGCTTCCGCTGTCGCATACTTAAATAAGGACAAGATTTGGAGTCCATGCTTGTATGATATTGTGTAAAAACTGCATTCAAGAAACTTATTTTGTTGTAACATATTTGTATTGTAAACCATTATGTAATGGTCGTGTGTAAACAGGATATTTTAGATTATCATTATTTGATAATCTACGTAAAGCTTTTTAAACCTTTATTGATGAAATAAAGGTTATGGTTTGTTTAAAAATGAATGCAGTCTTTGAAAAACGTCTCATATAGAGGTCTAAACCTCGCAACGAAATCAATTAATATGGAACGTTTTTAATCAATAAGAACGGGACATTTCAGTTGGTATCCGAGCGTTGGTCTTAGAGAACCAGAAAATTTGCATTAGTGTGTCTTATCGAGTTTGTTAGGATGCATTAGTGAGTCTGGACTTCGACCGTGTTTTCTTTAAAAATGATTGCTTAACATTTTTGTTGGAAACTATATATTTTTAACATATGAATATTATGTGATATATTAATCTCTTAACGTGTTTGATATTATGTGATAGATGTCTACCTCTAGAACAAGTCCCATTGACTCACCTAATAATAATGAAGAGTCAAATGTAAATTGGAATGATTTGTGGACTGATTCACAAGTTCCCGAAGAGGAACCGGAAGAAGAGTCGGAACCGGAAGAAGAATCGGAACCGGAAGAAGAATCGGAACCGGATGAAGAAATAGAACCGGTGGGGGAAATAATAAAACGGTTAAGTAAAAGAAAATCCTCAACCAACCGACCAAAGTTAATTATGGTTAATGGTGTTTCCGCCAAGGAAGCAAAATATTGGGAGGATTACCAATTCTCCGATGAATCGGATTCCGACGAGAATTCCGATGATGTTATAGAAATTACCCCAACTGAATTTAAAAAGGCAAAAGAAAATAATAAGGGAAAGGGCATAAAAATAGAGAAATCTAATTCCAACCCCGATGAACTTTATATGTATCGTCAACCCCCGAAGTCCTTAAGTTGTAACAATGACCCGGGAACCTCTAAACTACCAGGTTTTTCTAAACCAATGTGGATAACGACGGCTCGTATTAGGGGAACATCATATATCCCTAGAAACTTGGCAAAACGAACCAAAACCGAACAAGAAGAAACGAGCGAGTCGGAATAAGATAGTTATATTCGTGTGGTGTAATATATGTAATATAGTGTGCTTATGCTTTATGATATTTGTAAAAATTGCTTGTATTAATAAGTATTTTTTTTATGAATCTAACTCTTGTCTATTTTACAGTTTAAAAACACAAAATGGATAGACAACCCAATATTTTAAGAGACCTACCCGGAGACATGATTGATGAAATCTTGTCTAGAGTCGGCCAGAATTCTTCGGCACAACTATTTAAGGCGAGATCAGTTTGTAAGACATTCGAAGAACGTTCCAAGAATGTCTTGGTTTATAAGAGACTTTCGTTTGAAAGATGGGGGATATCACATTGGGAAACCCATAAGTTACGATGTGTTTACTTTGACGCATATATTGCGGGGAACCCAAATGCTATTTTACGCAACGGGTTAAGAAATTATTTTGACTCAATATATCCGAATATTGGACTTCGTGATTTAGAAAAAGCGGCTAACATGCAACATAAAGAAGCATGTTATGCTTACGGATTAGTAATGTTTGCTTCTCACCAAAGTGAGAACAAGAACATCGGGCTACAACTATTAAACAAAACGTTTCCACAAGTGACGGAGTCGGTAATTGGGGTAAGAAATGAGGTTTTTAGATTATTACGGGACTGTTGGACATTACGTAACCCTCGTCCCTTTGATGACGTTACAACACGCTGTCTTATCAACGGCCATAACGGTTATGTTGCACAAGACCAAGGATGGGAAGTAGTCCTAGTAAAACCAGAATGCATGACTTGTTTCTGGACGTATGAATTACGTGTCTTTATTGCCTTTGCCGAACGACTTGTGTACTAGCTAGAATTGTCTTCACAACTATCTTGTATCAAAGTTATTGTGTGCTATATTTCATGCTTTATGTAAAATAAGCGGTATTGTAAGTTTGTAAAATATTGTATAAAAGTTTGAACGCGAAATATTATTACAATCAGTTTTTTCATATAGAATTGAAGTAGTTGAATTGTATATTAGCTACTAAGTATGAACTTAACGGGTAGGTACTACCCGAATTTAAACTTATAAAACGCTAATATGAAGAAAAAGCTTTTATAAATGAGTTCATATTATGCTACGAAATACTATTAACTACTCTTAATATTCTGTATGATTAACTTGTTCCATTTAACTATTTTGAAGGAAATGGCACCGACTACTCGACACACCGTGAATATGAATGAAGACGAATTCCGTACTTTTCTAGCTTCAAACATAGCCGCAGTACAGGCTGCGCTACATACCAACAATAACCTTGGATCTAGCAGTACAGGAAATCGTGTAGGATGCACCTACAAAGAATTCACTGCCTGCAAACCTTTGGAATTTGATGGAACCGAAGGACCGATCGGATTGAAACGGTGGACCGAGAAGGTTGAATCGGTGTTTGCCATAAGTAAGTGTACTGAAGAGGACAAAGTAAAGTACGCTACGCATACCTTCACAGGTTCTGCGTTAACATGGTGGAATACCTATCTAGAGCAGGTGGGACAAGACGATGCGTACGCACTACCGTGGTCAGCATTCAAGCACTTGATGAACGAGAAGTACCGTCCCAGAACCGAGGTCAATAAGCTCAAGACAGAACTTAGAGGGTTACGAACCCAAGGATTTGATATTACCACGTACGAAAGACGATTCACAGAATTGTGCCTATTGTGTCCGGGAGCATTCGAAGATGAGGAAGAGAAGATCGACGCGTTTGTGAAAGGATTACCGGAAAGAATCCAAGAAGATATAAGTTCACACGAGCCCGCCTCCATACAACAGGCATGTAGAATGGCTCACAAACTAGTGAACCAGATTGAAGAAAGAATTAAAGAACAGACTGCTGAAGAGGCCAATGTGAAGCAAGTCAAAAGAAAGTGGGAGGAAAACGGTGATAAGAATCACCAATACAACAACAACAGCAATTACAACAATAATCGCAACAATTATCCCAACAATCGCAACATCAATCGCAACTACAACAAACGGCCCAACAACAACAACAACAACAACAACAACAGCAACTACAACAATCATCCCAACAACAATAATAACCGCAACAACAACAACAATCAGAAGCAACTATGCCAAAGGTGTGAAAAGAATCACTCGGGGTTCTGCACCAAATTTTGCAACAAGTGTAAAAGAAATGGTCATAGCGCGGCGAAGTGTGAGGTCTACGGACCAGGGGTTAATAGAACGAAAGGAACAAATGGTGTCGGAACGAGTAATGGCGGAGCAAGTAGTGTCGGAGCAAGTTATGCCAATGTAGTTTGTTATAAATGTGGAAAACCAGGCCACATTATTAGAAATTGCCCAAACCAGGAGAACACGAATGGACAAGGCCGTGGAAGAGTTTTCAATATTAATGCGGTAGAGGCATAGGAAGACCCGGAGCTTGTTACGGGTACGTTTCTTATTGACAATAAATCTGCTTACGTTTTATTTGATTCGGGTGCGGATAGAAGCTATATGAGTAGAGATTTTTGTGCTAAATTAAGTTGTCCATTGACGCCTTTGGATAGTAAATTTTTACTCGAATTAGCAAATGGTAAATTAATTTCAGCAGATAATATATGTCGGAATCGAGAAATTAAACTGGTTAGCGAAACATTTAAGATTGATTTGATACCAGTAGAGTTAGGGAGTTTTGATGTGATAATCGGTATGGACTGGTTGAAAGAAGTGAAAGCGGAGATCGTTTGTTACAAAAATGCAATTCGCATTATACGAGAAAAAGGAAAACCCTTAATGGTGTACGGAGAAAAGGGCAACACGAAGCTACATCTTATTAGTAATTTGAAGGCACAAAAACTAATAAGAAAAGGTTGCTATGCTGTTCTAGCACACGTTGAGAAAGTACAAACTGAAGAAAAGAGCATCAATGATGTTCCCATTGCAAAAGAATTTCCCGATGTATTTCCGAAAGAATTACCGGGATTACCCCCACATCGATCCGTTGAATTTCAAATAGATCTTGTACCAGGAGCTGCACCAATAGCTCGTGCTCCTTACAGACTCGCACCCAGCGAGATGAAAGAACTGCAAAGCCAATTACAAGAACTTTTAGAGCGTGGTTTCATGCGACCAAGCACATCACCGTGGGGAGCTCCTGTTTTGTTTGTCAAGAAGAAAGATGGTACATTCAGGTTGTGTATCGACTACCGAGAGTTGAACAAACTTACCATCAAGAACCGCTACCCACTACCGAGAATCGACGACTTATTTGATCAACTACAAGGCTCGTCTGTTTATTCAAAGATTGACTTACGTTCCGGGTATCATCAAATGCGGGTGAAAGAAGATGATATTCCAAAGACTGCTTTCAGAACACGTTACGGTCATTACGAGTTTATGGTCATGCCGTTTGGTTTAACTAATGCACCAGCTGTGTTCATGGACCTTATGAACCGAGTGTGTGGACCATACCTTGACAAGTTTGTCATTGTTTTCATTGATGACATACTTATTTACTCAAAGAATGACCAAGAACACGGTGAACATTTGAGAAAGGTGTTAGAAGTATTGAGGAAGGAAGAATTGTACGCTAAGTTTTCAAAGTGTGCATTTTGGTTGGAAGAAGTTCAATTCCTCGGTCACATAGTGAACAAAGAAGGTATTAAGGTGGATCCGGCAAAGATAGAAACTGTTGAAAAGTGGGAAACCCCGAAAACTCCGAAACACATACGCCAGTTTTTAGGACTAGCTGGTTACTACAGAAGGTTCATCCAAGACTTTTCCAGAATAGCAAAACCCTTGACTGCATTAACGCATAAAGGGAAGAAATTTGAATGGAATGATGAACAAGAGAAAGCGTTTCAGTTATTGAAGAAAAAGCTAACTACGGCACCTATATTGTCATTGCCTGAAGGGAATGATGATTTTGTGATTTATTGTGACGCATCAAAGCAAGGTCTCGGTTGTGTATTAATGCAACGAACGAAGGTGATTGCTTATGCGTCTAGACAATTGAAGATTCACGAACAAAATTATACGACGCATGATTTGGAATTAGGCGCGGTTGTTTTTGCATTAAAGACTTGGAGGCACTACTTATATGGGGTCAAAAGTATTATATATACCGACCACAAAAGTCTTCAACACATATTTAATCAGAAACAACTGAATATGAGGCAGCGTAGGTGGATTGAATTATTGAATGATTACGATTTTGAGATTCGTTACCACCCGGGGAAGGCAAATGTGGTAGCCGATGCCTTGAGCAGGAAGGATAGAGAACCCATTCGAGTAAAATCTATGAATATAATGATTCATAATAACATTACTACTCAAATAAAGGAGGCGCAACAAGGAGTTTTAAAAGAGGGAAATTTAAAGGATGAAATACCCAAAGGATCGGAGAAGCATCTTAATATTCGGGAAGACGGAACCCGGTATAGGGCTGAAAGGATTTGGGTACCAAAATTTGGAGATATGAGAGAAATGGTACTTAGAGAAGCTCATAAAACCAGATACTCAATACATCCTGGAACGGGGAAGATGTACAAGGATCTCAAGAAACATTTTTGGTGGCCGGGTATGAAAGCCGATGTTGCTAAATACGTAGGAGAATGTTTGACGTGTTCTAAGGTCAAAGCTGAGCATCAGAAACCATCAGGTCTACTTCAACAACCCGAAATCCCGGAATGGAAATGGGAAAACATTACCATGGATTTCATCACTAAATTGCCAAGGACTGCAAGTGGTTTTGATACTATTTGGGTAATAGTTGATCGTCTCACCAAATCAGCACACTTCCTACCAATAAGAGAAGATGACAAGATGGAGAAGTTAGCACGACTGTATTTGAAGGAAGTCGTCTCCAGACATGGAATACCAATCTCTATTATCTCTGATAGGGATGGCAGATTTATTTCAAGATTCTGGCAGACATTACAGCAAGCATTAGGAACTCGTCTAGACATGAGTACTGCCTATCATCCACAAACTGATGGGCAGAGCGAAAGGACGATACAAACGCTTGAAGACATGCTACGAGCATGTGTTATTGATTTCGGAAACAGTTGGGATCGACATCTACCGTTAGCAGAATTTTCCTACAACAACAGCTACCATTCAAGCATTGAGATGGCGCCGTTTGAAGCACTTTATGGTAGAAAGTGCAGGTCTCCGATTTGTTGGAGTGAGGTGGGGGATAGACAGATTACGGGTCCGGAGATTATACAAGAAACTACCGAGAAGATCATCCAAATTCAACAACGGTTGAAAACCGCCCAAAGTCGACAAAAGAGCTATGCTGACATTAAAAGAAAAGATATAGAATTTGAAATTGGAGAGATGGTCATGCTTAAAGTTTCACCTTGGAAAGGCGTTGTTCGATTTGGTAAACGAGGGAAATTAAATCCAAGGTATATTGGACCATTCAAGATTATTGATCGTGTCGGACCAGTAGCTTACCGACTTGAGTTACCTCAACAACTCGCGGCTGTACATAACACTTTCCATGTCTCGAATTTGAAGAAATGTTTTGCTAAAGAAGATCTCACTATTCCGTTAGATGAAATCCAAATCAACGAAAAACTCCAATTCATCGAAGAACCCGTCGAAATAATGGATCGTGAGGTTAAAAGACTTAAGCAAAACAAGATACCAATTGTTAAGGTTCGATGGAATGCTCGTAGAGGACCCGAGTTCACCTGGGAGCGTGAAGATCAGATGAAGAAGAAATACCCGCATCTATTTCCAGAAGATTCGTCAACACCTTCAACAGCTTAAAATTTCGGGACGAAATTTATTTAACGGGTAGGTACTGTAGTGACCCGAACTTTTCCATGTTTATATATATTAATTGAGATTGATATTTACATGATTAAATGTTTCCAACATGTTAAGCAATCAAACTTGTTAAGACTTGATTAATTGAAATAGGTTTCATATAGACAATTGACCACCCAAGTTGACCGGTGATTCACGAACGTTAAAACTTGTAAAAAAAACTATATGATGACATATATATGGTTATATGTATAGTTAACATGATATTATGATAAGTAAACATATCATTAATTATATTAACAATGAACTACATATGTAAAAACAAGACTACTAACTTAATGATTTTGAAACGAGACATATATGTAACGTTTATCGTTGTAACGACATTTAATGTATATATATCATATTAAGAGATATTCGTACATCATAATATCATGATAATATAATAATTTAAAATCTCTTTTGATATTATAAACATTGGGTTAACAACATTTAACAAGATCGTTAACCTAAAGGTTTCAAAACAACACTTACATGTAACGACTAACGATGACTTAACGACTCAGTTAAAATGTATATACATGTAGTGTTTTAATATGTATTTATACACTTTTGAAAGACTTCAATACACTTATCAAAATACTTCTACTTAACAAAAATGCTTACAATTACATTCTCGTTCAGTTTCATCAACAATTCTACTCGTATGCACCCGTATTCGTACTCGTACAATACACAGCTTTTAGATGTATGTACTATTGGTATATACACTCCAATGATCAGCTCTTAGCAGCCCATGTGAGTCACCTAACACATGTGGGAACCATCATTTGGCAACTAGCATGAAATATCTCATAAGATTACAAAAATATGAGTAATCATTCATGACTTATTTACATGAAAACAAAATTACATATCCTTTATATCTAATCCATACACCAACGACCAAAAACACCTACAAACACTTTCATTCTTCAATTTTCTTCATCTAATTGAACTCTCTCAAGTTCTATCTTCAAGTTCTAAGTGTTCTTCATAAATTCCAAAAGTTCTAGTTTCATAAAATCAAGAATACTTTCAAGTTTGCTAGCTCACTTCCAATCTTGTAAGGTGATCATCCAACCTCAAGAAATCTTTGTTTCTTACAGTAGGTTATCATTCTAATACAAGGTAATAATCATATTCAAACTTTGGTTCAATTTCTATAACTATAACAATCTTATTTCAAGTGATGATCTTACTTGAACTTGTTTTCGTGTCATGATTTTGCTTCAAGAACTTTGAGCCATCCAAGGATCCATTGAAGCTAGATCCATTTTTCTCTTTTCCAGTAGGTTCATCCAAGGAACTTAAGGTAGTAATGATGTTCATAACATCATTCGATTCATACATATAAAGCTATCTTATTCGAAGGTTTAAACTTGTAATCACTAGAACATAGTTTAGTTAATTCTAAACTTGTTCGCAAACAAAAGTTAATCCTTCTAACTTGACTTTTAAAATCAACTAAAAACATGTTCTATATCTATATGATATGCTAACTTAATGATTTAAAACCTGGAAACACGAAAAACACCGTAAAACCGGATTTACGCCGTCGTAGTAACACCGCGGGCTGTTTTGGGTTAGTTAATTAAAAACTATGATAAACTTTGATTTAAAAGTTGTTATTCTGAGAAAATGATTTTTATTATGAACATGAAACTATATCCAAAAATTATGGTTAAACTCAAAGTGGAAGTATGTTTTCTAAAATGGTCATCTAGACGTCGTTCTTTCGACTGAAATGACTACCTTTACAAAAACGACTTGTAACTTATTTTTCCGACTAGAAACCTATACTTTTTTTGTTTAGATTCATAAAATAGAGTTCAATATGAAACCATAGCAATTTGATTCACTCAAAACGGATTTAAAGTGAAGAAGTTATGGGTAAAACAAGATTGGATAATTTTCTCATTTTAGCTACGTGAAAATTGGTAACAAATCTATTCCAACCATAACTTAATCAACTTGTATTATATATTATGTAATCTTGAGATACCATAGACACGTATACAATGTTTCGACCTATCATGTCGACACATCTATATATATTTCGGAACAACCATAGACACTCTATATGTGAATGTTGGAGTTAGCTATACAGGGTTGAGGTTGATTCCAAAATATATATAGTTTGAGTTGTGATCAATACTGAGATACGTATACACTGGGTCGTGGATTGATTCAAGATAATATTTATCGATTTATTTCTGTACATCTAACTGTGGACAACTAGTTGTAGGTTACTAACGAGGACAGCTGACTTAATAAACTTAAAACATCAAAATATATTAAAAGTGTTGTAAATATATTTTGAACATACTTTGATATATATGTATATATTGTTATAGGTTCGTGAATCAACCAGTGGCCAAGTCTTACTTCCCGACGAAGTAAAAATCTGTGAAAGTGAGTTATAGTCCCACTTTTAAAATCTAATATTTTTGGGATGAGAATACATGCAGGTTTTATAAATGATTTACAAAATAGACACAAGTACGTGAAACTACATTCTATGGTTGAATTATCGAAATCGAATATGCCCTTTTTTATTAAGTCTGGTAATCTAAGAATTAGGGAACAGACACCCTAATTGACGCGAATCCTAAAGATAGATCTATTGGGCCTAACAAACCCCATCCAAAGTACCGGATGCTTTAGTACTTCGAAATTTATATCATATCCGAAGGGTGTCCCGGAATGATGGGGATATTCTTATATATGCATCTTGTTATTGTCGGTTACCAGGTGTTCACCATATGAATGATTTTTATCTCTATGTATGGGATGTGTATTGAAATATGAAATCTTGTGGTCTATTGTTACGATTTGATATATATAGGTTAAACCTATAACTCACCAACATTTTTGTTGACGTTTTAAGCATGTTTATTCTCAGGTGATTATTAAGAGCTTCCGCTGTCGCATACTTAAATAAGGACAAGATTTGGAGTCCATGCTTGTATGATATTGTGTAAAAACTGCATTCAAGAAACTTATTTTGTTGTAACATATTTGTATTGTAAACCATTATGTAATGGTCGTGTGTAAACAGGATATTTTAGATTATCATTATTTGATAATCTACGTAAAGCTTTTTAAACCTTTATTGATGAAATAAAGGTTATGGTTTGTTTAAAAATGAATGCAGTCTTTGAAAAACGTCTCATATAGAGGTCTAAACCTCGCAACGAAATCAATTAATATGGAACGTTTTTAATCAATAAGAACGGGACATTTCAATATTCGGATATATTGAGTCAAAATATTTTCTTAACCCGTTGCGTAAAATAGCATTTGGGTTCCCCGCAATATATGCGTCAAAGTAAACACATCGTAACTTATGGATTTCCCAATGTGATATCCCCCATCTTTCGAACGAAAGCCTTTTATAAATCAAGGCATTCTTGGAACGTTCTTCGAATGTCTTACAAACTGATCTCGCCTTAAATAGTTGTGCCGAGAAATTCTGACCGACTCTAGACAAGATTTCATCAATCATGTCTCCGGGTAGATCTCTTAAAATATTGGGTTGTCTATCCATTTTGTGTTTTTATACTGTAAAATAAACAAGAGTTAGATTCATAAAAAAATACTTATTAATACAAGCAATTTTTACATATATCATAAAGCATAAGCACACTATATTACATATATTACACCACACGAATACAACTATCTTATTCCGACTCGCTCGTTTCTTCTTCTTCTGTTTTGGTTCATTTTGCTAAGTTTCTAGGGATATATGATGTTCCCCTAATACGAGCCTTCGTTTTCCACATTGGTTTAGAAAAACCTGGTGGTTTAGAGGTTCCCGGGTTATTGTCACAACTTAAGAAATACGGGTGTTGATGATACATATAAAGTTCATCGGGTTTGGAATCAAATTTCTCTATTTTTATGCCCTTTCCCTTATTGTTCTCTTTTGCCTTATTAAATTGTGTTGGGGTAATTTCTATAACATCATCGGAATCCTTGTCGGGATCCAATTCATCGGAGAATTGGTAATCCTCCCAATACTTTGCTTCCTTGGCGGAAACACCATTGACCATAATTAACTTTGGTCAGTTGGTTGAGGATTTTCTTCTACTTAACTGTTTTATTATTTCCCTCACTTGGTCTATTTCTTCTTCCGGTTCCGATTCTTCTTCCGGTTCCGATTCTTCTTCCGGTTCTGACTCTTCTTCGGTTCCTCTTCGGGAACTTGTGAATCAGTCCACGAATCATTTCAATTTACATTTGACTCTTCATTATTATTAGGTGAGTCAATGGGACTTGTTCTAGAGGTAGACATCTATCACATAATATCAAACGCGTTAAGAGATTAATATATCACATAATATTTGTGACGACCTGGAAATTTCCGACCAAATTTAAACTTTAATCTTTATATTATTCCGACACGATAAGCAAAGTTTGTTAAGTTAAATCTCAAGAATTTTAAACTGTGTTCATACATTCATTATAACCTCGACCAAATTCCGACGATTCACGAACCGTTATATATAAATAGATATGTATATGTATATGTATATGTATATATATATATATATATATATATATATATATATATATATATATATATTATAACTTGAGAATATTAATAAAGTATTAAACGTATAATACTTTACACGAACGTATTTGTTTCAATATGATTTTTCGACGAAATTAAAAAAATATATATTAAATGATTGAATTATCAGAAACATCGAATTATGATTACAAGTCTCTGTTGAGAGGTCCACTATGATTTGAGAAAATCTATTGCTCTTAACGATATTCAGAATAATTTGTAAAGCTATTTATAAATAAAAACAAAAAGTGTCATTTATGAAAGTTAGACAAAAGTTAGTGGAGAATTGGTTTCCATAATATTCTATTAATCTATTTTCAAACATACAAAGACGTTTTCAGTTTAAAAAGAACTTTATTATTAAAACGTATATAACTTTTATAAATATCTAGAATCACTTTTGACAACTCATTACTTAACCAGTATAATAAATAAAACGATATTTATATTTTATTTCATTAAATATATATAACGATTTAAATTAATATTATATATATTTATACGCGTATTATACATACATAGTTTTTATACTTTTACTATACTTTAACTTTACCTTTACTTTACTTTTACTTTACTTTAACTTTAATAATTCACTTTAATAATTCATACTTTAATAATTCACTTTAATAATTCATACTTTAATAATTCACTTTAATAATTCATACTTTAATAATTCACTTTAATAATTCATACTTTAATAATTCACTTTAATAATTCACTTTAATAATTCAAAAATCTATTATAAATAGAATTCAATAGGTTTCATAATTTCATAGAAACTTGAAAATATATTTCTCTAAACTCTCTCAATTGATATATATATATATATATATATATATATATATATATATATATATATATATATATATATATATATATATATATATATATATATATATATGTGTGTGTGTGTGTTTGCTCTGTATTATTTCAAGATATTATTAGTATACATAAAATATTACGACGGAGTACTGTCCGAGTGATTTCAAAATAGTTTTTTTGAATGAGTCGAAGCTAAGGAAATTATGGGTTATAGCTATGGAGGTGATGGGTATGGTTCATGGGTATGCTCGTGAGGTCAATCTAGTGTTTATCATCTCCGTTGTGTCTACGTACTTTCCTGCAATATTGAATCTCAATATTGATACGTTCGTGAATCCGAGGCCAACCTTGCACTTGTTAAATGACGTTATATGTATGTTTACTACGAAATACAGTATTGTGAGTTTCATTTGCTCCCTTTTATATATATTTTTGGGACTGAGAATACATGCGCTGTTTTTATAAATGTTTTACGAAATAGGCACAAGTACTAAAACTAATTCTATGTGGGTTTAAACCAAAAATATACCCTTAGCTTGGTAACATTAAACTACTTGTCTATGTACGGTAGGCGCGAATCCTAAAGATAGATTTATTGGGCCTGACAAACCCCATCCTGACTATGGGATGCTTTAGTACTTCGATGTTATTTTAAACACACCTGATCTGGTGTACTTCAGAGAGTAAAACATGAATGTTAAGGCTTGTTACCGGGTGCCTACAACTTATAGAATACTTTTATACACTTGCGAGTGTACATATATTTATAAACGGAAATCTTGTGGTCTATTAATATATTGAAATGATTGTTATGATAAACCTATGAACTCACCAACCTTTTGGTTGACACTTTAAAGCATGTTTATTCTCAGGTATTAAAGAAATCTTCCGCTGTGCATTAGCTCATTTTAAGGATATTACTTGGAGTCATTCATGGCATATTTTGAAAGACGTTGCATTCGAGTCATTGAGTTCATCAAGATTATTATTAAGCCAATTATAGTTGGATGTATTATGAAATGGTGTGCATGCCGTCAACTTTCGTTGTAAAGAAAGTTTGTCTTTTAAAAACGAATGCAATGTTTGTAAAATGTATCATATAGAGGTCAAATACCTCGCGATGTAATCAACTATTGTGAATCGTTTATAATGTATATGAACGGGTCCTTTCAGTTGGTATCAGAGCGGTGGTCTTAGCGAACCAGGTCTGCATTAGTGTGTCTAACTGATAGTCGTTAGGATGCATTAGTGAGTCTGGACTTCGACCGTGTCTGCATGTCAAAAGTTTTGCTCATCATTTTTGTCGGAAATTACCTGCTTATCATTCTTAGTCTAGACACATCTTATTGCATTGATTGCATGAATAGTGTATTGACAAAATTCATATCTTAGCGTATCTGCTAATTCATATCTTAGCGTATCTGTTACTGTAAACTTTGCCTGACATATTCCGTAAATTCCTCTGTAATCTACGAAACCTTTTGCTCTATATAATTAGAATACCACCCGATAGCCGGAAAATCATTTCATATCGAAAAATTCTTTATTCAATCGTACGAAATGGAATTCGTCATTAGTTCAAGTCCCTCGGATTCCGAAATGGAATCCCACTCAAGTTCTGAAAGCAGTGTGACCGGAATGGATCAACCAATTAGTCATCATCTATTCTGGATGAATTGGGGATGGGTTCGTAGCCTCCTTAATCATTGGAGACAAGAAGAAGGTGATCCCTTCCATCCACCACATTGCCCTCTTGGCGAAGAACCTGAAGCACTTACCGGTGAACCTATCCGAAACACCATTTTCTCTCTTATTTCTAGAGTATCTCGTCACGATTACATACTACACCAAATTCTAGATTTTATTTATCCGCTCGTCCGAACCGATAATCACCCCGGTGTAATAGAAGAAGTCAACGAGCTTCGCGCTCGGGTAGTGGCTTTGGAGAATATGGTGCAAAGGTTACAAACACCAGCAGCAGCACCAGCAGCATAAACAGTACCACCATCAGCAACACCAACAGTACCATCACCACCATCAGCAACAACATCCACATCCCACACCGCAACATCACAATCTGTATCTCAAACATCAACGTCATACGCCCTGTAAATATCCAGGAATATCAACAACAACAAACGATGAAGTATTAATTCATAAACTTCATTAAAGAGATATCTCTGCGGCAGTTATGTAATCTCTAAAATCTTAGATATTATTTAATTCTGACCATAAATCGGATGAGTGAACGGAGATGGTAGAGTAGAAACTTTGATCGAAAATGGTGTACGATTTACAAGCTAGAATTGTTTTACCAACAACATCAACAGGACCGTAGCATCATCAACACAGTCAGTGCCGTCAGTATCATCAGAATCAACAGCACCTGTAACATCACAAACTCTGTCAGTTCAGGAATCATTGCGGACATCATTATGAATCAACAACAAATATATTGTATCAACGAGTTATGAAGTATTAACTCATTTCCAATCGAAAGATTTATATGTATATTTTATATGTATGAATTTTTAAACCATAATAAATCTTCCCGTACTAAGCTATTATGTGTGAATCTTAACTACTCAGTTAATTCATATTACAAATATGCAATGATGCACGTCCTTCGTCCGCAACTTAACCATCGTTAATTACAATCTCTATCTCAATTCAATAAAAATCCAATTCATAATAAATCAAGTGAATTATTCGAATATATGTTTGATTTTACACTTTCATCATCGATGTACTCGAAACTTTTCAAATAACATCATTCGTACCTTGAGAAGTTCATAAGAATTTCACGAAAAGCAACAAATAACAAAGTAATGATTCATAATTTCAATATTATTGAAAAAATACTTATGCAATTTATAAAGTTTTAGGGATTACTCAATTCTAGTTCCAACCATAAAACAAATGAGTTTAATTTAATATTAACTCATTAAATCTATATTACATCTAAAGAAAATATACACATATATTTTCATAAAGACTGTAATAAACTTCTTTTGTACAAAATATTAATTGTGAAAAAATTTTTAACGGGTAGGTAATACCCGAGAGATATATAAATTCACAATTAATATATTACATTTTTCGAAACTGATTCAGCAATCATCAACTATACTCCCTACTTTCACAACAATATCCATTCTTTCATATAAATCAAAACAATCATACTCATTCAAATTCAATTACATATTCTGATTTTGAAATCGCATAATTCAATTCGAAATATAACCAGTATCATCACTCTTAGATTCCTATATCTTTCAAAGTTATACTTTGACTTCAAAACTGTGTTAGAACATCATATGTATTAACGATTACAATATGTGCTCAAACCTTTCGAAATTCCTGAAGACACTTCAACTAAGGAACAATCGAGATGATGATCCAACCACATGTTACCCACAGTTATACACCTGAAAAACTCTCAAAACCCAAGTCATAGTTCGACACGTATCCGTGTTAGACCCTATGGCATTTACTAGCTAAAATAACTTTTTAATTCCGTTTCAAAATAGACAGTTTTGTCACAGCTCCAGCAAGTCAACTTCGGCTTCTCAATCAAAACAGTCTTATTATAACCTCGATAGATACGTTGCCCTTTCGCCAATGTTACCGGGGAATCGTCTATATTCACCACATTAGCAATAAACTTACCAACAACTTCACTGATCTTTGACTTTCCAAAAAAAAAAAAAATTCATTATAATTATCGAAACCCTATCATATACTCATTCGTACCTTATAACAAGAATTACCATACCAATTATTGAGAATCAGCAATCAGTATTTTGAAACCTCGCAGCATGTCTACATCAACAATTACATATACACACAACGTCTACCTCCAAGACTTACATTCTTTGAATGAGAAATTTCTGAAAAATACCCTAAACTGCGAACCAGTTCTCAAAATTTTGAAAAATGCTGATGAAGCAGTAAAACTGTAAACGACCTTAACAGTAAAAAGTTGGATGATAAAGGATAGTATATTGGCAAAGCTCAGAAAAAGAGAAGCTGAAAAACGGATTGAGCAAAGTATGAAGGAGGCTGTGGACAAATCACAAAGGCTGAACCTGCCTTCAAAGAATCCAAATGATTCAGTACTTGTAGAAGTCATTAACGAATACCTTGCTCCTGACTCTAAACCCCTGCGGACAATATCCTTCATCATCCTCTGATATTAGACATTCTAAGATATCATCGTATCTTTCATTATAAATATCATCCATACTTTTGAAGATATTTTTATAATTATTCTTATCTGAAATCATTTACCTCTTCGCGCTATCTGTATTATATCATAAAAGAACCTATTTTAGTTTCTAAATTCTAAAACATTCGAGTTTAAAATAGGAATATTCTTGAAGAAGTGTTGGGAGCTGAAGCATGAGTTAGTATAATATAATGACACTTGATCAACGTGATTATATTACAGTAATTCATGCTGAGTTTCTAAATGGAACATGATGATTCACAGATCATAACGTCATCATGTGCTATGTTACACGACTCTTGTATTCTCTTTGATCTCTAAATATCAAGAAAATATTTCTTGATGATTCGGTCTTTTCCGAAGTATTCTGGTAATTTGACAAGTCAAGATCGTGCCATAACAATTTCCTTCCTAGAACATTAACAATGTTTATTCCGAAATTTATATCTGCGAATTCTGGACCATTACAAATGGTGCTTAATCGCAAGAAGAAGAAACGAAAGGACAAAGCTCCGAACTAGAAATGGGAGTATAAATCATAGCAAATAGAAGAGAGCATTAACTGTGGATGACAATGATTATAGAAGAAGCAAGGACTTTGAAATTTAAGGGAAGATATAAAACCCAACAACAACCCAGAAATCACAAACCGTATATATCAATGCATATAGCAATATAAAGACATGGGAGAACTAAAAACACTATAAAACCAAGAGTATAGTAGAAGTAAATAGATTCTTCCAGAGGCAGATGAAAAAGAAGAGCGACAGATATGAAAGTGAGGAGTATATCAAGAATCAGCACTGGATGAAGCATATTGACAAATACTTTAAAATATGAGTTGAGAAGGTGTGAGTTGTAAGAAAACAAATGAGGTGGATTTATAGTGAAATATCCGACAGAGAAATCAAAATGGATTATCGCATTAATTCGAAGAGGATCATAATTTCCTTAATCGCTGAATAATCAAATCCAATATAGATTACAAAGATTTTCTTTTCGGAGATCAATCGTGATGACGTCAAAAGATACGACGAATCACTATTATCTTATTTCATTCATTTACGATAACTTCACTCACACGCTTCGAGTAATCGAATTATTTTATCCATTCTTCTTGAACATGATAAAACTCTATAATCGTTATAATAACATTCTCATGATGACCTCTATCAAATTTCGGGGAAGAAATTTCTTTAACGGGTAGGTACTGTGACGATCCGGAAATTTCCGACCAAATTTAAACTTTAATCTTTATATTATTCCGACACGATAAGCAAAGTTTGTTAAGTTAAATCTCAAGAATTTTAAACTGTGTTCATACATTCATTATAACCTCGACTAAATTCCGACGATTCACGAACCGTTATATATAAATAGATATGTATATGTATATGTATATGTATATATATATATTATAACTTGAGAATATTAATAAAGTATTAAACGTATAATACTTTACACGGACGTATTTGTTTCAATATGATTTTTCGACGAAATTAAAAAAAATATATTAAATGATTGAATTATCAGAAACATCGAATTATGATTACAAGTCTCTGTTGAGAGGTCCACTATGATTTGAGAAAATCTATTCCTCTTAACGATATTCAGAATAATTTGTAAAGCTATTTATAAATAAAAACAAAAAGTGTCATTTACGAAAGTTAGACAAAAGTTAGTGGAGAATTGGTTTCCATAATATTCTATTAATCTATTTTCAAACGTACAAAGATGTTTTCAGTTTAAAAAGAACTTTATTATTAAAACGTATATAACTTTTATAAATATCTAGAATCACTTTTGACAACTCATTACTTAACCAGTATAATAAATAAAACGATATTTATATTTTATTTCATTAAATATATATAACGATTTAAATTAATATTATATATATTTATACACGTATTATACATACATAGTTTTTATACTTTTACTATACTTTAACTTTACCTTTACTTTATTTTGACTTTACTTTAACTTTAATAATTTACTTTAATAATTTATACTTTAATAATTCACTTTAATAATTTATACTTTAATAATTCACTTTAATAATTCACTTTAATAATTCATACTTTAATAATTCACTTTAATAATTCATACTTTAATAATTCACTTTAATAATTCACTTTAATAATTCAAAAATCTATTATAAATAGAATTCAATAGGTTTCATAATTTCATAGAAACTTGAAAATATATTTCTCTAAACTCTCTCAATCGATATATATATATATATATATATATATATATATATATATATATATATATATATATATATATATATATATATATATATATATATATATATATATATATATGTTTGCTCTGTATTATTTCAAGATATTATTAGTATACATAAAATATTACGACGGAGTACTGTCCGAGTGATTTCAAAATAGTTTTTTTGAATGAGTCGAAGCTAAGGAAATTATGGGTTATAGCTATGGAGGTGATGGGTATGGTTCATGGGTATGCTCGTGAGGTCAATCTAGTGTTTATCATCTCCGTTGTGTCTACGTACTTTCCTGCAATATTGAATCTCAATATTGATACGTTCGTGAATCCGAGGCCAACCTTGCACTTGTTAAATGACGTTATATGTATTTTTACTACGAAATACAGTATTGTGAGTTTCATTTGCTCCCTTTTATATATATTTTTGGGACTGAGAATGAAAGGACCCGTTCATATACATTATAAACGATTCACAATAGTTGATTACATTGCGAGGTATTTGACCTCTATATGATACAATATACAAACATTGCATTCGTTTTTAAAAGACAAACTTTCTTTACATCAAAAATTGACAGACATGCATACCATTTCATAATATCTACTATCCAACTATAAATTGATTTAATAATAATCTTTGATGAACTCAATGACTCGAATGCAACGTTCTTCGAAATATGCTATGAAAGACTCCAAGTAATATCTTTAAAATGAGCAAATGCACAGCGGAAGATTTCTTTAACACCTGAGAATAAACATGCTTTAAAGTGTCAACCAAAAGGTTGGTGAGTTCATTAGTTTATCATAATCATTTATTTCCATCATTTTAATAGACCACAAGAATTTCATTTCCAGTTCTCATAAATATACGTCCCATGCATAGAGACAAAAATAATCATTCATATGGTGAACACCTGGTAACCGACATTAACTAGATACATATAAGAATATCCCCTATCATTCCGGGATCCTCCTTCGGACATGATATAAATTTTGAAGTACTAAAGCATCCGGTACTTTGGATGGGGTTTGTTAGGCCCAATAGATCTATCTTTAGGATTCGCGTCAATTAGGGTGTCTGTTCCCTAATTCTTAGATTACCAGACTTTAATAAAAAGGGGCATATTCGATTTCGATAATTCAACCATAGAATGTAGTTTCAATTACTTGTGTCTATTTCGTCAAACATTTATAAAAGCGCATGTATTCTCAGTCCCAAAAATATAAAGGGGAAAAAGGCAAATGAAACTCACCATACTGTATTTCGTAGTAAAAATACATATAACGTCATTGAACAAGTGCAAGGTTGGCCTCGGATTCACGAACCTAAATTAATTATATATATTTATGTGTTGGTCAATATTTGTCTAACAAATTAGGTCAAGTCATAGTGTACCACAATCCTAATACTCGAGACTAATATGCAAAAGTCAACAAAAGTAAATTTGACTCAAAATAATTTCCAAAAATCTATACATGATTAATATATAGTTTAAATATCGTCGTTTTATATTTTTAAATATTTTTAAAAGATTTATTAGATTAAATAATATAATTTATTTATTAATAAATAAAATTTTATATTAAATTTATATAATAAAATATACTTTTATATATATTAATTAATAAAATTTATAGGGTTCATTTAATATCATAAAGATAATATGATAGGTATTATTAAAGTAAGTTATTACACGTAGTAAAATATGTTTGTATCACATATTTATTTGATAAAATAATATCTATACTGATAGTAAGTAAAAGTTGTATTATTTTGTAATAATAATTATTATTATAAAAATATCAATATTTATAATTACTAAGATGACATTATGATAAAACAATAATTCTAATTATGATAACTTTAATATTTACGATAATTTTTAATATTATCTTTAAAATAATAATTCTATTTAAATTTAAAATAATAATAATAATGATATTTTATAGTAACAATGACATTTCTATTAAAATGATAATTTTTGTTAAAATGATAGTTTTAATACTAACGATACTTTTAATAATAATAGTAATGATAAAAAAAATAAGAACGATAATTTTATCTAAATCAATATCTTATAATATTTTAATTTCATCATGATACTCTTACTCATTATTTCCTAATCGTTTCGTTTAATAGCTTTTAAATCATCTTTTATATCGTGTCCATAATAATGATAATAATAGTAATCAAAATAATTAGGT
Organism: Rutidosis leptorrhynchoides; assembly: GCF_046630445.1. Taxonomy (NCBI): domain Eukaryota; kingdom Viridiplantae; phylum Streptophyta; class Magnoliopsida; order Asterales; family Asteraceae; genus Rutidosis; species Rutidosis leptorrhynchoides. Next base: position 669,900,840 of record NC_092333.1, on the reverse strand, counting down.
GTTACAAATATTTGTTTTAATTACACTAATATTATTAATGATAGTTACTATAACATTATTAACGATAATACTAATAATTATCTTAATGATAATATAGTAATAATAATAATAACAATAACAATAACCATTTTTAAATAATGATATATATATTAATAATGATAATAATAATAATAATACTAATAATAACTTTAACGATAATAACGATAGTAATAAATAAAAAAAATAACAATTTTTAATGATAAATCCCTTTTATTGATAAAGATAATAATAATGATAATAATAAGATAAAACTAGAACGACGATAAAAATGACGATAATAATAATAATCATTTTTAATAAAAATATCGAAAATTCAATTGATTATAACTTCTAATCCGTTCATCGAAACCATTCGATATCTAAAGAAAAAGTTCTTAATTTTTCGCTAGCTTTCCAAGGACATGCATATCTTATACCTTATCTCAACTGCAAGTGTAACTAATTCAAGATTCAACCTAACCTGTTTAAGGGCAATATCAAAAGTACAAGCATGCATAATCCTAAATACTCGAGCACTAGTCAGGGATACACTATTAGTATGTAAAAGTTAAATTATGAGTACTCACGTATCAATATCGAGATTCAATATTGCAGGAAAGGTACGTAGACGCAACGGAAATGATAAACACTATATTGACCTCACGAGTATACCCATGAACCATATTCAATCACCTCCATAGCTATAACCCATAATTTCCTTAATCCTATCCAACTCGAAAAACAATTTCGAAATCACTCGGACAGCACTCCGTCGTAATATTTTATGTATACTAATAATATTTTGAAATAATACGGAGTAAATATATATGTGTAAATCGATTGAGAGAGTTTAAAGAAAAATATTTTCAAGTTTCTATGAAATAATGAAACCTATTGAATTCTATTTATAATAGATTTTTGAATTATTAAAGTGAATTATTAAAGTATGAATTATTAAAGTGAATTATTAAAGTATGAATTATTAAAGTGCATTATTAAAGTATGAATTATTAAAGTGAATTATTAAAGTTAAAGTAAAGTAAAAATAAAGTAACGGTAAAGTTTAAGTATAGTAAAAGTATAAAACTATGTACGTATAATACGCGTATAAATATATATAATATTAATTTAAATCGTTATATATATTTAATAAAATAAAATATAAATATCGTTATCTTTATCATACTAGTTAAGTAATGAGTTGTCAAAAGTGGTTCTAGATATTTATAAAAGTTATATACGTTTTAATAATAAAGTTCTTTTTAAACTGAAAACGTTTTTGTACGTTTGCAACTAAATAGATCAATCGAGTCGTTATGAGATTTAATCTTCCACTATCCTTTGTCTAGTTCTCATTGAATGACAATTTGTTCTTATTTATAAATCACTTTATCATTTTCCGAATATTGTTAAAATGGAAAGATTTCTCAAATCAACGTGGGCCTTTCAACAGAGACTTGTAATCATAATTCAATATATCTGATAATTCAATCATTTGATCTTATCTTCTAATTCCATTGATAAACATTTTGAAACAGATACAATCATATAAAGTATTTAATCTAATATTTTGTTTACGTTTCAAGTTATAATATATATACACGTATACATATATAATCATATTTGTTTAATGGTTCGTGAATTGTTGGAACTTGGTCGAGGTTGAATGAATGTATGAACATAGTTTAAAATTCTTGAAATTTAACTTGACAAATATTGCTTATCGTGTCGGAAACATATAAAGATTAAAGTTTAAATTTGGTTAGAAATTTCCGGGTTGTCACAGTACCTACCCGTTAAAGAAATTTCGTCCCGAAATTTGAGTGGAAAGGTCGTGAATGATAAAAAGTATGTTTTCATGATGCATACGGGCTGAAAATTAGAGTTTTATCATCAGCGAATAATTTGGATAAACAATCCATTTATATGAAGAGTACGAATGAAGCTAACATAGAAGAGTGAAATGAGTAAGTGTAGATTCATCTTATCATTTGACGTAGATATGATTGATTCCCAGATTTCAAGGGATTTGAAGAAAATCTTCTTAATAAGATTTGACTATCCGGTAATCAAGGGAATTAGGATCCGCTTTAAATGCGATCGTCCATTTTAATTATTCTGTCGGAGATTTTCTTCGTTTCCTTACAACGCACACCTTCTGTTGATGCATTTTATGCGAGTCCCTAGACATCCACCCACGTCCATTGCAGGTACAACAGTTTACAGGCCACCATGATTGCTCGTTATTATCCTATTCGTGTTTGTATGTGGTTACAGGAACTGCAGGAATGAGATTTAGATATCTGACTATGTTAGACTTAGTCAGACGTACGAGTGAAGCCTCACTAGTACGGCTGACAGGATCATACGCACGGTTGATGCTGAGCTAAGTCACAATTACACCCTAAATGAGAAGACACGAGTGAGTGATCACCCGTACGGCTGATGAAGCCACCTCGTACGTGTGATGAATAAATCGTATGGATGAGTCAACAGCAGGGGTATATAAAGTCTTATGTTCTTCATTTTAGGTTAAGCCTCTCATTTGTTACACACACTCAGATCTAGTGAGCTCCTCCGATTCTCTCTCAGTCCAAATCACCCAGGTGGTGAATAATAGATCTAGGTGTTGATCTAATCACACTTGATTTAGTTGTGGTTTGTCTAAATTAATCAAAAAAAAATTTAACCTATTCACTAGAGGGTTTGATTCACTTATTCCGCCATTGTGTGAGTTAAATCTGTTGATTTCTAAGTTCCTAGCATGTTTCATCACCTTCCATTCTTTCCCCCTCAACTCATATTTTAAAGTATTCATCAATATGCTCCATCCAGTTCTGATTCTCGATATACTTCTAACTCTCATATCGGTCATCCTTATTTTTCATCTACCGCCGGAAGAATCTATTTACTTCTACTATACTCTTGGGTTTATAGTGTTTCTAGTTCTCCCGTGTCTTTATATTGCTATATGCATCGATATATATGGTTTATAATTTCTGGTTTGTCGTTGGGCTTTATATGTTCCCTTATATTTCAAAGTCTCTGCTTCTGTCTTCTATAATCATTATCATTCACAGTTAATGCTCTCTTTTATTTGCTGCAATTTATACCCCAATTTCTATTTCGGAGTTTTGTCCCTTCGTTTCTTCTTCTTGCGATTAAGCACCGCTTGTAATGGTCCAGAATTCACAGATATGATTTTCGAAATGAACATTGTTAATGTTCTAGGAAGGAAATTGTGATGGCACGATCTTGACTTGTCAAATTACTAGAATACCTTGGAAAAGGCATAAATAATCAAGAAATGTTTTCTTGATATTTTAGAGGTTAAATAGAATACAAGAGTCGTATAACATGGCACATGATGATGTTATGATCTGTGAATCATTACGTTCCATTTAGAAACTCAGCATGACTTACTGTAATATAATCACATTGATCAAGTGTCATTATATTATACTAATTCATGCTTCAGTTCCCAACACTACTTCAAAATATTCCTATCTTAACTTGAATGTTTCAGAATTTAGAAACTAAAATAGTTTCTTTTATGATGTAATACAGATAGCGCGAAGAGGTAAATGATTTCAAATAAGAAAAATTAAAAAAATATCTTCAGAAATATGGAGGATATTTATAATGAAAGATACGATGATATTTTAGAATTTCTAATATCAAAGGATGATGAAGAATATTGTCCGCAGGGGTTTAGAGTCAGGAGCAAGGTATTCGTTAATGACTTCAGCAGGTACTGAATCATTTGGATCCTTTGAAGTCAGGTTCAGTCTTTGTAATTTGTCCACAGCCTCCTTCCTACTTTGCTCAATCCGTTTTCCAGTTCCAAAACTTCTCTTTTTCTGCGCTTTGCCAGCACACTTCATTATTATCATCCAGCTTTTACCGTTTAAAGTCATTTATAGTTTTTGCTGCTTCATCAGCATTTTTTCCATTTTCGTAGAACCAATTCGTAGTTCGGAGTGTTTTTCAGAAACTTCACATTCAAATTAAGTCCAGAAGATAGACGTTATATATACACATATAATTGTTGGCGTAGACATGCTGTGAGATTTCAAAATACTGATTGCTAATTCCCAATGATTCGTATGGCAATTCTCATTACAAGATGCGAATGAGTAAATGATGGGGTTTCAATGAATAATTATAATGACTTTTTGGAGAGGTTAAAGTCAAAGGGTAATGAAGTTGTTGATACATCTGCTAATAATGTGGTGGAATGTAAAAGGTTCCCTGGTAACAATGGTGTATATCTCAAGGTTATAATAAGGTTAGTCTGACTGAAAAGTCGAAGTTGACTTGCTGAAGCTGTGACAAAACTGGCTACTTTGAATAGGAGTCGCAAAGTTATTTTTGCTAATAAATGTCAAAGAATCTGACGCGGATACGTTGTTTAAACTTTTACTTTGGTTTCAAGAGTTTTTCGGGTACATAACTGTGGGTAACATGTGGTTGGATCATCATCTCGATTGCTCATCATTCGAAGTGTCTTCAACAATTTTTGAAGGGTTTGAACACAGATTGTAATTGTTAACATACATTTGATGTTCTAACACAGTTTTGAAGTCAAAATATAGCTTGTGAAAGATGTAAGGATCTAAGAGTGATGATTTTGGTCATATCTCAAGTTGAATTTTGAGATTTCAAAATCAGAATATGTAATTAAATTTCGAATGAGTATGGTTGTTTTGATTTCTATAAAAGAATGTATATTATTGTGAAAGTAGGGAGTATAATGGATAATTTGATGAATCAGATTCGAAGAATGTAACATATTAATTGTGAATTTATATATCTCGTTAAAAAATTTCACAATTAATATTTTGTACAAAAGAATTTTATTACAGTCTTTATGAAAATATATATATGTATATTTTCTTCAGATGTAACATAGATTTAATGAGTTAATGTTAAATTAAACTCATTTGATTTACGGTTGAAACTAGAATTGAATAATGCCTAAAGGCTTTAAAAAGTACATAACTTTTACGCAGTATTTCTTTAATGACATTGAAATTATGAATTAATACTTCGTTATTTGTTGATGTATGATGTTCAGTTCGTGGAATTCTTGTGAATTTCGCAAAGTACGAATGATGTTATCTGAAAAGTTTCGGGTACATCGATGATGAAAGTGTAAAATCAAATATATACTTGATTTATTATGAATTGGAATTTGTTGAATTGCGACAGAGATTGTAGTTAACGCTGGTTAAGTTGCAGCCGAAGGACGTACATTATTGCATATTTGTAATATGAATTAACCGCGTAGTTAAGATTCACACACAATAGCTTAGCACGGAATGATTTATTTCAAAATATATATATATATATATATATATATATATATATATATATATATATATATATATATATATATATATATATATATATATATATATATATATATATAATATACATATAATTTCTTCAGAGGGAATGAGTTAATTCTTCATAACTCGTTGATACAATATACACGTTATTGATTCGTAATGATGTCCACAGTGATTCTTGAACTGACTGAGTTTGTGATGTTATCGGTGTTGTTGATCCAGAGGTTGACTGTACTGACAATGCTGGTAACGCTGACGGTACTGTTGATGCTGTTGGTAAAGCAAGTTTAGCTTGTTGATCACACACCATTTTTGTCAGGGTTTCTACTCTTTCTTCTATCATTTTGGTTCGCTTAACTGATTTATGGTTAGGACTAGATTAGATAATCTCTAAGACTTTAGAGATTACATAATCACCGCGGAATGTTTCTCCAATGAAGCTATGAATTAATACTTCGTCAGTTATTGTTGTTGGTACTCCTTGGTATCTATGGTGCGTATGACGTTGATGCTCGTGGGACGGATTGTGAAGTTGAGGTTTACGACGCGGTTGTGGTTGGAGGTGGTAATGGTACTGTTGGCATTGATGATGGTGGTACTGGTTATGCTGTTGTTGCTGCTGCTGGTGTTTGTAATCTCTGCACCATATTCTCCAAAGCCACTACCCGAACGCGAAGCTCGTTGACTTCTTCTATTACACCGGGGTGATTGTCGGTTCGGACGAGCGGATAAATAAAATCTAAAATTTGATGTAATATATAATCGTGACGAGATACTCTGGAAATGAGTGAGAAAACGGTGTTTCGAGCAGGTTCGCCGGTAAGTGCTTCAGGTTCTTCGTCAAGAGGGCAATGTGGTGGATGGAAGGAATCACCTTCTTCTTGTCTCCAATGATTGAGGAGGCTACGAACCCATCCCCAATTCATTCAGAATAGGTGATGACTGATTGGTTAATTTATTCCGGTCACACTGCTTTCGGAGCTTGAATGGGATTCCATTTCGGAATCTAAGTGACTTGAACTGATGACGAATTCCATTTCGTACGATTGGAGAAAGGATTTTTTTTTTTTCGATATGAAATGATTTTGGCTAACGGATGGTATTCTAATTACATAGAAAAGATTTCGTAGATTACGGAGGACTTTGCGGGATATGTCAGGCAAAGTTTAAAGTAACAAATACGATAAGATATGATTTAGCAGATATGCTAAGATATAAATTTTTGTCTATACACTATTCATGCAATCAATGCAGCAAGACGTGTCTTAGACTAAAAATGATAAGCAGGTAATTTCCTGAGGATGATAAGAAGTTAATTTTCGACACAAAATGATAAGCAAAACTTTTGACATGCAGACACGGTCGAAGTCCAGACTCACTAATGCATCCTATCGACTTATCAGTTAGACACACTAATGCAGACCTGGTTCGCTAAGACCACCGCTCTGATACCAACTGAAAGGACCCGTTCATATACATTATAAACGATTCACAATAGTTGATTACATTGCGAGGTATTTGACCTCTATATGATACAATTTACAAACATTGCATTCGTTTTTAAAAGACAAACTTTCTTTACATCGAAAATTGTCAGACATGCATACCATTTCATAATATCTACTATCCAACTATAAATTGATTTAATAATAATCTTTGATGAACTCAATGACTCGAATGCAACGTTCTTCGAAATATGCTATGAAAGACTCCAAGTAATATCTTTAAAATGAGCAAATGCACAGCGGAAGATTTCTTTAACACCTGAGAATAAACATGCTTTAAAGTGTCAACCAAAAGGTTGGTGAGTTCATTAGTTTATCATAATCATTTATTTCCATCATTTTAATAGACCACAAGAATTTCATTTCCAGTTCTCATAAATATACGTCCCATGCATAGAGACAAAAATAATCATTCATATGGTGAACACCTGGTAACCGACATTAACTAGATACATATAAGAATATCCCCTATCATTCCGGGATCCTCATTCGGACATAATATAATTTTCGAAGTACTAAAGCATCCGATACTTTGGATGGGGTTTGTTAGGCCCAATAGATCTATCTTTAGGATTCGCGTCAATTAGGGTGTCTGTTCCCTAATTCTTAGATTACCAGACTTTAATAAAAAGGGGCATATTCGATTTCGATAATTCAACCATAGAATGTAGTTTCAATTACTTGTGTCTATTTCGTCAAACATTTATAAAAGCGCATGTATTCTCAGTCCCAAAAATATAAAGGGGAAAAAGGCAAATGAAACTCACCATACTGTATTTCGTAGTAAAAATACATATAACGTCATTGAACAAGTGCAAGATTGGCCTCGGATTCACGAACCTAAATTAATTATATATATTTATGTGTTGGTCAATATTTGTCTAACAAATTAGGTCAAGTCATAGTGTACCACAATCCTAATGCTCGAGACTAATATGCAAAAGTCAACAAAAGTAAATTTGACTCAAAATAATTTCCAAAAATCTATACATGATTAATATATAGTTTAAATATCGTCGTTTTATATTTTTAAATATTTTTAAAAGATTTATTAGATTAAATAATATAATTTATTTATTAATAAATAAAATTTTATATTAAATTTATATAATAAAATATACTTTTATATATATTAATTAATAAAATTTATAGGGTTCATTTAATATCATAAAGATAATATGATAGGTATTATTAAAGTAAGTTATTACACGTAGTAAAATATGTTTGTATCACATATTTATTTGATAAAATAATATCTATACTGATAGTAAGTAAAAGTTGTATTATTTTGTAATAATAATTATTATTATAAAAATATCAATATTTATAATTATTAAGATGACATTATGATAAAACGATAATTCTAATTATGATAACTTTAATATTTACGATAATTTTTAATATTATCTTTAAAATAATAATTCTAATTAAATTTAAAATAATAATAATAATGATATTTTATAGTAACAATGACATTTCTATTAAAATGATAATTTTTGTTAAAATGATAGTTTTAATACTAACGATACTTTTAATAATAATAGTAATGATAAAAAAAATAAGAACGATAATTTTATCTAAATCAATATCTTATAATATTTTAATTTCATCATGATACTCTTACTCATTATTTCCTAATCGTTTCGTTTAATAGCTTTTAAATCATCTTTTATATCATGTCCATAATAATGATAATAATAGTAATCAAAATAATTAGGTGTTACAAATATTTGTTTTAATTACACTAATATTATTAATGATAGTTACTATAACATTATTAACGATAATACTAATAATTATCTTAATGATAATATAGTAATAATAATAATAACAATAACAATAACCATTTTTAAATAATGATATATATATTAATAATGATAATAATAATAATAATACTAATAATAACTTTAACGATAATAACGATAGTAATAAATAAAAAAAATAACAATTTTTAATGATAAATCCCTTTTATTGATAAAGATAATAATAATGATAATAATAAGATAAAACTAGAACGACGATAAAAATGACGATAATAATAATAATCATTTTTAATAAAAATATCGAAAATTCAATTGATTATAACTTCTAATCCGTTCATCGAAACCATTCGATATCTAAAGAAAAAGTTCTTAATTTTTCCCTAGCTTTCCAAGGACATGCATATCTTATACCTTATCTCAACTGCAAGTGTAACTAATTCAAGATTCAACCTAACCTGTCTAAGGGCAATATCAAAATTACAAGCATGCATAATCCTAAATACTTGAGCACTAGTCAGGGATACACTATTAGTATGTAAAAGTTAAATTATGAGTACTCACGTATCAATATCGAGATTCAATATTGCAGGAAAGGTACGTAGACGCAACGGAAATGATAAACACTATATTGACCTCACGAGCATACCCATGAACCATATTCAATCACCTCCATAGCTATAACCCATAATTTCCTTAATCCTATCCAACTCGAAAAACAATTTCGAAATCACTCGGACAGCACTCCGTCGTAATATTTTATGTATACTAATAATATTTTGAAATAATACGGAGTAAATATATATGTGTAAATCGATTGAGAGAGTTTAAAGAAAAATATTTTCAAGTTTCTATGAAATAATGAAACCTATTGAATTCTATTTATAATAGATTTTTAAATTATTAAAGTGAATTATTAAAGTATGAATTATTAAAGTGAATTATTAAAGTATGAATTATTAAAGTGAATTATTAAAGTATGAATTATTAAAGTGAATTATTAAAGTTAAAGTAAAGTAAAAATAAAGTAACGGTAAAGTTTAAGTATAGTAAAAGTATAAAACTATGTACGTATAATACGCGTATAAATATATATAATATTAATTTAAATCGTTATATATATTTAATAAAATAAAATATAAATATCGTTATCTTTATCATACTAGTTAAGTAATGAGTTGTCAAAAGTGGTTCTAGATATTTATAAAAGTTATATACATTTTAATAATAAAGTTCTTTTTAAACTGAAAACGTTTTTGTACGTTTGCAACTAAATAGATCAATCGAGTCGTTATGAGATTTAATCTTCCACTATCCTTTGTCTAGTTCTCATTGAATGACAATTTGTTCTTATTTATAAATCACTTTATCATTTTCCGAATATTGTTAAAATGGAAAGATTTCTCAAATCAACGTGGGCCTTTCAACAGAGACTTGTAATCATAATTCAATATATCTGATAATTCAATCATTTGATCTTATCTTCTAATTCCATTGATAAACATTTTGAAACAGATACAATCATATAAAGTATTTAATCTAATATTTTGTTTACGTTTCAAGTTATAATATATATACACGTATACATATATAATCATATTTGTTTAATGGTTCGTGAATTGTTGGAACTTGGTCGAGGTTGAATGAATGTATGAACATAGTTTAAAATTCTTGAAATTTAACTTAACAAATATTGCTTATCGTGTCGGAAACATATAAAGATTAAAGTTTAAATTTGGTTGGAAATTTCCGGGTTGTCACAGAGAATACATGCGCTGTTTTTATAAATGTTTTACGAAATAGGCACAAGTACTAAAACTAATTCTACGTGGGTTTAAACCAGAAATATACCCTTAGCTTGGTAACATTAAACTACTTGTCTATGTATGGTAGGCGCGAATCCTAAAGATAGATCTATTGGGCCTGACAAACCCCATCCCGACTATGGGATGCTTTAGTACTTCGAGGTTATTTTAAACACACCTGATCTGGTGTACTTCAGAGGGTAAAACATGAACGTTAAGGCTTGTTACCGGGTGCCTACAACTTATAGAATACTTTTATACACTTGCGAGTGTACATATATTTATAAACATAAATCTTGTGGTCTATTAATATATTGAAATGATTGTTATGATAAACCTATGAACTCACCAACCTTTTGGTTGACATTTTAAAGCATGTTTATTCTCAGGTATTAAAGAAATCTTCCGCTGTGCATTAGCTCATTTTAAGGATATTACTTGGAGTCATTCATGGCATATTTTGAAAGACGTTGCATTCAAGTCATTGAGTTCATCAAGATTATTATTAAGCCAATTATAGTTGGATGTATTATGAAATGGTGTGCGTGCCGTCAACTTTCATTGTAAAGAAAGTTTGTCTTTTAAAAACGAATGTAATGTTTGTAAAATGTATCATATAGAGGTCAAATACCTCGCGATGTAATCAACTATTGTGAATCGTTTATAATGTATATGAACGGGTCCTTTCAATATTCACATGTTAAAAATATATAGTTTCCAACAAAATTTGTTAAGCAATCATTTTTCAAGTAAACACGGTCGAAGTCCAGACTCACTAATGCATCCTAACAAACTCGATAAGACACACTAATGCAAAATTCTGGTTCTCTAAGACCAACGCTCGGATACCAACTGAAATGTCCCGTTCATATTGATTATAAACGTTCCATATTAATTGATTTCGTCGCGAGGTTTTGACCTCTATATGAGACGTTTTTCAAAGACCGCATTCATTTTTAAAACAACCATAACCTTTATTTTATCTATAAAGGTTTAAAAAGCATTACGTAGATTATCAAATAATGATAATCTAAAATATACCGTTTACACATGACCATTACATAATGGTTTACAATAAGAATATATTACATCAAAAATAAGTTTCTTGAATGCAGTTTTTACATAATATCATACAAGCATGGACTCCAAATCTTGTCCTTATTTTAGTATGCAACAGCGGAAGCTCTTAATAATCACCTGAGAATAAACATGCTTAAAACGTCAACAAAAATGTTGGTGAGTTATAGGTTTAACCTATATATTATCAAATCATAATAATAGACCACAAGATTTCATATTTCAATATACATCCCATACATAGAGATAAAATTCATTCATATGGTGAACACCTGGTAACCGACATTAACAAGATGCATATATAAGAATATCCCCATCATTCCGGGACACCCTTCGGATATGATATAAATTTTGAAGTACTAAAGCATCCGGTACTTTGGATGGGGTTTGTTAGGCCCAATAGATCTCTCTTTAGGATTAGCGTCAATTAGGGTGTCTGTTCCCTAATTCTTAGATTACCAGACTTAATAAAAAGGGGCATATTCGATTTTGATAATTCAACCATAGAATGTAGTTTCACGTACTTGTGTCTATTTTGTAAATCATTTATAAAACCTGCATGTATTCTTATCCCAAAAATATTAGATTTTAAAAGTGGGACTATAACTCACTTTCACATATTTTTACTTCGTCGGGAAGTAAGACTTGGCCACTAATCGATTCACGAACCTATAACAAATATGTACATATATATCAAAGTATATTCAAAATATATTTACAACACTTTTAATACATTTTGATGTTTTAAGTTTATTAAGTCAGCTGTCCTCGTTAGTAACCTACAACTAGTTGTCCAACGTTAGATGTACAGAAAAAAATTGATATATATTATCTTAAATCAATCCACGACCCAGTGTATACACGTCTCAGGCTAGATCACAACTCAAAGTAAATATATTTTTGGAATCAACCTCAACCCTGTATAGCTAACTCCCACATTACTGCATATAGAGTGTCTATGGTTGTTTCAAATAATATATACACATGGGTCGATATGATATGTCAAAACATTTGCATACGTGTCTATGGTATCCCAAGATTACATAATATATTAGAATACATGTATAATACAATATAAGTAAGCTAGGATATGATTAATATAGATTTGTTACCAATTTTCACGTTGCTACAACAAGAAAAATTATCCAATCTTGTTTTACCCATAACTTCTTCATTTTAAATCCATTTTGAGTGAATCAAATTGCTATGGTTTCATTTTGAACTCTATTTTATGAATCTAAATAGAAAAAGTATAGGTTTATAGTCAGAAATATAAGTTACAAGTCGTTTTTGTAAAGGTAGTCATTTCAGTCGAAAGAACGACGTCTAGATGACCATGATTTTTGGATATAGTTTCATGTTCATAAGAAAAATCATTTTCCCAGAAAAAACTTTTAAATCAAAGTTTATCATAGTCTTTAATTAACTAACCCAAAACAGCCCGCGGTGTTACTACGACGGCGTAAATCCGGTTTTACGGTGTTTTTCGTGTTTCCGGGTTTTAAATCATTAAGTTAGCATATCATATAGATATAGAACATGTGTTTAGTTGATTTTAAAAGTCAAGTTAGAAGGATTAACTTTTATTTGCGAACAAGTTTAGAATTAACTAAACTATGTTCTAGTGATTACAAGTTTAAACCTTCGAATAAGATAGCTACTGGAAATGAGAAAAATGGATCTAGCTTCAAAGGATCCTTGGATAGCTTGAAAGTTCTTGAAGCAGAATCATGACACGAAAATAGTTCAAGTAAGATTTTCACTCGAAATAAGATTGTTATAGTTATAGAAATTGAATCAAAGTTTAAATATGAGTATTACCTTGTATTAGAAAGATATCTTACTGTTAATAAGAAAAATTTCTTGAGGTTGGATGATCACTCTACAAGATTGGAAGTAAGCTAGCAAACTTGGAAGTATTCTTGATTTTATGAAACTAGAACTTGTAGAATTTATGAAGAACACTTAGAACTTGAAGATAGAACTTGAGAGAGATCAATTAGATGAAGAAAATTGAAGAATGAAAGTGTTTGTAGGTGTTTTTGGTCGTTGGTGTATGGATTAGATATAAAGGATATGTAATTTTGTTTTCATGTAAATAAGTCATGAATGATTACTCATATTTTTGTAATTTTATGAGATATTTCATGCTAGTTGCCAAATGATGGTTCCCACATGTGTTAGGTGACTCACATGGGCTGCTAAGAGCTGATCATTGGAGTGTATATACGAATAGTACATACATCTAAAAGCTGTGTATTGTACGAGTACGAATACGGGTGCATACGAGTACAATTGTTGATGAAACTGAACGAGGATGTAATTGTAAGCATTTTTGTTAAGTAGAAGTATTTTGATAAGTGTATTGAAGTTTTCAAAAGTGTATTAATACATATTAAAACACTACATGTATATACATTTTAACTGAGTCGTTAAGTCATCGTTAGTCGTTACATGTAAGTGTTGTTTTGAAACCTTTAGGTTAACGATCTTGTTAAATGTTGTTAACCCAATGTTTATAATATCAAATGAGATTTTAAATTATTATATTATCATGATATTATGATGTACGAATATCTCTTAATATGATATATATACATTAAATGTCGTTACATCGATAATCGTTACATATATGTCTCGTTTCAAAATCATTAAGTTAGTAGTCTTGTTTTTACATATGTAGTTCATTATTAATATACTTAATGATATGTTTACTTATCATAATATCATGTTAACTATACATATAACCATATATATGTCATCATATAGTTTTTACAAGTTTTAACGTTCGTGAATCACCGGTCAACTTGGGTGGTCAATTGTCTATATGAAACCTATTTCAATTAATCAAGTCTTAACAAGTTTGATTGCTTAATATGTTGGAAACACTTAATCATGTAAATAACAATTTCATTTAATATATAAATAAACATGGAAAAGTTCGGGTCACTACAACGTAGATTATCAAATAATGATAATCTAAAATATCCTGTTTACGCACAACTATTACATAATGGTTTACAATACAAAAATGTTACAACGAAATATGTTTCTTGAATGCAGTTTTTTTACGCAATATCATACAAGCATGGACTCCAAATTTTGTCTTTATTTAAGTATACGACAGCGAAAGCTCTTAATAATCACCTGAGAATAAACATGCTTAAAACGTCAACAAAAATGTTGGTGAGTTATAGGTTTAACCTATATATATATATATATATATATATATATATATATATATATATATATATATATATATATATATATATATATATATATATATATCAAATCGTAACAATAGACCACAAGATTTCATATTTCAATATACATCCCATACATAGAGATAAAAATCATTCATATGGTGAACACCTGGTAACCGACATTAACAAGATGCATATATCAGAATATCCCCATCATTCCGGGACACCCTTCGGATATGATATAAATTTCGAAGTACTAAAGCATCCGGTACTTTGGATGGGGTTTGTTAGGCCCAATAGATCTATCTTTAGGATTCGCGTCAATTAGGGTGTCTGTTCACTAATTCTTAGATTACCAGACTTAATAAAAAGGGGCATATTCGACTTCGATAATTTAACCATAGAATGTAGTTTCACGTACTTGTGTCTATTTTGTAAATCATTTATAAAACTTGCATGTATTCTCATCTCAAAAATATTAGATTTTAAAAGTGGGACTATAACTCACTTTCACAGATTTTTACTTCGTCGGGAAGTAAGACTTGGCCACTGGTCGATTCACGAACCTATAACAAATATGTACATATATATCAAAGTATGTTAAAAATATAATTACAACATTTTTTAATACATTTTACTATTTTAAATTTATTAAGTCAGCTGTCCTTTAGTAACCTATAACTAGTTGTCCACAATTAGATGTACAGAAATAAATCGATATATACTATCTTGAATCAATCCACGACCCAGTGTATACATGTCTCAGGCTAGATCACAACTCAAAGTATATATATTTTTGGAATCAACCTCAACCCTGTATAGCTAACTCCCACATTACTGTATATAGAGTGTCTATGGTTGTTCCAAATAATATATATACATGGGTCGATATGATATGTCAAAATATTTGCATACGTGTCTATGGTATCCCAAGATTACATAATATATTAGAATACATGTATAATACAATATAAGTTAGCTAGGATATGATTAATATAGATTTGTTACCAATTTTCACGTAGCTACAACAAGAAAAATTATCCAATCTTGTTTTACCCATAACTTCTTCATTTTAAATCCGTTTTGAGTGAATCAAATTGCTATGATTTCATATTGAACTCTATTTTATGAATCTAAATAGAAAAAGTATAGGTTTATAGTCATAAATATAAGTTACAAGTCCTTTTTGTAAAGGTAGTCATTTCAGTCGAAAGAACGACATCTAGATGACCACTTTAGAAAACATACTTCCACTTTGAGTTTAACCATGATTTTGGATATAGTTTCATATTCATAAGAAAGATTATTTTCCCAGAAGAACAACTTTTAAATTAAAGTTTAACATAGTTTTTAATTAACTAACCCAAAACAGCCCGCGGTGTTACTACGACGGCGTACATCCGGTTTTACGGTGTTTTTCGTGTTTTCCCATTTTAAATCATTAAGTTAGCATATCATATAGATATAGAACATGTGTTTAGTTGATTTTAAAAGTCAATATAGAAGGATTAACTTTTGTTTGCGAACAAGTTTAGAATTAACTAAACTATGTTCTAGTGATTACAAGTTTAAACCTTCGAATAAGATAGCTTTATATGTATGAATTGAATGATGTTATGAACATCATTACTACCTCAAGTTTTCTGGATAAAGCTACTGGAAATAAGAAAAATGGATCTAGCTTTAAAGGATCCTTGGATGGCTTGAAAGTTCTTGAAGCAGAATCATGACACGAAAACAGTTCAAGTAAGATTTTCACTCGAAATAAGATTGTTATAGTTGTAGAAATTGAATCAAAGTTTGAATATGAATATTACCTTGAATTAGAAAGATAACCTACTGTAAATAATAAAGGTTCCTTGATCTTAGATGATTACTTGGAATGGATTAGAAAGCTTGGAAGTAGACTTGCAAACTTGGAAGTATTCTTGATTTTTATGAAACTATACTTATGGAATTTATGAAGAACACTTAGAACTTGAAGATGAAACTTGAGAGAGATCAATTAGATGAAAAAAATTGAAGAATGAAAGTGTTTGTAGGTGTTTTTGGTCGTTGGTATATGGATTAGATATAAAGGATATGTAATTTTGTTTTCATGTAAATAAGTCATGAATGATTACTCATATTTTTGTAATTTTATGAGATATTTCATGCTAGTTGCCAAATGATGGTTCCCACATGTGTTAGGTGACTCACATGGGCAGCTAAGAGCTGATCATTGGAGTGTATATACAAATACTACATACATCTAAAAGCTGTGTATTGTACGAGTACGAATACGGGTGCATACGAGTAGAATTGTTGATGAAACTGAATGAGGATATAATTGTAAGCATTTTTGTTAAGTAGAAGTATTTTGATAAGTGTCTTGAAGTCTTTCAAAAGTGTATGAATACATATTAAAACACTACATTTATATACATTTTAAATGAGTCGTTAAGTCATCGTTAGTCGTTACATGTAAATGCTGTTTTGAAACCTTTAGGTTAACGATCTTGTTAAATGTTGTTAACCCATTGTTTATTATATCAAATGAGATGTTAAATTGTTACATTATTATGATATTATGATATATAATATATCTTAGTATGATATATATACAGTTAAATTTCGTTACAACGATAATCGTTACATATATGTCTCGTTTCGAAATCATTAAGTTAGTAGTCCTATTTTTACATATGTAGTTCATTGTTAATACACTTAATGATATATTTACTTATCATTTAACATAATTAACCAAGTGTATCAATATCTTAATATGATTCATATGTACCTAGTAAGACGTTGTTATAACGATAATCGTTATATATATTGTTTTCGAGTTTTTTAATTTAATAAACTCAATTTTATGTATATAACTCATTGTTAAAATACCTAATGAGATACTTACTTATCATAATATCATGTTAACTATATATATAATCATATATATGTCATCATATAGTTTTTACAAGTTTTAACGTTCGTGAATCACCGGTCAACTTGGGTGGTCAATTGTCTATTTGAAACCTATTTCAATTAATCAAGTCTTAACAAGTTTGATTGCTTAACATGTTGGAAACACTTAATCATGTAAATAACAATTTCATTTAATATATATATAAACATGGAAAAGTTCGGGTCACTACATGTCAGGCCCAATAGATCTATCTTTAGGATTCGCGCCTACCGTACATAGACAAGTAGTTCAATGTTACCAAGCTAAGGGTATATTTCTGGTTTAAACTCACATAGAATTAGTTTTAGTACTTGTGACTATTTCGTAAAACATTTATAAAACAGCGCATGTATTCTCAGCCCAAAAATATATATAAAAAGGGAGTAATGAAACTCACAATACTGTATTTCGTAGTAAAAATACATATAACGTCATTTAACAAGTGCAAGGTTGGCCTCGGATTCACGAACGTATCAATATTGAGAT
Source organism: Rutidosis leptorrhynchoides (assembly GCF_046630445.1). NCBI lineage: Eukaryota > Viridiplantae > Streptophyta > Magnoliopsida > Asterales > Asteraceae > Rutidosis > Rutidosis leptorrhynchoides. Next base: position 669,882,691 of record NC_092333.1, on the reverse strand, counting down.
TCAATATTGCAGGAAAGTACGTAGACGCAACGGAGATGATAAACACTAGATTGACCTCACTAGCATACCCATGAACCATACCCATCACCTCCATAGCTATAATCCATAATTTCCTTAGCTTCGACTCATTCAAAAAAAACTATTTTGAAATCACTCGGACAGCACTCCGTCGTAATATTTTATGTATACTAATAATATCTTGAAATAATACAGAGCAAATATATATATATATATATATATATATATATATATATATATATATATATATATATATATATATATATATATATATATATATATATATATATATATATATATATATATATATATATATATATATATATCGATTGAGAGAGTTTAGAGAAATATATTTTCAAGTTTCTATGAAATAATGAGACCTATTGAATTCTATTTATAATAGATTTTTGAATTATTAAAGTGAATTATTAAAGTATGAATTATTAAAGTATGAATTATTAAAGTATGAATTATTAAAGTGAATTATTAAAGAATGAATTATTAAAGTGAATTATTAAAGTTAAAGTAAAGTAAAAGTAAAGTTAAAGTATAGTAAAAGTATAAAAACTATGTATGTATAATACGCATATAAATGTATATAATATTAAATTAAATTGTTATATATATTTAATGAAATAAAATATAAATATCATTATATTTATTATACTGGTTAAGTAATGAGTTGTCAAAAGTGATTCTAGATATTTATAAAAGTTATATACGTTTTAATAATAAAGTTCTTTTTAAACTGAAAACGTCTTTGTACGTTTGAAAATAGATTAATAGAATATTATTGAAACCAATTCTCCACTAACTTTTGTCTAACTTTCGTAAATGACACTTTTTGTTTTTATTTATAAATAGCTTTACAAATTATTCTAAATATCGTTAAGAGAAATAGATTTTCTCAAATCATAGTGGACCTCTCAACAGAGACTTGTAATCATAATTCAATGTTTCTGATAATTCAATCATTTAATATATTTTTTTTAATTTCGTCAAAAATCATATTGAAACAAATACGTTCGTGTAAAGTATTATACGTTTAATACTTTATTAATATTCTCAAGTTATAATATATATATACATATACATATCTATTTATATATAACGGTTCGTGAATCGTCGGAATTTGGTCGAGGTTATAATGAATGTATGAACACAGTTTAAAATTCTTGAGATTTAACTTAACAAACTTTGCTTATCGTGTCAGAATAATATAAAGATTAAAGTTTAAATTTAGTCGGAAATTTCCGGGTCGTCACAGTACCTACCCGTTAAAGAAATTTCGTCCCCGAAATTTGATAGAGGTCGTCATGACTAACAATGAGAATGTTATTATAATGATTATAGTGTTTCATCATGTTCAAGAAGAATGGATAAAATAATTCGATTACTCGAAGCGTGTGAGTGAAGTTATCGTAAATGAATGAAATAAGATAATAGTGATTCGTCGTATCTTTTGACGTCATCACGATTGATCTCTGAAAAGAAAATCTTTGTAATCTATATTGGATTTGATTATTCGGCGATTAAGGAAATTATGATCCTCTTCGAATTAATGCGATAATCCATTTTGATTTCTCTGTCGTATATTTCACTATAAATCCACCTCATTTGTTTTCTTACAACTCACACCTTCTCAACTCATATTTTAAAGTATTTGTCAATATGCTTCATCCCGTGCTGATTCTTGATATACTCCTCACTTTTATATATGTCGCTCTTCTTTTTCATCTGCCTCCAGAAGAATCTATTTACTTCTACTGTACTCTTGGTTTTATAGTGTTTTTAGTTCTCCCGTGTCTTTATATTGCTATATGCATTGATATATACGGTTTGTGATTTCTGGGTTGTTGTTGGGTTTTATATCTTCCCTTATATTTCAAAGTCCTTGCTTCTTCTATAATCATTGTCATCCACAGTTAATGCTCTCTTCTATTTGCTATGATTTATACTCCCATTTCTAGTTCGGAGCTTTGTCCTTTCGTTTCTTCTTCTTCCGATTAAGCACCGCTTGTAATGGTCCAAAATTCGCAGATATAAATTTCGGAATGAACATTGTTAATGTTCTAGGAAGGAAATTGTAATGGCACGATCTTGACTTGTCAAATTACCAGAATACCTCAGAAAAGGCCGAATCATCAAGAAATATTTTCTTGATATTTAGAGATCAAAGAGAATACAAGAGTCGTGTAACATAGCACATGATGACGTTATGATCTGTGAATCATCATGTTCCATTTAGAAACTCAGCATGAATTACTGTAATATAATCACGTTGATCAAGTGTCATTATATTATACTAACTCATGCTTCAGCTCCCAACACTTCTTCAAGAATATTCCTATTTTAAACTCGAATGTTTCATAATTTAGAAACTAAAATAGATTCTTTTATGATATAATACAGATAGCGCGAAGAGGTAAATGATTTCAGATAAGAATAATTATAAAAATATCTTCAGAAGTATGGAAGATATTTATAATGAAAGATACGATGATATCTTAGAATGTCTAATATCAGATGATTATGAAGGATATTGTCCGCAGGGGTTTAGAGTCAGGAGCAAGGTATTCGTTAATGACTTCAGCAAGTACTGAATCATTTGGATTCTTTGAAGGCAGGTTCAGCCTTTGTGATTTGTCCACAGCCTCCTTCATACTTTGCTCAATCCGTTTTCCAGTTCCAAAGCTTCTCTTTTTCTGAGCTTTGCCAATATACTATCCTTTATCATCCAACTTTTTACTGTTAAGGTCGTTTACAGTTTTTGCTGCTTCATCAGCATTTTTCAAAATTTCAAGAACTGGTTCGCAGTTTAGGGTGTTTTTCAGAAATTTCTCATTCAAAGAATGTAAGTCTTGGAGGTAGACGTTGTGTGTATATGTAATTGTTGATGTAGACATGCTGCGAGGTTTCAAAATACTGATTGCTGATTCTCAATAATTGGTATGGCAATTCTTGTTATAAGGTACGAATGAGTATATGATAGGTTTCGATAATTATAATAATTTTTTTTTTTTGAAAGTCAAAGATCAGTGAAGTTGTTGGTAAGTTTATTGCTAATGTGGTGAATATAAACGATTCCCCGGTAACGTTAGCGAAAGGGCAACGTATCTATCGAGGTTATAATAAGACTGTTTTGATTGAGAAGTCGAAGTTGACTTGCTGGAGCTATGACAAAACTGTCTATTTTGAAACGGAATTGAAAAGTTATTTTAGCTAGTAAATGCCAAAGGGTCTAACACGGATACGTGTCGAACTATGACTTGGGTTTTGAGAGTTTTTCAGGTGTATAACTGTGGGTAACATGTGGTTGGATCATCATCTCAATTGTTCCTTAGTTGAAGTGTCTTCAAGAATTTCGAAGGGTTTGAGCACATATTGTAATCGTTAATACATATGATGTTCTAACACAGTTTTGAAGTCAAAGTATAGCTTTGAAAGATATAGGAATCTAAGAGTGATGATACTGGTTATATTTCGAATTGAATTATGCGATTTCAAAATCAGAATATGTAATTGAATTTGAATGAGTATGATTGTTTTGATTTATATGAAAGAATGGATATTGTTGTGAAAGTAGGGAGTATAGTTGATGATTGCTGAATCAGTTTCGAAAAATGTAATATATTAATTGTGAATTTATATATCTCTCGGGTATTACCTACCCGTTAAAAAAAATTTCACAATTAATATTTTGTACAAAAGAAGTTTATTACAGTCTTTATGAAAATATATCTAATGACCCGTCCTAATCCATCTGGACGAAGTCTTCAATAGTTGGTCCCATTACGAGGTTCTGACTCCAATATGCCATGAACGACTCCATATAATATGAGCAAATGCACAGCGGAAGATTTCTTTTAAACCTGAGAATAAACATACTTTAAAGTGTCAACCAAAAGGTTGGTGAGTTCATTAGTTTAACATAAATAATCATTTCCATCATTTTAATAGACCACAAGATTTCATATTTCCATTTCTCATAAACATACGTCCCATGCATAGAGACAAAAATATCATTCATATGGATTGAACACCTGGTAACCGACATTCACAATATGCATATAAGAATATCCCCATCATTCCGGGATCCTCCTTCGGACATGATATAAATTTCAAAGTACTAAAGCATCCAGTACTTTGGATGGGGCTTGTTGGGCCCGATAGATCTATCTTTAGAGTTCGCGTCAATTAGGGTGTCTGTTCCCTAATTCTTAGATTACCAGACTTAATAAAAAGGGGCATATTCAATTTCAATCATTCAACCATATAATGTAGTTTCGATTACTTGTGTCTATTTCGTAAAACATTTATAAAAGTTGCGCATGCATTCTCAGCCTAAAAATAAAAAGGGTAAAAAGGCAAATGAAACTCACCTAATGTATTTTGTAGTAAAAATACATATAACGCCATTGAACAACTAAACAAATGCAGGGTTGGCCTCGGATTCACGAACCTATATCATTTGTATATTTATTAATATACATAGTTGTAATCGAACAATATATATTATAACTTTATATATTGTTTATTTAATTTGTATATATATATGTTTGAAAATGATTATTATTTATATAGTTATATATATACATATATATATATATATATATATATATATATATATATATATATATATATATATATATATATATATATATATATATATATATATATATTAAGAATACCTAATTTGTTTTATATGTGTATTTATATAAAAATTGTTAATATAAGATATTCATACTTGTGTGTAATATTATTTATGAGTATATTTTTATATACTTAATAATATGGTAATTTAAAGTTGTATTTGATTATAATGATAATATTAATAATGACATTATTTATAATAATAATAATTATAATAAGAATCATAGTAATAATAATAGTGACAATAATAATAATAATATTAATATCTTAAGATTTTAACAATTTTATGTCTGTACGTACATATATGTAAATACTATGTTTATAAATTTTCATGTTCATAGCTATGTTATTTATATCCTAATCAATATAAACTTTATAGTTATATACATATTTACTTATTCAATATCATACGATTTTAGTTCATAAACTTTTAATACTTAACTATAATCTTAATTGTAACAATAGTCATAGTCATAATAATAATAATAATAATAATACATGTATTAGATAAAATTTATAATACTTATTCATAAGGTGATAATAGCTATAACACTAATAATAACAATAAAAATAATAATAACAATAATAATAATAATAATTAGATTAGTAATAATAATAATAATAATAACAATAATAATGATAATGATTTTTAAAATGAAAAACTACCTCAAAAAGTGTTTAACAAAAATAATTGGCACTAGCAAGGATCGAACCCGAGACCTCTAGCTACCACGCAAACAATCAAGACCATTCCTCCATCCATTCCTTTCCTGAATTAATACGGATTTAAATTCTTTTAACCCATTTAATATTCTGTTTTTTTTTTCTTCTTCTTCCATTTAAACTAGTCGACCAGGGATTTGAGTAGCAAGACACTTATTAAAATTTTTGGATTTGTATACAAATTTGAAACAATTAAACAACTGTAACTTCCAAACTAATAGCAAAATTCACGAAAAAAAATGAAAAGAACAAGCAGCCTCGGTCGCTGTTTAAAAGAGAAAAAAAAATATGTTTTCGATTTACAGAACTTATTAGACAAACATTATAATACGAAAAAGATTGTAATCCATTCCCAGAAACTATCTCAATCATCAATTGATTCAGAAACATCAACACGAACGCAAATTTGATCCAAGAACAAATGTTGACTTTTGAAACATAAAACTTTGACTCCGAAATTCTTACACGATATAGAAAATTGGAAGGTGCGATTTTACAAGAAGTTTCACTAAACAATTTCTAATAACATTACAATATTACATTTTTAAATTATTTTCGAATTCGATTATTTGGAAAAATATGGAAGAACAGAGGTACCTGCTATGGTTCTTCAATTATTTTCGGTTTTTCTTCAGAAATTAAAAGCAGATATCGTGTTTGTAATTGGTTATCATAATATAAATTCGAACAGTTTCACCTAACGAGTGATATTGATTGATTTATCTAAAAAAAAAATTGTGTCGACAGCTAATACTCAGGACAAAAAAATATATAAAAAAAATAAAAATAAAAATAAAAATATAGAAAAAGGATACTAAACAGAATTTGTTGGTATTCATCAAATGGTTTCGGTAACACACAAAATCAGAGACAAGAATCAATTTTTAAGCAGTAGGAGAAATAAGGTAGATAGTGATAACACCGATTTCTATTAACAGTCCTTATTCTTGAAATAAATTAATATTAATAATTACTAATTAATAATAATTATATTAATGGTACAACTTTATTAGTAATAATATTAATAATATTGCTAAAGATATTAATACAAAAAGTGGTAATTCTATCATGATAATACTAGTAACATTAATAACAATATTAATAATTTTATTAATGATAATAATAAGTAATAATAAAAATAATCATATTTATATTAATATTAGTATTAATATTAGTATTTATAATGATAATGAAAGTATAAATTTTAATACACAACTATATTTTAAATTATATTACATATTATTAATTATATAATATAATCATATATCATATGATAATCCTTATTAAATATTTATTATTTTTAATTTATATAGTATATTATAATTAATCATAGTAATCATATATATTTATATATAGATTCAATTTAAAATTTACACTTAATTATTTTGTGTCTTTTTTTTAAAAAATAATTAATTCAAATATTAAAATTATACTTTATAAATTTCAAATTATTATATATACTTACATTTATTTATATATATGTATATATATATATATATATATATATATATATATATATATATATTTATTTATTTATTTATTTATCAATAATGGTTCGTGAATCGTCAGGAATCGTCAAAGGTTAAATGCATTCATGAAAAGTAGTTCACACATTTTGGGACTTAACCTAACAGACTTTGGTTATCGTATCGAAATCATATAAAGATTAAGTTTAAATTTGGTCGAAAATCTCCGGGTCATCACAGTACCTACTCGTTAAAGAAATTTCGTCCCGAAATTTGAGTGGGGTGGTCATGGCTAACAATAAAAATGTTTTCATGATGAATATAAGTTGATAAATAGAGTCTTATCATTATTGAGTAATATGGATAAAATAATTCGATTATTCAAAGAGCACGAATGAAGCTATTCTAAATAGTGAATTGAGAAACACAAGTTTCGTCATAACTTTTGTCTAGTCATGGTTGAATTTAGAGCATAAGGTGCGTCTTAACCTTTGACGTGGTCACGTTTGAATTCCGAAATTCAAGAGATCTAAAGGAAATCTTCAAAATCTAAAAGATTTGATTCTTCGGTGAATAAGGAAATTAAGATCTCTCTAATTAAATACAGTGATCTGTTTCGATTATTCTGTCGGATATTTCTATTATAAATTAAGCTCTTTCGTTCCATTATTCTCACCATTCCCATACTTTCTTTCTTAGTTCATACATCCAAAAGATTTTAAAAATGCTTAATCGAGTTCTAATCCCTGATATTTTCTAATTATCGGTTCTGTCATCCTTCTTTTCAAGCTTCCACCAGAAGAATCTGTTTACTTCTACTTTTACCTTGGGGTGATACTATTTTTAATTATACCGTGTCCTTATATTGCTATTCGTATTAATATCCATGGTTTGTAACCTCCGTGTTGTTATTGGGCTTTATATTTTCCCTTATATTTTAGATCTCTTTGCCTTTTTATTATCCTCTCGACCTCTAGTAAAGCGAGCAACGGTCCAGAATTCGTAAGTACAGAGTTTTGAATGAACTTAATGTTCTAACCATGAAAGAACGAAATCGTACGATTTGATTTGTCAATTTATTAGAATCATTGTGAATAGAACTATCAAGAATATACTTTCTTGATATGTTCAGAAGTTAAACAGAATGAAAGAGTCATGTAACATGGCACATGATGACGTTATGATCTGTGAATCATCATGTCCCATTAGAAACTCAGCATGACTTACTGTAATATAATCACGTTGATCAAGTGTCATTATATTATACTAACTCATGCATCAGTTCCCAACATTACTTCAATAACATTCATGTTTGAAGCTCGAAAGTTTACAGAATATAGAAACTAACAGTTTCTATATGATGTAACACTGATATCACGAAGAGATTAATGATTTCAGATAAGAATAGTTATGAAAATATCTTCAGAAATATCGAGTATATTTATAATGAAAGATACGATAATATCTTTGAATATCTAAGATTAGAGGATGATAGAAACTATTGTCTGCAAGGGTTTAGAGTAAGGAGCAAGATATTCACTAAAGACTTTAGCAGACATTGAATCATTTGGATTCTTTTGAAGTCAAACTTATTCTTTGTGATTTTTCCACGGATTTCTTCATAGTTTTGCATAATCTGCTTTTCGGTACTAAATTTTCTATTGAATGTTTCCAATATAATGACACACAGGAAGCATGCAGAGGTATATAATTTCGGATGAGAATATTTATGAAAATATCCTCAGAAATATCGATGATATTGATGATGATATTTTGGAATTTCTAAGTTCGATGGTTGATGGAGAAAGATTTTCCGCAAGATTTTAACATGACTTCGGAGCAAAATATTCTCTAAATATTTCAACGGATCCAGAATTATCTGGATTCTTTGAATATAGGGTATGGTCCTTGTATTTGTCCTTGGTCTCCTTCATGGTCGTTTACGGTTGTCTATGGTTTTTGCTGCTTCATTCAGCTTTTTCAACATTCAGAGTATTGATTTGTGACTGAGTGCTTTTCAGAATTTCAGAATGAGAGATCATAATTCTAAGAGATGAATGTTATACATATAACTGTTGATGTAGATATGCTGTGAGTTTTCAAAGTATTGATTTCTGATTACCGGTAATTGGTATGGCAATTTTTGTTACAAGATGTAGATGAGTACATGATGAGACTTCAATAGATAAATGTAGTGATTTATCGGAGAGATTTAAACCAAGTAGTAACAAGGTTGTTGGTACATCTGCTGGTAATATGGTGGAATATAATAAAAGGTTCCCCGGTAATAATAAAAGAGTTCGCATATATATCAAAGTTATAATAAAGTTGTTTCAAATGAAGAGTCGAAGTTGTCTTGTTGGAGCTGTGACAAAATTGGCTAATTTGGAAAGGGATTACATAGTTATTTTGGGTAGTAATAACACCAAAGGAATTGGCACAACTATGTGTTAAACGTTTACTCAGTTTCCAAGAGTTTTTCAGATGTATAACTATATGCATAAATCTTTCCTTCTGTAGATGAAGTGTCGTTGGTTCATCCTCTCGATTGAGGTGTTTTCAAGAATCATGAAAGGTTTGAACGCAGATTGAAATCGTCAAGATACAAATGAGGTTTAAAATGAGATCAAGTGGCAACTTGAAGAATTGTTTAGTTTCATATGTTATAATCAATATTTTAATTCATTTTTAATTGTCCAATCTTGATAGTCCACATTCGATAGTCCACAGTTAACAGTCTAATAATTCATATATAGTTTAATTTATAATATTCGAGTTAATTAATACGCATCGTGACCCGTGTACATGTCTCAGACTCAATCACAACTCAAATTATATATATTATTGTAGAATTAACCTCAACCCTGTATAGAGAACTCGTTCATTACTACATATAGAGTGTCTATGGTTATTCCAAATAATATATATAAATGCGTCGATATGATATGTCAAAACCTTGTATACGTGTCCCGATATTTAAAGTGCGTACAATAAATAACAGAAATTAAATGACGATAAATAAAGTGCGTAAAGTAAATAACAGAAATTAAATGACGATAAATAAAATTGCGAGAATGTAAATTGCGATAATTAAATTGCGATAATATAAAATATAATCACTTAGCTAGGAACAATTAGCTAGGATCAGTTAGCGTGGATTCTTAACAAAATTTCTCATAGTTAATTTGTTTGTTTCTATCAAATTTTATTTTGTCAAATGTTTTCTTCATTAAGCCACTTGTTGGATTCTGATAGGCAAAAATCCAAATATGAAATTGAATGAAAATGGTTATTTTGTGGTGAACGGGTTCGTATATCTGTGAATGTAAGTAGGATAGTAAACGACTGTTGAATCAGCTTCGAAGAATGTACAGTGTAACTTATTAATGTGAAATCTGAATATTCCTCGGGTATTACCTACCCGTTAAAATATTTTTCACCATTAACAGTTTGTACAAAAGAATTCTAAATTACAATCTTTATGAAAATATATATACATAAATATTTTCTTCAGATGTAATCATGGATTTAATGAGTCATTATGATATTAAGCTCATTTGATTTACCATTAGAACAGAATTTATAATCTCTAAAACATTAGAGATTATATAATCGCCATGTCGAACGAAGGTAAATAATGTAGAACGTCATGTAGAACGGTAATTATACTCGAGGTATAGAATGAGATGTTGAGGCATGGATTGTTGGTGGTACTGGTGCTGTTACTGATGGTATTGTTGGTGCCGGTGATGTTGCTGAAGCTGGTAAATTTTACACCATATTCTCCAAATTGATTACTCGAGCGCGAAGCTTGTTGACTTCTTCCATTATTCCGGAATGATTGTCGGTCGGAACGAGCGAATGAATAAGGTTTAGAATTTTAGATAGAATATAATCGTGGTGAGATATTCGGGAACGAGGGTGAAAATGGTGTTTCAATTTGGTTCGCCGGTGAGTGCTTCAGGTTCATCGCCAAGAGGAAAATTTGGTTCATGGAAAGTATCACCTTCTTCTCGTCTCCGTTGATCAAGTCGACTATGAACTCATTAGATAAATTGGGGATGAATGATTTGTTGATTCATTCTAGTGACGCATGCTTTCGGAGCTCAGTTGGATATCCATATCGGAATAGTTGTCGGAATAACTATCAGAATAGCTATCGAAATCTGAGGGACTCGAACTGGTTGAGGGATTCATCTCGTACGATCAGAAGAAGTATTTTTGATAAGAAATAGATTATAGGATGTAGATTAGTACCCTGCAATACATAATTTACATATGCATATATAATACTAAAATCTCACGAGTTACGGAGGAATCTACGGAAGCTGTCAGGTAAAGGTAACAATAACAAATACGCTAATATATGAATTTATCTATATACCGTCTATGCAATAGAGGCAGTAAAACTTGTCTAGACTTTAAAGATGATAAACAAATAATTTTTGACACTAAATGATAAGCAAAACTTTTGACATGCAGACACGGTCGAAGTCCAGACCCACTAATGCATCTAAACAACTATCAGTTAGACACACTAATGCAAGACCTGGTTCGCTAAGACCACCGCTCTGATACCAACTCTAATGACCCGTCCTAATCCATCTGGACGAAGTCTTCAATAGTTGGTCCCATTACTAGGTTCTGACTCCTATATGCCATGAACGACTCCATATAATATGAACAAATGCACAGCGGAAGATTTCTTTCAAACCTGAGAATAAACATGCTTTAAAGTGTCAACAAAAATGTTGGTGAGTTCATTAGTTTAACATAAATAATTATTTCCATCATTTTAATAGACCACAAGATTTCATATTTCCATTTCTCATAAACATACGTCCCATGCATAGAGACAAAAATATCATTCATATGGATTGAACACCTGGTAACCGACATTCACAATATGCATATAAGAATATCCCCATCATTCCGGGATCCTTCTTCGGACATGATATAAATTTTGAAGTACTAAAGCATCCAGTACTTTGGATGGGGCTTGTTGGGCCCGATAGATCTATCTTTAGAGTTCGCGTCAATTAGGGTGTCTGTTCCCTAATTCTTAGATTACCAGACTTAATAAAAAGGGGCATATTCAATTTTGATCATTCAACCATATAATGTAGTTTCGATTACTTGTGTCTATTTCGAAAACATTTATAAAAGTTGCGCATGCATTCTCAGCCCAAAAATAAAAAGGGTAAAAAGGCAAATGAAACTCACCTAATGTATTTTGTAGTAAAAATACATATAACGCCATTGAACAACTAAACAAATGCAGGGTTGGCCTCGGATTCACGAACCTATATCATTTGTATATTTATTAATATACATAGTTGTAATCGAACAATATATATTATAACTTTATATATTGTTTATTTAATTTGTATATATATATGTTTGAAAATGATTATTATTTATATAGTTATATATATATATATATATATATATATATATATATATATATATATATATATATATATATATATATATATATATATATATATTAAGAATACATAATTTGTTTTATATGTGTATTTATATAAAAATTGTTAATATAAGATATTCATACTTGTGTGTAATATTATTTATGAGTATATTTTTATATACTTAATAATATGGTAATTTAAAGTTGTATTTGATTATAATGATAATATTAATAATGACATTATTTATAATAATAATAATTATAATAAGAATCATAGTAATAATAATAGTGACAATAATAATAATATTAATATTTTAAGATTTTAACAATTTTATGTCTGTACGTACATATATGTAAATACTATGTTTATAAATTTTCATGTTCATAGCTATGTTATTTATATCCTAATCAATATAAACTTTATAGTTATATACATATTTACTTATTCAATATCATACGATTTTGGTTCATAAACTTTTAATACTTAACTATAATCTTAATTGTAACAATAGTCATAGTCATAATAATAATAATAATAATACATGTATTAGATAAAATTTATAATACTTATTCATAAGGTGATAATAGCTATAACACTAATAATAACAATAACAATAATAATAACAATAATAATAATAATAATAATAATAATAATAATAATAATAATAATAATTAGATTAGTAATAATAATAATAATAATAATAATAATAATAATAATAATAATAATAATAAAAATAACAATAATAATGATAATGATTTTTGAAATGAAAAACTACCTCAAAAAGTGTTTAACAAAAATAATTGGCACTAGCAAGGATCAAACCCGAGACCTCTAGCTACCACGCAAACAATCAAGACCATTCCTCCATCCATTCCTTTCCTGAATTAATACGGATTTAAATTCTTTTAACCCATTTCATATTATGTTTTTTTTTTTCTTTTTCTTCCATTTAAACTAGTCGACCAGGGATTTGAGTAGCAAGACACTTATTAAAATTTTTGGATTTGTATACAAATTTGAAACAATTAAACAACTGTAACTTCCAAACTAATAGCAAAATTCACGAAAAAAAAATGAAAAGAACAAGCAGCCTCGGTCGCTGTTTAAAAGAGAAAAAAAATTATGTTTTCGATTTACAGAACTTATTAGACAAACATTATAATACGAAAAAGATTGTAATCCATTTCCAGAAACTATCTCATTCGTCAATTGATTCAGAAACATCAACACGAACGCAAATTTGATCCAAGAACAAATGTTGACTTTTGAAACATAAAACTTTGACTTCGAAATTCTTACACGATATAGAAAATTGGAAGGTGCGATTTTACAAGAAGTTTCACTAAACAATTTCTAATAACATTACAATATTACATTTTTAAATTATTTTTTAATTCAATTATTTGGAAAAATATGGAAGAACAGAGGTACCTGCTATGGTTCTTTAATTATTTTCGGTTTTTCTTCAGAAATTAAAAGCAGATATCGTGTTTGTGATTGGTTATCATAATATAAATTCGAACAGTTTCACCTAACGAGTGATATTGATTGATTTATATAAAAAAAATTGTGTCGACAGCTAATACTCAGGACAAAAAAATATATAAAAAAATATAAATAAAAATATAGAAAAAGGATACTAAACAGAATTTGTTGGTATTCATCAAATGGTTTCGGTAACACACAAAATCAGAGACAAGAATCAATTTTTAAGCAGTAGGAGAAATAAAGTAGATAGTAATAGCACCGATTTCTATTAACAGTCCTTATTCTTGAAATAAATTAATATTAATAATTACTAATTTATAATAATTATATTAATGGTACAATTTTATTAGTAATAATATTAATAATATTTCTAAAGATATTAATACAAAAAGTGGTAATTCTATCATGATAATACTAGTAACATTAATAACAATATTAATAATTTTATTAATGATAACAATAAGTAATAATAAAAATAATGATATTTATATTAATATTAGTATTAATATTAGAATTTATAATGATAATGAAAGTATAAATTTTAATACACAACTATATTTTAAATTATATTACATATTATTAATTATATAATATAATCATATATCATATGATAATCCTTATTAAATATTTATTATTTATAATTTATATAGTATATTATAATTAATCATAGTAATCATATATATTTATATATAAATTCAATTTAAAATTTACACTTAATTATTTTGTGTCTTTTTTTTTTAAATAATTAATTCAAATATTAAAATTATACTTTATAAATTTCAAATTATTATATATACTTACATTTATTTATATATATGTATATATATATATATATATATATATATATATATATATATATATATATATATATATATTTATTTATTTATTTATTTATCAATAATGGTTCGTGAATCGTCAGGAATCGTCAAAGGTTAAATGAATTCATGAAAAGTAGTTCACACATTTTGGGACTTAACCTAACAGACTTTGCTTATCGTATCGAAATCATATAAAGATTAAGTTTAAATTTGGTCGGAAATCTCCGGGTCATCACAATATATGTGTATATTTTCTTTAGATGTAATATAGATTTAATGAGTTAATATTAAATTAAACTCATTTGTTTTATGGTTGGAACTAAAATTGACTAATCCCTAAAACTTTATAAATTGCATAAGTATTTCTTCAATAATATTGAAATTATGAATCATTACTTTGTTATTTGTTGGTTTTTCGTGAAATTCTTGTGAACTTCGCAAGGTACGAATGATGTTATTTGAAAAATTTCGAGTACATCGATGATGAAAGTGTAAAATCAAACATATATTCGAATAATACACTTGATTTATTATGAATTGAATTTTTATTGAATTGAGACAGAGATTGTAATTAACGATGGTTAAGTTGCGGACGAAGGATGTACATCATTGCATATTTGTAATATGAATTAACTGAGTAGTTAAGATTCACACATAATAGCTTAGTACGGGAAGATTTATTATGGTTTAAAAATTTATACATATAAAATATACATATAAATCTTTCGATTGGAAATGAGTTAATACTTCATAACTCGTTGATACAATATATTTGTTGTTGATTCGTAATGATGTCCACAATGATTCTTAAACTGACAGAGTTTGTGATGTTACATGTGCTGTTGATACTGATGGCACTGACTGTGTTGATGATGCTACGGTCCTGTTGATGCTGTTGGTTAAACAATTCTAGCTTGTAAATCGTATACCATTTTCGATCAAAGTTTCTACTCTACCATCTCCGTTCACTCATCCGATTTACGGTCAGAATTAAATAATCTCTAAGATTTTGGAGATTACATAACTGCCGCAGAGATATCTCTTCAATGAAGTTTATGAATTAATACTTCATCGTTTGTTGTTGTTGTTGATATTCCTGGATATTTACAGGGTGTATGATGAAATGTCCCATTCTTATTGATTAAAAACGTTCCATATTAATTGATTTCGTTGCGAGGTTTTGACCTCTATATGAGACGTTTTTCAAAGACTGCATTCATTTTAAAACAAACAATAACCTTTATTTCATCAATAAAGGTTTAAAAAGCTTTACATAGATTATCAAATAATGATAATCTAAAATATCCTGTTTACACACGACCATTACATAATGGTTTACAATACAAATATGTTACAACAAAATAAGTTTCTTGAATGCAGTTTTTACACAATATCATACAAGCATGGACTCCAAATCTCGTCCTTATTTAAGTATGCGACAGCGGAAGCTCTTAATAATCACCTGAGAATAAACATGCTTAAAACGTCAACAAAAATGTTGGTGAGTTATAGGTTTAACCTATATATATCAAATCATAATAATAGACCACAAGATTTCATATTTCAATACACATCCCATACATAGAGATAAAAATCATTCATATGGTGAACACCTGGTAACCGACATTAACAAGATGCATATATAAGAATATCCCCATCATTCCGGGACACCCTTCGGATATGATATAAATTTCGAAGTACTAAATCATCCGGTACTTTGGATGGGGTTTGTTAGGCCCAATAGATCTATCTTTAGGATTCGCGTCAATTAGGGTGTCTGTTCCCTAATTCTTAGATTACCAGACTTAATAAAAAGGGGCATATTCGATTTCGATAATTCAACCATAGAATGTAGTTTCACGTACTTGTGTCTATTTTGTAAATCATTTATAAAACCTGCATATATTCTCATCCCAAAAATATTAGATTTTAAAAGTGGGACTATAACTCACTTTCACATATTTTTACTTCGTCGGGAAGTAAGACTTGGCCACTGGTTGATTCACGAACCTATAACAATATATACATATATATCAAAGTATGTTCAAAATATATTTACAACACTTTTAATATATTTTGATGTTTTAAGTTTATTAAGTCAGCTGTCCTCGTTAGTAACCTACAACTAGTTGTCCACAGTTAGATGTACAGAAATAAATCGATAAATATTATCTTGAATCAATCCACGACCCAGTGTATACGTATCTCAGTGTTGATCACAACTCAAACTATATATATTTTGGAATCAACCTCAACCCTGTATAGCTAACTCCAACATTCACATATAGAGTGTCTATGGTTGTTCCGAAATATATATATAGATGTGTCGATATGATAGGTCGAAACATTGTATACGTGTCTATGGTATCTCAAGATTACATAATATACAATACAAGTTGATTAAGTTATGGTTGGAATAGATTTGTTACCAATTTTCACGTAGCTAAAATGAGAAAAATTATTCAATCTTGTTTTACCCATAACTTCTTCATTTTAAATCCGTTTTGAGTGAATCAAATTGCTATGGTTTCATATTGAACTCTATTTTATAAATCTAAACAGAAAAAGTATAGGTTTATAGTCGGAAAAATAAGTTACAAGTCATTTTTGTAAAGGTAGTCATTTCAGTCGAAAGAACGACGTCTAGATGACCATTTTAGAAAACATACTTCCACTTTGAGTTTAACCATAATTTTTGGATATAGTTTCATGTTCATAATAAAAATCATTTTCTCAGAATAACAACTTTTAAATCAAAGTTTATCATAGTTTTTAATTAACTAACCCAAAACAGCCCGCGGTGTTACTACGACGGCGTAAATCCGGTTTTACGGTGTTTTTCGTGTTTTCAGGTTTTAAATCATTAAGTTAGCATATCATATAGATATAGAACATGTGTTTAGTTGATTTTAAAAGTCAAGTTAGAAGGATTAACTTTTGTTTGCGAACAAGTTTAGAATTAACTAAACTTTGTTCTAGTGATTACAAGTTTAAACCTTCGAATAAGATAGCTTTATATGTATGAATCGAATGATGTTATGAACATCATTACTACCTTAAGTTCCTTGGATAAACCTACTAGAAAAGAGAAAAATGGATCTAGCTTCAACGGATCCTTGGATGGCTCGAAGTTCTTGAAGCAGAATCATGACACGAAAACAAGTTCAAGTAAGATCATCACTTGAAATAAGATTGTTATAGTTATAGAAATTGAACCAAAGTTTGAATATGATTATTACCTTGTATTAGAATGATAACTACTGTATGAAACAAAGATTTCTTGAGGTTGGATGATCACCTTACAAGATTGGAAGTGAGCTAGCAAACTTGAAAGTATTCTTGATTTTATGTAACTAGAACTTGTAGAATATATGAAGAACACTTAGAACTTGAAGATAGAACTTAAGAGAGATCAATTAGATGAAGAAAATTGAAGAATTAAAGTGTTTGTAGGTGTTTTTGGTCGTTGGTGTATGGATTAGATATAAAGGATATGTAATTTTGTTTTCATGTAAATAAGTCATGAATGATTACTCATATTTTTGTAATTTTATGAGATATTTCATGCTAGTTTCCAAATGATGGTTCCCACATGTGTTAGGTGACTCACATGGGCTGCTAAGACCTGATCATTGGAGTGTATATACCAATAGTACATACATCTAAAAGCTGTGTATTGTACGAGTACGAATACGGGTGCATACGAGTAGAATTGTTGATGAAACTGAACGAGGATGTAATTGTAAGCATTTTTGTTAAGTAGAAGTATTTTGATAAGTGTATTGAAGTCTTTCAAAAGTGTATAAATACATATTAAAACACTACATGTATATACATTTTAACTGAGTCGTTAAGTCATCGTTAGTCGTTACATGTAAGTGTTGTTTTGAAACCTTTAGGTTAACGATCTTGTTAAATGTTGTTAACCCAATGTTTATAATATCAAATGAGATTTTAAATTATTATATTATCATGATATTATCATGTATGAATATCTCTTAATATGATATATATCCATTAAATGTCTTTACAACGATAATCGTTACATATATGTCTCGTTTAAAAATCATTAAGTTAGTAGTCTTGTTTTTACATATGTAGTTCATTGTTAATATACTTAATGATATGTTTACTTATCATAGTATCATGTTAAATATATATATATATATCCATATATATGTCATCATATAGTTTTTACAAGTTTTAACGTTCGTGAATCACCGGTCAACTTGGGTGGTCAATTGTCTATATGAAACATATTTCAATTAATCAAGTCTTAACAAGTTTGATTGCTTAACATGTTGGAAACATTTAATCATGTAAATATCAATCTCAATTAATATATATAAACATGGAAAAGTTCGGGTCACTACAGTACCTACCCGTTAAATAAATTTCGTCCCGAAATTTTAAGCTGTTGAAGGTGTTGACGAATCTTCTGGAAATAGATGCGGGTATTTCTTCTTCATCTGATCTTCACACTCCCAGGTGAACTCGGGTCCTCTACGAGCATTCCATCGAACCTTAACAATTGGTATCTTGTTTTGCTTAAGTCTTTTAACCTCACGATCCATTATTTCGACGGGTTCTTCGATGAATTGAAGTTTTTCGTTGATTTGGATTTCATCTAACGGAATAGTGAGATCTTCTTTAGCAAAACATTTCTTCAAATTCGAGACGTGGAAAGTGTTATGTACAGTCGCGAGTTGTTGAGGTAACTCAAGTCGGTAAGCTACTGGTCCGACACGATCAATAATCTTGAATGGTCCAATATACCTTGGATTTAATTTCCCTCGTTTACCAAATCGAACAACGCCTTTCCAAGGTGCAACTTTAAGCATGACCATCTCTCCAATTTCAAATTCTATATCTTTTCTTTTAATGTCAGCGTAGCTCTTTTGTCGACTTTGGGCGGTTTTCAACCGTTGTTGAATTTGGATGATCTTCTCGGTAGTTTCTTGTATAATCTCCGGACCCGTAATCTGTCTATCCCCCACTTCACTCCAACAAATTGGAGACCTGCACTTTCTACCATAAAGTACTTCAAACGGCGCCATCTCAATGCTTGAATGGTAGCTGTTGTTGTAGGAAAATTCTGCTAACGGTAGATGTCGATCCCAACTGTTTCCGAAATCAATAACACATGCTCGTAGCATGTCTTCAAGCGTTTGTATCGTCCTTTTGCTCTGCCCATCAGTTTGTGGATGATAGGCAGTACTCATGTCTAGACGAGTTCCTAATGCTTGCTGTAATGTCTGCCAGAATCTTGAAATAAATTTGCCATCCCTATCAGAGATAATAGAGATTGGTATTCCATGTTTGGAGACGACTTCCTTCAAATACAGTTGTGCTAACTTCTCCATCTTGTCATCTTCTCTTTTTGGCAGGAAATGTGCTGATTTGGTGAGACGATCAACTATTACCCAAATAGTATCAAAACCACTTGCAGTCCTTGGCAATTTAGTGATGAAATCCATGGTAATGTTTTCCCATTTCCATTCCGGGATTTCGGGTTGTTGAAGTAGACCTGATGGTTTCTGATGCTCAGCTTTGACCTTAGAACACGTCAAACATTCTCCTACGTATTTAGCAACATCGGCTTTCATACCCGACCACCAAAAATGTTTCTTGAGATCCTTGTACATCTTCCCCGTTCCAGGATGTATTGAGTGTCTGGTTTTATGAGCTTCTCTAAGTACCATTTCTCTCATATCTCCAAATTTTGGTACCCAAATCCTTTCAGCCCTATACCGGGTTCCGTCTTCCCGAATATTAAGATGCTTCTCCGATCCTTTGGGTATTTCATCCTTTAAATTTCCCTCTTTTAAAACTCCTTGTTGCGCCTCCTTTATTTGAGTAGTAAGGTTATTATGAATCATTATATTCATAGATTTTACTCGAATGGGTTCTCTGTCCTTCCTGCTCAAGGCATCGGCTACCACATTTGCCTTCCCCGGGTGGTAACGAATCTCAAAGTCATAATCATTCAACAATTCAATCCACCTACGCTGCCTCATATTCAGTTGTTTCTGATTAAATATGTGTTGAAGACTTTTGTGGTCGGTATATATAATACTTTTGACCCCATATAAGTAGTGCCTCCAAGTCTTTAATGCAAAAACAACCGCGCCTAATTCCAAATCATGCGTCGTATAATTTTGTTCGTGAATCTTCAATTGTCTAGACGCATAAGCAATCACCTTCGTTCGTTGCATTAATACACAACTGAGACCTTGCTTTGATGCGTCACAATAAATCACAAAATCATCATTCCCTTCAGGCAATGAAAATATAGGTGCCGTAGTTAGCTTTTTCTTCAATAACTGAAACGCTTTCTCTTGTTCATCATTCCATTCAAATTTCTTCCCTTTATGCGTTAATGCAGTCAAGGGTTTTGCTATTCTGGAAAAGTCTTGGATGAACCTTCTGTAGTAACCAGCTATTCCTAAAAACTGGCGTATGTGTTTCGGAGTTTTCGGGGTTTCCCACTTTTCAACAGTTTCTATCTTTGCCGGATCCACCTTAATACCTTCTTTGTTCACTATGTGACCGAGGAATTGAACTTCTTCCAACCAAAATGCACACTTTGAAAACTTAGCGTACAATTCTTCCTTCCTCAATACTTCTAACACCTTTCTCAAATGTTCACCGTGTTCTTGGTCATTCTTTGAGTAAATAAGTATGTCATCAATGAAAACAATGACAAACTTGTCAAGGTATGGTCCACACACTCGGTTCATAAGGTCCATGAACACAGCTGGTGCATTAGTTAAACCAAATGGCATGACCATAAACTCGTAATGACCGTAACGTGTTCTGAAAGCAGTCTTTGGAATATCATCTTCTTTCACCCTCATTTGATGATACCCGGAACGTAAGTCAATCTTTGAATAAACAGACGAGCCTTGTAGTTGATCAAATAAGTCGTCGATTCTCGGTAGTGGGTAGCGGTTCTTGATGGTAAGTTTGTTCAACTCTCGGTAGTCGATACACAACCTGAATGTACCATCTTTCTTCTTGACAAACAAAACAGGAGCTCCCCACGGTGATGTGCTTGGTCGAATGAAACCACGCTCTAAAAGTTCTTGTAATTGGCCTTGCAGTTCTTTCATCTCGCTGGGTGCGAGTCTGTAAGGAGCACGAGCTATTGGTGCAGCTCCTGGTACAAGATCTATTTGAAATTCAACGGATCGATGTGGGGGTAATCCCGGTAATTCTTTCGGAAATACATCGGGAAATTCTTTTGCAATGGGAACATCATTGATGCTCTTTTCTTCAGTTTGTACTTTCTCGACGCGTGCTAGAACAGCATAGCAACCTTTTCTTATTAGTTTTTGTGCCTTCAAATTACTAATAAGATGTAGCTTCGTGTTGCCCTTTTCTCCGTACACCATTAAGGGTTTTCCTTTTTCTCGTATAATGCGAATTGCATTTTTGTAACAAACGATCTCTGCTTTCACTTCTTTCAACCAGTCCATACCGATTATCACATCAAAACTCCCTAACTCTACTAGTATCAAATCAATCTTAAATGTTTCGCTAACCAGTTTAATTTCTCGATTCCGACATATATTATCTGCGGAAATTAATTTACCATTTGCTAATTCGAGTAAAAATTTACTATCCAAAGGCATCAATGGACAACTTAATTTAGCACAAAAATCTCTACTCATATAGCTTCTATCCGCACCCGAATCAAATAAAACGTAAGAAGATTTATTGTCAATAAGAAACGTACCCGTAACAAGCTCCGGGTCTTCCTGTGCCTCTGCCGCATTAATATTGAAAACTTTTCCGCGGCCTTGTCCATTCGTGTTCTCCTGGTTCGGGCAATTTCTAATAATGTGGCCCGGTTTTCCACATTTATAACAAACTACATTGGCATAACTTGCTCCGACACTACTTGCTCCGCCATTACTCGTTCCGACACCATTTGTTCCTTTCGTTCTATTAACCCCTGGTCCGTAGACCTCACACTTCGCCGCGCTATGACCATTTCTTTTACACTTGTTGCAAAATTTGGTGCAGAACCCCGAGTGATACTTTTCACACCTTTGGCATAGCTGCTTCTGATTGTTGTTGTTGTTGTTGCAGTTATTATTGTTGTTGGGATGATTGTTGTAGTTGCTGTTGTTGTTGTTGTTGTTGTTGTTGTTATTGGGCCGTTTGTTGTAGTTGCGATTGATGTTGCGATTGTTGGGATAATTGTTGCGATTATTGTTGTAATTGCTGTTGTTGTATTGGTGATTCTTATCACCGTTTTCCTCCCACTTTCTTTTGACTTGCTTCACATTGGCCTCTTCAGCAGTCTGTTCTTTAAATCTTTCTTCAATCTGGTTCACTAGTTTGTGAGCCATTCTACATGCCTGTTGTATGGAGGCGGGCTCGTGTGAACTTATATCTTCTTGGATTCTTTCCGGTAATCCTTTCACAAACGCGTCGATCTTCTCTTCCTCATCTTCGAATGCTCCCGGACACAATAGGCACAATTCTGTGAATCGTCTTTCGTACGTGGTAATATCAAATCCTTGGGTTCGTAACCCTCTAAGTTCTGTCTTGAGCTTATTGACCTCGGTTCTGGGACGGTACTTCTCGTTCATCAAGTGCTTGAATGCTGACCACGGTAGTGCGTACGCATCGTCTTGTCCCACTTGCTCTAGATAGGTATTCCACCATGTTAACGCAGAACCTGTGAAGGTATGCGTAGCGTACTTTACTTTGTCCTCTTCAGTACACTTACTTATGGCAAACACCGATTCGACCTTCTCGGTCCACCGTTTCAATCCGATCGGTCCTTCGGTTCCATCAAATTCCAAAGGTTTGCAGGCAGTGAATTCTTTGTAGGTGCATCCTACACGATTTCCTGTACTGCTAGATCCAAGGTTATTGTTGGTATGTAGCGCAGCCTGTACTGCGGCTATGTTTGAAGCTAGAAAAGTACGGAATTCCTCTTCATTCATATTCACGGTGTGTTGAGTAGTCGGTGCCATTTCTTTCAAAATAGTCAAATGGAACAAGTTAATCATACAGAATATTAAGAGTAGTTAATAGTATTTCGTAGCATAATATGAACTCATTTATAAAAGCTTTTTCTTCATATTAGCATTTTATAAGTTTAAATTCGGGTAGTACCTACCCATTAAGTTCATACTTAGTAGCTAATATACAATTCAACTACTACAATTCTATATGAAAAACTGATTATAATAATATTTCGCGTTCAAACTTTTACACAATATTTTACAAACTTACAATACCGCTTATTTTACATATAGCATGAAATATAGCACACAATAAATTTGATACAAGATGGTTGTGAAGATAATTCTAGCTAGTACACAAGTCGTTCAGCAAAGGCAATAAAGACACGTAATTCATACGTCCAGAAACAAGTCATGCATTCTGGTTTTACTAGGATTACTTCCCTTCCTTGGTCTTGTGGAACATAACCGTTATGGCCGTTGATAAGACAGCGTGTTGTAACGTCGTCAAAGGGACGAGGGTTACGTAATGTCCAACAGTCCCGTAACAATCTAAAAACCTCATTTCTTACCCCAATTACCGACTCCGTCACTTGTGGGAACGTTTTGTTTAATAGTTGTAGCCCAATGTTCTTGTTCTCACTTTGGTGAGAAGCGAACATTACTAATCCGTAAGCATAACATGCTTCTTTATGTTGCATGTTTGCCGCTTTTTCTAAATCACGAAGTCCAATATTCGGATATATTGAGTCAAAATAATTTCTTAACCCATTGCGTAAAATAGCATTTGGGTTCCCCGCAATATATGCGTCAAAGTAAACACATCGTAACTTATGGATTTCCCAATGTGATATCCCCCATCTTTCGAACGAAAGCCTTTTATAAACCAAGGCATTCTTGGAACGTTCTTCGAATGTCTTACAAACTGATCTCGCCTTAAATAGTTGTGCCGAAGAATTCTGACCGACTCTAGACAAGATTTCATCAATCATGTCTCCGGGTAGGTTTCTTAAAATATTGGGTTGTCTATCCATTTTGTGTTTTTATACTGTAAAATAGACAAGAGTTAGATTCATAAAAAAATACTTATTAATACAAGCAATTTTTACATATATCATAAAGCATAAGCACGCTATATTACATATATTGCACCACACGAATACAACTATCTTATTTCGACTCGCTTGCTTCTTCTTCTTCTTCGGTTTTGGTTCGTTTTGCCAAGTTTCTAGGGATATATGATGTTCCCCTAATACGAGCCGTCGTTTTCCACATTGGTTTAGAAAAACCTGGTAGTTTAGAGGTTCCCGGGTCATTGTTACAACTTAAGGACTTCGGGGGTTGACGATATATATAAAGTTCATCGGGGTTGGAATTAGATTTCTCTATTTTTATGCCCTTTCCCTTATTATTTTCTTTTGCCTTTTTAAATTCAGTTGGGGTAATTTCTATAACATCATCGGAATTCTCGTCGGAATCCGATTCATCGGAGAATTGGTAATCCTCCCAATATTTTGCTTCCTTGGCGAAAACACCATTGACCATAATTAACCTTGGTCGGTTGGTTGAGGATTTTCTTTTACTTAACCGTTTTATTATTTCCCCCACCGGTTCTATTTCTTCATCCGGTTCCGATTCTTCTTCCGGTTCCGATTCTTCTTCCGGTTCCGACTCTTCTTCCGGTTCCTCTTCGGGAACTTGTGAATCAGTCCACGAATCATTCCAATTTACATTTGACTCTTCATTATTATTAGGTGAGTCAATGGGACTTGTTCTAGAGGTAGACATCTATCACATAATATCAAACGCGTTAAGAGATTAATATATCACATAATATTCACATGTTAAAAATATATAGTTTCCAACAAAATTTGTTAAGCAATCATTTTTCAAGTAAACACGGTCGAAGTCCAGACTCACTAATGCATCCTAACAAACTCGATAAGACACACTAATGCAAAATTCTGGTTCTCTAAGACCAACGCTCGGATACCAACTGAAATGTCCCGTTCTTATTGATTAAAAACGTTCCATATTAATTGATTTCGTTGCGAGGTTTTGACCTCTATATGAGACGTTTTTCAAAGACCGCATTCATTTTAAAATAAACAATAACCTTTATTTCATCAATAAAGGTTTAAAAAGCTTTACGTAGATTATCAAATAATGATAATCTAAAATATCCTGTTTACACACGACCATTACATAATGGTTTACAATACAAATATGTTACAACAAAATAAGTTTCTTGAATGCAGTTTTTACACAATATCATACAAGCATGGACTCCAAATCTCATCCTTATTTAAGTATGCGACAGCGGAAGCTCTTAATAATCACCTGAGAATAAACATGCTTAAAACGTCAACAAAAATGTTGGTGAGTTATAGGTTTAACCTATATATATCAAATCATAATAATAGACCACAAGATTTCATATTTCAATACACATCCCATACATAGAGATAAAAATCATTCATATGGTGAACACCTGGTAACCGACATTAACAAGATGCATATATAAGAATATCCCCATCATTCTGGGACACCCTTCGGATATGATATAAATTTCGAAGTACTAAAGCATCCGGTACTTTGGATGGGGTTTGTTAGGCCCAATAGATCTATCTTTAGGATTCGCGTCAATTAGGGTGTCTGTTCCCTAATTCTTAGATTACCAGACTTAATAAAAAGGGGCATATTCGATTTCGATAATTCAACCATAGAATGTAGTTTCACGTACTTGTGTCTATTTTGTAAATCATTTATAAAACCTGCATGTATTCTCATCCCAAAAATATTAGATTTTAAAAGTGGGACTATAACTCACTTTCACAGATTTTTACTTCGTCGGGAAGTAAGACTTGGCCACTGGTTGATTCACGAACCTATAACAATATATACATATATATCAAAGTATGTTCAAAATATATTTACAACACTTTTAATATATTTTGATGTTTTAAGTTTATTAAGTCAGCTGTCCTCGTTAGTAACCTACAACTAGTTGTCCACAGTTAGATGTACAGAAATAAATCGATAAATATTATCTTGAATCAATCCACGACCCAGTGTATACGTATCTCAGTATTGATCACAACTCAAACTATATATATTTTGGAATCAACCTCAACCCTGTATAGCTAACTCCAACATTCACATATAGAGTGTCTATGGTTGTTCCGAAATATATATAGATGTGTCGATATGATAGGTCGAAACATTGTATACGTGTCTATGGTATCTCAAGATTACATAATATACAATACAAGTTGATTAAGTTATGGTTGGAATAGATTTGTTACCAATTTTCACGTAGCTAAAATGAGAAAAATTATCCAATCTTGTTTTACCCATAACTTCTTCATTTTAAATCCGTTTTGAGTGAATCAAATTGCTATGGTTTCATATTGAACTCTATTTTATGAATCTAAACAGAAAAAGTATAGGTTTATAGTCGGAAAAATAAGTTACAAGTCATTTTTGTAAAGGTAGTCATTTCAGTCGAAAGAACGACGTCTAGATGATCATTTTAGAAAACATACTTCCACTTTGAGTTTAACCATAATTTTTGGATATAGTTTCATGTTCATAATAAAAATCATTTTCTCAGAATAACAACTTTTAAATCAAAGTTTATCATAGTTTTTAATTAACTAACCCAAAACAGCCCGCGGTGTTACTACGACGGCGTAAATCCGGTTTTACGGTGTTTTTCGGTGTTTTTCGTGTTTCCAGGTTTTAAATCATTAAGTTAGCATATCATATAGATATAGAACATGTGTTTAGTTGATTTTAAAAGTCAAGTTAGAAGGATTAACTTTTGTTTGCGAACAAGTTTAGAATTAACTAAACTTTGTTCTAGTGATTACAAGTTTAAACCTTCGAATAAGATAGCTTTATATGTATGAATCGAATGATGTTATGAACATAATTACTACCTTAAGTTCCTTGGATAAACCTACTAGAAAATAGAAAAATGGATCTAGCTTCAACGGATCCTTGGATGGATCGAAGTTCTTGAAGCAGAATCATGACACGAAAACAAGTTCAAGTAAGATCATCACTTGAAATAAGATTGTTATAGTTATAGAA
Source organism: Rutidosis leptorrhynchoides (assembly GCF_046630445.1). Taxonomy (NCBI): domain Eukaryota; kingdom Viridiplantae; phylum Streptophyta; class Magnoliopsida; order Asterales; family Asteraceae; genus Rutidosis; species Rutidosis leptorrhynchoides. The sequence continues at coordinate 669,855,020 of NC_092333.1, read as the reverse complement.
ATTGAACCAAAGTTTGAATATGATTATTACCTTGTATTAGAATGATAACCTACTGTAAGAAACAAAGATTTCTTGAGGTTGGATGATCACCTTACAAGATTGGAAGTGAGCTAGCAAACTTGAAAGTATTCTTGATTTTATGTAACTAGAACTTGTAGAATATATGAAGAACACTTAGAACTTGAAGATAGAACTTGAGAGAGATCAATTAGATGAAGAAAATTGAAGAATGAAAGTGTTTGTAGGTGTTTTTGGTCGTTGGTGTATGGATTAGATATAAAGGATATGTAATTTTGTTTTCATGTAAATAAGTCATGAATGATTACTCATATTTTTGTAATTTTATGAGATATTTCATGCTAGTTGCCAAATGATGGTTCCCACATGTGTTAGGTGACTCACATGGGCTGCTAAGAGCTGATCATTGGAGTGTATATACCAATAGTACATACATCTAAAAGCTGTGTATTGTACGAGTACGAATATGGGTGCATACGAGTAGAATTGTTGATGAAACTGAACGAGGATGTAATTGTAAGCATTTTTGTTAAGTAGAAGTATTTTGATAAGTGTATTGAAGTCTTTCAAAAGTGTATAAATACATATTAAAACACTACATGTATATACATTTTAACTGAGTCGTTAAGTCATCGTTAGTCGTTACATGTAAGTGTTGTTTTGAAACCTTTAGGTTAACGATCTTGTTAAATGTTGTTAACCCAATGTTTATAATATCAAATGAGATTTTAAATTATTATATTATCATGATATTATCATGTATGAATATCTCTTAATATGATATATATCCATTAAATGTCTTTACAACGATAATCGTTACATATATGTCTCGTTTAAAAATCATTAAGTTAGTAGTCTTGTTTTTACATATGTAGTTCATTGTTAATATACTTAATGATATGTTTACTTATCATAGTATCATGTTAAATATATATATATCCATATATATGTCATCATATAGTTTTTACAAGTTTTAACGTTCGTGAATCACCGGTCAACTTGGGTGGTCAATTGTCTATATGAAACATATTTGAATTAATCAAGTCTTAACAAGTTTGATTGCTTAACATGTTGGAAACATTTAATCATGTAAATATCAATCTCAATTAATATATATAAACATGGAAAAGTTCGGGTCACTACATATGACGTTGATGTTTGAGATACAGATTGTAATGTTGCGGTGTGGGATGTGGATGTTGTTGTTGGTGGTGGTGATGGTATTGTTGGTGTTGCTAATGGTGGTACTGTTTATGCTGCTGGTGCTGCTGCTGGTGTTTGTAACCTTTGCACCATATTCTCCAAAGCCACTACCCGAGCGCAAAGCTCGTTGACTTCTTCTATTACACCGGGGTGATTGTCGGTTCGGACGAGCGGATAAATAAAATCTAGAATTTGGTGTAGTATGTAATCGTGATGAGATACTCTAGAAATAAGAGAGAAAATGGTGTTTCGGATAGGTTCGTCGGTAAGTGCTTCAGGTTCTTCGCCAAGAGGGCAATGTGGTGGATGGAAGGGATCACCTTCTTCTTGTCTCCAATGATTAAAGAGGCTACGAACCCATCCCCAATTCATCCAGAATAGATGATGACTAATTGGTTAATCCATTTCGGTCACACTACTTTCGGAACTTGAGTGGGATTCCATTTTGGAATCCGAGGGACTTGAACTAATGACGAATTCCATTTCGTACGATTGAATAAAGAATTTTTTGATATGAAATGATTTTTCGGCTATCGGGTGGTATTCTAATTATATAGAGCAAAAGGTTTCGTAGATTACGGAGGAATTTACGGAATATGTCAGGCAAAGTTTACAGTAACAGATACGCTAAGATATAAATTAGCAGATACGCTAAGATATGAATTTTGTCTATACACTATTCATGCAATCAATGCAATAAGATGTGTCTAGACTAAGAATGATAAGCAGGTAATTTCCGACAAAAATGATGAGCAAAACTTTTGACATGCAGACACGGTCGAAGTCCAGACTCACTAATGCATCCTAACGACTATCAGTTAGACACACTAATGCAGACCTGGTTCGCTAAGACCACCGCTCTGATACCAACTGAAAGGACCCATTTATATACATTATAAACGATTCACAATAGTTGATTACATCGCGAGGTATTTGACCTCTATATGATACATTTTACAAACATTGCATTCGTTTTTAAAAGACAAACTTTTTTTACAACGAAATTTGACGGCATGCACACCATTTCATAATACATCCAACTATAATTGGCTTAATAATAATCTTGATGAACTCAATGACTCGAATGCAACGTCTTTCAAAATATGCCATGAATGACTCCAAGTAATATCCTTAAAATGAGCTAATGCACAGCGGAAGATTTCTTTAATACCTGAGAATAAACATGCTTTAAAGTGTCAACCAAAAGGTTGGTGAGTTCATAGGTTTATCATAACAATCATTTCAATATATTAATAGACCACAAGATTTCTGTTTATAAATATATGTACACTCGCAAGTGTATAAAAGTATTCTATAAGTTGTAGGCACCTGGTAACAAGCCTTAACGTTCATGTTTTACCCTCTGAAGTACACCAGATCAGGTGTGTTTAAAATAACCTCGAAGTACTAAAGCATCCCATAGTCAGGATGGGGTTTGTCAGGCCCAATAGATCTATCTTTAGGATTCGCGCCTACCGTACATAGACAAGTAGTTCAATGTTACCAAGCTAAGGGTATATTTCTGGTTTAAACCCACATAGAATTAGTTATAGTACTTGTGCCTATTTCTTAAAACATTTATAAAACAGCGCATGTATTCTCAGCCCAAAAATATATATAAAAAGAGAGTAATGAAACTCACAATACTGTATTTCGTAGTAAAAATACATATAACGTCATTTAACAAGTGTAAGGTTGGCCTCGGATTCACGAAAGTATCAATATTGAGATTCAATATTGCAGGAAAGTACGTAGACGCAACAGAGATGATAAACACTAGATTGACCTCACGAGCATACCCATGAACCATACCCATCACCTCCATAGCTATAACCCATAATTTTCTTAGCTTCGACTCATTCAAAAAAAACTATTTTGAAATCACTCGGACAGCACTCCGTCATAATATTTTATGTATACTAATAATATCTTGAAATAATACAGAGCAAATATGTATATATATATATATATATATATATATATATATATATATATATATATATATATATATATATATATATATATATATATATATATATATATATATATATATATATATATATATATATATATATATATATAAATCGATTGAGAGAGTTTAGAGAAATATATTTTCAAGTTTCTATGAAATAATGAGACCTATTGAATTCTATTTATAATAGATTTTTGAATTATTAAAGTGAATTATTAAAGTATTAATTATTAAAGTGAATTATTAAAGTATCAATTATTAAAGTGAATTATTAAAGTGAATTATTAAAGTATAAATTATTAAAGTGAATTATTAAAGTTAAAGTAAAGTTAAAGTAAAGTTAAAGTATAGTAAAAGTATAAAAACTATGTATGTATAATACGCGTATAAATATATATAATATTAATTTAAATCATTATATATATTTAATGAAATAAAATATAAATATCATTATATTTATTATACTGGTTAAGTAATAAGTTGTCAAAAGTGATTCTAGATATTTATAAAAGTTATATACGTTTTAATAATAAAGTTCTTTTTAAAATGAAAACGTCTTTGCACGTTTAAAAATAGATTAATAGAATATTATGGAAACCAATTCTCCACTAACTTTTGTCTAACTTTCGTAAATGACACTTTTTGTTTTTATTTATAAATAGCTTTACAAATTATTCTGAATATTGTTAAGAGGAATAGATTTTCTCAAATCATAGTGGACCTCTCAACAGAGACTTGTAATCATAATTCAATGTTTCTGATAATTCAATCATTTAATATATTTTTTTTAATTTCGTCGAAAATCATATTGAAACAAATACGTTCGTGTAAAGTATTATACGTTTAATACTTTATTAATATTCTCAAGTTATAATATATATATACATATACATATCTATTTATATATAACGGTTCGTGAATCGTCGGAATTTGGTCGAGGTTATAATGAATGTATGAACACAGTTTAAAATTCTTGAGATTTAACTTAACAAACTTTGCTTATCATGTCGGAATAATATAAAGATTAAAGTTTAAATTTGGTCGAAAATTTTCGGGTCGTCACAGAAGGCCCCCTCCATATCGGAGATCCAACGGGCACTCTTAAGAGGGTCTCGTTCACCTTCAAAGGTAGGAGGTTGATAATCCTTGAAGTTCTTATAGAGAAAGTCCCGTCTTCCTACATTATCTTCGTGAAGCACGGCCTTAACTTACTCCTTTACTACATTGACTAGTTGCTCGTCAATCGTATCTAGAAACATTTTCTTAACATCCTCGAGGAACTCCGCCTTTTGACGTTTAAAGATGGCCTCAACTTTGGCCGTGAACTCAACGTCCTCACTCGTACTTCCGTCATTGGTGTCGTGTCCATTTCTCATCTTCATTCGATAAAACGGAAAATATTAAACAACGAAATGGAAGGACTTAACACATATGTATATACATATACACCACACTACCCCATCTTGCTTAACATTCGTCGTACATCGCTTGTTTGACACGATCTGAACCCGTAACAATGGTAGCTAATCATTGTTACGCGAGCACGTCGCATTAACTTGCTAGTACAACGTCTATTTCGCTTGACGATTGCTAATACAACACAAACAATTAGCGCAAGGTTAGTTCACATAAACCTAAACACTAATCAACACCCGGTCCGACCCGTCTCCTACAAGTCCCGCATTTAAATGCATACACATTAAAGTCTAAGTCTAGGCACCTATCTCAAGTCACCTAAATCCCTTAGACTATGCTCTGATACCACTTGTAACAACCCGACTTCGTTATACCAAAATACGCCATAAAAAAAAATTCTGGACCTGTACATCTGGACGGCGTCCAGGTTCTTGGACGGCGTCCAGTACTGAAGGCCTGGACGGCGTCCAGCCTTTTTGGATGGCGTCCCATTGCACTGTCAGGGACTGATCCCCGTGCTCACTTACGTGAGCGAAAATCCCGCTTCCCGGCACTATTAAACGAAAACCTTTTTACAACATATCAATTTAAGTAAAACTAATAGATTTCCAACATCGAAACAAGTTTTACAACATCGGGCCCACAATCGCCCATTTTACGGATTTCGTTTAAAAATAAAAGTTTCGACCATAAGAGTTTAATTTCCAAACGACACCTAGAGCATGGTGTTTGGGGTTAAACTACCCAAATCTTGGCCGAACTTCCAAAAGTTAACCCAAAAGCATCCCCTATCAAAATAAGCGGGAGACCACTAATCCAACCGAATACCTTTGCCCTTGTCCACGCCGGAGCCTAAAAAGAGGTAAACAATGAGAGGGTAAGCTAAAGCTTAGTGAATGCAATAATTATACACATACATATATAATATACCTACTTGCAATCACTTACTCACATACCGCATACATGCTAGCAACACAATTAGCTTATAATCTCAAATACAAAGCTAGTAACCTCCAATACCGCAAGCTAGCAACAACAATGGCATATATATATATATATATATATATATATATATATATATATATATATATATATATATATATATATATATAACCCGAATAATATAGTATGCTACACTACAACACAATAACCATGGTTAACCAATCGAATGAGGGGACGGTGTTTAAAGACCGTCGGAGTTCATAACATCCATTAGTGCACTTAACACGTCGTACACTAACCCCACGGGAAGCATCTTAACACGTCGATACTTCACCCTGGGTGGCGTCTTAACACGTCGACACTTCACCCCGAGTGGCGTCTTAACACTTCGACACTTCACTCTTCATTTTACTTGAGGTGGCATCTTAACACGTCGATACTTCACCTCGAGTGGCACCTTAACACATCGGAACTTCACCCGTTAATCTCTTGGAGTGGCATCTTAGCACATCGATAATTCACTCCGGGTGGTGTCTTAACACATCGACACTTCACCCCGGGTGGCATCTTAACACGTCGACACTTCACCCCGAGTGGTGTCTTAACACATCAACACTTCACTCGTCACATGAACGTGGTGTCTTAGCACATCGACACTTCACATCTCACGCTACACAAATAAATACATTATATACCTACGCATATAATTATTCCACTCACCTCAAAGTCTTTTGTGAAGGATAACCGAGCTTGCAAACTTAAATGTAACGTACCTATTACATCATGCACATAATCAATCACAAGATCAAGTTGGTCAACCAACTCACTCACCATTCTAGCGTCATTTTGACCATTGGTGCAATTTCGACCCAATTGCACCCTTAACCCTAATATTTGGGTCAACACCACCAAAACCCTAACACTAGTCAAATATGGTCTTAATACACATATAATCACAATGTTATCGCATTTTAATCCTAACAAGACAACTTAGGTCATCAAAAACCCGTTTTACCCATTCGAGGTTTTCACACCCATTCGGGTCACCACATACCAAATAACACCCACTTACATAACATTTAGGTGTGCTAGTAGTTAACTAACCAATTTAAGACTCATAAACACATTTGGCATTTCAAAACCCTAGGTTAGTCATCCTTTGAGTCTTCATGACCCAAACTTACCCAAAATCCCCAAATCACTAACAAATGGGTTTTATACACATCACTAACCCAAACCCTAACCCTTAAACAATTAATAGTAAGGAAATCAAGGTTAAGACTTACCACTACAATCAAAATGTAGCTAGTGAGGAGATGAACAACTTTAATGCTCGAGCTCTAACCCGAAACAAGCTTCTTCCACTTCGATTTGAGCTTTCTCACACTTGAATCACTCTCTCTCTCTCTAGAATTTAAGTGGAAGAGGTTTGGTGGTTGTAAATGGAGTAAATGAGGCTCCACAAACTGATCTAGGGCCTTAAAGTTGTCCACAATGTGAAATTACCAAGTTACCCCTTTTAAATATCAAAAACACAAAAACTGGCTCGTCAGGTCATCTGGACGGCGTCCAGAATACTGGACGGCTTCCAGCCCTTCATACTGGGACGGCGTCCTGCCCTGTTGGACGGCGTCCAACATAACTGGAAAACAGGATCTTACATGTAACAATAAAGAGAATTACAATATAACTTTAAAAAATAAAAATAGATAAAAAAATAAGGAGGGGCATCTTTACTTTTTCGAAAACGTGTTTCATTCCACGAACTAAAACTTCGGGAGTTGTCCACGGGAGCGTACTCCTGTTTCCACATGAAACCAGACTTTTTGTCATAATTTCGGAAAGTCCCAAATCAGCTACCTTGCATATTGGGCGTTCAGGATCATTCATTCATATTCACTAGCTAATTCGCACACTTTAGATCAAAGTGTACAATCTTTTTGATATAAAGATATTTAACACCTATTGCACAATATCCATTGCAATGATTACTTTTTTCCGGTAATCAAGATCGCTAAAAAATCAAACAGATAAGGATGAATGAAATAAGTATATAAAAAGAATTTGACAATACGCCTAAATGCAAATGATATTTTAATAAACTAATAAAAAGATTACCTATTATTAGAACGTAAAATCTGTTTAAACGAACCATCCAACATCTCAGTGACTGTTATTAAAGTCCCATGAGGACAGTCTGTACTAGGCCATAGAAACACATGACATTCGAGTGATGAATTTTAGAAAGACGAACTGTCTCGTAGATAAAACTCTTTCGTTTATATTGAATGAACCAAAATGTAAGTACATACACATATAAAATGCAAAAAAAAAAAAAAAAAAAAAAAAAAAGATACTTATCTCTCTCCGCCCCCTCTATTCATCTTTTTAATAGCCACGTCCGCACCATCCATCTACCATGATGAACGTTTTCGAATGCACTAGCCCCGAATGCACTAGCCCCGAATTTACATATTTCTTCTAAATCTTTGTGTTTTATAATCTACACAGGCCCATAATAAAGATGTCCTAATAGTTAATTATTTGAATAATTCTTAAATGTTTCTTTTTATGGTAGTGTGAAACAATAACTGCAAAGAAGTTGTATCATCACTAGAGGTGTCAAAAGCAGATAATGCATTCTTATATCACTAGTGATGATATAAATTTTTTTGCATGTATTGTTTCAGACTACCATAAAAAAACATTAAAAAAATATTTAAATAAGTAACTATCAAGATATCTTCATTATGGGTGTGTGCTGATTATAGAAAACAAAGATTTAGAAGAAGTAAGTGAACTCAGGAGTGGTGCATTCGGCATCGTTCATCATGGTAGACGGAGGACATGGTAATTAAAAAGATGAATGGAGGGAGCGGAGAGAGTTAAGTACTTTTTTTTTTTTTTTTTGCATTTTGTATGCGTAAGTACTTACACTTTGGTTCATTTAATATAGATAAAGGAGTTTATTAACGAGGCAGTTCGGCTATTCTAAAAAAATCGCCCTAATGTCATATGTTATTATGGCCGAGAACAAGATGACCCTCATGAGACTTTAGAACATTCTCTGAGCTGATGTTGGATGGTTCGCTTAAACAAGTTTTATCTTCTAATAATAGGTAATTTTTTTATTAATTTTTTACAATACTATTTGCATTTAGGTTTATTATCAAATTCGTTTTATATATGTATCTCATTCATCCATCTTTGATTGATTTTTTAGCAATCTTGATTACCAGAAAGAAGTAATCATTGCAATGGATGTTGCAATATGTATGTAATATCTTCATATCAAAAAGATTGTACACTTTGATCTAAAGTGTGTAAATTTGCTAGCGATACTAAAGGACCCTAAATGAAATGTCCCGTTCATAGCGATTATAAACGTTTCATATTAATTGATTTCTTTGCGAGGTTTTGACCTCTATATGAGACGTTTTTCAAAGACTGCATTCGATTTTAAAAACAAACCATAACCTTTATTTTATTTTATCGATAAAGGTTTTAAAGCATGACGTAGATGATCAAGTAATTATAATCTAGAATATAACACTTTACACACGACCATTGTTTAATGGTTTACAATAATATTACACATCGATTAAATTCTACGAATGCAGTTTTTAAACAATATTATACAAGCATGCAGACTCCAATTCCTGTCTTTATATAGCATGCAATAGCGGAAGCTTCTTAATAATCACCTGAGAATAAACATGCTTAAAACGTCAACAAAAATGTTGGTGAGTTATAGGTTTAACCTATGTGTTATCAATTCATAATAATAGACTACAAGATTTCATTTTTCATAAGTAACATACAGGCATATAGCTTTCTGTATAAAAATCATTCATATGGTGAACACCTGGTAACCGACATTAACAAGATGCATATAGAATATCCCCATCATTCCGGGACACCTATCGGACATGATAAACTCGAAGTACTAAAGTATTCCAAATTCCAGAATGGGGGTTGTTAGTTCCCGTAGATCTACCTTTAGGATTCGCGTCAATTAGAGGCCAGTTCCCTAATTCTTAGGCTACCAAGCTAAAAGGGGCATATTCGATTTCGATCATTCAACCATAAAATGTAGTTTCACGTACTCGTGTCTATTTTGTAAAACATTTATAAAACTGCATATATTCTCATCCCAAAAATATTAGATTTTAAAAGTGGGACTATAACTCACTTTCACAGATTTTTACTTCATCGGAATTTAAGACTTGGCCACGGATCGATTCACGAACCTATAACAAATATATACATATATATATATCAAGGCATGATCGAAATATATTCACAACATTTTTTATTACGTTTTAATGATTTAAGTTTATTAAATTAGCGGTCCAACGTTAGTAATCTACAACTAGTTGTCCATAGTTAGATGTACAGAAATAAATCAATATATATTATCTCGAATCAATCCACGACCCAGTGTCTACAAGTCTCAGACTCGATCACAAATCAAAGTATATATATTATTTTGGAATCAACCTCAACCCTGTATAGCTAACTCCAGCATTAATGCATATAGAGTGTCTATGGTTGTTCCAAATAATATATATATATATATATATATATATATATATATATATATATGGGTCGATATGATATGTCAAAACATTGTATACGTGTCTATGGTCTATCAAGGTTACATAATATGTTAGAGTACATGTATAATACAATATAAGTTAGTTAAGTTATGGTTAGAATAGATTTGTTACAAATTTCACGTAGCTACAACAAACAAAAATATCCAATTTTATTTTACCTATAACTTCTTCGTTTTAAATCCGTTTTGAGTGATTCAAGTTGCCATGGTTTCATAATGAACTGAAATTCATGAAACTAAATAGAAAAAGTATAATTTTATAGTCAGAAATACAGGTTACAAGTCATTTTTGTAAGAGGTAGTCATTTCAGTCGAAAGAACGACGTCTTGATGACCATTTTGAAAAGCATACTTTCACTTTGAGTTTAACCATGATTTTTGGATATAGTTTCATGTTCATAAGAAAAATCATTTTCCCAGAAGGACAAATTTTAAATCAAAGTTTATCATAATTTTTAATTATCTAACCCAAAACAGTCCGCGGTGTTACTACGACGGCGTATGTCCGGTTTTACGGTGTTCTTCGTGTTTCCAGGTTTTAAATCATTAAGTTAGCATATCATATAGATATATAACATGTGTTTAGTTAATTTTAAAAGTTAAGTTAGAAGGATTAACTTTGTTTGTGAACAAGTTTAGAGTTAACTAAACTATGTTCTAGTGATTACATGTTATAATCTTCGAATAATATAGTTTTATATATATGAATCGAATGGTGTTATGAACATCATTACTACCTCAAGTTTAGTAGGTAAACCTACTAGAAGTGACAAAAATTGATCTAGCCTCAAAGGATTCTTGGATGGCTTGTGTAACGACCCGGATTTTTCTTCTAATATATATAAGATTAATATTTACATAATTAAATGTTTTCAACATGTTAAGAAATCAAACTCATTAAGATTTGGTTATTTGAAATGAATTTTATACAAATGTTTGAACACCCAGTCTGTCTGACGATTCACGAACGTCGTAACTCGAAATAATTATATAATGATGTATATATGGATATATATATATATACTTATGATTTGATGAAATGATATTTAAGTATCTCATTGCATATAATAACAATTGGTTATATACATAAAATGAGATTACTAACTTAAAGACTTCAAGACTATATACATATATACGTAACGATTATCGTTGTAATAACGTCTTAATATATATATATATATATATATATATATATATATATATATATATATATATATATATATATATATATATATATATATATATCGTATTAAGATATATTAACACACTATGTTATCATGATAATATAACAATTTAACATCCCATTAGATATAATAACAATGGGATTAATTACATTTAACAAGGTCCTTAACCTAAAGGTTTCGAAACAACACTTACATGTAACGACTAACGATGACTTAACGACTCAGTTAAATATATATACATGTAATGTATTATGATGTATTTATACACTTTTGAAAGACTTCAAGACACATATCAAAGTACTTCTAGTTAACAAAAATGCTTACAATTCCGTTCTCATTCATTTTCATCAAAAATTCTACTCGTACATGTATGGTATTGTACTCATATAATACGCAGCTTCTAGATGTATTTACTATTCATTTATACTAATAAAAATCTGCTCCTTAGCAACCTTAAATGATTAAGGATCATGTGGGAACAATCATTTATCAACTTGCATGAATTATTTAGCAAGAAAACAAACTTAAGTATCTTTTTTTTCTTTATAAAATGTAAAAAACGTATTCATGAATGCACACCATTTCTTCACTCCATTTTCTCATACTTACACTCCAATTTCTCTCTCAAAATACTCCTAACATCATACTTGATCATCTCCAAGCATTTTCACCATCTTTTAGCTTCAATTACAAGCTTTAATCATCATAAAAACAACCATCTTTCAAGAACACTTCAAGAATCATATCAAGTCTTCATGACTACTTCCAAGCTTTCTAATCCATTCCAACTCATCATCTAAGATCAAGAAACCTTTGTTATTTACAGTAGGTTATCTTTATTATTCAAGGTAATATTCATATTCAAACTTTGATTCAATTTCTATAGCTATAACAATCTTATTTCAAGTGAAAATCTTACTTGAACTTGTTTTCGTGTCATGATTCTACTTCAAGAACTTTCAAGCCATCCAAGGATCCTTTGAAGCTAGATATATTTTTCTCATTTCCAGTAGGTTTATCCAGAAAACTTGAGGTAGTAATGATGTTCATAACATCATTCGATTCATCCATATAAAACTATCTTATTCGAAGAGCTAAACTTGTAATCACTAGAACATAGTTTAGTTAATTCTAAACTTGTTCGCAAACAAAGTTAATCCTTCTAACTTAACTTTTAAAATCAATTAAACACATGTTCTATATCTATATGATATGCTAACTTAATGATTTAAAACCTGGAAACACGAAGAACACCGTAAAACCGGATATACGCCGTCGTAGTACAACCGGGGGCTATTTTGGTTTGGATAATTAAAAACTATGATAAACTTTGATTAAAAAGCTATACTTCTGGGAAAATAATTTTTCTTATGAATATGAAACTATATCCAAAAATCATGGTTAAACTCAAAGTGAAAGTTTGTTTTTCAAAATAGTCATCAAGATGTCGTTCTTTCGACGAAAATGACTACCTCTTTCAAAAACGACTTGTAACTTATATTTTTGACTATAAACCTATATTTTTTCTGTTTAGTTTCATAAAGTTAAGTTCAATATGAAACCGTAGCCGCTTAAATCACTCAAAACGGATTTGAAACGAAGAAATGACGGGTAAAACAAAATTGGTAAAAACTACTCATTTTAGCTACGTGAAAATTTGTAAGAAATCTATTCCAACCATAACTTAAACAACTTATATTGTATATTATGTAATCTTGAGATACCATAGACACGTATACAATGTTTCGACCTATCATGTCGACCCATCTATATATATATTGCGGAACAACCATAGACACTCTATATGCAAATGTTGGAGTTAGCTATACAGGGTTGAGGTTGATTCCAAAATATATATATAGTTTGAGTTGTGATCAATACTGAGATATGTATATACTGGGTCTTGGATTGATTCAGGATATATATTAAGTTATTCATGTACGACAAATTATGGACTACTAACATTGGACTGCTAACTGGATAACTAAAATCATCAACACGTAATAAAGAAAATATTGTGAATATATTTCGATCATATTTTAATATATGTATATATTGTTATAGGTTCATAAATCAACCCGTGGCCAAGTCTAATTCTCGACGAATTAGTAATCTGTGAAAGTGAGTTATAGTCCCATTTTTACTATCTAAATTATTTTGGGATGAGAATACATGCAAATTTATAAATGTTTTACAAAATAAGCACAAGTTCATGAAACTACATTCTACGAATGTTTTGTTATACCGGATATCTGTACTTATTATTATTATGCTTGGTAACCTAAGAATTAGTGAAAAACACTAATTGACGCGAATCCTAAAGGTAGATCTACGGGCACCAACCACCCCAATTTTTGAATAGTGGAAATGCTTTAGTACTTCGAAGGGTTCTTGTCATACATTTGAATAGTGGAATGTATGATACTAGATATCTTAAGCGCTCTATGTTAAGGTCGATTACCAGGCGACTCATCGTATGAATGATTTTTGCAGTTATAATGATCCTGTGCATTTAATTAAATGAAATCTTGTGGCTTATTAAAAGTTATAATTATTATATAGAAATTAAACCTATGACTCACCAATATTTTTGTTAACGTTTTAGCATGTTTATTCTCAGGTGAATATTAAAAATGCTTCCGCTGTCGTATGCCAACCCAAGGTCAAGATTTGGAGTCGGCATAATTGTTTATATTGTTTAAACTTGCATTCGGAGTATTTGTTGTAATATATTTGATCATATTGTAATGGGTTGTGTAAAAACTTATTTATTTGAGGAGATTGTCTTTGATAGACAATCTAAATTATGTCATTAAGACCTTTATTCAATAATAAAGGTTATGGTTATTTTTAAAAACGAATGCAAGATTTGAAAAACGTCTCATATAGAGGTCAAAACCTCGCAAAGAAACCAATTAATATGAAACGTTTATAATTAATATGAACGGGGCATTTCAGCTGGTATCCGAGCGTTGGTCTTAGAGAATCAGAAAAATTTTCATTAGTGTGTCTAACTGATTTTTGATGCATTAGTGAGTCTGGACTTCGACCGTAATTATTTTAAAAATGATTGCTTAATATAATTGTTGGAAACATAAGATTATTAACATATAAATATTATAAAGATATATCATTCTCTTAACGTGCCTGCTATTATTTGATAGATGACTTCATCCGATCATATAAGCATCTCTAGTGATTCAGATTTCATTTACTTATCAAGTGATTCGGAGGCTGAGTCAAAGCATACGACTTATGAACCAACGGAAAAGTTAACTTTTGGTGCTACCATTAAAGTGAAAAATTGTTGAAAAAATTGGGAAGATTCACAATTGCCAGTAGAAGTTCCAGAAGAGGATCCAGAAGAAGATCCTGAAGAGGAACCCGAAGAAGAAGATCCTGAAGAAGTTGTGGAAATTACCGAACCACAACGTGATTTGGGAAAATCTTTGGCTGTTATACCCGATCCCAAACCCGATGAACCTATTATGACCCAAAATGTTTGTGATCATCCACCTGAACCACCTAAGAGACCAGTTTATAAAATGACCGCTCGTATAACGACTGTTGGTTTTGCTCCCAAACAATTAGCCGAAAGAACCAATTGGGAGGAATTGGAAAAAGAACTATCCAAACGAAAATCCAAACGTTTGGCCGAGAAAGAAACAACTTCAACATCTAAGAAATCTCGCCGTTCTTGAACCATCGGAAGCTATCATGTATTCCATGCATTGTATAATATGTATTATATTGTGTGTTTAAGTTTGTAAGAAAATCCGCAATGTAATTTTCCTTATGATTGTATAATAATAAGAATAAGCATGGAAGGTTTATTATTATTATTACAACTTATTATTACGTAGTAACGTAATAACTTACCATAGTTTTTCATATT
This sequence comes from Rutidosis leptorrhynchoides, assembly GCF_046630445.1. Taxonomy (NCBI): domain Eukaryota; kingdom Viridiplantae; phylum Streptophyta; class Magnoliopsida; order Asterales; family Asteraceae; genus Rutidosis; species Rutidosis leptorrhynchoides. Next base: position 669,839,772 of record NC_092333.1, on the reverse strand, counting down.
AGAATTTTAGTAGTTAATTTGTGTGTTAGCTGCTAAGTATGAACATTATTATAGTTATAAAACGCTAATATGAAGAAAAGGCTTTTATAATAATAAGTTCATATTAAGCTACAAAATACTTTTTGGCTACTTCTAAAATTCTATATGATTAACTCAGTCGGCTATTTTTGAAGGAAATGGCTCCTCCAGCTACTAGACAACAACAATTGAACACAGAAGAACTTCAAGCTTTCGCTGCAAATATGGCTGCAGTGGTGAATGCAATGAACAACAATAACCAATCGGGTTCCAGCAGTGGAGGAAACAATGGCAACCGGGTAGGATGTTCCTACAAAGCTTTTATGGCCTGCAAACCCAATGAGTTTGAAGGAACTGAAGGACCCGTTGGACTAAAGCGGTGGACAGAGGAGGTTGAAGCCGTGTTCGCAATCAGCAACTGCACAGAAGAGGATAAAGTTAAGTATGCCACACATACTTTCAGGGGTACTGTTTTGACATGGTGGAATACCTACATGGATTACGTAGGACAGAATATCGCTTACGCACTTCCATGGTCCGCTTTCAAGCACATGATGACGGAAGAGTACCGTCTCAGAACTAAAATCAACAAGCTCAAGGCAGAGCTTAAAGCACTGACAACCCAAGGGTTAGATGTCACTACCTACGAGCGACGTTTCAATGAACTGGCTTTAATGTGTCCTGGAGCATTTGAGGACGAAGAAGCAAAAATTGAAGCATTCATAAAAGGGTTGACGGAACGAATCCAAGAGCATGTAGGTGCTAACGACCCTGCAACAATGCAGAAAGCGAGCCGTATAGCCCACAAATTGATAAGCCAAATTACAGGAAGGATAAAGAAAGAAGCGGCCGAGGAGGCCATAATGAAACAGGGAAAAAGAAAGTGGGAGGAAAGCAGTGATCAGGGTCACCAGTACAATAACAACAATCAAAACAACAACTACAACAACAATCGCAACCACCCCAACAACAACAATAATCGCAACAGCAACCGTAACAATAACCGCAACAACCATCCCAATAATAATAACAACAACAACAATCCCAATAACAACAACAAACGACTCAACAACAACAACCCTAACAACAACAACAACAACAACAACAACAACAACAACAACAACAACAACAACAACAACAATAACAACAACGACAACAAAAGGCAAAGAACTATATGCCCCATGTGTGATACGTTTCATCTGGAATGGTTTTGTAGAGAATTATGTACCAAGTGTAATAGGAATGGCCATATTGCGGCAAAGTGTGAAGTCTACGGACCAAATAGAAACAAAGGAGTAAATAATGCCGGAACAAATAATAACAGCGTTGTTTGCTATGGATGTGGAAAACCGGGCCATACCATAAACCAGTGCAGGAATGGAAATAGGCAAGCCCGTGGGAGAGCCTTCAACATTAATGGGGAGAAAGCACAGGAAGACCCGGAGCTTGTTTAGGGTACGTTTCTTATCAATAATACATCTGCTTATGTTTTATTTGATTCGGGTGCCGATAGAAGTTATATGAGTAGAGAATTTTGTGCCAAATTAAATTGCCCGTTAACGCCTTTGGATAAAAAGTGTATAGTTGAAGTAGCAAACGGTAAACTAATTAAGGTTGATAAAATTTTCCCAAATCGAAAAATTAGTTTAGTTAACGAAATGTTTGCAATTGATTTAATACCGGTGGAATTGGGAAGCTTCGACGTAATTATTGGAATGGACTGGATATCCAAGGTGAAAGCCGAAGTTGTTTGTCATGAGAAGGTGATTCGCATTCCGAGAAAAGACGGATTACCCTTAATGGTGTATGGAGAAAAGGGTAATGCCAAATTAAATCTTATTAGTAGTTTGAAGGCGCGCAAACTAATAAGAAAAGGTTGCTATGCCATACTAGCACACGTTGAGAAGGTTGAAAAAGAAGAAAAGAAAATCGATGACGTTCCCGTTGCAAGAGAATTTTCTGAGGTGTTTCCGGACGAATTACCGGGACTACCTCCACACCGATCCGTTGAATTCCAAATAGATCTTGTACCAGGAGCCACACCAATAGCTCGTGCTCCATATAGACTTGCGCCCACTGAAATGAAAGAATTACAAAGTCAGCTACAAGAATTATTAGAACATGGTTTTATCCGACCGAGTACGTCACCATGGGGAGCTCCAATTTTGTTCGTTAAAAAGAAAGATGGGTCTTTTCGCATGTGTATCGATTACCGTGAGCTGAACAAAGTAACCATCAAAAACCGATACCCTTTACCCCGAATCGACGACCTATTTGATCAACTCCAAGGTTCGAGCGTATACTCCAAAATCTTATCATCAACTGAGGGTTAAAGAAGCCGATATACCAAAAACAGCCTTCAGAACTCATTATGGCCATTACGAATTCATGGTTATGCCATTCGGTCTAACCAATGCACCCGCAGTTTTCATGGATCTCATGCACCGAGTATGTAGTCCATATTTAGATAAGTTTGTTATTGTCTTTATTGATGACATCCTTATTTATTCAAAGAATAACCAAGAACACGAACAACACTTGAGACTTGTGTTAGAGTTGTTAAGAAAAGAGCAACTTTATGCTAAGTTCTCTAAATGTGCTTTTTGGTTAAATGAAGTACAATTTCTTGGTCACGTAGTCAATAGTAATGGAATCAAAGTTGATCCCGCCAAGATCGAATCCATCAAAAATTGGGAAACCCCGAAAACTCCAACGCAAATACGTCAATTTTTGGGTTTAGCTGGTTATTATAGGAGATTTATTCAAGATTTCTCCCGAGTAGCCAAACCTTTAACTGCCTTGACACATAAGGGGAAGAAGTATGAATAGACTTCTGAACAAGAGGGTGCCTTCCAATTGTTGAAAAAGAAGTTGACTACGGCACCTATTTTATCGTTACCTGACAGAATGAAAGATTTCGTTATCTACTGCGATGCATCAAGAATGGGTTTTGGGTGTGTTCTTATGCAACGGAAGAATGTGATTGCATATGTTTCTCGACAACTCAAAATTCATGAACAAAACTACACCACACACGATCTGGAATTGGGCGCCGTTATTTTTGCATTAAAGATGTGGAGGCATTATCTATATGGGGTCAAGTTTATCGTATACACCGACCACAAGAGTCTCCAACATATTTTAAATCAAAAGCAACTAAACATGAGGCAGCGTAGATGGGTTGAGCTGCTAAATGATTATGATTGTGAAATTCGTTACCACCCGGGAAAAGCAAATGTGGTAGCCGATGCCTTGAGTCGAAAGGAAAGAGAACCTATTCGAGTAAAAGCTATGAACATGATTATTCATACTAATCTTACTACTCGAATAAAAGAGGCACAACAGGAGGTTTTGAAGGAAGGAATTTTTGGAAGGGAAATATCCAAAGGATTAGAAAAACAGCTTAATATTCGGAAAGACGGAACCAGGTATTTAGCTGAAAGAATTTGGGTACCAAAGAATGGGGATTTGAGGAAAGTGGAACTAGATGAAGCACATAAAACCAGATATTCAATACATCCCGGAGCGGGGAAAATGTACCAAGACCTCAAGAGAAACTTTTGGTGGCCAGGAATGAAGGCCGATATAGCCACATATGTAGGAGCATGTTTGACTTGTTCTAAAGTCAAAGCTGAGCATCAGAAACCATCGGGTCTACTCCAACAACCTGAAATCCCAGAATGAAAATGGGAAAACATTACCATGGATTTCATTGCTAAGTTACCGAGAACCGCAGGTGGTTATGATATGATTTGGGTAATAGTCGATCGTCTTACTAAGTCAGCACACTTTCTGCCAATAAAAGAAGAGGATGGTATATAGAAATTAGCACGATTATATCTGAAGGAAGTTGTTTCTAGACATGGTATATCAATCTCTATTATCTCTGATCGTGATAGCAGATTTACTTCAAGATTCTGGCAGGCATTACATGAAGCGTTGGGAACTCGTCTAGATTTAAGTACTGCATATCATCCACAAACTGATGGGCAGAGTGAAAGGAAGATTCAGACACTCGAAGACATGCTACGAGCATGTGTTATTGATTTTGGAAGCAGTTGGAATTGACATCTACAGTTAGCTGAGTTTTCCTACAACAACGGCTACCATTCTAGCATTGAGGCGGCACCATTCGAGGCACTTTATGGTAGGAAGTGCAGGTCTCCAATTTGTTGGAGTGATGTGGGGGATAAACAGATTATAGATCCAGAAATTATCCAAGAAACCACCAATAAAATCATTCAGATTCAGCAACGATTGAAAACAGCCCGGAGTCGACAAAAGAGCTATGCAGATGTTAGGAGAAAACCTTTAGAGTTTGAGGAGGGTGATATGGTTATGCTTAAGGTATCACCTTAGAAAGGTGTTATTCATTTTGGAAAGCGGGGGAAATTGAGCCCAAGATACATTGGGCCATTCAAGATTGAAAAACGCATTGGGCCGGTGGCCTATCGACTTGAGCTACCTCCACAATTAGAAAAGATTCACAACACCTTTCATGTTTCGAACCTGAAGAAATTCCTAGCTACCGAAGATTTCATTATCCCTTTAGACGAAATTAAGATTAACGAGAAACTAAATTTCGTTGAAGAACCCGTCGAAATTATGGATCGTGAGGTCAAACGACTCAAACAAAGTAAGATACCAATTGTTAAGGTTCGATGGAATGCTCGTAGAGGACCTGAATTTACTTGGGAATGAGAAGACCAAATGAAGCTGAAGTACCCACATTTGTTTCCCGATATCGCACGTTAACTAGGTACTATTCCAAATTTCGGGACGAAATTTAATTTAACGGGTGTATAATGTAACGACCCGAATTTTTTCGCTAATATATATAAGATTAATATTTACATAATTAAATGTTTCCAACATGTTAAGAAATCAAACTCATTAAGATTTGGTTATTTGAAATGAATTTTATGCAAATGTTTGAACACCCAGTCTGTCTGACGATTCACGAACGTCATAACTCGAAATAATTATATAATGATGTATATATGGATATATATATATATATATATATATATATATATATATATATATATATATATATACTTATGATTTGATGTAATGATATTTAAGTATCTCATTACATATAATAACAATTGGTTATATACATAAAATGAGATTACGAACTTAAAGACTTCAAGACTATATACATATATACGTAACGATTATCGTTGTAATAACGTCTTAATATTTATATATCGTATTAAGATATATTAACACACTATGTTATCATGATAATATAACAATTTAACATCCCATTAGATATAATAACAATGAGATTAATTACATTTAACAAGGTCCTTAACCTAAAGGTTTCGAAATAACACTTACATGTAACGACTAACGATGACTTAACGACTCAGTTAAATATATATACATGTAATGTATTATGATGTATTTATACACTTTTGAAAGACTTCAAGACACATATCAAAGTACTTCTAGTTAACAAAAATGCTTACAATTACATTCTCATTCATCTTCATCAAAAATTCTACTCGTACATGTATGGTATTGTACTCGTATAATACGCAGCTTCTAGATGTATTTACTATTCATCTATACTAATAAAAATCTGATCCTTAGCAGCCTTAAATGATTAAGGATCATGTGGGAACCATCAATTGTCAACTTGCATGAATTATTTAGCAAGAAAACAAACTTAAGTATCTTTTTTTCTTTATAAAATGTAAAAAACGTATTCATGAATGCACACCATTTCTTCACTCCATTTTCTCATACTTACACTCCAATTTCTCTCTCAAAATACTCCTAACATCATACTTGATCATCTCCAAGTATTTTCACCATCTTTTAGCTTCAATTACAAGCTTTAATCATCATAAAAACAACCATCTTTCAAGAACACTTCAAGAATCATATCAAGTCTTCATGACTACTTCCAAGCTTTCTAATCCATTCCAACTCATCATCTAAGATCAAGAAACCTTTGTTATTTACAGTAAGTTATCTTTCTTATTCAAGGTAATATTCATATTCAAACTTTGATTCAATTTCTATAACTATAACAATCTTATTTCAAGTGGAAATCTTACTTGAACTTGTTTTCATGTCATGATTCTACTTCAAGAACTTTCAAGCCATCCAAGGATCCTTTAAAGATAGATCTATTTTTCTCATTTCCAGTAGGTTTATCCAGAAAACTTGAGGTAGTAATGATGTTCATAACATCATTTGATTCATCCATATAAAACTATCTTATTCGAAGAGCTAAACTTGTAATCACTAGAACATAGTTTAGTTAATTCTAAACTTGTTCGCAAACAAAGTTAATCCTTCTAACTTAACTTTTAAAATCAATTAAACACATGTTCTATATCTATATGATATGTTAACTTAATGATTTAAAACCTGGAAACACGAAGAACACCGTAAAACCGGATATACGCCGTCGTAGTACAACCGGGGGCTGTTTTGGTTTGGATAATTAAAAACTATGAAAAACTTTGATTTAAAAGCTATACTTCTGGGAAAATGATTTTTCTTATGAATATGAAACTATATCCAAAAATCATGGTTAAACTCAAAGTGAAAGTATGTTTTTCAAAATAGTCATCAAAATGTCGTTCTTTCAACGGAAATGACTACCTCTTTCAAAAATGACTTGTAACTTATATTTCTGACTATAAACCTATACTTTTTCTGTTTAGTATCATAAATTTAAGTTCAATATGAAGCCGTAGCCGCTTAAATCACTCAAAACAGATTTGAAACGAAGAAATGACGGGTAAAACAAAATTGGTAAAAACTACTCATTTTAGCTACGTGAAAATTTGTAAGAAATCTATTCCAACCATAACTTAAACAACTTATATTGTATATTATGTAATCTTGAGATACCATAGACACGTATACAATGTTTCGACCTATCATGTCAACCCATCTATATATATATTGCGGAACAACCATAGACACTCTATATGCAAATGTTGGAGTTAGCTATACAGGGTAGAGGTTGATTCCAAAATATATATATAGTTTGAGTTGTGATCAATACTGAGATATGTACACACTGGGTCGTGGATTGATTCAAGATATATATTAAGTTATTCATGTACGACAAATTATGGACTACTAACATTGGACTGCTAACTGGACAACTAAAATCATCAACACGTAATAAAGAAAATATTGTGAATATATTTCGATCATATTTTAATATATGTATATATTGTTATAGGTTCATAAATCAACCCGTGGCCAAGTCTAATTCTCGACGAATTAGTAATCTGTGAAAGTGAGTTATAGTCCCATTTTTACTATCTAAATTATTTTGGGATGAGAATACATGTAAATTTATAAATGTTTTACAAAATAAGCACAAGTTCATGAAACTACATTCTACGACTGTTTTGTTATACCGGATATCTGTACTTATTATTATTATGCTTGGTAACCTAAGAATTAGTGAAAAACACTAATTGACGCGAATCCTAAAGGTAGATCTACGGGCACCAACCACCCCCATTTTCGAATAGTGAAAATGCTTTAGTACTTCGAAGGGTTCTTGTCATACATTTGAATAGTGGAATGTATGATGCCAGATATCTTAAGCACTCTATGTTAAGGTCAGTTACCAGGCGACTCATCGTATGAATGATTTTTGCAGTTGTAATGATCCTGCGCATTTAATTAAATGAAATCTTGTGGCTTATTAAATGTTATGATTATTATATAGAAATTAAACCTATGACTCACCAACATTTTTGTTGACGTTTTAAGCATGTTTATTCTCAGGTGAATATTAAAAACGCTTCCGCTGTCGTATGCCAACCCAAGGTCAAGATTTGGAGTCGGTATAGTTGTTTATATTGTTTAAACTTGCATTCGGAGTATTTGTTGTAATATATTTGATCATATTGTAATGGGTTGTGTAAAAACTTATTTATTTGAGGAGATTGTCTTTGATAGACAATCTAAATTATGTCATTAAGCCCTTTATTCAATAATAAAGGTTATGGTTGTTTTTAAAAACGAATGCAAGATTTGAAAAACATCTCATATGGAGGTCAAAACCTCGCAAAGAAACCAATTAATATGAAACGTTTATAATTAATATGAACGGGGCATTTCAGCTTGAAAGTTCTTGAAGTAGAATCATGACACGAAAACAAGTTCAAGTAAGATTATCACTCGAATTAAGATAGTTTATAGTTATAGAAATCGAATCAATGTTTGGATATGAATATTACCTTGAATAAGAAAGATAACCTACTGTAATTAATAAAGGTTTCTTGATCTTAGATGATTACTTGGAATGGATTTGCAAGATTGAAAGTAAACTAGTAAACTTGAAAGGATTTTTGAAGTGTTCTTACTATGATGATTATAGCTTGATTCTTGAAGTAAATTTTGATGAAGATGATGATTAGTTTACTGGAAATTTCGTTCCTAAGAGTGTGTGTGTGTGTGTGTGTTTAGAGAGAATTAGAAAGAGAATTGGAAGTGAAATGGATTAATTGGTGAGTGGTGAATGGTGAGTGGTGAGTGGAGTTAAAAGGAGTTCTAGTTAGTTGACTAGTTCATGGTAGAAGTTAAATTTGATTAGTCATGCATGCCATAATCAAGAGTGGAATCTCATGCTAGTTCCTATTGGTATATACCCATAGTAAGTACGTCTAGAAGCTGTGTATAATACGGGTACGAATGCTGAATGACTACGAGTAGAATTGTTGATGAAAATGAATGAAAATGTAATTGTAAGCATTTTTGCTGAGTAGAAGTACTTTGATATGTGTCTTGAAGTCTTTCAAAAGTGTATTAATACATCTTAATACACTACATGTATATTCATTTTAACTGAGTCGTTAAGTCATCGTTAGTCGTTACATGTAAGTGTTGTTTTTGAAAGCTTTAAGTTAAAGATCTCATTTAATGTTATTGAAAGCTTTAAATCAAATTTTAACACATTTTTAATAAAGCGATATTAACCCAAACAAAAAATTTCCAAGCTGACCTGGCAGCTTGACCCCAGCCAGGGGCTCTGCCCCTTGGACCCCGCCAGGGTTTGCCACCCCTTGGACCCCGATATCGGGGGCGCTGCCCCCGAACCCCCGTCATAATTACGATAAGTTCAAACAAATGTGCACTCCACACTTTCCCAAACTTATTCGATATTTATCAAGGTTATTTAGGTTAACAAATTAATCCCATTACACTTAAATCATATCGGTGACACAAATCACCAACAACGAATATATCTTAATATGATACATATGTATTTAGTGAGGCGTTGTTATAACGATAATCGTTATATATATCGTTTCGAGTTTCATAATTCAATAGTCTCATTTATGTATATAACTCATTGTTAATATACCTAGTGAGATACTTACTTTTCATAATAACATGATAGCTATATACATATCCATATATATATCATCATATAGTTTTTACAAGTTTTAACGTTCGTGAATCGCCGGTCAACTTGGGTAGTCAATTGCCTACATGAAACTCATTTCAAATAATCAAGTCTTAACACGTTTGATTGCTTAACATGTTGGAAACATTTAATCATGTAAATATGGTTCTCATTAAATATATAATCATGGAAAAGTTCGGGTCACTACAGTACCTACCCGTTAAATAAATTTCGTCCCGAAATTTTTAAGCAGTTGGAGGTGTTGATGCATCATTTGGAAATAAGTGCGGGTATTTCTTCTTCATCTGATCTTCACGCTCCCAGGTGAACTCGGGTCCTCTACGGGCATTCCATCGAACCTTAACGATTGGTATTTTATTTTGCTTAAGTCTTTTAACCTCACGATCCATTATTTCGACGGGTTCTTCAATGAATTGAAGTTTTTCATTAATTGTAATCTCGTCTAATGGAATGGTGAGATTTTTTTTAGCAAAGCATTTCTTCAAATTCGAGACGTGGAAAGTATTATGTACGCCGGCGAGTTGTTGAGGTAACTCAAGTCGGTAAGCTACTGGTCCGACACGATCAATAATCTTGAATGGCCCAATGTACCTTGGATTTAGTTTCCCCCGTTTACCAAATCGAACAACGCCTTTCCAAGGTGAAACCTTAAGCATGACCATCTCTCCAATTTCAAATTCTATATCTTTTCTTTTAATGTCCGCGTAGCTCTTTTGTCGACTTTGGGCGGTTTTCAACTGTTGTTGAATTTGAATGATTTTCTCGGTAGTTTCTTGGATTATCTCTGGACCCGTAATTTGTCTATCCCCCACCTCGCTCCAACAAATCGGAGACCTGCACTTTCTACCATAAAGTGCCTCAAACGGTGCCATCTCAATACTCGAGTGGTAACTGTTGTTGTAGGAAAATTCTACTAACGGTAGGTGTCGATCCTAACTGTTTCCAAAATCAATAACACATTCTCGTAGCATGTCTTCAAGTGTCTGTATCGTCCTTTCACTATGCCCATCAGTTTGTGGATGATAGGCAGTACTCATGTCTAGACGAGTCCCAATGCTTGTTGTAACGTCTGCCAAAACCTTGAAACAAATCTGACATCCCTATCAGAGATAATAGAGACTGGTATTCCGTGTCTGGAGATGACTTCCTTCAAGTGTAGTCATGCTAACTTTTCTATTTTATCATCTTCTCGCATTGGTAGAAAGTGTGCTGACTTGATAAGACGATCAACTATTACCCAGATTGTATCATAACCACTTGCAGTCCTTGGCAATTTAGTAATGAAATCTATGGTGATGTTTTCCCATTTCCATTTCGGGATTTCAGGTTGTTGAAGTAGACCTGATGGTTTCTGATATTTAGCGTTAACCTTAGAACACGTCAAACATTCTCCTACGTATCTAGCAATATCGGCTTTCATACCCGGCCACCAAAAGTGTTTCTTGAGATCTTTGTACATCTTCCCCGCTCCGGGATGTATTAAATATCTGGTTTTATGTGCTTCCTTAAGTACCATTTCTCTCACATCTCCAAACTTTGGTACCCAAATTCTTTCAGCCCTATACCGGGTTTCGTCTTCCCGAATATCAAGATGTTTCTCCGATCCTTTGGGTATTTCATTCTTCAACTTTCCTTCTTTTACAACTCCTTGCTGCGCCTCCTTTATTTGAGTAGTAAGGTTAGTACGAATAATTATATTCATAGCTTTTACCCGTATAGGTTCTCTGTCCTTTCTACTCAAAGCGTCGGCTACCACATTCGCCTTCCCCGGGTGGTAACGAATCTCAAAGTCGTAATCATTCAACAATTCAATCAACCTACGCTGCCTCATGTTCAGTTGTTTCTGATCAAATATATGTTGGAGACTTTTGTGGTCGGTATATATGATACTTTTGACCCCATATAAGTAGTGCCTCCAAGTATTTAATGCAAAAACAACAGCGCCCAATTCTAAATCGTGAGTCGTATAATTTTGCTCGTGAATCTTCAATTGTCTGGACGCATAAGCAATTACCTTCATTTGTTGCATTAATACACAACCGAGGCCTTGCTTCGAGGCGTCACAATATATCACAAAATCATCATTCCCTTCAGGCAATGACAATATAGGTGCCGTAGTTAACTTTTTCTTCAACAATTGAAACGCTTTCTCCTGCTCATCCTTCCATTCAAATTTCTTCCCTTTGTGCGTTAATGCAGTCAAGGGTTTTGCTATTTTGGAAAAATCTTGGATGAACCTTCTGTAGTAACGAGCCAGTCCTGAAAATTGGCGTATATGCTTCGGAGTTTTCGGGGTTTCCCAGTTTACAATGGTTTCAATCTTTGCCGGATCAACCTGAATACCTTCTTTGTTCACTACATGTCCGAGGAATTGAACTTCTTTCAACCAAAATGCACACTTTGAAAACTTTGCATACAGTTGTTCCTTCCTCAATAATTCTAGCACTTTTCTCAATTGTTCTTCGTGCTCTTGATCATTCTTTGAGTAAATAAGTATGTCATCGATAAAAACAATGAAAAACTAGTCAAGATATGGTCCACACACTCGGTTCATAAGGTCCATAAACACAGCTGGTGCGTTAGTTAAACCAAACGGCATAACCATAAACTCATAATGATCGTATCGCGTCCTAAAAGCAGTCTTCGGAATATCATCCTCCTTCATCCGCATTTGGTGATATCCCGAACGTAAATCAATCTTCGAGTAAACTGACGAACCTTGCAGCTGATCAAATAAGTCGTCGATTCTTGGTAGTGGATAACGGTTCTTGATGGTAAGTTTGTTCAACTCCCGGAGTCGATACACAACCTGAATGTACCATCCTTCTTTTTGACAAACAAAACAGGAGCTCCCCATGGTGATGTGCTTGGTCGTATGAAACCACGCTCAAAAAGTTCTTGTAATTGACTTTGAAGTTCCTTCATTTCGCTGGGTGCGAGTCTGTATGGAGCACGAGCTATTGGTGCAGCTCCTGGTACGAGATCTATTTGAAATTCAACGGATCGGTGTGGAGGTAGTCCCGGTAATTCTTTCGGAAATACATCGGGAAATTCTTTTGCGAAGGGAACATCATTGATGCTCTTTTCTTCGGGTTTGACTTCATCGATGTATGCTAGAACGGCATAGAAACCTTTTCTTATTAGCTTTTGTGCCTTCAAATTACTAATAAGATTTAGCTTCGCGTTGCTCTTTTCTCTGTACACCATTAAGGGTTTTCCTTTTTCGCGCATGATGCGAATCGCATTTTTGTAACAAACGATCTCTGCTTTCACCTCTTTCAACCAGTCCATGCCGATTATCACATCAAAACTCCCTAACTCTACTGGTATCAAATCAATCTTAAACGTTTCGCTAACCAATTTAATTTCTCGATTTCGACATATATTATCTGCTGAAATTAATTTACCGTTTGCCAATTTGAGTAAAAATTTACTATCCAAAGGCGTCAATGGACAACTTAATTTAGCACAAAAATCTCTACTCATATAGCTTCTATCCGCACCCGAATCAAATAAAACATAAGCAGATTTATTGTCAATTTGAAACGTACCCGTAACAAGCTCCGGGTCTTCCTGCGCTTTTGCCGCATTAATATTGAAAACTCTTCCACGACCTTGCCCATTATTTTTCCCTGGGTTCGGGCAATTACTCCTAATGTGGCCCGGTTTTCCACATCCATAACAAACAAATGCGGCATTACTTGTTCCGACATTATCCGTTCTTTTATTTCTGTTATTCATTGGACCGTAGACCTCACACTTTCTCGCACCATGGCCAGTTCTTTTACACTTGGTACAAAATGTCGTGCGAAACTCATTCTGGTGGTACTCTTCACACCTTTGGCATGGCTGTTTCTGATTATTGTTGTTGTTGTTGCGATTGTTATTGTTGTTGGGACGATTGTTGTAGTTGTTGTTGTTGGGACGTTTGTTGTAGTTGTTGTTGTTGGGATTGCGATTGTTGTTGTTGCGATTGTTGTTGTGGTTGTTGGGATAGTTGTTGTGATTGTGGTTGTAATTGTTGTTGTTGTTGTACTGGTGACTCTTATCACCGTTTTCCTCCCACTTCCTCTTGAGTTGTTTCGTGTTGGCTTCTTCGACCGCCTGCTCTTTAATTCTTCCCTCAATTTGATTTATGAGTTTATGAGCCATTCGACTTGCCTTTTATATGGAGGCGGGCTCGTGTGAACTCACATCCTCTTGAATCCTTTCTGGTAACCCTTTTACAAATGCGTCGATCTTCTCTTCTTCATCTTCGAACGCTCCCGGACACAATAGGCACAATTCTGTGAATCGTCGTTCATACGTGGTAATGTTAAATCTTTGTGTTTGTAACCCTCTAAGCTCTACCTTGAGCTTATTAACCTCGTTTCTGGGATGGTATTGCTCGTTCATCAGGTGTTTGAATGCTGACCACGGTAGTGCGTAAGCAGCATCTTGTCCCACCTGCTCCAGATAGGTGTTCCACCATGTTAACGCAGTACCTGTGAAGGTATGCGTAGCGTACTTTACTTTGTCTTCTTCAGTACACTTACTTATGGCAAACACCGATTCGACCTTCTCGATCCACCGTTTCAATCCGATCGGTCCTTCGGTTCCATCAAATTCCAAAGGTTTGCAGGCAGTGAATTCTTTGTATGAGCATCCTACACGATTTCTTGCGCCGTTAGCTGCATTGCTCGATTCAGAGTTATTATTGGTATGTAGCGCATCCTGTACTGCGGCTATGTTTGCAGCAAGAAAGGTACGAAATTCCTCTTCGCTCAAATTCATTGTGTGTCGAGTAGTTGGTGCCATTTCCTTCAAAATAGACAAATGAATCAAGTTTATCATACAGAATATTAAGAGTAGTCGATAGTATATCGTAGCATAATATGAACTCATTTATAAAAGCTTTTTCTTCATATTAGCGTTTTATAAGTTTTAATTACGGTACTACCTACCCGTTAAGTTCATACTTAGTAGCTAATATACAATTCAACCACTACAATTCTATATGAAGAACTGATCATAATTTTTCGCGTTCAACCTTTTATACAAAATTTTACAAACTTACAATACCGCTATTTTACATATATCATGAAATATAGCACACAATAACTTTGATACAAGACAGTTTTGAAGATAATTCTAGTTATACGCAAGTCGTTCAGCAAAGGCAATAAAGGCATGTAATTCATACGTCCAGAAACAAGTCATGCATTCTGGTTTTATTAATACAATCTCCCATCCTTAGTCTTGTGGAACGTAACCGTTGTGGCCGTTGACAAGATAGCATGTAGTAATGTTTTCAAAAGGACGGGGGTTACGTAATGCCCAACAGCCCCGTAATAATCTAAAAACCTTGTTTCTCACCTCAACTACTGAATCCTTCACTTGTGGGGAGGTTTTATTTAAAAGTTGTAATCCAATGTTCTTTTTCTCACTTTGGTAAGAAGCGAACATCACTAACCCGTAAGCATAACATGCTTCTTTATGTTGCATGTTAGAAGCTCTTTCTAAAGCACGAAGTCCTATGTTGGGATATGTTGAGTCAAAATAGGTTCATAACCCGTAGCGTAAAATTGCACTTGGGTTCCCCGCATTTAACGCTTTAAAGAAAACACGGCGTAACTTAAGGTCTCCCCAATGTGATATACCTTATCTTTCAAAAGAAAGCCTTTTATAAACCAAGGCATGCCTGGAACGTTCTTCAAATGTTCTACAAACTAATTTTACCGTAAATAATTGTGCCGACGAATTCTGACCGACTTTAAACAAGATTTCATATATCATGTCCCCGGGTAGGTCTTCTAAAATTTTCGGTTGTCTATCCTTAACATCCATTTTGTGTTTTAATACTGTAAAAATAGACGAGGGTAAGATTCATAAAAGATACTTAACAAACAATACAAGCAATTTTTACATATATCATAAAAGCACAAGCACACTATATTATATATATTACATCGCATGATTACAACTCTTTATTCCGACTCACTTGTTTCTTCTTCTTCTTCGGACTTGGTTTGTTTCGCTAATTTCCTAGGGATATATGTGTAGTGACCCGAACTTTTCCATGTTTATATATATTAATTGAGATTGATATTTACATGATTAAATGTTTCCAACATGTTAAGCAATCAAACTTGTTAAGACTTGATTAATTGAAATAGGTTTCATATAGACAATTGACCACCCAAGTTGACCGGTGATTCACGAACGTTAAAACTTGTAAAAACTATATGATGACATATATATGGTTATATATATAGTTAACATGATATTATGATAAGTAAACATATCATTAAGTATATTAACAATGAACTACATATGTAAAAACAAGACTACTAACTTAATGATTTTGAAACGAGACATATATGTAACGATTATCGTTGTAACGACATTTAATGTATATATATCATATTAAGAGATATTCGTACATCATAATATCATGATAATATAATAATTTAAAATCTCTTTTGATATTATAAACATTGGGTTAACAACATTTAACAAGATCGTTAACCTAAAGGTTTCAAAACAACATTTACATGTAACGACTAACGATGACTTAACGACTCAGTTAAAATGTATATACATGTAGTGTTTTAATATGTATTCATACACTTTTGAAAGACTTCAAGACACTTATCAAAATACTTCTACTTAACAAAAATGCTTACATTTACATCCTCGTTCAGTTTCATCAACAATTCTACTCGTATGCACCCTATATTCGTACTCGTACAATACACAGCTTTTAGATGTATGTACTATTGGTATATACACTCCAATGATCAGCTCTTAGCAGCCCATGTGAGTCACCTAACACATGTGGGAACCATCATTTGGCAACTAGCATGAAATATCTCATAAAATTACAAAAATATGAGTAATCATTCATGACTTATTTACATGAAAACAAAATTACATATCCTTTATATCTAATCCATACACCAACGACCAAAAACACCTACAAACACTTTCATTCTTCAATTTTCTTCATCTAATTGATCTCTCTCAAGTTCTATCTTCAAGTTCTAAGTGTTCTTCATAAATTCCAAAGTTCTAGTTTCATAAAATCAAGAATACTTTCAAGTTTGCTAGCTCACTTCCAATCTTGTAAGGTGATCATCCAACCTCAAGAAATCTTTGTTTCTTACAGTAGGTTATCATTCTAATATAAGGTAATAATCATATTCAAACTTTGGTTCAATTTCTATAACTATAACAATCTTATTTCAAGTGATGATCTTACTTGAACTTGTTTTCGTGTCATGATTCTGCTTCAAGAACTTCGAGCCATACAAGGATCCATTGAAGCTAGATCCATTTTTCTCTTTTCCAGTAGGTTTATCCAAGGAACTTAAGGTAGTAATGATGTTCATAACATCATTCGATTCATACATATAAAGCTATCTTATTCGAAGGTTTAAACTTGTAATCACTAGAACATAGTTTAGTTAATTCTAAACTTGTTCGCAAACAAAAGTTAATCCTTCTAAATTGACTTTTAAAATAAACTAAACACATGTTCTATATCTGTATGATATGCTAACTTAATAATTTAAAACCTGGAAACACGAAAAACACCGTAAAACCGGATTTACGCCGTCGTAGTAACACCGCGGGCTGTTTTGGGTTAGTTAATTAAAGACTATGATAAACTTTGATTTAAAAGTTTTTATTCTGAGAAAATGATTTTTATTATGAACATGAAACTATATCCAAAAATTATGGTTAAACTCAAAGTGGAAGTATGTTTTCTAAAATGGTCATCTAGACGTCGTTCTTTCGACTGAAATGACTACCTTTATAAAAACGACTTGTAACTTATTTTTTCGACTATAAACCTATACTTTTTCTGTTTAGATTCATAAAATAGAGTTCAATATGAAACCATAGCAATTTGATTCACTCAAAACGGATTTAAAATGAAGAAGTTATGGGTAAAACAAGATTGGATAATTTTTCTCATTTTAGCTACGTGAAAATTGGTAACAAATCTATTCCAACCATAACTTAATCAACTTGTATTGTATATTATGTAATCTTAAGATACCATAGACACGTATACAATGTTTCGACCTATCATGTCGACACATCTATATATATTTCGGAACAACCATAGACACTCTATATGTGAATGTTGGAGTTAGCTATACAGGGTTGAGGTTGATTCCAAAATATATATAGTTTGAGTTGTGATCAATACTGAGATACGTATACACTGGGTCGTGGATTGATTAAAGATAATATTTATCGATTTATTTCTGTACATCTAACTGTGGACAACTAGTTGTAGGTTACTAACGAGGACAGCTGACTTAATAAACTTAAAACATCAAAATATATTAAAAGTGTTGTAAATATATTTTGAACATACTTTGATATATATGTATATATTGTTATAGGTTCGTGAATCAACCAGTGGCCAAGTCTTACTTCCCGACGAAGTAAAAATGTGTGAAAGTGAGTTATAGTCCCACTTTTAAAATCTAATATTTTTGGGATGAGAATACATGCAGGTTTTATAAATGATTTACAAAATAGACACAAGTACGTGAAACTACATTCTATGGTTGAATTATCGAAATCGAATATGCCCCTTTTTATTAAGTCTGGTAATCTAAGAATTAGGGAACAGACACCCTAATTGACGCGAATCCGAAAGATAGATCTATCGGGCCCAACAAGCCCCATCCAAAGTACCGGATGCTTTAGTACTTCGAAATTTATATCATATCCGAAGGGTGTTCCGGAATGATGGTGATATTCTTATATATGCATCTTGTTAATGTCAGTTACCAGGTGTTCACCATATGAATGATTTTTATCTCTATGTATGGGATGTGTATTGAAATATGAAATCTTGTGGTCTATTATTATGATTTGATATATATAGGTTAAACCTATAACTCACCAACATTTTTGTTGACGTTTTAAGCATGTTTATTCTCAGGTGATTATTAAGAGCTTCCGCTATTGCATACTTAAATAAGGACGAGATTTGGAGTCCATGCTTGTATGATATTGTGTAAAAACTGCATTCAAGAAACTTATTTTGTTGTAACATATTTGTATTGTAAACCATTATGTAATGGTCGTGTGTAAACAGGATATTTTAGATTATCATTATTTGATAATCTACGTAAAGCTTTTTAAACCTTTATTGATGAAATAAAGGTTATGGTTTGTTTTAAAATGAATGCAGTCTATGAAAAATGTCTCATATAGAGGTCAAAACCTCGTAACGAAATCAATTAATATGGAACGTTTTTAATCAATAAGAACGGGACATTTCAGTTGGTATCCGAGCATTGGTCTTAAAGAACCAGAATTTTGTATTAGTGTGTCATAACCCGTCCTTAACCATAAGAACGAGTTAAATAACGTATGATTTCATTGCGAGGTATTGACCTCTATATGCGACATTTTTAAAAGAACAACTGCATTTATTTTACATTACAAACCATAACTCTTATTTTAATACAAGTTTTAGACAATATAAAGATGATTATCGTTTAGCGATAATCTTAGACTTACAAACTTTACATGTGATGATAACAATACGATTTCTAGCATATTTTACATTACAATTCCTCCGATATGCAGTTTTATTTTTGACACAAATATGCATACTCAAGATCTTGTTTAAATTAAACATGTTGCAGCGGAAGCTTTTAGTTATCACCTGAGAATAGACATGTTTAAAACGTCAACATAAAGTTGGTGAGATATAGGTTTAATGCCGGCAGCAATATATATATATAGACCACAAGATTTCACATATAAACATTTTAATAAAAATATTCTAAGTGGTTGAGCACTTGGTAACCATACTTAACATTTAATCACGTCGCATATTCCCTTTATTATGAAATCTTACTACACCGTACCAAGTGTAGTCACGAAACGAAGTACTGTGCAACCGTTGAATACTGGTCGTCCAGTCCGGTTGGGGTTGTCAGGCCCGATAGATCTATCAACAGGATTCGCGTTTACAATACTGCTGTAAATATTAGTTACCAAGCTACAGGGAAGTATGCCAGTGGTACAACTCAACGTAGAATATATTTTTCAGTTACTTGTGTCCATAACGTAAAACATAAAATACATGTATTCTCATCCCGAAATACTTAGAGTTTAAAAGTGGGACTATATACTCACTTTTGTCTTGAAGATATGTAATTTCGACTTGGTCTCCGATTGATATCACGAACCTATCCATATATAATATATCAATACCTTTTCTTTTTAAAACAATCGTCACATATATATACTTATTATACTTTTAATACTTTTAATAATTTCTTAGTCCGTAGTTAGCAGTCCGATGTTAGTAATTCAATTTTAATGGTTCATTTTTAGGTGTTTAATAAACCCCCAATGAAATAAATAAAACCCCCATCGTATATGTATTGGTCGAGATTAATCTTGACCCACGGTACCGGTGTTGTCAAATGACGTGTTGCGTACATAAAGTACCGGTGTTGTCAAATGACGTGTTGCGTACAATCATGGGATCTTATGATTAATCTTCTCGTATTGTTTACGGGTGATCCTGAACCATATAAAATTAAATTATGAGTACATATATATAAAATATCATGTTATTTTAAAAAGATGTGATTTATTTAATTTTCTCCAATTATTTTCGTAGCTAAACTAGTCTTGGATATCCGATTTTGTTTTGGTCGTAATTTCTTCGTTACAACTCCATTTTTGTTGGTTCAACTTGCCACTTCCTTGGATCGAGTCCCTCTTTAAGACTATGAACTGTAAATACCTTAGTTTGTATTCGAAATCACAGGTCATAGGTCAAACTTTAGTGAAACTTATGAAGTTAATCATTTTCCATCATGTAAACAACCTTAAATGATTATTTTTCTAAAAATACTTATACTTTGAGTTAAATCATGAAATTTTTATGTGTTATCATATTCATAGTAAAAATCATTTTTCCAGAAAATAAACCTCCAACTCAAAGTTTAAGATGGTTTTTAATTATCCAACCCAAAACAGCCCCCGGTTACACTCCGACGTCGTAAAAACAGTTTTTAAGGTGTTCTTTGAAAAACCAAGTTATACCTTGTTAAATTAGAATATATTTATGATATATTACAGGTCTTGAAGTATTTTAAAAGTTAAGTTAGAAGGATCTATTTAGTTTGCAAACAAGTTTGAAAACATTCAAACTATGTTCTTGTTGTTAAAATTTTATACCATAAAATAAGATAGCTATACATATATGAATTGAATAAGGTTATGAACATAGTTACTACCTCAAGTTACTTGGACAAGATTGCTATAAAAGAGGAGTAAAAACCTAGAACCAAAAGGGTGATGGAATTGGATGAAAGATTGGAAGTAAACTTGTGTTCTTGGAAGGATTCTTGAAGTGTTTTTGTAAGAGTTTTCTTATGGTGATTAAGTGATGTTTTTATGGCTAGATCTTCATGGATATTAGCTGAATGGTTATGGAGGTTAAGGCTCTTAAAAGTGTGTGTGTTTTAGTTAAAGGAAATGTGTAGTAAAATGAAAATGGAATGGAGTATAAATGGTGGTGTAAAAGGTGTATAAGTTTGTAATTTTGTGAAAAAATCTTTTAATCATGTGAAATTGTCATACTAGATAACAAAAGTAGTTACCTTATACATAAGGCATTGAACAAGGGCTGGTTGGTGGTGATTTGATGTGTATATACCAATAGTAAATACGTATAGAAGCTAGGTATGATACGAGTACATATACTCTAGATATACGTATAGAAAATCTTGTGAAAAATGGAATGAGAATTCAAATATAGCTATCTTTTGTGAATATACTTATATTGTTTTATGTATTTAAGTCTTTTAAAAGTGATTAAATACATTACATATACGATATATGTATAAACATTATATGTTATAAGTATTTATGTCAAATAACGTTACGTATGGTTATCGTTTTGAAAACTTAAGTTAGTAGTTTCAAAATATACTTATAACTTATTGTTATTAATACAAAATGAGATATTAAAACATCCTTATATCATGTTAAATATGTATATATACACAAACGTATAATTATCATATGTTATATAGTTCGTGATATCATCGGTCAAACTAGACGGTCAAACGTTGTGTAAAACTCATTTCAAAAACATAAGTCTCAACAATTTGGATTGCTTATCATGTTGGTAAGGTTTAATTTATGTAAATATTAATCTTATAAGTATAGAATGATCGAAAAAGTGCGGGTCATTACAGTACCTACCCGTTAAATAAATTTCGTCCCGAAATTTTAAAATTGTACCTATTTTGCGTCATCGGGAAACAAGTGTGGATACTTTTGTTTCATTTGATCCTCTCATTCCCAAGTAAACTCGGGACCCCTTCGAGCATTCCAACGAACCTTAACGATCGGTATGTTGCTCTGCTTGAGCCGTTTAACTTCACGATCCATGATTTCGATTGGTTTTTCGATGAATTGTAGTTTCTCGTCGACATGGATTTCTTCAAGAGGAATGGTGAGGTCTTCCTTTGCAAGACACTTCTTAAGGTTTGAGACGTGAAAGGTATTATGTACTCCGGCGAGTTGTTGCGGTAACTCGAGTCGATAAGCTACCGGTCCAATGCGTTCGATGATCTTGAACGGGCCTACATATCTTGGGTTCAGTTTACCCCTTTTTCCGAAGCGTATTACACCTTTCCATGGTGACACCTTTAACATAACCCTGTCACCGATCTGAAACTCTAATGGTTTCCTTCGGACATCGGCGTAGCTCTTTTGGCGACTACGGGCTGTTTTCAATCTCTCCTTAATTTGTACTATCTTTTCAGTAGTTTCATGTATGATCTCGGGACCAGTTAATTGTCGATCTCCTACTTCATTCCAACAGATAGGAGATCTACACTTCCTTCCATACAGTGCTTCGAATGGTGCAGCTTTAATGCTCGCATGATAACTATTATTATACGAGAATTCTGCTAACGGTAGATATTTATCCCATCCGTTTCCAAAATCGATCACACATGCCCTGAGCATGTCTTCAAGAGTCTGAATTGTTCTTTCACTTTGCCCGTCGGTTTGCGGATGATATGCAGTACTCATATCCAAACGAGTTCCTAGTGCCTCCTGTAGTGATTGCCAGAACTTTGAGGTAAATCTACTATCACGATCAGATATAATGGAAATAGGTATTCCATGCCTTGAAACTATTTCCTTTATATATAATCGTAATAATTTCTCCATTCTATCTGTTTCCTTTATAGGCAAGAAATGTGCAAATTTGGTAAGACGATCAACAATCACCCAAATGGTGTCGTATCCCCAGGCAGTCTTTGGTAACTTCGTGATGAAATCCATGGTAATACCATCCCATTTCCATTCTGGGATTTCTGGTTGTTGAAGTAACCCTGACGGCTTTTGGTGTTCTGCTTTGACTTTGGAACAAGTTAAACACTCCCCAACATATGTTGCAACGTCTGTCTTTAAATTAGGCCACCAATAATGTGTCTTAAGATCTTGGTACATCTTTCCAACTCCAGGATGTATCGAGTATCTTGTCTTATGTGCCTCGTTCAATATCAACTTCCTTAATCCACCCAACTTCGGTACCCAAATACGATTTGCAAAATATCGAATTCCATCTTCCCGTATAACGAGTTGCTTCTCATACTTCTTCATTATTTCATTTCCTATATTTTCTTTAGTAAGTGCTTCTCGTTGAACTTCTTTGATTTGTGAGTTGAGATTCATGCGAATTTTTATGTTCATCGCTCGTACTCGAATTGGTTCTCGTTCCTTTCTGCTTAGTGCGTCAGCCACCACATTCGCTTTCCCGGGATGGTAACGAATTTCACAATCATAGTCGTTTATTAACTCGACCCACCTACGTTGCCTCATGTTCAGCTGTTTCTGATCAAAAATATGTTGAAGGCTTTTATGATCAGTAAACACAGTGCATTTAACCCCATACAAGTAGTGTCTCCATATCTTCAATGCAAACACGACTGCTCCCAGTTCTAGATCATGAGTCGTATAATTCCGCTCGTGAATCTTCAATTGTCGGGATGCGTATGCAATAACTTTCTTTCGTTGCATAAGAACACAACCAAAACCTTGTCGCGAAGCGTCACAATATATTTCAAAATCATTGTTCCCTTCAGGTAACGATAAAATAGGCGCCGTAGTCAACTTCTTTTTCAGTAATTGAAATGCACTCTCCTGCTCAGAAGTCCATTCATATTTCTTCCCTTTTTGCGTTAATGCTGTCAACGGCTTAGCTATTCGGGAAAAATCTTGAATAAACCTTCTATAATAACCGGCTAAACCCAAAAATTGGCGTATCTGCATTGGTGTCTTAGGAGTCTCCCATTTTTCAATGGCTTCAATTTTTGCTGGATCAACCTGAATTCCTTTGCTACTAACAACGTGGCCAAGAAATTGCACTTCTTTCAACCAAAAAGCACACTTACAAAATTTAGCATATAGCTGTTCTTTTCTCAACAACTCTAATATCAACCTTAAATGCTGCTCATGCTCTTGCTCACTCTTGGAATAGATAAGAATGTCATCAATGAAAACAATAACAAACTTATCTAAATATGGACTACAAACTCGATTCATGAGGTCCATGAATACTGCTGGCGCATTCGTCAATCCAAACGGCATGACCAAAAATTCGTAATGACCGTAACGTGTCCGGAAAGCAGTTTTCGGTATATCTTCTTCTTTGACACGTAATTGATGATAGCCCGATCTTAGGTCAATTTTCGAGTACACACATGATCCTTGGAGTTGATCAAATAAGTCGTCAATTCTCGGTACTGGATACCGACTCTTGATAGTTAACTTATTTAATTCACGATAATCTATACACATTCGGAAAGATCCGTCTTTCTTCTTGACGAATAAAATTGGAGCTCCCCACGGTGAAGTACTTGGTCGTATGAATCCACGATCCAGTAATTCTTTTAACTGACTCTGAAGTTCTTTTAACTCGGACGGTGCAAGTCTATATGGAGCACGGGCAACCGGTGCAGCTCCTGGTACAAGATCTATTTGAAATTCTACAGATCTAAATGGAGGTAATCCCGGCAAGTCTTCCGGAAATACTTCAGGAAAATCTCTTGCCACAGGCACGTCGTTGATGCACTTCTCTTTTTCTTTCTTTTCGACTTTATTAACATGTGCTAAGATAGCATAGCACCCTTTCTTCAAGCACTTTTGAGCTTTCAAATAACTAATGAGTTTTAGCTTTGAGTTACCCTTCTCTCCATAAATCATCACCGGCATTTTATCCTTACAAGGAATGCGAATTGCCTTCTTGGCACACACAACTTCAGCTCCTACTTTGGACATCCAGTCCATGCCGACTATTACATCAAAACTTCCTAATTCTACGGGTATCAAGTCAATTTTAAACGTTTCTCCGGCTAAATTTATTTTACAATCACGACAAATTTTATCGGCTTTAATTAGTTTACCATTAGCTAACTCAATCATGTACTTAGCATCTAGAGGTAATGATGAACAATTCAATTTAGTGTAAAAATTTCTACACACGTAACTTCTATCGGCACCAGTATCAAATATAATAGATGCTGATAAGTTATTAATGGTAAACGTACCCGTAACAAGCTCCGGGTCTTCACACGCCTCTCTAGCATTAATAACAAATGCTCTTCCACGTGCAGATCCATTATTCTTCTCTGGATTCGGACACTGGCTCTTATAGTGACCTTGTTTTCCACACCCATAACAAGTAATGGTAGCCAAAGCAGTTCTATTTGCATTGGTGGCAGGAGTCTTGGTACCATTTGTATTTGTAACGAGAGCCCTACAATCTTCAGCAAGATGACCCTTTCGATTACATTTGTTGCATACCACATTACAGTAGCCAGAGTGATGTTTGTGGCATCGGTTGCATAAAGGATTTTGTCCTTTGTAACCAAAGCTTGAACCACTACCTGCACCTTGCATGGTTTCTTGTTTCTTAAAAGATTGTTGTTGGTTACCTCGATCATAATTTCCATTCCACTTTCTTTTGTTACCTGATACCTTCACATCAGTATTGGATGCTTTCTTATCCATGATGACCTGATCCATTAGCTCGTTTGCCATGGTTATAGCTTCATGAATTGTCTTAGGTTTCGATGCTGTAACGTTTGCCTTGACCTTTTTGGGCAAACCATCTTTGTACATTTCAATCTTCCGTTCCTCGGTTGGAACCAATTCAGGACATAGCAAAACTAATTCCATGAATCGCTGATTGTAGTTGGTGATTTCAGTACCAATAACCTTCAGACTTCGTAATTCATCTTCCAACTTCCTAACCTCGTTCCTTGGACAATATTCGTTGATTAACATTGTTTTGAATTCTTCCCATGGAGTATCATAAGCTACATCTCCTCCTACAGCCTTCACAAAATTTTTCCACCACGTGAGTGCACTATCTTGTAAAGTGCACGATGCATACTTGGTCATGTCCTTTTCAACACAACCACTGATTTTAAACACAGTCTCCATCTTTTCTATCCACCGGGTTAAACCGATCGGTCCTTCCGTTCCACTGAATGATGAGGGCTTGCAAGCTTGAAAAGTCTTGTAGGTACATCCTACACGAGGATTTGGGTTAACTGCAGCAGCTCTTGCAGCTTCGACCCATAACATTCTGTCGTTCACTCGCTGGTTGATGAATTCCTCGACTTCTTGTTCCGTCATTCGATTCAATCGCGCCATATTCTTCTATAAGAATGAAAAGAAAATAATTATTCACATGGAATATTATAGATGTAGTGTATATTTACAGTACATTTTAGCTTATTAATTATATGAACCAGGTATTATTATAAAAGCCTTTTCTTCTTATTAGCGTTTTATAATTATATCTAGGGTAGTACCTACCCGTTAATGTTCATACTTAATAGCTTAGTACAGAACCAATTACTACAATCTAAATAATACTTAACCATGGAAAATTATTGCATTTAATACTTCACTATTTTACATATGCTTATCTTACATCGAATATTAAACACACCACACTAATAATATTATACAAAACATTATATGATCCCATGGTTTAATACGGCAGTGCATCGTTTGGTCAATTTTCTAGGACGTTTAGGTTCAAGGAATGGCCTAACGCTTATCCTAGCTGTCTGCCTATATTTTGGCGGTGGGGCTGAAGAACTGGATGCCGGGATAGAACGAATAGGAATAGCGGGAATAGGGGTGGTAGTGTCTAGTGGAGTTGGTGCCACATCATCCTTACTAAACTCAGGATTTGAATTTTCTAATTCATTAGCCTTTCGTTTCTTTCCTAGTTCGAACTTGTCTTTCGTAATTTCTTGTATTTCTTCCTCGGGTTCACTTTCCTCCTCTGGTTCACTTTCCTCCTCGGGTTCACTTTCCTCCTCGGGTTCACTTTCCGGGTTCTCTATAGTCGGTTCATCCGGAATTTGTGAGTCTTCCCCAAAGATATTATTTTCGTCATCGGATAGGTTAATGACTGGAACACCATCTGAAGATTCTGGTTCGGAGTCGCTGAATGTGATAACAAGTTTTGAGCCCGACATCTATCACACAACAACTAACCCATTAGTACTACATAATATTTACATATAAATTTTAACCAACAATGATAAGCAATGGTTTTTAAATCAGTCCCGGTCAAAGTCCAGACTTACTAATGTATCCTAACGACTTATCAGTTAGACACACTAATGCAAACCTGGTTCGCTAAGACCACCGCTCTGATACCACATGTCATAACCCGTCCTTAACCATAAGAACGAGTTAAATAACGTATGATTTCATTGCGAGGTATTGACCTCTATATGCGACATTTTTAAAAGAACAACTGCATTTATTTTACATTACAAACCATAACTCTTATTTTAATACAAGTTTTAGACAATATAAAGATGATTATCGTTTAGCGATAATCTTAGACTTACAAACTTTACATGTGATGATAACAATACGATTTCTAGCATATTTTACATTACAATTCCTCCGATATGCAGTTTTATTTTTGACACAAATATGCATACTCAAGATCTTGTTTAAATTCAACATGTTGCAGCGGAAGCTTTTAGTTATCACCTGAGAATAGACATGTTTAAAACGTCAACATAAAGTTGGTGAGATATAGGTTTAATGCCGGCAGCAATATATATATATAGACCACAAGATTTCACATATAAACATTTTAATAAAAATATTCTAAGTGGTTGAGCACTTGGTAACCATACTTAACATTTAATCACGTCGCATATTCCCTTTATTATGAAATCTTACTACACCGTACCAAGTGTAGTCACGAAACGAAGTACTGTGCAACCGTTGAATACTGGTCGTCCAGTCCGGTTGGGTTTGTCAGGCCCGATAGATCTATCAACAGGATTCGCGTTTACAATACTGCTGTAAATATTAGTTACCAAGCTACAGGGAAGTATGCCAGTGGTACAACTCAACGTAGAATATATTTTTCAGTTACTTGTGTCCATAACGTAAAACATAAAATACATGTATTCTCATCCCGAAATACTTAGAGTTTAAAAGTGGGACTATATACTCACTTTTGTCTTGAAGATATGTAATTTCGACTTGGTCTCCGATTGATATCACGAACCTATCCATATATAATATATCAATACCTTTTCTTTTTAAAACAATCGTCACATATATATACTTATTATACTTTTAATACTTTTAATAATTTCTTAGTCCGTAGTTAGCAGTCCGATGTTAGTAATTCAATTTTAATGGTTCATTTTTAGGTGTTTAATAAACCCCCAATGAAATAAATAAAACCCCCATCGTATATGTATTGGTCGAGATTAATCTTGACCCACGGTACCGGTGTTGTCAAATGACGTGTTGCGTACATAAAGTACCGGTGTTGTCAAATGACGTGTTGCGTACAATCATGGGATCTTATGATTAATCTTCTCGTATTGTTTACGGGTGATCCTGAACCATATAAAATTAAATTATGAGTACATATATATAAAATATCATGTTATTTTAAAAAGATGTGATTTATTTAATTTTCTCCAATTATTTTCGTAGCTAAACTAGTCTTGGATATCCGATTTTGTTTTGGTCGTAATTTCTTCGTTACAACTCCGTTTTCGTTGGTTCAACTTGCCACTTCCTTGGATCGAGTCCCTATTTAAGACTATGAACTGTAAATACCTTAGTTTGTATTCGAAATCACAGGTCATAGGTCAAACTTTAGTGAAACTTATGAAGTTAATCATTTTCCATCATGTAAACAACCTTAAATGATTATTTTTCTAAAAATACTTATACTTTGAGTTAAATCATGAAATTTTTATGTGTTATCATATTCATAGTAAAAATCATTTTTCCAGAAAATAAACCTCCAATTCAAAGTTTAAGATGGTTTTTAATTATCCAACCCAAAACAGCCCCCGGTTACACTCCGACGTCGTAAAAACAGTTTTTAAGGTGTTCTTTGAAAAACCAAGTTATACCTTGTTAAATTAGAATATATTTATGATATATTACAGGTCTTGAAGTATTTTAAAAGTTAATTTAGAAGGATCTATTTAGTTTGCAAACAAGTTTGAAAACATTCAAACTATGTTCTTGTTGTTAAAATTTTATACCATAAAATAAGATAGCTATACATATATGAATTGAATAAGGTTATGAACATAGTTACTACCTCAAGTTACTTGGACAAGATTGCTGTAAAAGAGGAGTAAAAACCTAGAACCAAAAGGGTGATGGAATTGGATGAAAGATTGGAAGTAAACTTGTGTTCTTGGAAGGATTCTTGAAGTGTTTTTGTAAGAGTTTTCTTATGGTGATTAAGTGATGTTTTTATGGCTAGATCTTCATGGATATTAGCTGAATGGTTATGGAGGTTAAGGCTCTTAAAAGGGTGTGTATTTTAGTTAAAGGAAATGTGTAGTAAAATGAAAATGGAATGGAGTATAAATGGTGGTGTAAAAGGTGTATAAGTTTGTAATTTTGTGAAAAAATCTTTTAATCATGTGAAATTGTCATACTAGATAACAAAAGTAGTTACCTTATACATAAGGCATTGAACAAGGGCTGGTTGGTGGTGATTTGATGTGTATATACCAATAGTAAATACGTATACAAGCTAGGTATGATACGAGTACATATACTCTAGATATACGTATAGAAAATCTTGTGAAAAATGGAATGAGAATTCAAATATAGCTATCTTTTGTGAATATACTTATATTGTTTTATGTATTTAAGTCTTTTAAAAGTGATTAAATACATTACATATACGATATATGTATAAACATTATATGTTATAAGTATTTATGTCAAATAACGTTACGTATGGTTATCGTTTTGAAAACTTAAGTTAGTAGTTTCAAAATATACTTATAACTTATTGTTATTAATACAAAATGAGATATTAAAACATCCTTAGATCATGTTAAATATGTATATATACACAAACGTATAATTATCATATGTTATATAGTTCGTGATATCATCGGTCAAACTAGACGGTCAAACGTTGTGTAAAACTCATTTCAAAAACATAAGTCTCAACAATTTGGATTGCTTATCATGTTGGTAAGGTTTAATTTATGTAAATATTAATCTTATAAGTATAGAATGATCGAAAAAGTACGGGTCATTACATAGTGTGTCTTATCAAGTTTGTTAAGATGCATTAGTGAGTCTGGACTTCGACCGTGTTTACTTGAAAAATGATTGCTTAACAAATTTTGTTGGAAACTATATATTTTTAACATGTGAATATTATGTGATATATTAATCTCTTAACGCGTTTGTTATTATATGATAGATGTCTACCTCTACAACAAGTCCCATTGACTCACCTAATAATAATGAAGAGTCAAATGTAAATTGGAATGATTCGTGGACTGATTCACAAGTTCCCGAAGAGGAACCGGAAGAAGAGTCGGAACCGGAAGAAGAATCGGAACCGGAAGAAGAATCGGAACCGGATGAAGAAATAGAACCAGTGGGGGAAATAATAAAACGGTTAAGTAAAAGAAAATCCTCAACCAACCGACCAAGGTTAATTATGGTCAATGGTGTTTCCGCCAAGGAAGCAAAATATTGGGAGGATTACCAATTCTCCGATTAATCGGATTCCGGCGAGAATTCCGATGATGTTATAGAAATTACCCCAACTGAATTTAAAAAGGCAAAAGAAAATAATAAGGGAAAGGGCATAAAAATAGAGAAATCTAATTCCAACCCCGATGAACTTTATATGTATCGTCAACCCCCGAAGTCCTTAAGTTGTAACAATGACCCGGGAACCTCTAAACCACCAGGTTTTTCTAAACCAATGTGGAAAACGACGTCTCGTATTAGGGGAACATCATATATCCCTAGAAACTTGGCAAAACGAACCAAAATCAAAGAAGAAGAAACAAGCGAGTCGGAATAAGATAGTTTTATTCGTGTGGTGTAATATATGTAATATAGTGTGCTTATGCTTTATGATATATGTAAAAATTGCTTGTATTAATAAGTATTTTTTTATGAATCTAACTCTTGTCTATTTTACAGTATAAAAACACAAAATGGATAGACAACCCAATATTTTAAGAGACCTACCCGGAGACATGATTGATGAAATCTTGTCTAGAGTCGGTCAGAATTCTTCGGCACAACTATTTAAGGCGAGATCAGTTTGTAAGACATTCGAAGAACGTTCCAAGAATGCCTTGGTTTATAAAAGGCTTTCGTTCGAAAGATGGGGGATATCACATTGGGAAATCCATAAGTTACGATGTGTTTACTTTGACGCATATATTGCGGGGAACCCAAATGCTATTTTACGCAATGGGTTAAGAAATTATTTTGACTCAATATATCCGAATATTGGACTTCGTGATTTAGAAAAAGCGGCTAACATGCAACATAAAGAAGCATGTTATGCTTACGGATTAGTAATGTTCGCTTCTCACCAAAGTGAGAACAAGAACATCGGGCTATAACTATTAAACAAAACGTTCCCACAAGTGACGGAGTCGGTAATTGGGGTAAGAAATGAGGTTTTTAGATTGTTACGGGACTGTTGGACATTACGTAACCCTCGTCCCTTTGACGACGTTACAACACGCTGTCTTATCAACGGCCATAACGGTTATGTTCCACAAGACCAAGGATGGGAAGTAATCCTAGTAAAACCAGAATGCATGACTTGTTTCTGGACGTATGAATTACGTGTCTTTATTGCCTTTGCTGAACGACTTGTGTACTAGCTAGAATTATCTTCACAACCATCTTGTATCAAATTTATTGTGTGCTATATTTCATGCTATATGTAAAATAAGCGGTATTGTAAGTTTGTAAAATATTGTGTAAAAGTTTGAACGCGAAATATTATTATAATCAGTTTTTCATATAGAATTGTAGTAGTTGAATTGTATATTAGCTACTAAGTATGAACTTAACGGGTAGGTACTACCCGAATTTAAACTTATAAAATGCTAATATGAAGAAAAAGATTTTATAAATGAGTTCATATTATGCTACGAAATACTATTAACTACTCTTAATATTCTGTATGATTAACTTGTTCCATTTGACTATTTTGAAGGAAATGGCACCGACTACTCGACACACCGTGAATATGAATGAAGAGGAATTCCGTACTTTTCTAGCTTCAAACATAGCCGCAGTACAGGCTGCGCTACATACCAACAATAACCTTGGATCTAGCAGTACAGGAAATCGTATAGGATGCACCTACAAAGAATTCACTGCCTGCAAACCTTTGGAATTTGATGGAACCGAAGGACCGATCGGATTGAAACGGTGGACCGAGAAGGTCGAATCGGTGTTTGCCATAAGTAAGTGTACTGAAGAGGACAAAGTGAAGTACGCTATGCATACCTTCACAGGTTCTGCGTTAACATGGTGGAATACCTATCTAGAGCAAGTGGGACAAGATGATGCTTATGCACTACCGTAGTCAGCATTCAAGCACTTAATGAACGAGAAGTATCGTCCCAGAACTGAGGTCAATAAGCTCAAGACAGAACTTAGAGGGTTACGAACCCAAGGATTTGATATTACCACGTACGAAAGACGATTCACGGAATTATGCCTATTGTGTCCGGGAGCGTTCGAAGATGAGGAAGAGAAGATCGACGCGTTTGTGAAAGGATTACCGGAAAGAATCCAAGAAGATATAAGTTCACACGAGCCCGCCTCCATACAACAGGCATGTAGAATGGCTCACAAACTAGTGAACCAGATTGAAGAAAGAATTAAAGAACAGACTGCTGAAGAGGCCAATGTGAAGCAAGTCAAAAGAAAGTGGGAGGAAAACGGTGATAAGAATCACCAATACA
The DNA here is from genome assembly GCF_046630445.1 of Rutidosis leptorrhynchoides. NCBI lineage: Eukaryota > Viridiplantae > Streptophyta > Magnoliopsida > Asterales > Asteraceae > Rutidosis > Rutidosis leptorrhynchoides. The sequence goes on along the minus strand of NC_092333.1, from coordinate 669,807,009 downwards.
ACAACAACAGCAATTACAACAATAATCGCAACAATTATCCCAACAATCGCAACACCAATCGCAACTACAACAAACGGCCCAACAACAACAACAACAACAACAATAGCAACTACAACAATCATCCCAACAACAATAATAACCGCAACAACAACAACAATCAGAAGCAGCTATGCCAAAGGTGTGAAAAGTATCACTCGGGGTTCTGCACCAAATTTTGCAACAAGTGTAAAAGGAATGGTCATAGCGCGGCGAAGTGTGAGGTTTACGGACCAGGGGTTAATAGAACGAAAGGAACAAATGGTGTCAGAACGAGTAATGGCGGAGCAAGTAGTGTCGGAGCAAGTTATGCCAATGTAGTTTGTTATAAATGTGGAAAACCGGGCCACATTATTAGAAATTGCCCGAACCAGGATAACACGAATGGACAAGGCCGCGGAAGAGTTTTCAATATTAATGCGGCAGAGGCACAGGAAGACCCGGAGCTTGTTACGGGTACATTTCTTATTGACAATAAATCTGCTTACGTTTTATTTGATTCGGATGCGGATAGAAGCTATATGAGTAGAGATTTTTGTGCTAAATTAAGTTGTCCATTGACGCCTTTGGATAGTAAATTTTTACTCGAATTAGCAAATGGTAAATTAATTTCAGCAGATAATATATGTCGGAATCGAGAAATTAAACTGGTTAGCGAAACATTTAAGATTGATTTGATACCAGTAGAGTTAGGGAGTTTTGATGTGATAATCGGTATGGACTGGTTGAAAGAAGTGAAAGCAGAGATCGTTTGTTACAAAAATGCAATTCGCATTATACGAGAAAAAGGAAAACCCTTAATGGTGTACGGAGAAAAGGGCAACACGAAGCTACATCTTATTAGTAATTTGAAGGCACAAAAACTAATAAGAAAAGGTTGCTATGCTGTTCTAGCACACGTCGAGAAAGTACAAACTGAAGAAAAGAGCATCAATGATGTTCCCGTCGTAAAAGAATTTCCCGATGTATTTTCAAAAGAATTACCGGGATTACCCCCACATAGATCCGTTGAATTTCAAATAGATCTTGTACCAGGAGCTGCACCAATAGCTCGTGCTCCTTACAGACTCGCACCCAGCGAGATGAAAGAACTGCAAAGCCAATTACAAGAACTTTTAGAGCGTGGTTTCATTCGACCAAGCACATCACCGTGGGGAGCTCCTGTTTTGTTTGTCAAGAAGAAAGATGGTACATTCAGGTTGTGTATCGACTACCGAGAGTTGAACAAACTTACCATCAAGAATCGCTACCCACTACCGAGAATCGACGACTTATTTGATCAACTACAAGGCTCGTCTGTTTATTCAAAGATTGACTTACGTTCCGGGTATCATCAAATGCGGGTGAAAGAAGATGATATTCCAAAGACTGCTTTCAGAACACGTTACGGTCATTACGAGTTTATGGTCATGCCGTTTGGTTTAACTAATGCACCAGCTGTGTTCATGGACCTTATGAATCGAGTGTGTGGACCATACCTTGACAAGTTTGTCATTGTTTTCATTGATGACATACTTATTTACTCAAAGAATGACCAAGAACACGGTGAACATTTGAGAAAGGTGTTATAAGTATTGAGGAAGGAAGAATTGTACGCTAAGTTTTCAAAGTGTGCATTTTGGTTGGAAGAAGTTCAATTCCTCGGTCACATAGTGAACAAAGAAGGTATTAAGGTGGATCCGGCAAAGATAGAAACTGTTGAAAAGTGGGAAACCCCAAAAACTCCGAAACACATACGCCAGTTTTTAGGACTAGCTGGTTACTACAGAAGGTTCATCCAAGACTTTTCTAGAATAGCAAAACCCTTGACTGCATTAACGCATAAAGGGAAGAAATTTGAATGGAATGATGAACAAGAGAAAGCCTTTCAGTTATTGAAGAAAAAGCTAACTACGACACCTATATTGTCATTGCCTGAAGGGAATGATGATTTTGTGATTTATTGTGACGCATCAAAGCAAGGTCTCGGTTGTGTATTAATGCAACGAACGAAGGTGATTGCTTATACGTCTAGACAATTGAAGATTCACGAACAAAATTATATGACGCATGATTTGGAATTAGGCGCGGTTGTTTTTACATTAAAGACTTGGAGGCACTACTTATATGGGGTTAAAAGTATTATATATACCGACCACAAAAGTCTTCAATATATATTTAATCATAAACAACTGAATATGAGGCAGCGTAGGTGGATTGAATTATTGAATGATTACGACTTTGAGATTCGTTACCACCCGGGGAAGGCAAATGTGGTAGCCGATGCCTTGAGCAGGAAGGACAGATAACCCATTCGAGTAAAATCTATGAATATAATGATTCATAATAACCTTACTACTCAAATAAAGGAGGCGCAACAAGGAGTTTTAAAAGAGGGAAATTTAAAGGATGAAATACCCAAAGGATCGGAGAAGCATCTTAATATTCGGGAAGACGGAACCCGGTATAGGGCTGAAAGGATTTGGGTACCAAAATTTGGAGATATGAGAGAAATGGTACTTAGAGAAGCTCATAAAACCAGATACTCAATACATCCTGGAATGGGGAAGATGTACAAGGATCTCAAGAAACATTTTTGGTGGCCGGGTATGAAAGCCGATGTTGCTAAATACGTAGGAGAATGTTTGACGTGTTCTAAGGTCAAAGCTGAGCATCAGAAACCATCAGGTCTACTTCAACAACCCGAAATCCCGGAATGGAAATGGGAAAACATTACCATGGATTTCATCACTAAATTGCCAAGGACTGCAAGTGGTTTTGATACTATTTGGGTAATAGTTTATCGTCTCACCAAATCAGCACACTTCCTGCCAATAAGAGAAGATGACAAGATGGAGAAGTTAGCAAGACTGTATTTGAAAAAAGTCATCTCCAGACATGGAATACCAATCTCTATTATCTCTGATAGGGATGGCAGATTTATTTCAAGATTCTGGCAGACATTACAGCAAGCATTAGGAACTCGTCTAGACATGAGTACTGCCTATCATCCACAAACTGATGGGCAGAGCGAAAGGACAATACAAACGCTTGAAGACATGCTACGAGCATGTGTTATTGATTTCGGAAACATTTGGGATCGACATCTACCGTTAGCAGAATTTTCCTACAACAACAGCTACCATTCAAGCATTGAGATGGCGCCGTTTGAAGCACTTTATGGTAGAAAGTGCAGGTCTCCGATTTGTTGGAGTGAAGTGGGGGATAGACAGATTACGGGTCCGGATATTATACAAGAAACTACCGAGAAGATCATCCAAATTCAACAACGGTTGAAAACCGCCCAAAGTCGACAAAAGAGCTACGCTGACATTAAAAGAAAAGATATAGAATTTGAAATTGGAGAGATGGTCATGCTTAAAGTTGCACCTTCGAAAGGCGTTGTTCGATTTGGTAAACGAGGGAAATTAAATCCAAGGTATATTGGACCATTCAAGATTATTGATCGTGTCAGACCAGTAGCTTACCGACTTGAGTTACCTCAACAACTCGCGGCTGTACATAACACTTTCCACGTCTCGAATTTGAAGAAATATTTTGCTAAAGAAGATCTCACTATTCCGTTAGATGAAATCCAAATCAATGAAAAACTTCAATTCATCGAAGAACCCGTAGAAATAATGGATCGTGAGGTTAAAAGACTTAAGCAAAACAAGATACCAATTGTTAAGGTTCGATGGAATGCTCGTAGAGGACCCGAGTTCACCTGGGAGCGTGAAGATCAGATGAAGAAGAAATACCCGCATCTATTTCCAGAAGATTCGTCAACACCTTCAACAGCTTAAAATTTCGGGACGAAATTTATTTAACGGGTAGGTACTGTAGTGACCCGAACTTTTCCATGTTTATATATATTAATTGAGATTGATATTTACATGATTAAATGTTTCCAACATGTTAAGCAATCAAACTTGTTAAGACTTGATTAATTGAAATAGGTTTCATATAGACAATTGACCACCCAAGTTGACCGGTGATTCACGAACGTTAAAACGTGTAAAAACTATATGATGACATATATATGGTTATATATATAGTTAACATGATATTATGATAAGTAAACATATCATTAAGTATATTAACAATGAACTACATATGTAAAAACAAGACTACTAACTTAATGATTTTGAAACGAGACATATATGTAACGATTATCGTTGTAACGACATTTAATGTATATATATCATATTAAGAGATATTCATACATCATAATATCATGATAATATAATAATTTAAAATCTCTTTTGATATTATAAACATTGGGTTAACAACATTTAACAAGATCGTTAACCTAAAGGTTTCAAAACAACATTTACATGTAACGACTAACGATGACTTAACGACTCAGTTAAAATGTATATACATGTAGTGTTTTAATATGTATTCATACACTTTTGAAAGACTTCAAGACACTTATCAAAATACTTCTACTTAACAAAAATTCTTACATTTACATCCTCGTTCAGTTTCATCAACAATTCTACTCGTATGCACCCGTATTCGTACTCGTACAATACACAGCTTTTAGATGTATGTACTATTGGTATATACACTCCAATGATCAGCTCTTAGCAGCCCATGTGAGTCACCTAACACATGTGGGAACCATCATTTGGTAACTAGCATGAAATATCTCATAAAATTACAAAAATATGAGTAATCATTCATGACTTATTTACATGAAAACAAAATTACATATCCTTTATATCTAATCCATACACCAACGACCAAAAACACCTACAAACACTTTCATTCTTCAATTTTCTTCATCTAATTTATCTCTCTCAAGTTCTATCTTCAAGTTCTAAGTGTTCTTCATTAATTTCAAAAGTTCTAGTTTCATAAAATCAAGAATACTTTCAAGTTTGCTAGCTCACTTCCAATCTTGTAAGGTGATCATCCAACCTCAAGAAATATTTGTTTCTTACAGTAGGTTATCATTCTAATATAAGGTAATAATCATATTCAAACTTTGGTTCAATTTCTATAACTATAACAATCTTATTTCAAGTGATGATCTTACTTGAACTTGTTTTCGTGTCATGATTCTGCTTCAAGAACTTCGAGCCATCCAAGGATCCATTGAAGCTAGATCCATTTTTCTCTTTTCCAGTAGGTTTATCCAAGGAACTTAAGGTATTAATGATGTTCATAACATCATTCGATTCATACATATAAAGCTATCTTATTCGAAGGTTTAAACTTGTAATCACTAGAACATAGTTTAGTTAATTCTAAACTTGTTCGCAAACAAAAGTTAATCCTTCTAACTTGACTTTTAAAATAAACTAAACACATGTTCTATATCTGTATGATATGCTAACTTAATGATTTAAAACCTGGAAACACGAAAAACACCGTAAAACCGGATTTACGCCGTCGTAGTAACACCGCGGGCTGTTTTGGGTTAGTTAATTAAAAACTATGATAAACTTTGATTTAAAAGTTGTTATTCTGAGAAACTGATTTTTATTATGAACATCAAACTATATCCAAAAATTATGGTTAAACTCAAAGTGGAAGTATGTTTTCTAAAATGGTCATCTAGACGTCGTTCTTTCGACTTAAATGACTACCTTTACAAAAACGACTTGTAACTTATTTTTCCGACTATAAACCTATACTTTTTCTGTTTAGATTCATAAAATAGAGTTCAATATGAAACCATAGCAATTTGATTCACTCAAAACGGATTTAAAATGAAGAAGTTATGGGTAAAACAAGATTGGATAATTTTTCTCATTTTAGCTACGTGAAAATTGGTAACAAATCTATTCCAACCATAACTTAATCAACTTGTATTGTATATTATGTAATCTTGAGATACCATAGACACGTATACAATGTTTCGACCTATCATGTCGACACATCTATATATATTTCGGAACAACCATAGACACTCTATATGTGAATGTTGGAGTTAGCTATACAGGGTTGAGGTTGATTCCAAAATATATATAGTTTGAGTTGTGATCAATACAGAGATACGTATACACTGGGTCGTGGATTGATTCAAGATAATATTTATCGATTTATTTCTGTACATCTAACTGTGGACAACTAGTTGTAGGTTACTAACGAGGACAGCTGACTTAATAAACTTAAAACATCAAAATATATTAAAAGTGTTGTAAATATATTTTGAACATACTTTGATATATATGTATATATTGTTATAGGTTCGTGAATCAACCAGTGGCCAAGTCTTACTTCCCGACGAAGTAAAAATCTGTGAAAGTGAGTTATAGTCCCACTTTTAAAATCTAATATTTTTGGGATGAGAATACATGCAGGTTTTATAAATGATTTACAAAATAGACACAAGTACGTGAAACTACATTCTATGGTTGAATTATCGAAATCGAATATGCCCCTTTTTATTAAGTCTGGTAATCTAAGAATTAGGGAACAGACACCCTAATTGACGCGAATCCTAAAGATATATCTATCGGGCCCAACAAGCCCCATCCAAAGTACCGGATGCTTTAGTACTTCGAAATTTATATCATATCCGAAGGGTGTCCCGGAATGATGGGGATATTCTTATATATGCATCTTGTTAATGTCAGTTACCAGGTGTTCACCATATGAATGATTTTTATCTCTATGTATGGGATGTGTATTGAAATATGAAATCTTGTGGTCTATTACTATGATTTGATATATATAGGTTAAACCTATAACTCACCAACATTTTTGTTGACGTTTTAAGCATGTTTATTCTCAGGTGATTATTAAGAGCTTCCGCTATCGCATACTTAAATAAGGACGAGATTTGGAGTCCATGCTTGTATGATATTGTGTAAAAACTGTATTCAAGAAACTTATTTTGTTGTAACATATTTGTATTGTAAACCATTATGTAATGGTCGTGTGTAAACAGGATATTTTAGATTATCATTATTTGATAATCTACGTAAAGCTTTTTAAACCTTTATTGATGAAATAAAGGTTATGGTTTGTTTTAAAATGA